>NC_087277.1:14187272-14802500 GCF_015220805.1 Pogoniulus pusillus | reverse complement strand
TACAGATATCCTTAGCTGGCAGGAATATTAAAAACTGTGTAAAACATCCATGCAAATTAGGTGCCCCTTTCCATTTTCCAAAGATCCTCAAAGAGGTATTACTGCAGGCTATTATGAGCAACTTGAATCTATTAAGTGTAAATTAATATACATGCTAGTGCAAATTATTTGTTCCACCACCATGCTTTTGCAGAAGCCTACATTATGGTCATGTTTCAAACAGCTGGGACAGTTACGGGATGGGTCCTCGTATGTTTGATGAATGGACAGTGACATTTATGTATATTTATGCATATCTAAAGTCACATGTAAAGAAAGAGATCAACACGAAATGGAAGCATTTATTGCTTGCCTTTTGTTAAATTTTAGCTTTTAAAAATGAACCAGTAAGAAGGCACTGGAATGGTCCGAAACAGCACACAAGCAAGCTGGACATGAGCCAGAAATGTGCTCTTGCAGTCCAGGAGGTCAGCACCACCCTGGGCTACACATCAAAAGAAGTGTGGCCAGGAGATTATGGGAAGTGGTTCTCCACCTCTTCTCTGCTCTAGTGAGAACCCACCTGGAGTACTATGTCCAGCTCAGGAGCCCTCTGCACAAGAAGCACATGAACCTATTGGAGTGGGTCTGGAAGAGGAACAGAACATCTCTCCTATGAAGGATGGCTGAGACAGATGGAGAAGAGAAGGCTCCAGGGACAACTTCTTGCAGCCTTTCAATACAGGCTTTCTTGTAAGCCCTCTTGTATGATAGCTTACAAGAAAGATGGAGAGAGACTGCTTAAAAAGGCTTGTGAGAGGACAAGGAGTAAAGGTTTAAAACTAAAAGAGAGTAGATTTAGGCTAGATATAAGGAACACATTTTTATTATGAGAATGGAAAAACAGTGGAGCAAGTTGCACAGAGAGATGATGGAAGCCCCATCCCTGGAAACAATCCAGGTCAGGCCGGACAGGGCCCTGAGCAACCTGATCTAGTGCAAGTTGTTCCTTTTGATTACATGGTGGGATGGACTGGATGACTTTCGAAGGCTCTTCCCAACCTAAAACATTCTATGATTCCATGATCTATATTTTTAATAACAGAATTCTCATTGCCACTTTTTTTCAAGATTAAGTGCCTGCACACAAGGAGAATGCTCCTCTGCTATATTTTATTCTCTTTTACTTGTTTAATTATACCTTTAGATCCACAATATTACCTTTGTACACTGTTCATATATGTACCTATACAGGCTTCCAGGTACAGCCAACAGTGTGTCTCATGTTGCTGATAATTGGGTTTCTTTTTCCTCCTGCTTTCTGCTGCCACATCTTCTCACAACTTTATTTGGAGCTGCAGTGTGGCTCTTCCCATTTTTGTTCAAGGGAGCAATAGGTTTGCACCAAGCCTAATCTTTAACATGTTAAGGAAGATTAAAGATGGAACACAACAATGTCAGATTCATCAAATTCATCATTCCTGTGACGTGGGCAATGATTTAAGAGAAGGCAGGAGGACCTCAAAAAGTTCAAAGGACTGATCAAATCACATCGATTTAATATCTTTTGAAGGTTTAACTTGCTAGCATCTGATGTCTTCAGGATGCAGTACAGTTCACAAGGTAATGTTCAGTCTGGCTGGCTCACATTCAGACTCTGAATTTTCTGGCTTTCCTTCTGCCTATTGATTAATTTCTTTGAACCTAAAGTTGTTTCATGGGTCAGTCTTTAATGTGCCTTGGAACTTTTGGATTATTTTCTCATGGTTAAAGGCCACAAGTTTAATTTTCTGCTACCTGGAATTTGATTAATTATATAGTCCTTCTAGTAAAATCCTTTTCTTTCCCCTTCCTTTTTTACACAAGACAAAGTATATCCCATTCTCTTGCACCTTTAGAAGTCATTAATTTATTCCCTATCGCTTTCCCCATATCTCTGTAGGAGAAAATCATCAATACAGATGGTCAGCGTAGAGGGCTGTAATGCAGCTTACAGAGTTCTGGACTGCAATAAGCCGTATATTTCTCTGGCAGGGGAATGTGTCCATTTCTTTCCCCCTTAGTCTCCTGGGCCCAAGTCCAAGTATAAGCCCTGTCTCTTGCTCCTTAACAGGAAGATATAGCTGTGATTTACCTGTTAGAAAAACCTCTGTCTCTATATTCTTGTCACTCGTACCAGGTGTGATATACTGCCTTTCTTGCTTTATGAAAACTTTGTTTCCTCCTGTCTCACTCAAAGCAATCTTCAGTCTTGTATTTCCTAGTTGTTAGAATTGTTTTTGAGGGTGATTATTCCCTTTGAAGTGCCTGGGATATTTTTTACACCCATAGTGTGCTATGGTTCTTCCCACTATTGAATTTCACAAAGATATAGTCAAGTAGTCATGAAACAGAAATTAGAATATGAATTAGGGGTATGAATTATTTTAATGCATTCTATTATAATGCAAAGTAAATCCAAGTATTTGTTAAAGTTGGTGGACTCAAAGTGAAATGTCAAGAGGCAAATCTGCAAAAAGACACATACTTTTCTCTTGTTTCTTTGGAAATTTCCAGCCTTTCCCTTCAACTTTGCTTTTAGTGGCAGCTTTTGTATAGAAACAGTGTTACAAACTGAATTGGTGAAAGAATCTTTCCATAAATAACTTTCAAATAAAGGAGGCCAAGGGAACTCTCCTAGTGGCAAAACCAAAATATAACATAAAAAAAACCAACAAATAAGCAGGAAAACTAAACCTTCTAATGTTTTAGACAAGTAGGAATGAGATTAATTCAAAATGTAGAGCCAGCTAAGCCCAGAGAACATCAGACACAATAAAATCGGATGCTATCATAATCAAGTGTCAAAAACAGCACTCAGATCAAGCAACATTAAAATGCTCCAACATCCAGAGTCAAAGTACATTAATAAACCATTACAAAAATCTAGACAAGAACATTTTCTGTGATGAGAGTGAATAAAAAGCCAAGCTGGAATTTATGAGAAAGATCCTTTTCCAGTATGCAGATTTTACCATGCTGATGCCTTCAAGATTTAAGGTTACAGCAAACTCTGTCCTCAATGGTCTCAAAATCAATAATTTTTTCTATGGGGCATTCAAATCAAAGTTTCCCCCTGCCCATCTTTGCAAGATGAAGCCTATCTGAGGAATTAAAATTCATTGCAAATGAATCCAAGTTCAGATATGCTGTGATCGTGAGGAGCTCCTATAAAAATGTTTATCAATGAAAAATATCAGTATGAACTAGATTGAGATCACCACATGCTTCCTCTTGGCTTGTTTTGTTAATTACACTCAATTGAAGTTTTTGTAACTCGTTAAATGGCAGGAGATACTGGAAAAACACATATATAGAGAGACATACATATGCACTGATTTTAAGAGAGGAACAACAGGAGCCTTTCAATTCTTTATCAGTTTTTAAATCTATTTGAAGGTAATTGCATGCCACATAACTAAATTTAACATTTATCAGTAATGAAGTAAGAAATAGTGTTAAATTAATCCATTCAGAGGCAGTGGCACTAAACCTGGAGAAAATGTTTACAATGTCAAAGTTGTATAAGGTCAACAGACCAAGCCACAAAGTGCAAATTTCTGACACATCTTCAGTGTGTTTATAACATGGTCTTTGTGCACTTTGATAACAAATGTACTCATTATCAGGGAGGGATAAGCAACATTTGTCTGGTAAAGGTTGAAATATTGAGGCTCAGAAGACTTCTGCTGCAAGTTTTTTAATCTTTTGCACTTGTCTGCATACCTGGACAGACTGCTACCAATGCATAACACACTTCAGAAAGATAACAACAACAGTAAAGCAAGTAGTAAATGACCAAGAAGTAAATGACTCTTGAAAATTGATGCAGCTGTGGGACACCTGTACTCCTTAGAGTGTGAGGAATCAACCGGTGTCAGTGTCAAAAGATTGTTTTGCCTCACCACTGGACTCAGCATAAGCCAAGAGGCTAAGGGCACTTATCACCTAGCTGCTGTTGAAGAGCTGAGAATTCAAAACAGAGAAATGCAGGGACACTCTAATTTAGTTACCTGGTCTCTGCAAAAGGAAAGTCTGTCCCCAAAAAAAAGTCTCATTGAACCTTTGCTTATATATAGATGTCATTTGAAAATATCACCAGAATCAATACAAATCCTAAGGACATTCCTGTGAAATAAATAAGTGTGGATGAGGAGAGTGAGAAATCAACAGTGACACTTGATCACTGACAGTGTTTTGAATTCAGGCAGAAATGGATAAATTGCAATCTCTTCTCATCCACTTGAGATACACCATTTTTGTCTCAAGAACCACTGAAGGAAATTATTTATTCATTTTCTGGGTTACCTCCAGGTAAACTACGTCTCATGTTAAGGGTAGTCTGCACATGCTCACTCTACAAAATGTACCAGAGGTTAAACATACTCTGATGAGATATCTTGCACCCATATATTCAAATCTACTCACATTTTAAAGTAAGATCTGACAAGCATTTTTATTTCACCAGACTCAAGGAAAAGCATTTTTGCACTGTGCTGCAGTCCTTACAGAAATTGTGTTGCGTTTGCTTTACGATCCTTTAAAGATGGTAAGACATCTATCTGTAAGTGATTAGTCTTGTTGTGTGAAGGTCAGAGTGAAGTTCTTCGGCCTTTGATACTCAGGAGATCTGATAGCTTCCTGCAATGGATTTGCCTTTTATATCTCACAGCAAGGCTCAGTTCTCAAAGAACTCAAAGATGTGCATCATCAGAACTGCTCAGTGTAGTCCTGCTTCTCTCACTAATGCTATCAGGGTTAAGTCAGCTTTAATCTCAAAAGTCAGGCCAGTTTCGCCACAAACATCTTTTAATTTAAACATCCTCAAGAATACACTTAAAAATATACTTAGATTTGTCATTATTCTGCAAAGGATTAAGTTGCAGAAGGTGTTTTTCACTATACTGTCATGCTTCTAAAGGAATACACTTAAAATTATACTTAGATTTGTCACCATTCTGCAAAGGGTTAAGTTGTAGAAGGTGTTTTTCATTATATTGTCATGCTTCTAATGACCAACTAATGAGAGATATTAATTGAAGAGTCATTTCTGGTAACTACTGAAAATAGGAACTCTGCTGTCAATAGTAGGAGATATTCAGTAGCTTTCTAGGCCTGTTGTTTTCAATATCTCTAGAAACATTTCAAGGAATAATAGTAATAGTTGTGGTTATTTTAACATCTTATTTTCATGCATGGTGCTTAATACAAATCACAGTGAAACTAAATGGGAAACACTCTTGATTCAGATAGCTAATTCCAGAAGAACCTCTCTGTACCAGGCATGTCAACTCTCACCACATTTATTAAATCCATTGTTAGTTCTGTGAGATTACACAAATTAGACTTTCCCTAATTGGCAGTTGCAAAATAGTCTCCCCAGGAACCTTTTGTTGAACAGAAGATTTAAAATTCCATTAATAGCAATGGCAGCACTGTAGCTAAAAGAAAGTAAGTTTGCCTGATATTTGTCTAAAAAAGTCAAGGTAATTGATGATGAGAGAGAGGGCAAAGGGAGAGAAAAAAGAAAGAGAGAACACCCATTATCTCAGTGATTGATAAAGGCCTTTTTCTAATTACATCAGCCCTTTCCAGTGGAGACAGGTCATGGTACTTATAGATCTGCAGCTACAGCTTTAAGAATATTTGACAAATAACCATAATTTAAAATACAATTATTAAAAAGATAAGATGGATGCTCTACAACTTTTTTCTGCACGTGTAGGACAGAAAAGGAAGAACAGAAACTTTTCCACAGCTGTGAATATGACAGGATTACATGCAGAGCTGTGCTTCACCAACATTACAAAGGGGGAACTAGTTTTTGAAAGTGGAAAGGATTTCCCTAGAGACATGTAAGGTGAACATATCTAAAGATAAAAAATACACAACTTTAGTCTTTATCACAGGTTACTGCAGAACAAGGCAAGATTCCTAGGCATGTGGCTTCATAGCTATAGTGCCACAGAATAGGTACACAACTGTAGCAAGTCAAACATTTCATCAAGGTCACCATAAGTGGCATAATGGATATAAGAAATGCAATCTTGCAAATATTGGTGACTGATATTCAGAAATGTTATGATCTCTTATATTTTAGATCTCCGTATTTAGAACCTCTAAGATAAAGAATCTCTCCAAACCTTGGATACTAATGCAGTTAGTCAAGAAGTTCTCTATGGTTCCAATACAAACAATTATCTTTTTTGCCTCAATCTTCAATAGTAGGACGAGTTGTCTTCAGGACAACTGGCCTCCTGAGCTGGCAGATGGAGCCAGGGACCAGTGTAGTCCCTCTGTAATCCAAGAGAAGGAGCAAGAGACCTGCTGAGCCACTTGGATCCTCACAAGTCCATGGGACCAGATGGGATCCATCCTAGGGTGCTGAGAGAGCTGGCAGATGAGCTGGCCAAGCCACTCTCCATCATTTATCAGCAGTCCTGGCTCACTGGAGAGGTCCCCAAAGACTGGAAGCTGCCAGTGTGGTGCCCATCCAAAAGAAGGGCCAGAGGGAGGAACCAGGAAATTCCAGACCTGTCAGCCTGACCTCAGTGCCAGGCAAGGTTATAGAACAGGTCATCTTGAGTGCCATCACACAGCACCTACAGGATGGCCAAAGGATCAGGCTCAGCCAGCACGGGTTTAGGAGGGGCAGGTCCTGTCTCACCAACCTGATCGTCTGTTATGATAAGGTTACCTGCATGTTGAATGTGTGGCAGGCTGTGGATGTAGTCTATCTGCGCTTCAGCAAAGCCTTTGACACTGTCTGCCACAACAAGCTCCTGGCAAAGATGGCAATTCATGGCTTGGACAGATTGACTCTGATACGGGTCAAAAACTGGCTGGATGGCTGGGCCCAGAGAGTGGTGGTGAATGGTGCCACATCCAGTTGGCAGCTGTCACTAGTGGTGTACCCCAGGGATCAGTGCTGGGGACAGTCCTGTTCAGTATCTTTATTGAGATCTGGACGAGGGGATTGAGTCCAGCATCAGTAAGTTTGCAGATGACACCAAGCTAGGAGCAGGTGTGGATCTGCTGGTGGGTAGGAGAGCTCTGCAGAGGTCCTGGACAGGCTGGATGGGTGAGCACTCCAAGTTAGGCCTGAATCAATTTGGAGAAGAACAGGAGTCTCCAGTTAATCACTGATCATTTGCAACCAGAAAAGAGTTAAAGGTCTGAGGCAGTGAGGTCTGGATGAAGACTATGTAAAAAGGCTCCAAATGCCCATTGCTACAAAAGATTGATACAAAAGGAAATTTTGTGAAGTGGAACTTAAAAGGAGGGGGGGAGGGGGGGAAGTGGAAGCCAAGGTCATAAAAGCTTAACTCCGTTTGCTTAAAATCAGAGGCTATATGACACACTCTGTCATGCACAAGGGATAGATCTTTTAAAAGTACCATTTTCCTAGGATGTCCATTAATTTAATTATTTGTTGGGGATTTTTGTTTGTTGGATTTTGTCTGCTTGCTTTTTAAATGAAGGATTAAATGCTCGGAAAGAGGATAAATGTAGACTAAAAAGCATTGATAAGAGGATAGTCTTAAAAGTATCATCTTACTAATGAGAAAGCAGAATTATTTAACTCGGGATGAAGAGCAGAGGGAAAAAAGATTAAAACAAAGTCTGTTCTGCTGATTCGTTTCCCAAAGAAAATGATGTACACATTATTAGTGGAGCTTTTAAAAGCTGCTCAAGAAGAAAAATCTAAGTGGTGTGTTTTCAAAGGAAGATGAAGCATCCTTCCCACATGTACATCTCATGAGGGGCAAATTATTACACGCATTGATGTAACTTGGAGACAATGCACGTTAAAAGCAATTGAGCAGAAGTGTTAAAAGGAACATGCTCATTTTATTGGCCAAGAATGTTCATATTTAAAAATCTGGACTTGCTCATTCCATCTCATCATACTGCTTATGAACCATTTCTGATATATCAGGACTCAGAAGGATGATGTCCTAAACAGGTATCAGCACCTTCTAAGCAGGATCAGGGTTGACTCCCTTCACTCACCTGTAAGCAGTGACTTGTGTGTCAAATTACAATGCTGTGAATATGAGCTATACTTGAGGCAACTTCTAGCATTTTAGTGTATCATTTTAATCCCTTTAAAAAGCTTTCATATTCTGTCTTTCTCTATTAGATATATGCCACACTTCATCCAGCTCCAAAGAGGATTACAGTATATAAATCAATCCAAAGAATGCTATCCCAAAGAGGGAGCTCTGAATTTTTTATTTTATCTTCATGCACTTTGTCAGACTGGGACCCCTGGACTGCAGCTCACTAGAAGGAAGCAACACAATTTCTCACAGTTGTGCTTATTTGTAACTCGTTCTTGGAAAAATAACCAACCTTGATCCAGGACTGGCCATGAAATAACACAGGGGAGAAAAAAATATTCAGAACAACACTTTTAGGAGGAAGTCTCAAGAGTTACTACTTATTCCAGTTTTGGCACTGCGATACTCATGGAGCATTGACAGTAGTGGGTGGTCCCTGTGTTAACATGAATGAATTGATACATATAGATATAAGAAAAGATCAAGAAGCAGCTGTTTAGACAAAAAAAAAAAAAATGTTTTGAATAGCATCCCTGTGAATCAACACAGTGCACAAAACAGTCCACACATTTTTGTTTCTGTAACTGATGAATTAAGGAGAAATATGTTTGTCAAGTGGGTGGTGTTTTTGACGGAAGGGAAGGTAAAGGAAAAGCAAAGGTGAAGAGGAAGGGGAGGGCAGAGGAGGGAAGGTAAGGGTAGGATTTGAGTAGCAAAAGAAAAGAAAATTTGACTTAGAGTCAGGGATCATGGACTCAGGTCATGTCGTCTATCACCATTGCTTAGGGAACAAAATAATTCTTTGGTATCTGTATATTTGTATCCAGTTGGGTAAGAGTATTTTAAAATTAATATATAAATGAGCATATTTTAATCATCATCATCAACAAAGCTGGTGAAGGGCCTGGAACACAAACCCTATGAGGAGAGGCTGAGGGAGCTGGGGTTGTTTAGCCTGGAGAAGAGGAGGCTCAGGGGTGATCTTATTACTGTCTACAACTACCTGAAGGGACATTGTAGCCAGGTGGGGGGTGGCCTCTTCTCCCAGGCAACCAGCAATAGAACAAGGGGACACAGTCTCAAGTTGTGCCAGCGTAGGTATAGGCTGGATGTTAGGAGGAAGTTCTTCCCAGAGAGAGTGATTTCCCATTGGAATGGGCTGCCCAGGGAGGTGGTGGAGGCACCGTCCCTGGGGGTCTTCAAGAAAAGCCTGGATGAGGCACTTAGTGCCATGGTCTAGTTGACTGGCTAGGGCTGGGTGCTAGGTTGAACTGGATGATCTTGGAGGTCTCTTCCAACCTGGTTGATTCTATGATTCTATGATTCTATGATTCTATGATCATTATAACTACTTAGATATTCTTAACAGAGAAGTAGAACCAAAACAAAAAATGAGATTCACAATGTCACCTCAAATCTATCTTACTGCCTGAAAAGAGGCTCTAGTGAGGTAAGGTTCAATCTGTTCTCTGTAGTAACAAATGACAGAACGAGATGAAATGGCCTCAAGTTGCACCAGAGAAGATTTAGGTTGGATATTAGGAAAAAATTCTCTACTGAAAAGGTAGATTAGGCATCAGAACAGGCTGCCCAGGGAGGTGGTGCAGCATTCCTCCCTGAAGGTATTCAATAAATACGTGAACACAGGACTTTGGGACACGGCTGAATGTCTAGGGTGATGTTAGATTGGTGGTTGGACTTGATGATCTCAGAGGTCTTTTCCAAAAAAAAAAAAAAAAAAAAAAAAAAAAAAAAAAAAAAAAAGTGGTTCTATGATTCTGTCTGGAAAAATCCATCAAGGTTCAAATAAGTGGATTTGAAGAAGATTCAGAAGTATAAACTGTGAAAACACACCAATCCACTCCCCTCTGAAGATGCCAGTTCCTTTATCAGTACCTCCATGACTTTTTAAAAAGTAACTTTTCCTTTGAAGGCCCTAGTTCTGGTGATCCAGAGGGTGAGAATATTTTTAAGAGCTTTCTGTGCTCAAAAGGATCTCTCTGTTACCACTCATCCATCATCTTTTTAATTAGAAAATATCAGGAAATGTTAGAGGAACATTTAGTTCCAGGTACAAGAGTGAGAGACCCTGCTAGAGACAGGACCCACCCTGCAGCTTGGGGTGGGGGTCTGGGCTGCAGGAAGGAGACATTTCCTGTAGGAACTATAACCATGGAGAGCCCAGGTGGGAGCAGGTTTTCCCTGGAGGACTGCAGCCTGGGGAAGGGCTGGAGCTGGAGAAGGGAGGTGTGAGGAGGGAGGAGTGGCCTAGGAGCACTGCGATGGACTGACCACAATCCCCATCCCAACTTTTCTAGATTTTCCTAAGTTCTGTTTAATTCATACTGAGGGGAAATGAGAATCATTTATGCAGTAATATAGAGAGGCTTAGTCATAGATGCTCTACAGTACTGCTGTTTAGCAGCTGACACAGATGCACGCCTTGCTAAGGGGAATAGTTCACTTTCATGGAAGCAATTAATCATATTCCGTGACCCTAATTACACCTAGAATCATGACCATATTCATGCAATATTCAGATTAGACAAAAGAAATGAGACCTGATTCTCTACTAAGTTACTCTGCTTTAGGTCTGTTGAGTGCCTTCTAATTAGCACTTGTCTCAGTGAAAGGGAAATGAAGTCCATACTTATGCATCTACCTAGATTAGTTTAGATTTGCTTAGATTAGGGAAAATTGTCTAATGCATATGTAAGAGGTATGAGTAGAGTGCCATAGTCATGCTGGCATATTACTGCTAATAAATCCTCTTCTATACTTAAACAAATTAAACTCTCATCAGATGGTACATAATAGTTCCATTGTCATTGACTTAAAAATAAAATGACCTGATAGCAAGGAGACACTCGCTATTACCATTACCTGCTCTTGAAAAATGTGAATTACTTGCAAGCAGTAGAGGGTTCCACTTGCAATAAAATTAGCAATAGTGGACATTTCACCCACATCCAGAGAGATCGCTGGAGAGGGGAAAAAGACAGATTCCAATTTATCACAAGCTACTGGTTCTTTCTGAAAGAGACAGATTTAAGCTATTCTTGTCCATTTTCCGAAACCCACAGGAGCTTGAAAATTATCTGATCATCTAACTGAATGATTTATACCTCCCTTTTGGCCCCACACAAAGATTTGCCCCCAACAATTAATCTTCCCAGATATAATTGGAGTTAAAATTAAAACTACATTACTCCTCAATTCATTGGGATGAACTTGGCATGGACTTTTGTAACAGCTTCAGGTAACATACCCGTTAACAATGGCACATGATACCACATTTAGCTGGCCAAAAATGAAAATGAGGGAGGAAAAATTAACACAAATAACAACCTTTTATCAAGACATCAATACCTTCCAGCTGCTCAGTTCTCTGGCAGCAAATTGCTGCTGCAGCAATTACCTGATATTGGTAAATGAAGCTATTCTTAAGCCTCAGTGGTATAAAACACTGTAATTAAAAAAAAAAAAAGTCACTAGAAAAATAAATTCCTTCTCCCCACTCAGTAGATTAGCAGACAAAGTCTGTTCGCAGGCCACAGGAGATCATTTTAGGTAAGGAAGAGAAAAGTATTTCTTGGCCAATGGCATGGCTGCACAGTTGCAGATAATTAGCACAAAGTGTGTCTTTTCATAGACATTCATGTTCACAGCAAAAAGCACAAACCAGCAGGTCAGGGTGAGCAGTTTAAACAGCCTTTTCAAAAGAGGAACTGGGTTTGGGTGGGTTTGGTTTTTGGGGTGGGTTTGGTTTGGCTTGTTTTTTGCCCCAGAGCAGTGTACTATGAGGAAATCCACCTCGGGCAGGTATTTTGGACATTCCAGTATAAATGGGTGTACAGACTGGGGCTGAAGTCACTAATGTTCACATTTTAGCCATGTCAGTCAAAATATTTATGACAGAATCTTATGCAGCAGAGGAAAACATAAACTTTGTAGAGGAATGTTACTTTCTAGAGAGACAAGTGCATTAATTAGCTTTTATTCTGAAACCTTACTTCCTCTTTTTTCCTTACTTGGTGAAATAGGGTTAAGCTTACCCATATGCCATGGAATAAATTCCTTAACATCAGTGAGCTGCTGGGATATGTAAGAATCAGAAGTATATTGGTATAGATTTGGCTTTCTTTATCGATACTGCTTTATGACCAGCCCATAATAATTTCTTAGAAGAAGGTTGTACTACTCCATTCAGGGCAAGCTGGGATAACTCTGACTAAGCTGTTGCATTCCTGCAGCACCATAAAACATGTGGCAAAAATATTCACTTCAGCTCTTGAACTTGCAGAGGTACTGTCTCTGTGCAGCATCTAATGTTGTCAGAATGGATTGCCATAGAAAACAGGAGTGTCTGACCAGTGCTGCACGGTATGTGTTGTAGCCTTATTCTGAAAGCCACATATGCCATCACTCTGAAGTAGAGCAGAACATTCCTTGCAGCACTAGCATCAGTGTCATATGGTGTTTGTTTGTTTGTTTTATTTTGGTTTAATATGCAAATCCATGTTTTATGTTTCTGTTATATGAAGTTGCAATTTTGCTGATATTTCCCCTCTCTTCCACCCCACTCTCTCACCTACTTCTCAGCCCCTTTCTCTGGATATTCAGAAACCACTCTGGGTTTCAGATGTGCCATAATCTCTTTGTCCTTTGGTCATCCATTTGCGGTACATAATGCCATCCGGGAAGAGCAGACTGCTAAATGAACCTTCTGTTAACATTACATCTTCTGCTTCATATAAAAAAAGAACCCAGCCCCCTGCTGTGTAGTTTAAGCTACATCCCAGTCCTGAAGAATAAAAACTCCAGATGTAAGAGTAACCGAGGATGAAAAACTTCAGCTTCACAAAAGTGGTTCACATCAATTTTGGGCACTCCTCATGTAACTGAATTATCAGCAAACAATGTGTTTTCAAGATGCATAGGAGTAATACAGGCCTGTAATATGAGTGAGGGACCCAAGTTGGAAAGTAAATAAGGACAACATTAATGAGGGACCCAAGTTGGAAAGTAAATAAGGACAACATTAATCAAAAGCCTTTTTGTACTTGAATTGATGCTGCTGGTTTATGAACACAAAAAGCTAATCCTTAAAATGTAGAGATATCCTTACCAATATTTTCTTACTAGTGACATTTCTCTGGACAATAGTTCAGACTCACCATATAAGTTCTCCTTATATATTTTCCATCAAAAAAAATGCATTGAAAATAAAATGGGAGTAAGGTTGTGTAGTGGTTTGGGTGTTACCCACCCCCACACACACTTTGGAAATCAGCCAGACTAGACTCAGTCAGCTCTGGAAATTTGAATGAAGCTTATACTTACAGCTAGCACAATACACAAGCAGATATTTACAGTATATGCAGTTATAGAGAGAAATATACAAGGTAAAAGGTAATACAGACACACAGCACCCCTCCCAAGCAGAAGTACCTTATCTATGTTTGGATTCTCATTCTTATACCTCTCAGCAAACCTATGAGTGAAGTAGACATGACCCTTGTTTGTCTTTCACAGCCTGTAATCTAGTTCTTCTCACCAAAACATTCTAGCTAGCTTCAAGCTAGCACAGGTTGTTCTTTTACCAAAGAAATATGTTGTTGCCAAAGAGCTGAAAGGCAGCAGCAGAGGAAGCTTGTGCTATTTTATTATTATTCTATGTACATTATCAATATCATCAGTAGGACATTGATAAACCAGTCATAAACGTGGAATAATTACTCTTGCATCACAGGGCTCAGAAAACCAAGACCAAACCCTCTTTCTATGTATTTAAGTGCTGCATATGTCTGTAACAAGAAGGAGCCACAAGAAGGAGACATCCTGTAAGACATATTTGTGCAAACTCCATCCAGTTTAGAAAAACCTATTTGTTAAAGGTCACACATGGAAGTTCAGGCAGACTTAGAAAGGAAGATCAGCTCTGTCAAAGGTGTTATCTGGTCCACAAAAGAGCACTGGAGCATTTTGGTTCCCTTTGTTATACTTTCTGCCTGTTGACATCTAGGAAGATAAATGGAGCAGGCTGGCTTTACCGAATATCAGTTTTCTGGAGAGAGCAGTACTAGAAATGTCCATCGGAGGTCAGAAGATAATCCTTGATCCTTCAACAGCCTGAAGAAAGGTGATTCTTGGAAAATCCTGAACAGAGCTCTAACTGAAAAAGCTCCTGATGTAAATAAGATGCACCTTTGCTAACGAAAAGAAATGAACTGTGGAAGAAGCTACCTAAACCTGTTGTGATTTGGGTGGTTTTCCCCTTTTACTGCTCTAACAATGAAGGATTATAGTAAAGCTTTACCAAATAATGAAGACATATGACACAAGGGAATGAAAACTGCTCAAATTGTCGACACATTTTGTTTTGCTGCTCAGTATAAATCTTCTCTTTGCAGATGCAGATGTTATTCATTATGTTGCAGATAAATTCGGAAATGTGGTTTACACTGATTTAGCATTGTACTTAATTGGTTTTAAATCTAATGCACTGCAATAAGCCTTAAGTGCTACTTTACTGTGAAATTTTAAAGTGAGCCCTACTGTAATTTTGCTTTGGCAGGATTTCTCTGGAAGCAAATATGCTTCGTTTCAACAACCTCTCACTGGGAATAAAACAGCAAAAAGTCCCCTTAAAATGTAGCTTTCTTAAATGACCTCAGCTGCTAAAAGCTCACATTTGAGGAGTGAATTATTTGTGGGCTTTCATTCTGTGAGACAGATACAATAACAAATCTGAATTCATGACATTTAGCACTTAGCTCTTAATAATGCAAAAAAAAAAAAAAAAAGCATCAAACTTCCAGCAAGTGACAGCTGGTGTGCCAGAATGAAGACTATCTTAAAAGCACAAAGGAATGTAATACAAAATACTGCTGATGTTTTGCAGACCTGAACACTGTACCCGTATCTTCTGCCTTTCCTGGAAACAAAGAACGCATCGTCAAACCAAATCTGCCAGATCTGCAAATGATTATACTTCAAATACGTAGAAGTCAACAAAAGAAGCATAAAAAATGTCTTTTTATTCCAGCAAGAACTCACATAAAATTCATTGATGACAATAGGAATTTTGTAATTAGCTTCGATGAAATCAGGATTCAAAGCTTGAACTTCAGGTTGAAGTTCCCCACAGCTGTTATCAGGTCTGAAATATTGTGGTCTGCATTTTCGTTTCTTCAGGTTCACTAGAATCATCTGTGTCTGAATCCTCAATAAAGTGTATTTAAAGAAAAGAGTATGCTGAACTGGTCATTTTGAGTTATCAGAGGTTTTGGAAACAGGACATTTTGTCACCACAGGTTTGTGATGTATACTCATCTTGTGGAGCTGACCTAACCTTGTTTAGATTGTTAGAAGAGTTTTCAGTGATTTGGAATATGTGTACAGATATTAAATGGAATATGGTGTATACTAATTCCAACCACAGTAACTCACATTAATATGCTGCACAGTATTGTTACTTCTGGATGTAGCATAGAAACAGCTTACCAGCATTTTCTTACACAGTCATTAAAATGTGCTATGATGATCAATCACATTGACACTTTGACACGTTCCTTTCACGTGTTTTTACAGTATAGCATTTAGCACCTTCACCACTATTATTACAAAATAATATATTAGCAAGATGTCTTCACCTTCTTCCCAACAGGCACTTTAAAGATGGCACAGGTACAGTCTGATAGTTCTAAAGAAGGTATTTGCAGGGGATAATGCAAATACTTTGTTAAACCTCAAGAAATCTAGTTGTTAAAAACTGATGAAAACAAAGAATCATAGAATCAACCAGGTTGGAAGAGACCTCCAAGATCATTCAGTCCAACCTAGCACCCAGCCCTATATACATTATGAAAATGATATGGCTATTTTTTATAGGAGTATAGTATAGTACTATATATATATAGCATGTATAGTATATATATATATATATAGTATAGTAACTATAAGGTAAATTATCCTTTTTTTTTCAAATTTGGGTGTGAAAGAGTGAAAGTAAGTAAAAGTAAGACTATTTTTACAGAAAGAAAGTTTTCAGTGTGTAAAAATAGCAAAAATCCAAGTTTCAGCCACATTTTTCTTCTCTTGAAGCCTTTAACAATCTTGAGGCAGATATTAAAGAGAAACTTGGTGCAAAACATATCTCAGTCTTCTTTGCATCAGATGTAGGCACTGTAAGTGCTGATGGAGCTAAGCCAAACACCCAGCTATTAGTAAAATGACAGATTCACTCATGAGTTTCCAGAATTGATTGCAGCCTCAGAGATGCTTCTGCTGCAAGCCTGGTCAGCAGTGAGAACAAAAGCAGGATGATACTCAAAGTGTAATTTACTGTCTGTTTTTCTTGCCAAAAAATAGAGCAGAAAGAAGTTTTAAACTTTCTGTAATATGTGGGATACACAAACTCCCATGATGGTGAATGATGTCACTGCTCTGCTACTCAGCCTTCTTTTCTCTTGCTTTTGCTTTTGGACCTTATACTGGAAGTGCAAGAAACTGCTTCAGACGTTCAATATTTATTATTTTAAACTGTTTATAC
This sequence comes from Pogoniulus pusillus, assembly GCF_015220805.1. Taxonomy (NCBI): domain Eukaryota; kingdom Metazoa; phylum Chordata; class Aves; order Piciformes; family Lybiidae; genus Pogoniulus; species Pogoniulus pusillus. Next base: position 14,785,865 of record NC_087277.1, on the reverse strand, counting down.
ACAGCCTGGAGCAAAAGTCATAGTCCCAGATTATAATTTGTAGCTAAATAATCAACAAACAGTGAGTGAAACTCAGAAAGCATATTACTTTAAGTTTTGAGCAGTCATAATGAAAGCACCAAACTTACTTTCAGAGTAGATTGCAATTCAGCATAATGGGACATGGCCCACAGCATCTTCTAAAAGTTAGCCAACATAATCAAAATTCCTCACTCAGCAGCAACATTATTTGCCCCATGACATAAAATATATGAGATCTGTGCAATTACAGAATAAGTATCTTAAGCTATTTTTAATAGCAGACATACTCTTTACCTGTTCCAAAATCCCTACTCTTTTCTCCAAAAACTTCTTTCTTAAAAAAAAAAAAAAAAAAAAAAAAAAAAAAAAAAAAAAGGAAGGGAAAAAAAAAAAGGTAAAAAATTGGCTTCCTAGCAATATCCAAGTAGACCGGACTGCCCGGGGAGGTGGTGGAGTTGCCGTCCCTGGGGCTATTCAAGGCAAGATTGGACGTGGCACTTGGTGCCATGGTCTAGCCTTGAGCTCTGTGGTAAAGGGTTGGGCTTGATAATCTATGAGGTCTCTAACAACCTTGATGATACTGTGATACTGTGATACTGTGACCAGGCATCAAAATCCATTTCTTACAGCGTGCCAAATTTTATCTTTCACAAATATCTCTTTCAAAGGTGTGTAATTATGACTAACATAGCACTCATACTAATTTATACCATAAACACAGATGATCTGTCACAGAGTAATCTTTGCATAACACCGCTTAGAGAGAATCCTAAGCTAATAAAAAAGAAGTGTGAATTACACAGGCCCAGTTGCTTAAAATAGATCATGCAAAAATTAATGTGCTTTAGCTACTAGAGTGGAAAGTTCCTGATTATTATTTAAAATGCAATTCTGGTTAGAGGCAGCCTCTAGACAGTACATGGGAGATAAATTGTTGTCAGACTTACTAATCAGGAGGTTAACCATGTTGTTTGAAAAAAACCCCAGATATTTGAGAAAATGAGTACAGTGTATCTATATTTATGCAGACACATTTAATACATCGGTATATACATGCACATAACTTATGATCATATAATGCATCTCTGTCTTCCTCTGGTAAGTATATCACAAGCACATTAATGAGCACACTAAGTGCCTTCATTTTAAATGTGGAACACGTGCCGAGTTTCCACACTCAGTGCCGCCCTGCTTTTGGCCTTTCAGAGCTGCAGCACTCCACTCTCATCCTCACACCTCAGAGACTCTGGCAACCTGTGTTAGCATGGGCCTGACTGCTCCCACTTGCAGGAGGGAAGCTGAATGTTTGCTACTCGTACATAATGACAGTCCTGTCCATCTGTATGTGAATTCGTGCAGAAACAGGACATAAACATCTAATGACACCTCCCAGCCTTCTTTAGGGCTTTGTAAATACAAGTGCACTGTGCTGTAAGTGCTTTTCTTTTTATCTTTGGAAAGATATCAGTCTTTAATCAAACAATAATTCACAGAAGTGCCTGCTGAAGCTTCCACTCAAACTCTGTTCAGGAGGTGTCTTGTATCTATCTTTTACCTGTACCTTACCAAGTAACTTGACATCCCCTGAAAGGATTCCATTCTTGTGTTCCATGCATGTGTTTTGCCTTTCACTAGAAAACTGCAAAGAAAGAAGGGAACAAACTGAAATAGAGCATATTTATGTTACATATAAAGAAGAAATTCTTTTTGCAATGAGGATGGTGAAACACGGAAATATGTTGCCTAGAGCAGTGGTAGAAACTCCATTCTTGAAAACATTAGAAGTGAGTTTGGACAAAGCTCTAAGTGATGCTCTAGTTAAAGATATCCCTGCTCACTACAGTGTATGTGAGCTAGATGACCTTTAAGACTCTCTTCCAACCCATGACATTCTATGATTATATGATTCTATCGAGCCATATACATTTAAAATTCATGCATTGTCATCAAAGTACTGAAGACAAAGAATTAACGGGTAGGCTTTTTTGTGTGTTCCATCATTTTACTCATGCTTTACACCATGCAAAATTATCCTCTCTTCGTCTTACTGAATGCTGCACATCTCATTTTACTGGAAAAGGACAGGAACCACAGGTATGAAAGCCACTTTGCTAGGGCCACCTGACATAAGCCATGTTGGTACAAGGGAGTCACAGCAGCTCTATATAACAGTTCTCTCACTGAAACTTCATTCAGCCTCAGAACGTAATTAATATGGAGGATGACAGAGTGTTTACAAGTTGGAAGGAGACAGTTTACTTACTTAGAAAAGATAAATAAAACTCTGAGGGGAGGGGAGATAACAAATCTAAGGCATGCAAAAAATAGGTGATGCTACTATTGAAGTGCAAGCTCGTGGTCATTTAGAAGAAATAACTAGCACTTGCAATATAATATTTTCTCTCTTCACTGATAATAAGCTTAGAGTAAATGTCTGATTTTTAGATGATTGAAGTTGTACGGGCAACTTCTGCCATAAATCTCAAAGGATTGACTTATGCTCTAGTCAAAAGATATGCAAACATACCAGAAGTGGTTTGTATTCTGCTACATCAAAATTAAGCTCGTGTTGGGCCTTTGGCAACACTATAAGCTCATATTTCAGCTTTCTCTGGCCAAATTCCTTATTTATAGAATGGAGATAAAACATCTATTTGTTAAGCCAGCGATTTTATATGGACAAGTAGTAATAAGTGAGATCCAAGACTGTTCCAATTATTTGAGAAGCATTAATTTATTGTCAGATTACATAAAACAAAGTAACAAATCAATATGTATTGCATAAGGGAGGAATAAATTGCTTATAACTTTGCTGGCCAAGCTTCCCGTTATAAAATAAGGGAGATTCCTGTAATTTACTTAATGTTTCTCTAGTCATCAGTTCCTACCTTGCTTATGTGCAACCTCATACTGTGATTTCACTTCCCAAACTGCAATATTGCTAACCTAGCTAGCTATATTTAAATGTCCTTGTCATGAAGGAATGCAAATGAATTTGGTATTTGTCAGCTTTTAACTTTTTCCTTGAAAAATTCTCATCTGTGTCACAGTATCATCCATGCCTTAGTTTTGCACTGTTCCACATTTTTGTTTACAATATTAAATCTGTGGTAATCAAGACTTTGGCTCAATTTACATGTCTTTGTATTTGTATGTGAGGAATGAGAAAGACAAGCAAAATGAAAGAGGAAGAAGAGGAAAAAGAGACAATGCAGAATGCATGACCTCATTAAACAAAACAGGTTACTTAAGCAGGCTGATGATCCTTTGTTCTCATTCAGGACCAAATGAATTACTGGTTTTGTAGTCCTGTCTAATGACATTATATGTGACAATGAGTAGCTTTGTTACATTTATATATGGGAACAGTTGAAATACAATGAGACCAAATTTCTAGAAATTAGAGAATAGTCAGTTGTCTTAAACCATCATTTAGTAAGTTCAGACTAGCAATGATTGCCTACATTGCTGTTGCTTTAATTCTCATCCTTGAGTATGCTCCTGCATTTGTTTGAATGGTTAGCCCATATATTGGCAGCCTAAATTCTCCTTCTGCTACAAAAATAAACATCTTTATACCCCTGTGTGTTTACTTCTATGACAAGCAAGTGAATTAATGAAGACTGAAATGTTACCACAGATTCTGTGCCCCTTTAACTACAGTGTCCTCAAAAGGGCTAAGTTGATTTAAAGAAGCTTAGTCCTGCTTTTTTCCAGTAATACAGTTTGGGAAATGCCATAGGTATCTGGAGTGACTTTTGCAAACTGTGTCATGGACTTTAGTCTGGCTGCAGTGTGACAAGAGCACAGATCCATTATTCTTTAGGTAGGGGATCACAGTGAAGTATCTGGGGCCAAGTACTACTTTGCTTCTCTAATTGCTTTGTGAAGCTTAGAATAAGGCAAATTGCTGATGAGTAAGCTATCAATAACAGTGTACTTTGTTTTTCCAAATGTCAGGTAGGGTATTCTCAAGCTGGAAAAAAATAATCCATGAAAGAGTTGATTGCAAAGCATATAGAGAAATAATTTTATCTTTTTGCCACACAGACACACAACGGCACAATTTCAGTTAAGGAATTAAACACACAATTGTTCAGGATTAGTCATTTTCCAGTCTTTGTTGCCTCCTTTTGTGAAGCTGTTTGGAGATTACAGTGTCTCTTGCACAAAATTAGAACTTGCCAGACTATTTCTTAATAATTACAGATCAGTTTGTAAGTTCCTGCAGCCAGGGGTCAAGCATTGTGGCCTTCTCTGGGAAAATGCACAGAAAACACTTGATCACAGAGATCAATAACAAATACAACTAGTTATAAATAATAACTACTTCTAAATGCCAATATTTGGGGGCAGCTATTTATCTTGTGTAAAACAACTTAAATTTTCTGACTATAATAGGATGAGATCAGATTGCAAAACAGAAAAAACTTCATCCCAAAAGGAACTCATCTCACCCAGTGAACCTTTTCTAATTATCACCTATACTGTATATATAATAATTAGTTTCCTTAATAGGGGTATTCAAGATGTGTATAGATGCATGTCAGTCTACGTTGCTTGGTCCAATGACCATACTATGCTTTACACTCTGGCTCACATGTTATAGATTATAGCTTTGAATGCCTTAGCTTGGATATACTCATACAGAAGAGGCATCTCCAAATTGGTCTACTCAATGGGGAATTCCCTGGACAACTCTACATTCTTGGAGATCTCCAGGCATCAAGGGTTCCACATCTGAAGATCATACAGTCTGTGCTTCTCAGGTGTTGCAGCAATGATGTACAAAAGTGTGATAGTTACTGGCCCTCTGAACACTGTCAGAAGTTATTATTGCCCTTTGTCTTTTTGCAGTGTCACTAACTGAAAGAAAATATGAGGACTTGAAAGGGATTAAGGGCTTACTTCCTCTGTAATTTACCTAACAGTGAAAGACTATTATTGATCTAGGCTATGACAAGGCAAAAGTCTTAAACCCACTTTCAGCAAACATAAAGAGTTCCTGGCACTCTTCAAAGACTGATTTAAAGCATTTTTTTAAATTAGAGAAAGTTTCATACAGACTGACACATATATTTCAGGTTTCAAAACCAGGTAATTTGAAACAGCTATGGTCTTGAACACAGAAATTGGAGTTCATAATGGAATTTCTGACATGCAGCATTTCTTTAAATGGTTTGAAGGACACTGCCATAATAAAAGTAGGATCCTTGTCATTTTGAACACTCCTGCCAAAATTCTTTCATCTTGGATTTAATTCAGGTGACCTATTTACATTTTCCAAACCAACGTAAAGATCAATGGTGCCAAAAGATGTTGTGAGCAAACTGTTCAGCTGCTATTAATAAGAGCTGGTTACCTGAATAAGTTATTTTAATGGCACTATGCTAATTTACATTAGGAGAAGATTTACTCTTAGGGTACTGCGTAGAATGTCTATTTGACATTGTCTGATCTCTTCATGAATAAGTTAGATTGGCTAACCTGGTTCTAGCCACCTTTATGCGGGTAATTGAACTCAGCACTGCTAATTTATATGGGACTTTGATAATCACTTATCTGTAAAATGAAATTCACATGGTGAGTCTTTGTTTGTGTGTCCTACTTTGCTCAAAAGAATTCAGGGAGATTGTAGGACTGTTGAACAACATTCTCAGGTGAGCAATAAGAATAGCCAGAGACCTTGAGAGTATAAACTGTGAGTATAGACTGAAGAAGTCATGACAGTTTAGAAGAATGAAGACTGACAGACAAATACACTTGCAATATTAAGAGGGAATATAGAGAAAATAAATCTTGGCCATGTCTGCTCTGATTAGGAGAGGAAACACTAAACTGGTGAAGAGTAAGAAGGTGATGTACTGGCATACCCATGTGTAATCATAGTTGTTACAGATTGTTAAGAGTAGGCTGGGCAAATATAGATCAGGAATGGTATGAGCATATGGGATCTTCTCTTTCATGTCATTTTTTTTTATTATTATTAGTTTATATTTCTGCATTGCAAACTCCTCCTCTTACTTTATGATTTTCCTTTGGTAGTTCTTACATCTGTTTGTTTCCTTTTCAGAACTTGTGGTACAGCTGTCCTCTTTTCAGGAACACCTGGACTCCCTCTAGAAAGCAGCAACAAGCCAAAGACTGATTGCAACCCTTAACCTTTTCCCCTAAAAGATGCTTTCTTACCTGCTGTCTGTAGGGGCAATGTATGTTTCCTCATTGACCTGACATGTACTTAATGCTAGGGTAGTCTACAGGCTGTGACTCAACCAGAAGTTTTCCATTGCTATCGAATCATAGAATACCAGTTTGGAAAAGACCTGAAGAATCATCTGGTCCAACCTTTCTTAGTAAAAGCACGGCCTAGGCAAGACTGCCTATCACTCTCTCCACCTGAATCTCCAAGATTTCTTGTGGTGAGGAATTCACCACTTCTCTGGAGAGATTATTATAATTGTTCATTAGGAATCCCATGTCCTTTTTCATGGAGCTGTTTTCCAGCCAGATAGATCCTGGTCTGTGCTACACCCTTGGATTGTGTTTTCTCAGGTGCAAGACCTAATACTTGTCCTTGCTGAAATTTATAAGGTTCTTGTTGACTTGCTCCTACAGCCTATGCAGAAATTCCTGCAGGGCTGCTCTCCCAGAGCATCTATTTCCTCATTTAGTTTGGTGTCATCAGCAAACTTCATCGGGTGGGCAAGGTCCAGTGTTCACTCCACGTTAGACAGGTAGGTTACTTTGTCATAAAAGCCAATCAAGGTTTGTCAAGCACAATCTGCCCTTGGTGAATCTATGTTGGCTTTTCTCAGTCACATCCCTTATCTGTCCTGTGATAGCCACCTGAAGGTTTCAGGAGGATCCTCCTTTAAGTCTCGGGTTGTTTTTTTGTTTGAGGAGGGCTGACATTAGCCTACTTTGAGTCTTCTGGAACATTCCCTGATCTCCACAGCTTCTCAAAGAGTGCAAAGACATCTGACAGCTCTCTTAACATTCTCAGGACCCATAGATTTGCAGGGGTCAAGCTCTTTTAACAGTTCACTGACAATGGGTTTGTGTTTGCACTGACCTGGATATTGTTCCCAAGGCCTGGGACACAACACACAAAGATCTTTTAAGTATTAAAAATAGAGAAAAGTAGACCATCAAAAGAAGCTTTGGGCTAAAAAAAAATTGATTTCAATAGAAGAAATGAGATCTACAACTTATGGCATCATGATATCAATTATTAATTTCATAAGCCAGAAATAATAAATATTTCAACCCATGTCAACAAAAATATGACAAGTAGAAGAGAAAAGATAAGCTTTTTCTTCCTTGGAGACTGATGCAGCAGATAATCAATAAAAGTCCATTGTACATATTTTTTCACAAGCAGAAATACATCTCTCTCTATATTTTATTAGTGAGGAAATATCTAATCTTGGTTGTGTTGACTCAAATATACACACACACAATAACACTGATGAATTAGAGATTTGACCACGTCTTTTATTAAACCCTTGTCTTGCTGGCAACATCATTGAGATAGACATTTATGGGAATACATCACACAAGCAGCAGCTCCCATTCATGGCAGAATCTTTTGAAGGGATCTCTCTAGATCCTGCTGTATGTCTGCAGCTTATGGAAATCTCCTCACTGATCTCTTTTCAACACAAGAAAAAAGTCCTTTTCAGAGCAGACAGCTGAGAGGCAATTATGGCTCTCTGAGTTTGCTCCTGTAGGGTTGTACTGCAACCCACCTATCTTATACACCATCATATTGAGAGGGGTAATACCATTCTTCAATTACTTGTTACTAAATTTTGTTCAGGACAGATATTCTGAGTGCATTAATTTAATGGTATTTTTATGGACAATAATATATCTTTACTGAATCTGAGGGTTATGGAAGATTTAGTGTCCCTGGAGTGGTGATATGAGAAAGAGAGAGAGACCCATTGATTAGAAACATGAATTTAAGTGAAAATGTAGGGGAAAAAATCATAAATGCTGTGCCAAAAAGAATTTGGAAAGCAGACAGAAATGTGTCCTACTCTTGGAAACCTGGGAAAAGAAATTGGCCAAATAGTTAAAAAAGTCTCTTCTATGTATGTGACGGAGAAGGATACACAATTTTTGGTTGTCTGTTTTCTGACCAAAAGTTAAGCTCCTTAATTTTAATTGCAAACCCTTGCTTTGGTCTCTTGCGGCCATGGATTTCATAGGCTAGACAGACATTTCCTTTAATCAGCTCTAAAGTTCATCTTCTCCTCTACCCTTACAGATTCACCATGCCCTCTAAAATAACAGCTGCAGATATTATTGACCTGAATCCAATATTTATGCATTGCTCCTGGCAATAAGCCACTTGGCACATCATTTCTCACAATCCCCAAGTGGCAAATTTGTGCATTACAGCTGATCTCACAGTCCCAAATACAAGTTGTGTCCTTGTGTTCCACATGGACATATAGTGGAAGATATTTTTAAGGTATGCTCAAGCACCATTACGAGCTGCAAAGCAACTCTGACACAGAGATTCACTTTATTGCAAAATCAGGCCTTGGAAAAGTGATCCATACTTTAGAAACCATGACTTATTTATAAGTCACAGAATAAAGAAGTGTGTTGCAAAAAATCCGATCAGCACAAGGATAAGGAACTTGGATCAGAGAAGAGCAATGTGGCAAAGAAGGCCTCACATTTTACCATCTAAGCCAGTCTCTGCCTTTGCAAATATAGAGCAACCCTCAGTAAGGGGAAAACTTCACATAATATTGGAGTCTAGACAAGCTAATAGGTAAACACTGTGCTAAAAGTAGCATCACCTCCTTCTGAAGTGCATCAAAAACATCTATGAGATATAAACATAATAATAAAAAAAAATAACCATTAGATTAAAGAAGGGGGAAAGAGAGAAGGGTATTCCAACTACTACAGAGGAGTGAATCCCAACCAGCACGATGAGGCTAAATAAGCTCCAGCCCAGATAAATGTCAGTGTAACCAAATGCAAAAAGCACATACCAGATGAAAAGGTATGTACTGAGGTGCAGTTTGTCAGCCAAGCTGCAGTTCTCATATAGGTGGAAAGCTAACTACATCTCACAACAAAGAAACCTGTTACATTACAGAGAAGGCAAATATCAAAGCTGCTTAACAAATGTGTTACACATCAAAGCCAGTACACAGGAAGAGGCATTAGGCATCCTTAGAATGAATGGTGGGAATATAGAGCATCAAAAATAGAAAGATCAACAGATAATGGATTACAGCTATAGGTACCATGCAATATTTGTAAACTCCTCTGGGAAAACACAAGTTAAAGCACACAATAATTCTCCTTAAATATATTCCTATATTCTTTCTCTTTTATATGTAGGTGTGATAATTCATTACTACTGCCCCAAAGATATTTTCTAAAGAACTTTGCTGATAACAAAAGCATATTCTAATTAAACTGTATTTTAATAAGTTTATTCAATGTCATTTATATAGCTCCTTCCCCTGCTAAGGCGTGATTGCATTCTATATCCTACCAGTGATGGACAAGAAGGTAGCCCTGCCCTGAAAGGTATCTAAGACACAAAGTAAGAAACAGTTTCTGGGGAGAAAAAAAATAAATAAAGGCAAGCGCATTAATTCCATCGTTGCTTATTCTCCACATAATAGAGATGTAGCTCTTGATAATTATGTTGCAAGCACCACAGCAAAATTTCAATAACCAAAATACATTGACATAGAAAATGTCTGGAGAACCCCTCCTTGTTGTTAAGGAATTGTGAGGAGACATGTAACTATACTGTAGTCAGGCAAAGCAAATTTCTCTTTAGAATGGAGAAACTGTGGCTTTCATGAACAACTTTCCCTATGGACAAGACAGAAAAATATTTTCAAAACATAAATTGTCATTTGCATTTTGGTGGTTTTAAAACCTTTTTTTTTTTTTTTTTTTTTTTTTTAATATTCAGAGGAGCAGAAATTCACCTTGAACACTGTAGACAGGAACTAGCTTTAGAAATGGACTTGAACATCTGGACTGTCTTTAATTACCTCCATTTCCAAATCTGAGCTAATCAACCTGTCAAGACTATCTAAAGAAAATCCCCCCCAAATAGACAAACAATTCAAATCAAATCAATAATAACAGGGAAAAAAACCCACCAAACAACCAACCAGAAAAACCCACCAAAAAGCCACCATCAGTTGATAAAATAATTAATTATATGATAACTGTCTTAAGTTGGAACAGAATGCCTTCAGGAGGAAGCTTGCACAACTAGTTGAATGACTAACTTCATGTGTCACCTCAGAATGTAACTCAGAAAACCATGAAAACCAAAATGAGATCTGAACAAGGGAAGTGTGCATGATGAGGAGAAAATACCAGCTGTGCACATGACTCTTTGGTTCACAGCTCTTGCCATAGGTGTCTAAATTCTAATCAAATCCTTTTTATCATACCTGAATCTTTTACTGGATGTAGCCCAAGGCTTACTACGTTCTCATAGACTAAACTGTACTAATTTAAGATTTATTAAGATGAGGACAAATCAATACAGTATGTCTGGGGAGGGAAAGGATCTGTCTCGGTTTGTGAAATGCCAGGCTGAAAGAAAATGTTAATTAATCATTCATGTCTTTACATGTCTGTTTGCATATTGATTCTCGTGGGCAAATGAGAAGGAAATTTGTGCTTTTTCTTTTTCCTGTCAATGAGTGCCATTATGGCCACAGAGAAACCAAGAGAATTCTACCACTAGTTTCAAGAGCACTGAAAGCTACAATATTTCTAGACCAAGTTTTCCGCTTTATAAATTACAGATACACACAAATAGATATCATAAAGTTAGCCCTTGAACCAATGTCTCTCTGTTTACCTGAATATTTCCTTTCCAGTTTTGGATGGAGCAAATAGAAATCTGTACTTTTGCCTGTTAGGGTAACAAAGAAATGAGACAAGAAAGTTCTATCACAACCAGACACAGAGGAAAAGATTTTCTTCCTGTGATAGGAAGCTCAATTAATAAGTTCTACCAATTAATTGTCAAACACATAGCCAACTTTGCAAGTAAATGTCTCAATCTCTTTATATCTATTCAGAGACTTTACTAAGCAATCAGCCACTTTCTGGTAGCATTCAACAGCTGGCTAATTTAAAGTCAATGATAGAGCAACAAGATTTAGTTCAAATCAACCAATGTGGAGAATTCTCTAACATATAGCCTTCAGGCAGCAAATCCTTCTCTCTTTACTTCATTTGTAATCCTATCTAAAAGCTGCCAGATTCATATACAGAACACATGTATTTGGGGAAACCAACTGTAGCAACTAAACTCCTGCATAGGTACTCTCAGGTGGAGGACTCTGCATTTCCTGTTGCCTCTCATCAGCCTTTTCCTCTAGCTTGTCAAAGTCCCTCTGAATATTGCCATAACTACCTACTGCATCATCTACTGCTTAGACCAAACTTCTGTTTGTCTCCTAGTGGCCTGAGATACCTAAACATTGATCAGATCAGTAAAGGATGGAGCAGAAAAGTCACTGATTTCCTTGGTCTTTTCCACATCTTTTGTCATTAGATATCCTGCTCCATTAGCAGCAGATCTACATTTTCTCTGTTCTTCCTTTTACTACTGAGGTAGCTGTAGAAACCTTTCATGTCACCCCCCATATTATTTACTAGATTCAACTCCAGTTATGCTTTGGCTTTCCTAAGTCCACCCTTGCATGATCAACCACTGCCTTTAACATTCCTTCTGGGTGACCTGTCTTTCCTTACAGGTCTTGTATGGTTCTTCTTTGTGTTAGATTTTTGTCAGGAACTCTTTCTTCATCTGCACAGGGCTTCTGCTGCCTTTGCTTACCTTCCTGTAAATCATAATGTGATATTCTTGCATTTGGAGGAGTGATGCTTAAAAATCAGCCAACACTCCTGAATCCATCTATAATTCATTACTGTTTCCCATGGGATTATTCCAATAAGATCCCTATGGACCTCCTATGTAATGAAAAACCTGAAAGGTGCAGAATTGGCTAACAGTTGCTTCCCCAGAGAGAATGACTGAAAATATTGCAGTTAGCTCTTATGAATTAGGTACTGCATGTTGCCTAGCTTATCTGCCTTGTTAGTAGTTTATTTTCTCCATTTAACACCAATATTGTTTCTTAAACTAATTAATCATAGAGACTGGGGGAAATTAGGCCATTGAGCATCAGAAATCTTCTTTTAGTTTTGTCATGTTTGTGTGTGGAGACTCTAATGACTGTATTAATAAATTCTTCACATTAGAAATCAGCTCTTGTTGCCAATCAAGTTCTGGCAGTAGAGTTGCATGATTACTGTTGTTGTTGTTAAATAATGCATTTTATGTATGGTGGTTTTCTTTCTGAAAGCAAACCAGAACTAATACAAAGAAATGTGAACCACCCTAAAGTGGTAATGCTTGGACATAGGCTTAGCATGAGACACAGTTTATGCACTGTGAGAATATTCTCTAATCCTAGTTCACAATACTTCTTATTAGGTGAGTAGCTCAAATGTTAAAGTGGTAATCTAATGTAGTATCCATAGAGATGTCTCAAGACCAAGGGCCTGAAAAACACTGCAGTGATTTCAAGTGCAATGACAGTGTGATATCAATGAATGTGTCATTTCATGGCTCAAAGGAGATATCTGTTGAAGGAACAAAGTGTTGTGTTGAACTTGAAGGAAAATTAAGTAGGATCAATGTCTCTGTAGTAATTAATCTCTTCAGTTACAAAGAAAGTGTTCGACATGTAAAAGAAGTGATGAAAAAAATAAGTGACCAAACAAAAAGCAACTAACCAGCAAACAAAACTAAACTACAATTCTTCTTTTTATTTAAAAGAAAATGCCCTTGGTTTTCCAGTAATTTAAAAAGAAATACTGCTATTGTCTGATCACAGAATTTATGAAAAGAGGTTGTTTTTAAGCATTGAAAGAGAAATAACATCATTAATTGTGTCCCTGATTTAGCAAAGCTTTTGAGTATGTCCTTAACTTGAAGTGTATACTTGTGTCCCATTGACTATGTAGAGACTGAGTCAAATACTGATAATTTAATCCCATGATTAAGGTAATTTGTTGATTCTTGACCTCTAAGAATGCTGTGATAAAAATGTTGGAGTAGGACAATTAAGCAAAATGTTAAAGAAAGAGACACATTTTGGCAGACAATCAAGGATTTCTTCCAAATGTATAACCTTAGGCTAGGCAAACAGTTGTAACAGATTTTGAGACTTGTGGAAGTCCTGAAATTATTTTGATTGCACACTAGATAGAGTGCATGTAAGGAAACAATAAGGGAAAAGTATTTCCATGGTCCACAAATTAATCTCTATATTTATAGACCTATGCAAAGAGAAAAAGGTCCTTCGACCCAATCAGCCTTAGGACCAAATTTAGCTCAAAGTGTAAGGCTTTCTGGGTCACTTACTCCTTTTCCCTTGCTTATTTCATCATCTGTTTCAATTCCTCCAACTTAAAAGGAAAAAAAAAAAAAAAAAAAAAAGAAAACAAAACACATCACTTCAAACCAGAACAACCCAAACCCAAACATATACACTCAGATGGATCTTGTGTTTCAAGTGTACAGTATTATGATGTCAACAGATGAGAGGTACAAAAAGGAAATGATCCTAGGGAGTCATCTAACTCAAAAGTCATGTGAATATTGTCTAAGATGTTAAGTTACTTCACCTCAGCTTAACCTAGTTCCATTATCATTATAAAGAAACAATAAAACATGAAGACTACTCTAAGACTGCATTGAAGGTAAGATGAACAAGAATACAAAAATGGGGGGGGCATTAGTACAGACAAAGATGAGTCTTTAAGAAGCAGAGTTATGAGATGATACAGATCTTATTGCTAAGGGGGTTTCTGGAGAACTAGACAGAGGCTGCAGTAAGAGGTGTATGATTAAAGCCTATTACACAGACAGAAAACAGCTACTCATGCTAAGGGATGTTTTGGATTTAATGGCTGCAGGAGCAGGTATGTTGTTGTATTTGTTATATTAACACACAAGTGACAAAATCTCACTCATTTATAATTAAGCCCAAGCTCCATGGAAGAGCTTCAAAAGGACTTTTGGGTATCTGCTCACAGGGCAAGGCAGAAATAAAAATCAAAATAAATAAGTTTTGTAGTAATAGCAGAGCTGAAGCCACCAGGATAAGTGGCAGAATTCTAGTCAGGCAGTTACAATGAGTTTCACATTAAATTATTTCCTGTTTCATGTTGCTTTCATTTCTGTTGCTAAAGATTTAACAACATCTTCTGGAATTTGAATGGCAGAGGAAGTTTCCCGCGGCATGAGAAAAGGGAGTAACAAAATATTGGATTGAATAGATTCCTAGGTGGGGAAGGCTGATAGGTTTTTCACCCTCAACTAAAGCATCTTCCTTACAAGCCACTCTTTTTCAAATGTAAAACTATTACTTGCAGCATTTTTCAAAGCTGGGTAAAGAAAGCAAACAGCCAAATGCTTTAGTGAACTACATTTCTTATGACTTTTCTTTAACAATCTTCACATCCCTGGTGTGACTTGTTTTTTCCTTCCTATGATTCATGAAGTTATTAGAAAGGAAGGGTCTTTTACAGATATAGCAGAAAAAAAACCCTCATGTTATGGAAAAATAAAAAAAAGAAATTCATATAGTGACCTCACACACACCCCTCCCCTGAATCTGAGTAGAATCTTTGACAGCCTGTTCTGGTTCTGGTTGCTTTCTGTAGTCCACAGTGCTGCTGTTAATAATTGCTTCAAATGGGTGTGCTACTTGTCAAGGGCTGAGCTGGAACCAATTGCTGAGCTGTGGCTCTGCATACTCCAGAAATTTGAATGGAAAAGGTTGAATGGGAAACTGATGGAAGCAAAGAAGACCAAAGGGAGACTGTAGAAGTAAAACATCTCTACTCAGTCCTAGCAGAAGTTCTACTCTTTTTTCTTTAGTATCTTATTTGTTTACTGTTGTAATTTAGGCATCTCAGCCCACAGCACCACACAAACTGCAGTGAAGAAAATTTACACTTTGTCAGCTCAAAGCAGTACAATTATTTATATTGGCTGCCTTATGTTCAGTTATCAATCGTTCACAGCTCTCCACTAACAAAGATTTGCCTGTTAGACTTCCTCAGGCGGTTATTACTCTACAGTGTCCTCGTTCTTTCCTGCAAGTAAAACAGCCCCATTCAACTTACTATACATAATGCCCATTAAACACAGATCTTAATCATTCAACTGTTCTCACGTCAATGAGAAAGTGGAGGAGCTTGAGCATGGGTGAGGCTAAGACATGTCCATGGACCACTGTCTCCAGTTAACATCACCAGTGTCTTTCCTGCTGTAAAGATTAGTTTTACATGGCTGAAGGTGACCAGTGTGGAACCTACAGCAGCTCTCTAGTCTTTGAGTCACTCCATTCCTTCTGAAAGAACTTTTGAAACTTCCCCTCTCTGCATTCAAAATTTTACTTCATTTTAGCAATCAATATTTAAAAACTTTTTGTTGGCTTGTAAGTTTTCTTTTATAACTACTTTTTCTGCTGTGAAGATGAACTGCTTCAGCACATGAACTGAATTGTTCAATTTTACTTCTGATGTCACTGTTGTGTCTGCCTGCTGGCACAAAGCACCAGAGCACTTAAGCTGTGAAGGAGCTTTTTAGCCTATAGTTGATCCTTATGTAAGTAGTTCTTTTATATTACCTCATGTAAGACTTAATCTAGCAACACTGCTTGCTGACTTGGAAACTGCTGAATGAGTCAAGGCAACGTTATCTCTTGACTAAGCCAATAGTCTGTCTCAGCTGGAATGAGCGATTCAATGTTCCTGCAAGGTCTGCTTTTAGAAGGGATCACTGGTGGCAAATCCTAAACCACAAAGCTAACTAGGCCTATCTAGTAGGGGGGCACTTTCCAATTAAATAGCACCTGCTTATTTCCACAGCCACAAACACGCACAAAAATAGTATCAGCTTTTATAAATACCCCTCAGATTTGTCCC
This sequence comes from Pogoniulus pusillus, assembly GCF_015220805.1. Taxonomy (NCBI): domain Eukaryota; kingdom Metazoa; phylum Chordata; class Aves; order Piciformes; family Lybiidae; genus Pogoniulus; species Pogoniulus pusillus. Next base: position 14,769,824 of record NC_087277.1, on the reverse strand, counting down.
ATGATTGAGATCTGAGACATAGACGTTTACAGCTAAATTGTAAAGCAGTAAGGCAGGAAAACAAATTTCTGCAGCTGCTTGATTCCAGAAATATATTTCTATGACTCTATGGCTCACCTTCAAATTACTTGGGTTTTACAACTTTGGAAGTATCTCCCCTTGGTCATTATCTCTGTGGGAAGTGATAAATATTCCTGCATCTCTGCTAATGTCTCTGCTGATTACAGGATACTGTGTTTGAAATGGGTACTTCCAGCTTGTGTTTGAAGACTGAGTCTGCCAACATGCATCAGACATTTAGTGAAAATGAGAGAAGGGGAAAGTATAACGACGGAACCACCATCATGCCTATCATCCAGCTTTTCTGCCAGAATAAATGAAGCCAGAGGCATAGGCATCTGGACAGCTGCTCCAGCCCTCCGGTTTTGTGGCATTTGTACAGTGTCCCTACCTCTTTATTTCAGAACTAACCCTCCAGTGGCCAGCAAGATGCTTAGGCTTCGCTGGAGAAAGGATTAGAAATGTAATGAGCAGAGATTCATCAAAGCATGAGCAACTAATGATGTGAATTTAAAGGCCCATATTGTTTAGTGCGCTGCCAGGTGTCAATTGTGATTCCAGTTGTAAATTAATATCATCTTAGAGCAAATGATCTGGTGTATGAAAAAAACACACCAACAAAAACAACAACAAAAAAAACCCAACAAAACCCCCAAACCTCTCAAAAAACCCACCCAATGAATCAAAACAAAACACTCCTCCCACCCCCCCAACTGACCTCATTAGGAAAGGACTGATCTCACGAGAATTCATTTTAAATACTATGCAGTACTATTTATTTTTTTTAACTCACTGTATAGAAGAAAAAAATCCTGCCAGCTTGCAATGAAAATAATCAAAGAGAACAGATGCACTGTAGCATCAGAAGAGATCAACAGAGAGAGAAAGGTGAAACACCAAAACATCAGGAAAAATGCGTTGGCTGTGAAGTTGTCACATCTGGACCTTTAACCATTATAAGAGTATCCTCTCCATTCAAACCCAAAACAAACAAAAAACAAAAGCTCAACCTCCAAAAAAAACTAAAACAAAACACAACTTCAACAACCAACCAACAACAACAAAATAAAAAGCTCCCAACATTTCAAAAGGCATTATACTCCAGCTTAGACATTATTTAAAAGATGTGGTACTTAGAGACATGGTTTAGTATTGGACTTGACAGTGCTAGGTTAACAGTTGGATTTGATGATCTTGAAGGTCTTTCCCAACTTAAACAATTATGATCTATTTTATTATTTAGAATCTCCAAGTATAATAAGCTCAGTATCAGTATCCTGTGTTTAGATCTTCCCTACTTCAGAGGCTACCATCTGGGACTCAGCATGTCTCCTCTGTCAATCTTTCTTTTATATATTGCCTTCTGTCCTCTTCTCCTCTGATCACTATAGACCTCGGCAACCTGTTCAGCAGACACTTCATTGAACTGGATAAATGTATATGACAAATTTATTTTTATAGCAAGCAATCTTCCTTCCTTGATTTTTTGTTTTTTTACTTAAATGAAAATGGATTAATGACAAATATTTAAACTACATTTTCAGCCCTTGTGTCCATTTTCTTCTACACTCATTCTTCCCATCATCACTTCAGTCAGCACTTCTTCCATTTCCATCTTAGACTACCAAGAGTCCTGGTCTAATAACTACTCAAAGCTATGTTTCTTGACTATTTTAACATACAAAGATACTCTGGCTAAAACTCTGTTCATAAGATGTTTTTATTCGCCCCATATCTCACTGCACTACGTGGTCCATTACAATGCCCTGAACTGTCCCTGGTGATTGCCCAGAAGAACACAGATTTCCTTTGTTTGTGCAGAAATCCATTTACTTCAGATCAGTTATCACGTAAAGAAGGTCAACATATTCTTAACCTTTCAAATGTACTTGGAGATCTGTGGATGAAAACAGGATATTGTCAGCCTTGAAGGAAATTAATCGACACTAGGAAAATAGCTACAGCAACAACAGACTCTTTCCAGTTTTCTTTTTTTCTTTATTTTCTTTGACTGTTGTGAGAGGTAGCAGAGGTGTGTTACAGAGTATATGTATTACCGCGATGAACTAATGCAGTCATGTGTAAGGCTTCAGTCTGAGACACGTCAGCTGAGACGGGGATGTGTAATTGCTTTGCAAATCCCATTACAAGAGGGCAAGACGAAGCAAGTTCTCTGACTAATAGACTTGCAAAAATCATCAAGTCTGATTGAGCTTCATTATAAAATAATGCTGCTTACAGACTGGGAAAATAACAAGGCAACTGTGTTGCCCTCTGGTACTCTTTACATGTGGGTCAGAGTAAGAAGAAACTGCTGTCCAGCAGGAGGTGAGGAGGATTCAGATGCTCACAGTGCACATTTTCAACCTCCTCTGAGACTTATTACTGATAATTCCTGTAGATCATTGTAACAGCTGCTGCACTGATTCAGACTAGATCATCACCATTTCATAGGAAGTAATGGAAAATACTTGAAATTGCATTCTTAGAGCTGCAGCAAGCACTGCTGTTGAGTTCTTTTATTTTTCAAATGTAGGTCAGCCTCTGGCTACTTTTGCTTTGCTTTTGCTTAAGCTAAATTTCCTCTCTCTTCTCTGTTTAGATTTTCTGTCAAAGCATCTGACAGGAAAGATGTTTTTTCTATTTTTTGTCATGCCTTGCACTAGAGATATTAGAAGCTTATTACTTCCTTAATGTGGTCAGAGCTGAACTGTATGATTTGAGTGTGTTATTTTTCTTGGTAATGTCTTGTTAGAGTTCTTGCTAATGTCAAACTTAATCAGGACCTTTAGTTTTGTGTTGTAAAGTGTGATTATCATTGAATTTTTTTTCTTCTTGAAAATTTCAAGCATGTTATTTCATATTCAGTTTTAAACACTTACTTTCAGTGGAAGGCATAATGTTAATCATTACAGCCTCATTCAGAAAGGCACTTTTACAATAGCTAGCAGTCCTATAGGAGCAACTGGAGAAAAGGTGTATTTCATAAATCCAAATTTTAACCTTTGGCCTTTGCCATAAATTATCTCTGGCCTTAATGCATGGCTTTTTTATCCTGAGTTGTTAAATGGTCTGAATTGTGATCAAAACTCCTGGCTACAAACCATTTATGTTTTTCCTTCAGAGTCTGGACTTCAAAGACTGTGTATCTCTCATCGTACCTTTAAGTCTTGAAATAAACTGTCATCTCTATAAAATAAGTTTTCTACAAAGTACAGAGGTAGAAATTAAGTTTTGATATGTGCTTCATAAGTAACTTAAATTTGACAGATCTGTCCCTCGACACAGATGCTTCTTGGGTGCAGAAAGATAGGAAGAGGGAAAACCAGAAATGCATATGTGCTCCAGTCATTTAAAATGAAAGAAAAATGGGAATAGATAGGTTTAGGACCATGTACAGCTTCTTAGATATGGCAAATAAATTTGCCAACAATTTATTGGCAAAATTTTCCCAAGTTGTCTATTTTGATTGAAAAAAAAATCAAAAATTAAAAGGAAGTTCACCTTAGGTAGGAATGAATCTTTGCAGAGTCAGAATGGTGCAGGATTTAAATAAATGCAAGGTGAATGCATACTCACTCACCATTCAAAATACTGGATGGTTTTGCCTTATAGACTAAGTGAAATCTCTGTAGTGTCATCCAAGCCTTAAGACCTTTGGGCTTTAGAATTCACTTCAATTTTGCTTGCAGGGTGAGACTTAATGCAGTTCAGAACCGATGATTCAGGCTGACACCACCATTTCTGAACAAGCTATGATGGGGGATAGCCAACTGTATGTACAAGTGCAAAAATTTGGTTCTTCCAAGTCTAGTGCAGATGAGATTTCAAACTGTTATGGCAGAATGGATGTGAGACATAACACTTGGCATGTACACAGATTAAAAAGTGTGTTAGATGAAAATCAAATAAATTTAACTGCGCTATAGCTTAGGCATGTACAAATATATATATAGTCACCTTTATGTATATATTATTGATTAAATTAGAGAAAGCAATGCAACAGCATTTAGTATCTCAGGTGAAAGGAACATTAACGTTTTCTGTAGTAAGCTGTTTCATTAAAAATTAGGGCACTTAGGCTCCCAGGTTTTTTCTCTCTTCCTCCATCAAGAAGGGGAAAAAGGAAGAAAGCAATAGAGGGAGAAAAGAAGAAGAAATGAAGGAATGAAGGAATGAAGGAAGGAAGGAAGGAAGGAAGGAAGGAAGGAAGGAAGGAAGGAAGGAAGGAAGGAAGGAAGAAAGGAAGAAAGGAAGAAAGGAAGAAAGGAAGAAAGGAAGGAAGGAAGGAAGGAAGGAAGGAAGGAAGGAAGGAAGAAAGAAAGAAAGAAAGAAAGAAAGAAAGAAAGAAAGAAAGAAAGAAAGAAAGAAAGAAAGAAAGAAAGAAAGAAAGAAAGAAAGAAAGCAAGAAACAAAGAAAGAAAGAAAGAAAGAAACACACACAGAAAGACAGAAAGAAAGAAAGAAAGAAAGAAAAGAAGAAAAAGGGGGGAAGTGTACGTGCAGGTATGTACATAGCTCTGTGTGTGCGTATGCTTTCTGTTGAAATGTAATGATTTCAAAAGAGAGATTTTTTTGATTCAGTTCTGCAGGAGCTAAAGAGGGTCTGCTTCTGTTTTATTTTGGTTTTGAATTTGTTTGGGGTTTTGTGTGTGTATGTGTGTGGAGTTTTTTTGTTGTTGGTTGGGTTATTTGTTGGTTCATTTGTTTTCCCAAAGAAAGCAGTAACATTCCATGAAAATGTCCCTTCAGTCACAGAAAGAATTTTCTATCAAGAATCGTTCCTGCAGAACAATTTTCAGTGACTTCTATGTATTAAAGCTAGAGCAATAATAGAACTCCCACACCAGCAGTCCTCATTAGTTGTTATTACTTAGCTATTATTGTTACCACTCCAGCTGTCTAGGTGCTTTGTAGAATTGTGGGAAGTGAATAGGCCTTGCCATGAGTGGCTGCTATTTAAAAAAGGCAATTCCCAACCAAAGGTAAGGATATGGAAATAAATGGAGACAGCACAATTAGAATATAAAGTTACACTACTATCTTTACAGAGGGTCAGATTTATTTAGTGTTATTTTCCTTAGTTCAGTGGAGTATTCATGATTTCCAGGATCAGTCAGGTAATGCCTGTCTCTGTGTAGGAGGTCTAATATTTAAGTATGTTTTGGAAGAAGTGTGTTTTTACAAAGTACTTGTTGGGTTCGGAGCAGAAGAGAAATTGTATGTCAGACTGAATCAAGATAGTGATTATCAGCATAATTGTGCTCTTCCCTAGGGATAAGAAACATGGTCAGGAGATGGCTGCTCTGATAGCCTGGGAAGGAAAATAGACAAGAGTCATTGGCTCATTTTCACTGTAAATGAAGCTTGACAGAGGATCTAAGACCTCTCAATACATCACTTCGAGTCACTAGGCCATAACCAGGCTGCTATTAGCTGGTAGCAAAGCTTGCCAGTAAGTGCTCTGATGTTTTATTTTTTTTCACACAAGTTGAATAAGAATATGGCAAGACTGGAAACCAAACCATGACTTCCTTCCTGGAAGCAAATCTTTACCAAAGACTAAGTGAGACAAATCCCAATGTTCTGCCTTACATCAGAGGAGTTAGAATTCTTAGTTGTGAATATCAAGTTTTTGTGAGAACAGTCTCATTTTCTTTCTGAATTAGGTGTGCAGCTGAGATAAATGTGCTATGTGCTGGTTTTTGCTTGGCTGAGCTTAGATACCAAAGTGCAGTGAAGCTCCAGTGAAGGTAGTTTATGTAGGTGGGGATCTGCCTTCATCCAAAACTGTTTGCCTCCCTATATTTCTAGGCTGAATAGCTTACACCAACTCACAAAGTCTTCTTGCAAATGAAACATGACTAGTCCTGGATTCACAATTGTCTCACTACAGTGTGTCAAATCAACATATATATCACAGTTCCACAGACAAAATGCTTATCAGAGTTCTAAATATTGTGCTACTTCTGGGCATAAGTCCTGTTTCATCAAAGTGTATTTTAGTCAACAAATGAGGAAGAAACAAGGAATAGAAAATAGCAATTATGTGAAAAGAGATCATATACATTCTTCATTTTAACAAGTAGGTAATCAGCACTGTAGCATTTCCAGGAAACACGATCAGGTTTAATTTATTAATTTCTTAATTGCCTCCAACAAACACTGACAGTAATTAACACCCTTGCTACTTCAGACTGATATTTTTAGAGACGAGTGAGCTTGATTGTCTTGAGAATGAAGAAATCTGGCTTTAGCAATTGCGGCATTCAGCTAGAACACCAGGTATAGCTGGGTGTGCTTCATTTCTTGATTGGAGAGAAAGGAATAGTAAAGATGAATCAAGACTGGGAAGAATGGAAGCTTGAGTAAAAAGTAGACGAGTGAGACATTAAGAACAGAAAAGACTACAAAGAACAGCTAAGAAGAAAGGTCTCCAGAACAGAGTTTACAGGATGCATTTTTTGACAGATTTTTTTTTGGTGGTTTTAAAACACATGTAAGTGACACAAGAGCCCAAGTTCTTTTAATAAACATTAAATGGATGGACAAGAGTGTATTCTATGTCCTTTGTTCCATAAAATCACTGGATATTGACAAATCTCTATATGTTTAATTGTGGTCCTGATGCCTTTTAATAAGGCGTAGATTCTTGTATTTCTTGCCCCACAAGTTAGAAAAATTCTCTCCTGTGAACCGCAGAATTAAGTCTTCATTAACTTTATACACACCAATGTATTCTCTATGTCTGGGAGAAGTTTTTTTAAACAAGAAAACTCAAGCAAAATGAAAAACAAAAGAATACAAAATCAAGACAATTATTAAGCAAACCATTCCACCTTAAAAGGAATCTTAAACCCCACAGAAGTCATACATATCATAAACAAAAAAGATTTAGTTTGAAATATTTGCTGAATCAGGGCCAGATGTAATTGAAGATGCAATGGCACAGACTACTGTTTCCCTAGTTGTAATCCAAGGGGTGTTAGTGGTTCAAGAAGCCTGAGTAAGTGGTCCCCAGGTGGTTTATGGAAGCTTGTAACTACAGAAAATTGCCTGGTGTTTTGAGGTTTGACAGTGTTCTTTTTGTCTTATGGGCTGGTAGTGGCCACACTTGGGAAGTCCATGAATATTCATTCTTGGACAGGAGGAGAAGGAGGTGAAGAAAAAAACAAACCAGACCCAAACCTTTAAAAACAAACAAGAATGGAAGAAAACAGTGTGTTGGAAAGAGATAGTGTGAGGGACTTAGATTGAAATACTCCATATTTGCTGGTCAGCTGTAACAATGTTCATTTTCTGCAAAGATCTCTCTTACCTCATGAACTCCTAACTTTCATCTTATTTCTTTCATTTTCTTTCTGTTTTATTAAGGAGGTCTGTAGACTTAGATATGAAAAAGGTTTTATGAATAATAAATGATATTCTGTTAATCTGGGCTTTCCTTCTGCCCCATTCCTGTCACTTGAGACAAAAAAGCCTTTGTGTTTCATCAATGAAAGAAAAGATAAAATAGCCTTTTCATTTTCAAGTCAACTTCATCTTAGTGTATGGTTCAATGCTCCACAGCCCTGCAAACTGATAGCCTCTAGTTATCCTCACAACAGACCAAGCACAAAATATGCTGTTATGAACCTTCAGATGCTGCCTCAAACTTTGCATTTGAAGAATCAATTTTGACTGGACATTACAGAGCAGTCTACTAGTATGAGCTATTCACCTCTAGCCACTGAATATTTTACCATCCATATTAACCTAAACCACCATACTTCACAGTCTCTGCTGCTCTCTACAGTCAATACAGAGAGAAGTCTTTAACAGATGTATCCAATATTGGTGATCTGCTATTTAGAATCATAGAATCAGTCAGGGTTGGAAGGGACCACAAGGATCTTCTGGTTCCAACCCCCCTGCCATGGTCAGGGACATCTTACCCTAGACCAGGTTGGCCAGAGCCTCATCCAGTCTGGCTTTAAACACCTTCAGGGATGGGGCCTCAACCACCTCCCTGGGCAACCCATTCCAGGCTCTCACCACTCTCATGCTCAACAACTTCCTCCTCACATCCAGTCTGAATCTACTCACCTCCAGCTTTGCTCCATTCCCCCTAGTCCTGTCACTACCTGATAGCCTAAAAAGTCCCTCCCCGTTTTTTTTGTAGGCCCCCGTCAGATACTGGAAGGCCACAATAAGGTCACCTCAGAGCCTCCTCTTCTGCAGACTGAACAGCCCCAACTCTTTCAGTCTGTCCTCCCAGTAGAGGTGCTCCAGCCCTCTGATCATCCTTTGGCCCTTCTCTGGACACTCTCCAACATCTCCACATCACTCTTGTAATGGGGGCTCCAGAACTGGATGCAGTACTCCAGGTGGGGTCTCATCAGAGCTGAGTAGAGGGGGACAATCACCTCCTTCGCCCTGCTGGCCGCACTTCTTCTGATGCAGCCCGGGATCTAGGTGGCCCTCCGGGCTGCAAGTGCACACTGCTGGCTCATACTGAGCTTCTCATCCAGCAGCTTTCCCAAGTCCCTCTCCTCAGGGCTGCCATCCAGCCAGTATTTGTGCTTGGGATTGCCTCAACCCAGATGCAGGACCTTGCACTTGATCTTGTTGAACCTCATGAGGTTGGCTTGTGCCCACCTCTCCAGCCTGTCCGTGTCCCTATTTGCCAGTTTGTGTCTTATGATAAGCCAAAGGCTCATCCTATTTATAAATTTTAGGCTCATATCACATTTTTTATTTATCAATTGTGTGGAGTCAGTCCACATTTTAGAATACTTTAGAATATTGTGTCCAGTTTTGTCTCCCCTGATACAAGAAGGGTATCTAGAAATTGAAACAAGTTCAGTGGGGACTATTGAGATAAACAGGGTTAGAACAATTGCCTAGTGAGGACAGGCTAAGGGACTGGACCTTCTTCAGTCTGAAGAAGGGACAACTTCAGAAGACCTAACAGCAGTGTCTCAAGAAACTGTAAGGCAGCCATCAAGAAAATTGAGTTAGAATTCTCACAGCCTTTCAGTGGAGTTAATATGAAGGTAAGAATATGTATAATACTTGTATCGGGGCCTCTCTGCTGTCACCATAAAACTTTATTGAGGATACGGGGCAATGACATCACCTAAGATAAAGTTTCATTAAGGATATCTGAGTTTAAATTGTAAAGCCATTCCCCCAAAGCACTTTTAATTTGGACAAAAACCTGGCTCAGACCCTGACCGGAGTGTATTATTGCCTTAACTATCTAAAATCTGTATGTTGTGAAGTTCGAGATTTAGGTACATGTGGAGTACATGGAAGGTCTAATTTCCCAATTTAAATACATCCTGCAAACTATATTAAAAAAAAACAATCTCATCTCACTTGTAGCAGTCATAGGGAGAGCACAGATGTTCAGCATTTACAAGATAATATTCTGTTTTAAGGCATCAGTTATTCTTTGCTAAGTAGCCCAAATCAACACATTTCCGTTGACTCCAGCATATCCATACCGGTTGTGAAATTAGAATCTGCAGTCATTCATTTGAAGTGCTATCTTGGCATCAATGCTTAATGGGCACCCTAATATAAAGACTGTTTGCTAAGAGGTGCACTTGATACTTTAATGTACATCATCCAGTTTTATTCAGCATTTACCTGCCTCAGTTATCTTTATGCAGCTAATTCACAGGTGCAGCAAACCATGTATTATTTCATTTAGCTGAAGGATCCATTTATCTCGGTCCCACTGCCAAATATGCACAGCATAGCAAATGTTGACAGCTTATTGCTAGGAGTGGATTTGCTTATTTTCTTTTTAGACTGATATTGGAATTATTTGGGGTTCCCTTTGAAGAATTTACTGTTTTGGAGAAAAAAAAAAACAACAAAATATATAATAGTTAAAAATAAATTAATTGAAAAGTTCAGATTATATATATTAGCTCTTTTTGAAGAGCACTTGGAGTAGTGATCTGCAGTTAGGTTCTGTGGTGGGTTAACCTTAGCTGGCCAACAGGTATCTACTGAGACACTCTGTAATTCCCCTTCCATCAACAAGATGATTCTATGATTCTAGGAGGGGAAAATACGACAAAAAGCTTCTGGGTCGATATAAGTACAGGAAGACTACTGAGCAGTTACCATCATCAGAAAAAAATGGCTCAAAATGAGGAAGATTGTATTGTTTTATTGGAAATCAAAATCAGTATAGGTTAATGACAAATAAGAATAAATTTAAGAACACCTTTCCTTCATCTCTTCCTTCTCACAGGCTCAACTTCACTCCCAAATCCTATATCCCTTGACACCCTGAGTGATGCAGAGAGATTGGGAATGAGTTTCAGACCAGTATGTAATGCTTTATCTCTGCCTCTCCTTCCTTACACTGTTAGCCTGCTCCAGCATGAGGTCCTTCACAAACTGCTCCAACACAAGTTCTACTCATCTGGCTGCAATTCTTCATAAAGTGCATTTACACAGGTCCTTTCCACAAGTTACAGCTCCTGTAAGTATTTACTCACAAAATAATATCAAACAGTATCCAAAGCATGTGGAGAGGTGGATGTCAGTAGTCTCAAAGCTGTCAGAGGCTTTGGAGTTTCCCAGGCTCTTTTCTTAGGAAGCTGGGAGTCTATAGCATAGCTTCTGACCTGGCTCCTCTTGATTCCTAATTCAGCAGAAGCCTTGCAGGGGGCAGGCAGGATGCAATGCAGTGTGCAGGCTTGGCACGATGTCATGCTGGCTATGCAGGCTGATTGTGCGCAGGCATTTAGAGCCTGTTCCTGGTAAACTCGAGGCAGCAGAGTTTACAGGCAGTTTCAAGATGCAGTGAGGCAGCAGCAGCAGCTGCACACCATGCTACCTGCTCATCCCTTTTTATCAGTACAGCCCAAGGCCAATGGGCCTGTGGACATAGATTAGCCAATTAGAATGGCCCTTTTCCAAGCTTGATCATACTAGGTGAAGCCAGGGCTTTTGTTTTCCTTTCCTGTGGTTGCTTCCTCCAGCACAGAAGGAGGGGGAGCAGGTGAACATATCTGGACAGGCCAGGGTCCTTAGACTCAGTAACTCCTCTTTCCCACAGTTGCTTCTCCCCACAGCCCAAGAGGGGAGAGCAAAAAAAAAAAAACCCAACAAAAATAGCTGGACCAGCCAGCACATGTATAAGGCCATGTATAAGACCTACCATGACATCCACGCTTGGAGCACCTCCTCCTTCTTCTTCACAGAGAACATACTACATTTCAGTGGTGATTGTGATTGTGAAAATAAGAACATAACCACCATCAGCTGCCCAAATCAAACAACAATCCTTGTGGGATCTTCCTCCTTGGAAAACATTCAGATTTGGCTAGGCAAGTCTTTGTCAACCCAGTAATGACAGCGGGCCCATTCAAGTTGCATTAAAGGGTCTATAGAGTTTTCCCCCAACCAATTTTAATAAAATATTTATAACCACTTTGCCTTTATATTTTCTCTTTCCCTTCACTGATCTTTAGTGGATTAAGGAGGTGTTGAAACAAAGACAGTTTGAGTTTAGTGATTTTTAGTGATCCTTTTTTTTTCTCAGTGTTTTAGATGACAAATAATAATAATGCACTTTTTTTTTTTCATGCTTCTGGAAATATGTTTCCCATGGGTTTGTTCTATACTGCAAACACATTTTCCAGCAGAAGGCTTTTGCAAGTGATAGTTTACTTGGTAACCTCAGACATTGTGAGGGTACTACAGGACCAGACACTGGGAGGTTTTATGCACATATTTTGATTTCTTTTTTTCACTTCCATTGCAACAATATGTAATTAACTTTCATGAAGACCAGCCCTCAGAGAGCAGCTTGTCTCCAAAAGTCATCATCCCACTAGGCAAAGCCACATGAGAACTTACTGTGGTCATCAGCTTCCCTTTGTATTAATAGACTGCTGTTATTTGTGGCTTAAGATATTGCTCACTTGTGGATTGGTGGAGAGAGGAAATACTTAGCTACTGGAAAGCATGTGGGAAGGAAATTCATTGTCATCATTGACAAATGGAAGGAGACACTCTTAGTTACAAATTGTTTAAAGTCCTATGCACTCTCTCCAAGTCGCAAAGGTCAATCTGGAACACTGACATCTATGAACTGATATCTATGAACTCTAAGATGCATATCTGGATTTGTCATTGGTGGGAGTTAACAAAGACCATGAGGAGACTGAACAACAGTGAATGTAGCACACTTTGCCTTTCCAAGTTTCATGGTTATATCCGCTGCTGGTTACAGGATCTTAACTCCTCATGGCCCAGAGATCATTTTTATAACTTCAAACTAAGAAACCAGTGAGATAGATTTGTAATGCCCATATCCCTTATAAATAATGCTGTCTTATTGAGAGGCAAGAAAAAAACAACCAAACAAATCCCACACAAAACAAACAAACAAGTCCCACTCTAACAACATCAAAGTCAGCCTGCCCAAGGATGGTCTTGGGAAAGGTGAATGTGTAATCCTATTCAGTCTAATCCCTGGGGGTTTTGCAAAGGTATTAGATACAATAACAACCCAAAAAAATCCCATTGAAGTCCTTTTGCCATGTTTCTAGCCAACAGTCACCTCATTCCTTTTCCTCTTCTGATCTTTGTAAGAATGTCTATGAAACTCCTAACGGCAAGTAGGCAGCTGGTGGGTCATGACTGCTGCTTATGACACCAGTAATGATTGTCCTCTTGGTGCCTTGTGTTCCACCATCTGTCTGTCATGTTTTCCTGCTGTGTTATGTTTTATCTTTGCATCACAGATTCTTAAGGGCTGGATTTCTTTTGACATGTATTTCTGAAGTGCCAAACACATAAGTCATTTCCTTTAAAAGTTGTGCTGGACTTGTAGTATTTGTCCTATAGAGAATAATAAATATTAATCAACTGGAGTTTTCTTAGGCAACAAGAAAGCCCGTGTCTGGGTTAACCACATTCCAGAGATATACAACTCTGCTCCTAAATTTGATAGAATTTATGGTTTATAGGAAAACCAATAACTCTTTGTAATTTTCAAAATAAAAAAAAAAGTTATTACACCTGGAAATAAAATATTAAGTAAAGTGGGTGCAGAAGCTGAAATGGAGCATTAGCTACATCTGGTATCTAAGATTTTGCTTTTCTTTCCCAACAAAATGAGCATCAGACACATTCACTATGTGATATCTATTTCCTCTGTTGCTCTTTAATAACTACTGCTATATAGCTTTTTCCCTGGACAGAATGAGTAATTCTCCTGTCCATCATGCAAGATGTAACTGCATGTAGAGAAAATAAAAGCATTGGTATTACAGATGTATCGTTGGTTACACTTTTTTTTTTTCCTTCAAAGTTAATTCTCCTTGCAACATACCCTTCAGCAACAAGTGCTAATATTAAACAATCAATTAAATGTAAGATAGAAATTAAATCTCCTTGGTTTTTGGAGTGCTACAACACTTCCTGCATGCGCTATGTCTCTATGTCTCTTCATTGCACTGGAGTATTACAAATAAAGTGTTTTAAAGGGGAACTTCTCATCAAAACAGTAGTTTTTTCTTGCAAAATTTAAAGACTTTATAAAATTCTAATCACAGCAGCTCAGCCTTGCTTATTCTGAATAACTGTTTTACTGTAGTCTAACACTAAGAAGTGGTAACAAAGAACAAATTAGACACGAACACACTATAAGAGAACACTGTAACAAAAATCTGAGCTGTAAGTTGGCTGATTCTGACTTAGAATATGGATAGAATCTTGTCTCCAGTTCTAAGTATCAAAGAAACCAAACCAGTAAATTCATATAAACAAATCAAATGGATTTGGATGTTGAAAACTTACCTCACAAAAGAAGCTATACACCAACTCTACATACCCCCATTCAGTTATTTTTTTCTATGACCCTCATCCTTGAAAATACATCCTTCAGTAATTGTCATCTGCCCCTCTTCAGCCAGCAGTAAGTGATAAATTCACTTTCTTGATCCCAGGACATTCAATAAATATCCAAGTCTTGGTGGAGGTATCATTGCATGGAAAATGGTGTAAATACAGAGATACAGAAACAAATAAGAATACTCATTCTAGAGAGATCTAATAGCAAGGAAATATTTTTATAGTTCCTTATAGTTTAATATTATTTTATATGTATATTTAATAAAAGTACCATGCTATTGCCTTCATCTGTATGTAATTTGTGTAGCAGAAGAATGAGTTGCATTTCACTTGTTTGTTTTATTAATGGAAAACTTGTGTGTAACATATAAAAAGCCCTGTAGTTTTTTGGGAGTTTTCTTATTGTGTTAATCTTCCTAAGGGCTCTGTTCAGCATCATATAGTGAGGCTGGCATGGAGAACAAATATGATCAGCCAGAGTAGAACTGCATTATCTCCAGAGCAGGTGGTATCTCAGGAGTTGTGTGTATTGGTGATGGAAACTGTCACCCTTTGTGCTAAAACAGATATAACACGGTATCATCAATGTAAAGAAAAATCTCACATTTCTGGTGAGATGATATTTTGGAGAGGTGATATTCAGTAACTATTTTATTTTTCAATTCTGATTTCCAAATTTACCCCTGTGTAGGATTTTCACCATTTTTCTGTACCTAAAAAAACTGAGATTGTTACATTTCCTATGCTACTAAAAATATCACCATTTAAATATTAATCTGCAAACATGTGTTCTTATAAATTATAGTCAGAGTGTTTACCATTCACTACAAATTATTGGATCTTAAAGCTCTGTACAAAGAACCTCATTTTGAGAAATCCATGCATTTGGTTTTTTTTTTCATAATGTGAGAAAAATAATAAAGTTTGAATCATCTTATGGGGTGCATCTCTTCCATCTGAGGTTTAGTCTAACGTTATGGAAATCAATAAGAGCTCTTCTGTCAATTGTATTACACACTGGATCAGACCTGCAGAATATTATGCATCTATTTACATTGATTACAGGCACTTTTTATTCCCACTGCTGGAACTGGCTGCAGTATTATCACTGATTTTTGAAAAGGGCAATGTAGCATGTCAATTTGAAAGATTATTGCCTTCTGGTTGCCTCAGGTAAGAATTATCAGATGTAATTTCCACACTACTCCAAAGCGCATTCCTCTTTTCATAATGCCATTATTCCCATCACACAATTGTCCCTCTCCATATCGTTGACTTTGCATCTCTAACACTCAAGTTCCCTTTGTGCAGGTCTCAGGTTTCATTTTCCCACCCTAAGCAATCACACAACATGTCCAGAAACTAAACTTCTTTAACTAGCCTGAGACAGATTCCTATTCTGATAAAAATGTACTAAGTTTTAGAACTGTGAAACACAACCTTTGAGGTCTAAAAAAGAACATTTCATTTGGAGCTTTTCAAATCACTCCAAAAATGAAGAGCAAGTAGGCTGGAGTTCATGGAATGGTGGAAATAACTGGGACTAGGACAATGCAGATTAGTAAAAAGGAAAGAGGAAACTGGGCTGGGACATGGATTCCACTGCTGTCACTGCCACTGACGTGATGTCCTAACTTAAGATGAGCTTCATTACACACCTGGTATAAGATCACTCTCACGTGAAGTTACAGGAACTTTCAAAGAAAGTTGAACAAGTTTTGGTTTGCTCAAAGCTGAAAGCAAAATTTGTCTATGTTTTATCCTAAATGCTTGCTTAGATTTTAATACATAACTGTTGATATGATAAAACAACTTCCCACAGAGCTGAGGTGACTGTATACAACTAAGAGGAATGTGGACATTTTTTGTGTTATTAGAGCATTATAAAATAATAATTAAGAAAAAATACTAGTAATATAGATATAGATAATTAGAAGTCTTCATAGTTGAATGAATAAAAATAAATTTTACTTAAAATGTAATTTACATTGACTACTGACATGCCTACAAGCCTTAGGGTCTTCTGTAAGACTTCTGTTGGAAAACAAAAAGGAACCAAAGTTGTAAAATATCACTGGAAAAGCACAGGAGTCAAAAACCACCAGAATTTATTTAGGGAAGAAGAGAACAACAACAACAATGAAAAAGAACTAACCCTTAAAAAAAAAATTATCAAGGGCCCTATAATCAGCATCTTTTTGTGTGCTCCCCAAACTCCCCTTTATTAAGTTTTACTGACATTTTGAAATATGACAGTTAGCCAGTGAAACTATAAATAAGGCTCCCTCTCTGCCCCTCTTCTCAGCTCCAAATACAGTATATTAGATTCAAAGCCATCATTTCTGTTTTGCATAATTGACATCATTATCTGTCAGTTTGCTAGGCTCAGGTTTGCAGTCATTATGAGATCATTAGAAAAAGGGTTGTAATAAGTTCAGAAGGCCAATCGGCTCTGTTCTAATCACTGGAGAAGAGAGTGCTGATAGGGGCCTCAGGGAGAAAGTATTGAAGCAGCTAGAGGATTTTTAATGACCAAATCAAGTTAGGAAAATCACCACCTGTGCCTCAGTGAACAGGATAATTTCAGCTTGGAGTGAGGGTGAGTGTAAAATGGATTCATAATCACTTTTATTTTTCTCACTATTCTTATATGTTTTTTTTTTTTTAATCCTTAGAAATGGAGTTAGTGACTCCAGAGCAGAGCAGCAGAAAAATAGGGGGGAGATTCAGAAAACCAAGCTATTGAAGGAGAATAAAAATAACATCCTGTAGTAGCTGAGTGATGACTTGAGGGTCAGAAGAGAGACATTGCAAGTTCAAGGAAATATCAAACATTCCAAAATCATGGAGAAATACTTCTGTAACCTACAGATGAAAAGTGAAGGTTGTTTTGGTTGGTTTCTTTAGTAGTCAGAAGGGAGAGAAAAGCATTGTCCATCAATGATTCAGTCCATCATAATTTGTCTGAGATGACTGGACAGGTAGACTGTCTGGGAGTGTCTGCTTTTCTCCATTCACTCTAGAGCTAACACAAATGAGTAGCTGAGTTAATAAAGCTGATTATTAGACAGTTAAATGCTCACTCCAAGACTTAAATGACTCTCAGTCATGATTAATTCTAGCAGCCTCAGGTACACTGACTCTGCCTTAGAGTGGGCATTGTGTCTGAACTCAGTATATTGACAAGAAATTGCTATTTCCATCCTTTATCTTAATCACCCAAATATCTGTAAAAACCATATTGCCTGCTTCCATATAGCCATCTTCCATTCTTTAGAAATATCTACACAATATTTGTCAGAAAGACCAGGCCTCATTTTATCTATAGTCTTGAGCAGATGCAGTAGGATACTCTAAGTGCAATATAAGATACAGCATCTTACATCAGCACTTGGTAGCTTGGACTAAACACCATGCTATTTGTATTCACAAGTCAATGTGCAGCACAGGCAGGGAGAATTTCCATCTGCTTTGGATGCAAATAGAATGAGCTCATGTCTGCTCAGAGGGCAGGAGCCCATGTAGGTGTATCCTACGTCTGGCTTATCTGTTAGATAGTAAATTAATCAGAGCAAGAGCAATCTCTTTTTTTGCATGTTTGTACAGCCTTCGGCATAGGAAATTATGTGTTCTTCTGAGGTCTGAAAAGGCCACTCCATTATAAAAGCTAAAATTTAGGATGAATGCATTGTCATCCATATCTTCATTAAATAAATAAATGGAGCACATTAAAGCCAAGGTGAAAAATATTCAACAGATATTCTTCTAATGGAAAGATAATTTAATTGAAAAATAATCTGTTCACAATATTCTCATATACACTATTTTATTAGATTCTATTACCAAGAACCCATTTACACTGCATCTTTCAGAAGATGTTATAGGGAGGGGGAAATTTAGACTAGATGAATGGATAATGTGTAGGATGAATGAATCTTCCTGTGTTAATATATCTTAGAATAACTGAGGTAGGTAATTAAAATAATCTTTTTAAAACCAAATACAAGTACAGAGACTGACTAAGAAAAAAGACAGTGTCAGGTCTTTTTTTTTTTTTTCCCTCTGTGTCAGACTTCTTTCTCTGGTACAAAAGGCTGCTGATTGAAGGATTTTTTTCATTTATTTACTTGTTTGTTTGCTTACTTTCCTCATATTCCTCACAAGAACTTTTGACTTCATTATTACCATCCACAAGAGGGGTTATTTAAAGCAGGGAAACAGATGGTAGTTCCCTTCCTCTATTTATATCATCAGTTTACTGGTTAATTTTTTTCAAAAGTAAGGGTTTAGGCCACTAAAGACCATGTTATACCATGTGAAATTCCAATGTAAACTTACCCACTGATGAATCAATAATGGCCTTAGGTCTCAGGTTAATCAGATTTTACTTCTCAACCAAAATATGAATCTAATCTTTTCCTCCATTCTTTTCTCTAAATCTGGAGAGATAAAACCATCTGATCCTTGTTCATTGTCTTTATAATCACTATAAGAGATGTTGAATTAAGAAGCTTCCTTTACCAGTTATCAAAAGCTGTAGCATTTTTTAAGCCCTTCCTAGTTTTGAAATGAGTTCTGCACATTTTTATTAAATGTTTTGCTCTTTTGCTTTATATTCAAAACAATTTCTATCCTTGTGAAAGTTAGCATATATCCTGCCTGTGAGACTGCACAGCTAGAAGTTGACAGCACCTTCAGCACTCAGATAGGACACAACTCAGTGATTTGAACTGTTAAGCTGCTACTTTGGTCTCCTTATTTAGTTATTAGAAAGAAATGTCTGCTTTTAGAAAATGCTTTTTCCTGCCTTAGATAGAGTGACTCAGTCACCTGAAGGAACTTATTTCTATCTTGTTGACATCAGCTGACATTCCTGTCTCTGTAATCACAGATCATCTCAATATTCATAAAGCATAGTGCAAACTTCTTTATTCTCCTGATCTGCCTTCAGTGGTCTTATATCACTATGTGAGGAAGGACAGTTTGAGCTCACTCTAAGAACATCAGCATTTCTAGACACTTCATTTACTCAGCACAGACCAAAGGCAGTGGGAGAATTTTCACTGAACAAGTGGCAGACTACCATGCTGAGAGCATCTCCTTGCATACCAAACATCAATAAACAAACAATCCTGTAATTACAAAACCCAAAGTCTGAAGCATTTAGTTATGTCTGCAGCAAAAGATATGAAGTACTTGCTAAAAAGGCCACAGTTCACCTTAATGGAGAAAGTGTGTCTCAGTATGCATGACAGATAATAGCCTCTAGCAGCATTTAACAGACATGGAGGACTGTTCCTGCAGAGCTCAAATTCTTATTCAAATTCCTTATCTAATTTGTGAACCATCTTTGTTCCAAGGCTCATGTCAAGAATACAATATATGCAACTTTTTGCACTCAAGAAGACTATGGGCATGCTGAGATTCTTTCCTTACCATCAACCGTTTAAGAGTTTTAGTTGATAAAATTAATCAAATGAAAATTTATTTTAGTACATGATCTGATCTGGTTACTGTCTTAGGCTGCAGGCTGAAGCTACACATGAAGCTGTTCTCCTTTTTATGCACTGACTGCTTTCAAAGATCCCCTGAATTGTGTGTATATTGCTATATCGAGGTTTAGCAGATGGTGAGAATCAGAGAATGGTTTAGGTTGGAAGTGATCTCAAAGATCTTCCAGTTCAAACACCCCCCACTATAGCCAGGGACACCTCTCAATAGAACAGGTTGCTCAAGGTCTCATTCAACCTGGCCTTGAACACCTCCAGGGAGGGAGCCTCCACAACCTCGCTGGGCAACCTGTGCCAGTATCTCACCACCCTCACTGGAAAGAACCCTTTCCTAACAACTTAGTTTGTATCTCCCCTCTGCCAGTTTAAACCTGTTACCCCTTGTCCTGCCATTACAAGACCTTGTAAATAGTCCCTTTGCAGCCTTCCTCTAGGCCTCCTTCAGATACTGGAAGGCCTCTATAAAGTCTCCTCGAAGCCTTCTCTTCCTCAGGCTGAAGAGTCCCAACTCTTGCAATCTGTTCTCATAGCAGAGGTGCTCCAGCCCTCTGATCATCTGTGTGGGCCTCCTCTGGGCTTCAACAGTTTGATGTCTTTCTTGTGTTGGGGGCTCCAAGACTGCACACAGTACTCCAGGTGGGGTCTGATGAGAGCAGAATAAAGGGAGAGCATCACCTTCCTTGCCCTGCTGGCCACGCTTCTCTTGATGCAATCCAACACTCAGTCGATGTCTGGGCTGCACATGCACAGTACTGGCTCATGTTGAGCTTTTGATCAAGCCAGACCCCCAGGGCCTTTTCCTCAGGGCTGCTCTCCAGCCATTTGCCACCCAGCCTGGATTTGTGCTTGGGATTGCGCACACCCAGGTGCAGGACCTTACACTTAGCCCTGTTGAATGTCATGAGCTTGGCCTGGGCCCTCTGGATGACATCCCTGCCCTCCAGTTGTGCTTGTACTGAGGTTTTTGACATGAGTCCTTCATTAACCTACATTGCAAATTGTGCTAGGCTTTCAGAAGATCAGTGTGCTATTTTGCAGATTAATCCATTGGATAAAATGCCTTGTTATATAGTCCCACTGAATTTAATAACTGAGATGAATAAACAAATATTGACACAAGTCAAATGAGTATCACAACATGGCCAGTGGCCATGGCAGAGACAGAAACTAAAGATTTAAATTCTTCCTTTTTCTTCCTTTAACTGAGATGTTTGTACAACTTAATTAAAAGATCCAAAAATCTTCTATTTGCCTGGCAGAGAATATTTTTTTCTTTTAATGAGGGTTATGGTTTCCAGCAATGACTTTGGAAACCTACTATATAATGTCATTGATGAGGCCCCTTTCCTAGCCTTTGACCTGACAAAAGACAGTATAATTCTAGTAATTGCAGACTGAAGAGTTATTATTCGTCCTTGAAAACTACGTTTTCTACAGAAATGGACAAACATTCACCTCTCTGTGGAAAAATGTGGGCTTGTTAGATGGCCTTTCCTAGCACATGAATATTATACTGATAATTAGATCTGCTTTAATATTTAGTTTTGCCAACAAAAGCATGAACCTACCAAAGAAACCACAGAAAAAAATATCAGAGCAAATAAATTTCTTGAGGCATCTTAACCAATTTTTGCCTCCACTTTTATTATAATGACATTATATATCCCTTTTTAAATTATTATTATTATTTACTCTTGCAAACAAATCTGTGTGGTTAAGTAGTTCCTTTGGATATAAATCTCCTGAGTGAAAGATGATGGATGCTTAGCTGCATTCACTGATGAAAACTTTGAGAAAGGTTTTTATTTGGTCTCAATTGGAGAAACCATTTTGGATCAATCTGTCCAGTAAATGCACCCTGTATTCATTTCCTCCTGAGCAGATGGTCCTTTCTATGTCTAAAAAGGAGTTATAGTGACAAAATTTTACTATACAATTATGCTGGCATAAATATTTATGTTAATAATAATAATAATAATAATAATAATAATAATAATAATAATAATTTGATTAGTAGTATTGTTGTAGATTGCTTCTTGTCTGCTCACTAACTATGCATATTTTAAGCTGGCATGCAGACAGATTGATCTGAGCACACTTGTTACACAGTTGCTTGAGAGAGTGAGAGATTCTGTGTTGACATCAACTGTGCAAGAACACCTTCCATCATGTACAGTTTAAGGAAAAGTTTTGGACCCTATGCCTGCATGAGAACATGACTTCGTGTCTCAGCACCAGAGGCTTGCAAATAGGACTCTGTTTGGTTTACGTCTGGGGGATTTGGTAGTGGCTTCCATAAGAAGCTTGGAGAAGTTCCTCCACCTCCAAGTCAGATCCACCTCTGGCCAAGGCCAAGTCAAACAGCAGCTCAGTAATAACATATTTAAAAGGGGGAAATCTGTTGGGCAAGTTCTCTTGTGCTGGGGAGATTTTCATTTTGGAAAGGAGCAGAAGTTGAGAAACATAACCATGTAGACACTCAGGTGACTGAAGAAAAAAGCAGGGAAGCACTCTGGAGCAAGCCACTCCTCTAAGGCCTATGGTGCTATGGCAGGCTGCAGCCCCCTTTCTACGGAAAGCATTCAGGTGACAGATAGTAACTGCTAGGAGATAAAGAGAAGTCTGAAAGTGATATAAATCTTCTAATTATTATTTCCATGGATAACAGATGATTAATTGATGAAATTAATGTGTTCTATAAAGGTCTGAATTTTAAGTTCTGATTACAATTGCCAGGGTCAAAGTTCCTCCTCTGTTATACATCACTGTACAATAAGCTCCAACATCTAGAACAGTCAGAGATCTAGGAATTATAACTTCATTATACTAAGCATGGTACAAATAGTACAAAGCAGTCCAGATGCACCTTTTGAGTAGATGAGATGATCAAAGTGTAGGAGGGGAAATAAGGACATGGAATTATTCTTGCATTAGTGACAGAATGGGGATTGCTTAAGGTCATAATGATTCATTTGATCTAGCACATGTTATTGGGGAGAATGTAATTTCTGGTCTGCCAGAAAGCAAACGATCTCTCAGCTTGATCATAGCATCCCAAATGTTAGACCTCACCACTTTCTCTACTTCTGGGAAAGAAAGCTGTGCTGCCACAAGTCTTGTATTACTAGTAGTACTCACTTTTAATATATTTTAAAAAGAAACAGGAGTATTGAGTGTGAAGGGGAAAAAATACGGGTTCTGTGACTTCTTACCTGTCATCATTTGAACAAAGTATTACTCACCTTCATCATCCTTGCTTTTCAACTTCCTTTGTTTGCACAAGTAACACAAATGGATATAGATATAGACGCTTCACATCATGCATATCTGAAATACAAAACTATCTACTGCCCTTTTATTTGGTCTAGAATTACATCAGCAAAACTACTTCTGACAAATTGAAGCTCCTGAAAAAAGACTACTGTAAGAATATGTATTGACAGAAAAACTTTGCTCTGAAGAAGAAACTTCTTAAATCTCAACATTTAGGGCTCTGTAGCAGAGGATTTTAAATCTAGTCAATATCCTGATCCTCAGTGTTGCATCAGTGTTCTATCTAAACAAAGAAAGAACAGGAAGGGGGGAAGTATGGGCGTTGCATTTCCAGCTGAACACTTAGCACATATGACTGGGCATAACTTTTCTGTTCAATACATGCTCTCACCAACAAGAACAACAGAAGATGCCAGGCTGTAATGTTTGATATGTATTCCACACTCTTGGTGATCTGAATATGGCCCATTTTACTTGTCAATGAAGTAAGCAGTCCTGAACAGAGAATCACTTCTGGTAATTGATTTTATTTTTAATTTGTTTGTTTGGTTTGGTTTGTTGTTTTATGTTTGGTTTGTTGTTTGGTTTTTGGTTTGTTGTTTTTTTTTTCTTTTCTCCCCTCTGCTGCATTGCAATGATGGATGAAATATTCTGGGTTTATTTTCTTACTTTTATGTGAAAGTTTATGCAGCTTTCTAACAAAGGCATTTGCTTTTGTGCTGAACTTGAGATTTCAATGATGTTCAAGCCGAGCTTACTATGCAGATAGAATGGTTATCATGACCAAGCATCATCAAGTAAACACCCAGGGAGTTGGTGACTTTTTAAGGGAATTTTCTGTTAGATCTGAAACTATCATATTTGTTTCTTACAGAGCTGAATCAGTAACAGTTTGTACTGTACAACAAGATTTTACATTCCAAATAGAAAAAAAAACCCAAAAACATAATAGACCAAAATACTTTCCCGAAGAGGCAGCTTCCACAGAGCTTTAATGGTTATAAATTGCCTATCTTTAATTTTAATCCCCATTACATCTGAAGTCTTTGATGTTGCCACCACTGATGGAAAAACTGAGACAGATGAAGAAGGTAGGAGAATGGATAGTTGACTGGATAGGGCTGCATGATAGGTTGGACTGGATGATCTTGGAGGTCTCTTCCAACCTCATTGATTCTATGAATCTATGATTCTATTCTATTCTATTCTATTCTATTCTATTCTATTCTATTCTATTCTAATTTCTGGTGTTGCAGCAGGAGTTACAGCCCTGATGCCATTTCTTGTATTATATCACAATCACATAACCCTAGTTATTTCTATTATTTTTTTCCAGGAGGCCACTCTTCATTTTCTGCCTGGATTATTCATCCTCATTCTCTGACAGAAAATACAGTGCAGAGGAAACAGGACTTCCTCCAGTATTTGTTCTTTCCCATGTCATCAATGTTAACCCTGCTTTCCACAGCCAAGCCAGAGTCAAATCTGAGCATGAATTACCACAGAAGTGTTCAATACCATCCTCACCAAATTCAAATAACAGCTGTGAAGGCGTAGATCAAGGAAGTTGGCTCTTTTGCAACAGTGTGGCTACTTTGCAAAGGTTCTTTTAGTCTTCAGCAAGACTTTTCACATCTTTGTGCTGCAGTAAGAACAGCTTTTCTTTCCTTCTCTGGTTGTCTCATATTTCCTGCAGTGCTGACCAATAATTAACACTCATAGTCAAAACAGAAAATCTCACGTTAAGTGAGCAATAGAATTTGTGCATCTCAAGCCCCAATTTATAATTATAACACCTACATCATACTTCACTTCTTGGAAAAAGAAGGGGGAAAAAAGAGGTGATTATTCTACCATCAATTTTCTGGGGTTTGTATTCTAAAATTGCTAAAAAAAGATTCATTCCTGCAACACACTTCAATGTGATTTTACAGAAAGCCAGGGGAAATTTAGGCTGGAGGTGAGGAGAAAGTTCTTCACTGAGAGAGTCATTGGACACTGGAATGGGCTGCCTGGGGAGGTGGTGGAGTCGCCGTCCCTGGGGCAGTTCAAGGCAAGGTTGGATGTGGCACTTGGTGCCATGGTCTAGCCTTGAGCTCTGTGGTAAAGGATTGGACTTGATGATCTGTGAGGTCTCTTCCAACCTTGGTGATACTGTGATACTGTGATCTTGCATGAAGTACACATTTATATGCCTGTATGACAGAGCCTTAAGAACTTACACTGTTCTATTTTCATGTTCCTTCCTTTCATTCTCCCAAATTTTCCTACTCCTTCATCCCATCTCATTATTGTTTTCATTCACTTGTGGTTTTACTTTTCAGGATGGAAAGCTCTTTGAAATTCTGGTTTACTTTTTATTTAATTCATTTTTCTATAAAGCCTAATACAATAATCTGATAGTTGAATTTTGAACAATATATTAAAGTGCATAAAAATTATATCAAAACCAGGACAATTCCTATCTGGAGATGCAATCAGATGAGGCTACATCAATATACTTGATACAGTTGAAATTACTAATCTTGACATAGCCTAGAGATGCAAAAAGTAACCAAAGAAGCCATTTAAAAGTAAGAAGCAACGGTCAATGACACAAGGGAAATCTAGCTGAGGTCAGCAAACTCCTATCTTTATAACTCAAACTGACAGAGCAGTTCAATGTTCCTATGCTCACGACAGCATTAACCCAAACAGTTCAATGTTCTTTTCTCATTGGCATTGTTGCTGTTGTTTTTCCTCTGTTTCACAATGACATTTGAGACTATTTGTGTAAATACAGAAAAGCTGCCTGTCCCTCAGGCTGTGACAGCAAGGAATTCAGCATTTGAATACAGACTATTTGAATACAGAATATATATATATATATATATATATATATATATATATATATATACATACACACGCACACATATATATATGTAAATTAAAAGGCATGGTTATTTGGATTCTGTTTGAGAAAAGGAGTTAAACAAGGTGAGCTCCAGAGGTCCTTTTCAGTATCAAATGCTCTTTGTCTTTTTGCTCTAAACACACAAACGCATCTGTTCTTGAGAATGTGCTTCTGTAAGTCTTTGTTTTCTTGATTCACTCTTACTTCAGTATTGTTTTCCTAGGGACGGGAGTGCCATGAAGTGAGATTTTTAAACCTAGCAGGTGCACAGCCTCACAAAAAAAAAAGGAAAGTGTTGGGAGAAGCAGCCCATAACAGCAGGACAAAATGGAGGTGTTACAGCAACAACAAAATCACCTTTGCCTTAATGCAGTTCATCACACCATCAAAATGAATCCCTAGCAAACTTGGGATACAACTTCTGAACACAGAAGGCTCCTTTGGAGGCATGGGACTGTAATGAAGCATCTGCTCTGCTGAATGCACATAGATATGACAGTTGAGAAAAAAATGCTTAAGGAGACAACAAACACAACCAAGCAACCAGCACACTGCTGAAAATTAGCTACTGTGACACAGAGCACAAAATGAACATCCAACATTTCCAAAGCCACTGTGTAAGACACCTAAGACTATTGACTTTCTTCTGTTCAGCAGTGCTGTTTTGGGACATGTTATGTGTGTTATTTGCTTTAACAGAACGGGTACAAATTAACACATCTCCTAATATGCTGCAGGACCATATAATGCCTTTACTAAGCTCTGTAGGGGCCTATTATACTATGCTAAGGACATTAGTGAAGTATATAGTGGTGCAAAGGTATCTTCAGAACACAGTAAAGTGTAATACAGGGATCATTGAACTACTTTTGGCCAGATTGGTATATCCCTAAAGCACAATGCCCTACCACCCACTGCTTGTAATTAGGGTTCTGAGGGTAAGAGAGAAAACTTGTATCATAAAGACCTGGCACATGGCTTTTGGCTCCGCCAGTTCAACACTATGAGTTATCTATTCCTAATTTAACTTGCCTCCTTTGTATTGACACAGCCTCTTGCCATGGTAGCTTTCCTTTGACTCAGATGAATATATTTGTAAGAGATGGAAACTTTTCAAATAGGGAACAGCATTTAGGTCTCTATTTGCACAGCATGGCATATAATGAACAATGGAAACATGTCCAGAAATCCTAAATTGTGCCACATGTGAAATAATAACTTACAGTCCAGTTATTCTGTGCTTTGTTTTGGAATTATCTACTTTACTTGTAGCATCAGTCATGCAGTCTATTCCTCAGTAAAGAGACATAAACAAAGATAATGTAAAATACCAACAGCTGCCAATTTAGGGTTATTCCCACCCATGAACTTATGTTCCAAGTGTACTTTTCACACTTATTTATTCTAGGCTGGGAAGCAAAAGTAAAACAGATTATACCTCCTTTGTTTTCATACATTGAGATCTGTATTTATCATTACTAAGCTAGTGATTTAGTCAACCCAGAAGGATGCCAAGAAGCTTGCACAGCAAGAACAGAATGCAGCCCAGAATAAGTGAAATAATAGCTACCGAATGCAAGCCTCTCAATGGGAGCTGGAGAAAAGGTCACACAAAGTTTTCAGAGAAAGTAAATGCTTACTGTTTTGATCAATACTCTCTATTTTGACATAAGTTGGCAATATTGCAGAGAAAACTTTTGAAAATCGGGAAGCTGTTTTGAAGGCAATGATTCTCTTAATCCAAAACTGCATTTGTCACTCCTGAGCACCCATATTGCAGCCAGCTTGTGTAAAAGTAGATTTCCTCCACTACAATGCAGAAAACATCTCATTCGTGCAAAGTATTCTGGTAAAAAGTCTGAAGACATTTGAGTAAGACAGGAAGATTGTCTTATTTCACAAAGACAATAAAAAGTTCCTGTTTTTTTCCAATTTATTTAACTGGCTGCAGTCCCCACAGTGTCTGAGGGCTTCATAATTGGCTAGTACTTATCTTCATCACAAGTCTGCAAGGTGTGAAAATGTATTGTTTCTTATTTTATTGCTGGCTATTCTCTAACGTTCCAAATGAATCATAGAATCACAGAATCAATCGGGTTGGAAGAGACCTCCAAGATCATCCAGTCCAACCTAACACCCAGCCCTGTCCAATCAACTAGACCATGGCACTAAGTGCCTCACCCAGGCTTTTCTTGAACAACTTCACAGATGGCAACTCCACCACCTCCTTGGGCAGCCCATTCCAACGGTAAATCACTCTCTCTGCCAAGAACTTTCTCCTAACATCCAGCCTATACCTCCCCTGGCACAACCTGAGACTGTGCCCCCTTGTTCTGTTGATGGTTGCCTGGTAGAAGAGACCAATCCCCACCTGGCTACAACCTCCCTTCAGGTAGTTGTAGACAGCAATGAGGTCCCTCATGAGCCTCTTCTTCTCCAACAAACAAGCCCAGCTCCCTCAGCCTCTCCTCACAGAGTTGGTGTTCCAGGCCTCTCACCAGCTTTGTCACCCTTCTCTGGACACATTCCATTATATTAGCATCTCTCTTGAGTTGAGGAGCTCAGAACTGGACACTATTCAAGATGCTGCCTGACCAGTGTTGAGTACAAGGGCAGGATAACCTCCCCTTGTCCTACTGGCCACACTGTTCCTGATACAGGCCAGGACGGTATTGGCTCTCTTGGCCACCTGGGGGCACACTGCTGGCCACGTTCAGCCTACTATGTACCTGTGTCCCCAGGTGTCTGTCTTCCTGTCTGCTCTCCAGCCACTCTGTCCCCAGCCTATAGCACTGCTTGGGGTTGTTGTGGCCAAAATGTAGAAACCTGCACTTGGCCTCGTTGAATCTCATCCCATTGGCCTCTGTCTACCCATCCAGCCTGTCAAGGTCCCTCTGCAGAGCCCTCCTACCCTCCAACAAATTGACACCTGCTCCTAGCTTGGTGTTATCTGCAAACTTACTGATGATGGACACACACTTTCCAATTAGCATAGGATAAAGGACTGAGACTGTAATAAAAAGGAATGCAGAGTTGGCTGCAGTAATAGATAGCAAGTTATTACCTCATAATAGCAGAGCAGAGCTCACTACAATATGTCACACTGGCTTGCATAATAGACCCTCTTGCTCTGGTAGTAGTGTGAATACAGCATTACACAATAGAGGTAATAGTTCTTTGGTGTCTGGAATTGTTTATATACAACTGCATTGAGTGTCTATACTGGTGGATGCAAAGGTGAAATTATAGAGACTGAAAGACTCCTCACAGGAAAAGAAAAGAAAACTGAATTGCATAAAACTTTTTTTCACTTGTTTGGGTTCTTTCTTTCTTTGTTTTTCTCCCTAAACATTAGTAGTTGAGCTTTCTAAAGTTGTCTTCCCCCCAAAATAAATTATTTTTCCATTTCCTTGACCCATTCATTTACACAGTTGGTGCATTTTGGCCATTATTCTGTTTCCCTTGACATCCAAAGTGCTCTGTATCACTGTAATCAGCCAATAATTTTTTCTTCTTTTAAGATATTCCTGAGGAAATAAATTTCAGTAGCAGTCAGACATCTTGTTTGCTTGTGATGCTTAAAGTCTCACGACATCAGGTCATGTTTGGCTCTAGTCTTGCGTGTAAAGGTTTTGAAAAAAAATATTTGGGAAAAAAAAAAGAAAAAGGAATTTTTTTTTTTTAGGAAATAGAGATCACATTAAACTTACAAAAAATATTTATGTGTTGTGAAATTGGATTAAAGGTACATCACACTTACTACCATGGATGTTTTACACTTCCTTTATTTTTTTCAGTGTGAATTTGTCTCATAATGCATGAATGTTTCTGTTCTGGAAGAAAGGAGATATTTTATTATGCATATTTCCGAGAGCCTCATGGGTCTTAGTAGGGCCAGACCAGTGTGAGTACAAGATAACTGAAGTAAGATTGTTGGAAGATTCTATGGCACCAGCTTCTATATATGGGATTTGTCCTAGAAAAATAAAATCTTCTGTATGAAGCAATTTTCATTAAAGGTCTGTTTGAAGTTCTTTAAAACAAGTTTTGTTGGAAACTTTTGAGCAGTTTTAACCACAGCATTTCTATTATTGAAAACTGAGATTTGACATTCACATGATAATTCCCCAAAGTGATTTTGAATTATTTTGCTTGATCTCATACTGGATTTTTTTTTTTTTTAATGTTAACACTTCTATAAATGCTTTTCTTTATAGCCTGTCTCTTTTCCCCTGTTGCTGCTTTGAACCACACACAGCACAAACATACAAACCACTTCTGTTATCCAACATATGATTCATATATATTTTTCTTTGTTTTGTTTTTGCCCTCATTTTTGGTGTTGCCAAAAGCAGCATTTTTCTTCAAAATTATAAAAGAAAATGTAACATATAAATAAATTTGCATCATCTACAGCTGCTTAACACAATATTTAATTGTGAATTTGATGCTAATTACTACAAACCTCACAAAACCCCCCACTGAAATACATTAGTCTACATGAAATAGATAAGCCACATTAATTCGTTCAAGATGCTATTAGCACATGGTATTTGTAAAATGATCTAAAAACATAATATTGATGCAGAAAAATTAATTCTTCTAAAATCTTGACCTATTGCTAAAAGCTGCCTGTGCCTTTGTCTGAAGAAAGCCCATGTATTTTCTTTCCAGCTAAAGATTGGATATATTGGATTTTCTAAGGAACGAAGAGATGCTCAACACTGGTCAGGCCACATCTTGGGTACTGTGTCCAGTTCTGGGCTCCTCAGTTCAAGAGAGATGCTGAGATACTGCAACATGTCCAGAGAAGGATGACAAAGTTGGTGAGAGGCCTGGAACACCAACTCTGTGAGGAGAGGCTGAGGGAGCTGGGCTTGTTTAGCCTGCAGAAGAGGAGGCTCAGGGGTGACCTCATTGCTGTCTACAACTACCTGAAGGGAGGTTGTAGCCAGGTGGGGCTTGGTCTCTTCTACCAGGCAACCATCAACAGAACAAGGGGACACAGTCTCAGGTTGTGCCAGGGGAGGTATAAGCTGAATGTTAGGAGAAAGTTCTTGCCAGAGAGAGTGATTTGCCATTGGTATGGGCTGCCCAGGGAGGTGGTGGAGTTGCCATCCCTGAAGGTGTTCAAGAAAAGCCTGGGTGAGGTACTTAGTGTCATGGTCTAGTTGATTGGATAGGGCTGGGTCATAAGTTGGACTGGATGATGTTGGAGGTCTCTTCCAACCTGGTTGATTCTGTGATTCTATGCTCACACTAGAAGGAGGCTGAAACAGACTTTACAAATGTCCAAGAGCGCTCAAAGGCTTGTCCAGAAGTGCAGTAATTAATTGTCTTATTGGGATAGGAGTCTCAGATTTCATACGCAAGTTGGGCCCTTTCCTTGTCAGTCCATCAGTTTGCAAAACCTAGGAGTTCATTGAAAGACAAGTTTGAAGAATAGTAGGTTGTTCTCAATAGATCATCCAATGTTCTGTGTTGCAAGTCAGATGAATACAGAAATAGGTCAGTGAAGCTGCAGGCTTTGTGTCCTGTTAGGTGGCTGTAAACACAAAGAAATGCAATCTGAACATGTGTATTTTTTTGTCTACACAAAGAAGTCCTATTTACATTATCCAGGGATCTTTCACCAACTCTTTACTTGCCAGTAGATACTTGCCTGACAAAAAATCAATTCTTTCAATGCATTTATGTGTCATCATTTAATATAATAGACCAAAGTTCATGCTTACTGTGGGTAAAATTATACTGTTGAAACGGACCGTAAGCACCTCTTTTGAAAAGCATCGCATCTCTCCTGCAAAGACAAACTACCTTTTTTTTTTCACTGTGGGTTGTAAGTAGTGCACATACTACTGTAAAGCCTGAATAATCTGTTTAATTAGTACTGTAGCAAAGGTTGAAGATAGCATATACCCTTGCTAGTAGTTAAAAATAATCAAAGGATTCAAAATGTCTCCCAAATCTGACAATTCTTACAGTATTTCA
This sequence comes from Pogoniulus pusillus, assembly GCF_015220805.1. Taxonomy (NCBI): domain Eukaryota; kingdom Metazoa; phylum Chordata; class Aves; order Piciformes; family Lybiidae; genus Pogoniulus; species Pogoniulus pusillus. The sequence continues at coordinate 14,738,231 of NC_087277.1, read as the reverse complement.
AGAGTTACAAGGAACTTCTTGCTTGATAGAGGAACAAGTAAGATAGATGACTTTGAGTGTAACAGGGAGGAATGGGGCAGCTTCAGTGGTTTTCATTCAATTTCTAATAAAATCCTGCAGTGAATTTATTCGTATAACTTGATTCAGAATTATTACACTTAATTTATACATAGAACATTACCGGTTTGCCTTTTTTTTTTAATAACAAGAAAGGAATTGTGTATTTCCCATGAAATGAAAAATATAGTGCTTGCCCTCCTCTATTTTTAACACCATTTCTTTGAAGAACTTGTGCAGGGCAATCTGTTAATTGAAAATACTGACAGGATCCCCAGAAGGCAAAAATCCAACTGGAAATTAGTCTAAAGTTTTACTGAAATATCAGAAGTTCTTGAAACTAATTAACTTCTCTCTGTTGAATGCATGCTAATGGGATGAAACTGTTCTGTTCAACACTTCAGTATAGCTGAATAGTTTTCTAATAGATTTTTCCTCAATATCTGTTATCTTATGAATATCTTTCCAGCCTCACTGTGCCTGAATGGAGCTATAGGCTAGTATCAGTAGTTAAGGATTTATTAATTGAAAGAAAACAAAGAAGTAAGATTCCATCAAGATATGCATATTCCTTTTTCTACCTTCTTTCTCAACTGCCTTTTATCTTTTTTTTTCTTTTTCTTTCTTTCTTTCTTTGCCTTTTTTTTTTTTTTTTTTAACTGTCTTTTTTCCTCTGGGCATGGAGCAGACTTGCATTATTGAAGGACTGAAGGTCCTTCCTTACAAACAGCTCAGTTTGAAAAGCAGCCTGCTTAGTAGGTGCTGATGGCATGAGTCCCATTGTACTCCACACACAGAGTAGCTTACCACTGCACAAAAACTGAACTGTAAGCCTCCTTGCTGTGCATAGTGCTGATCTCAGACACAGAGTATAAATTAACATCTGTCACATAGTCAAAGAATCCTGACTGAAAACAAGTGTCAGATCAATTGCTGATTTTTAAGGTGACATAAGGAAGTTTTTACATTTGCTCTTAGATCTCAGCAAGTGTGAAGTGATTTTAGGATTCTGTTTTATTTTATTTAAATCTCATGTCCTGAGAAATGTTTTGGGGTTTTGGGTTTTTTTTCATGTTAATGGCCCTGGCTGCAGAATAGCTCAAATGTAGGTGGGGTCCTATGCCTGCAGACCTGCTGCAGATGGTCCCAAACACTCTACAATTCAGGTCAGACTCAAACAGAACCCCTGAGCAAAGTCTCAGCCATGTGTGGTTGTGTAGTTTATCTGGACTGACCCTCTCCAGAAAGCTCCCAAACGTGGATTATGGCTGTGACTTCTGGCACAAGTTTGAGCATTCGTAGTGCACCTACATGATCGGGCTTGGTTTGGGAGCAGAAGGACTCATATTTACCTGACAGAGCAGAGTACAGAATAATAGCCAGTGTCTGTGTCATTTATTTTGAGTCATGCTGCTTCATTCCAAAAAGAGAATTCAAAGGATTATTTTGTGTCTCGCTCTAATAGTTCCCCAGGCCATTTGTTCTTATTCATTATTGTCTGAAAAGGATTCTTCTGTTACTGATACACAAAGTTTGTCTCATCAGTTTGTCTCAGGGATCCTGTGAACTTAAACCATTTATGAAAGACATTGTATTTGCAGATGAATTCAAATTGATGTCTCTGTAGGCTACATCTGCTTCACTTTTTATGAAGTTCACCCCAGAATAAACCAAGTTAATTAGCTAAGTGAGGACTACTGAAATATTATGCCCCAAACAAATCAATCAAAAAAACCCAAAAACCAACCAAAGGCTTGGGCTATTATGTCCCCTCCCAAAGTGATAAACAGGTACTCACAGGTGTTTATACACTTAGGAGGGTCTTGCCCAAATAAGGGTAAGCAAGCCCTGGTTTCACCTAGTATGGTCAGTTTTGCAAATGCCATTCTGATTGGTGAATCTCCGTGGCCAAAGGAGCCATTGCACTTAGGCAAATAACATAAACTGATCTAAGTTGCAAGCCTCACTGCTCTGCCTCAGTGTGTGCTGATCTGCTCTATGTGTTCTGCTCTGCTCAGACAACCTACTCTGCCTCACTGCTCTCAGCTTGGACAGTGTGTTCTGCTCTGCCTCATGCTTCAGACCAGCTTAGCTCTGATGTTTTGGGCTTGAATTACCTGGAAATTAAGTGCCTCAAGTTTACCAGGAGAAGGCATTAAGTGCCTCACAACACAGTGAAAAGTGCCATCGATTTTGTGCGCTCTGCACATCTGCAAGAGATCCTGCCTGCACCTCTTCAAACCAAGAACCAGGATCAGGTCAGAGATCGCCTGCCTCTTTTCCAGCACCCTGCTAGAGCCTGGAATGATCTAGAAGCGTCTCAATGGATATCAAGATGCCAAGCAGTTCCAACACTGCCACAAAGGAGCCAGGGACTATCTCTGAATTCTGCTTCCCCACTTTGACTAGAACAAACATTCCCTAGGGCTCCAGGCTGCCTATTTGTAAGTGGAGCAGAGCCACTTGCAGCTAAACTTTCTCCAATTTTCTGATTCGCCTAAACTAATGAATTGTCCATAAGCATCCTTGTGAAAAATTTCCTGACTGAATTAGAACCCAAATTTAACCGGTTTGTATAAAGTTTGTGGGCAGGGTTTTCAGGAAAATAAAATAATTCTATATTTATAATTCCTGATTCAGCCAATTAATCCCCAGAAGCCTCCATGACAACCACAAACCCTCAATCAGTATTGTTGATGAATGCTTCCCATTGAAAGTAACTTATGAATAGCTGCAGATTAATAATGGTTTTAAATATATACACTCAGATTACTGAGATGTAGTCTACACATTTACTCTAATTTGACTGCTAGTCTGTCTTTGGAACTGCAGGATGAGAACTTGGCCCTGGAATGGACCAAATCACAGAATCCCAGAATTAACCAGGTTGGAAAAGACCTTCAAGATCAACAAGTCTAACCTAAATCCCCGTGATCTTCTTATTTTAGAAATATTAAGTACAGAAGCAGCTACAGGTTGTGTGCTTGTTTGGCAAATGTGCATCAGAAATAAGATCTTGACAAGTAAAAGCAAATAAGTTTCTTTGTTTTTTCAGAAAGATGAAGTTGAGGTTTAGTTTATTTAACTAGTTTTATTTTGCATATTTAAGCATTCTTAAACAATTTGTTATGTTTAACCTTTGGAAATAAAAAACTCTTTAAAAGCTGAAATTGAAAACCTCGTTCTTTGTTAAAATTCAACTTGTTTTCAGCTGAATCGAGGTTTTTATCAGACCTGAATGAATGGGAACAGGTTAATTTCTTGATAAATTATTCATGCAAAAGATGCACCATACCAAAATTCAGAGACAACAACTTCCCAGGCTAAAGCAGATGATAGTGTCATGGTAAGCTTGCAAAGTATAGAATAAATTCTAAGGACTAAATACAGACAATGAAACCTGCTGATTTCAAATCACATTATTCAAATATCCCTACAAGCAAAACAATGCAAAACTCCCTGACAAAACAAAGGGTAAAACAAAACAAAACAAAACAAAAAGCCACACAAAACCCCAACCAAACAAAAAGCCACCTCAAACAAGAAACCTCACAACTAAAATAAAGCAAAACCTCACTTACCATAAGAAATGAAAAATTATCTTATATATATTTCTATCAGATTGCTTTTAAGATCCAAATAACTATTCAGCTAGTTAATACGTCCTCAAATTATCACTCTTATTTCTTTGAGAAAAGAGAAAAGGGTGCAAATGGCCACACAACTATTGACTTCAGATGTATTTATTCTAATGGATGTTTACTAGGGAGTAATGAGAAAGGTTTTTAGTAAGACGGCATGATTTCATGCTAGAAAAATGTTGATTATCTGTAAAAGCTTTGGAATACACAAGCACAGCTCAATTGTAAGCATATAAATTATAAGAGTCTTTTCCAAAGGGCAAGAATTGAAGTCTATAACGACAAGCTTCAAAGAGATCATTACAATACTGTAGTGTAAACCATACAGAAGTTAGTAAAACTTTTAGTGCCTGTTTCACTGAGTGAATACTCATAAAAGTTAATAATAATAATTAATAATAGTGATTTCATTTACTTTAAAGCAGAAATGCATGGCTTGCTGCCAGACTAGATTCAAACACTTCTATGATAATCATAAAAAGTAATGACAGGAGAGATCCTTTGGGTTAAAAAATTAATTGATTCAGACAAGCTGTCAAGTTGTTAACACTAACATGCCCTAAATCTAAAAATTTATATACCCAGAGACCAAGTTTCACACTTGATTGTACCTGACTAAGAGGTTTTCAATTCTGTAATGATTTTTGGCACTGGAAATATGCCTGCAAGGTTCAAACACTTTAGAGAAAAATTGCCTGGCAGATTCTCTGCAGGCTTGTTTGATTACAAGATCAGAGTGAATTGACTGGAGATGTTAGCAGCAGTTCTCCAGTTCTTGTTTTAGAAACTTTGAGAACCTACTGTGAAAGACCATGAAAACCTATGAGCAAGTGGTAAAATGACACTAACAACAGCTTTCTTTATTCTGGATGGTATGTTGGGTCATAAATACCATTCTGTTTGAGCTATGGTAGCATACTGAGCTACGTGGGTTAGTTTGACAAAAAAACTTGAGCCAACAAACCAAAGTAGCTACAATTTTTCTTCAAGTATGGAAAAAGTAGAAAGAGTTTATCAAGAGGTAGCATGATATTTAAAGCTAAGTAAATTATTAAATAGACAAAAAGCTGTCTTCATTTTCCACATAGGACTAGAGTAGAAGGAATTTAAGTTCAATCTTTTCTCTTCTCTTTCTGATGTTAGCTAAGATTTGAAGAGCAGCTCCAAATTATTGTGGGAAATGCTCCTTTTGTTGCATACTTGGGCTGCACAGAACAAGAACTAAGGAAATCCGATGATCCAACTTACTAGCATTACATGGGCTGACTTTTGTAAACCCTAGACATTTAAGCAGGACTTGGACTGTGTAACTAAACCTCTTCTCCTTTCATAAAGAACTCCTTTGGAATATCTCAAGCTTGAGTAATAAAAATGTTTAGGAATCCAAAACCCAGTGGATTTATGAAGACTAGAGCTTCAGTCTCAGGCATCCTTAAATTTTCAAGGACGTTTGAAATGTTAAGATTGAAGGTTCATCACTAAATATCATCTGAACGACTGCTGTGAGTCAGCTCTGCACTAGCAGGAAACACAGATCTCATGATTTTACTATCGTCAGGGGATTGTACGCAGGCTATCACTGTAGTAGAAAATGGTCCTTGAAACTACTTTTATACTCAGAGTAAATTGGCACCAAGTTTCTAACTGCTTGTTATCTGGTCTTGGCCACTACCTTCTTAAACTGAACAAGACAAGCAGATACACTGATCACCTTTATTGAGTCACTTGAATGTGGCCTAAAACCTCCCAAGGCAGCAAGATTCACTTTACAGTTCCCCTTGTTCCATGTGATCTCTATAATAGAAGTTCATCTTAAGATTCTTGCTTCTTTCTTCCATTATAAACTTGCAATTTCAAAAATAATCACCTATTAATAAAGGCCATGCAACAGTAGATTTAATCTCTTTTGCTCAGGAGAAGAAATAAGATAGGTTTTATGAATATGTTTGTGGAGACAGCTTTTAACTGGGTGACAAAGCTGGTGAGAGGCCTGGAACATAAACGCTATGAGGAGAGGCTGAGGGAGCTGGGCTTGTTTAGCCTGCGGAAGAGGAGGCTCAGAAGTGGCCTCATTGCTGTCTACAACTACCTGAAGGGAGGTTGTAGCCAGGTGGGGGTTGGTGTCTTCTCCCAGGCAACCAGCAATAGAACAAGGGGACACAGTCTCAAGTTGTGCCGGGGGAAGTATAGGCTGGATGTTAGGAGGAAGTTCTTGCCAGAGAGAGTGATTGGCATTGGAATGGGATGCCCAGGGAGGTGGTGGAGTTGCCATCCATGAAGGTGTTCAAGAAAAGCCTGGCTGAGGCATTTAGTGCCATGATCTAGTTGATTGGATAGGGAGGGCTGGGTCATAAGTTGGACTGGATGATGTTGGAGGTCTCTTCCAACCTGCTTGATTCTGTGATTCTATTATTCTAAAATGTTTCTGTCTCTGCAGCCTGAGCTGAAAAGAAACAATGTCAAATTTGCCTGCACATCTTTAAACATGACTTCACCAGCTCGGAGTAGAAACAGCATTCCGTCTGAAGTACATGCATATATGCACACAATTTCACTTCTCTGTCATATTTAAGCCCATTAAACGTTTATGCAGTAGCTTTCACAAGCACTGCAGGTATAACACAAGCACTTGTAGTGTGCTTCTGGCTGTCTGACACAACTAAATCATGCATAAAACATTATTAAAGACATAGACTTCCTATACATATCAAGATTCCTTTGAATGTCAGTGATTCCAAGAATAATGCACATAAAAAAGTAACAGAGCATCCAACAAAACAGTAATGCTTTGCCATAAACTTCAAAATTCTGGTATTTTCTTAACAATCCTTTAGTATAGAAGCCACCACAGGAAAGCATGCACTACATCAAGAACTAGAAATAGGTTCAATGTGCAAGAATTTCTGGAGGGGAGGATATTTTACTTGTCATGATAGAAAAAGGTAATTTTCTGTGATTTAATGACAATAAAGTCTGATGATGCATTCACTTCTACAAGGTGATGATAAATTTAAGTGTAGGAGGAGATGCAAGGAGAGGAAAAAATCAGAACTGATGGCAAAGAACATGACACGTCAATGTAATTTCCTTGTTGATGATGGTATGGGTAGATACCTAGAAAAAAGGTGTTCCCTGCTTTTAGATACAAAGGATGACACTGAAAAGTCATACGGAAAGGTCCAAAGCTAGAAAAATCTGTGAAGTATGAAGGAAGCCATGGTTATTTAACTCTAGTCACCACAAATAAACCTTTCTCCAAGTTAGAGGGATTGAAGTCATCAGTATTTCATTCTTATCATTACTATTCTAACGTTACAGCCTTTGAACCTTCTGCATATCAGTGAAAGAGTGTTACATTTTCATGTTAAAGAAGTGAAAATGGCAGCCCTGAGTCATATGGCTCCATGAAAAAGAAGAAAAACTGTTCAAATAATAAAACATGATAATCACAGTCCTCACCAACATTTCAGTCAGTCTGCAGCTTTTTTTACACAGAGGGGCAGAATGAATGGAAACGCACTCAGGGTAGTAATTGTCCTGCTTTGCTCCACAGCCTGCAGTATCTCCACATCCCTTGGTGTGTCAGAGAGAAGCAGTGATATCCCAGAGTGACATTGTCACTTGCTGTTATGTTGTTAGATAGCCTCATTTAATGAAATATCTCTCTTTAGCCCAATAAAAAAAAACCCATAGATTGTACATTTAAAAAAAAAAAAATCTGTTTACTTTCAGTAGAATTTATTATATGTTCTAAGGACAAGCCACTTTTTTTCAGATGATTCTTTGAAAGAAGATTTATATGATGACCACATGAAAAAACAAACAAACAAACAAACAAACAAATCCATCTCACAGTAAGATTCCTCCAAAGATTAGTAACATTTGTTTTTTCTAATCCCCATTATTCTAAAATGCCACAAAGCACTTTTATTTTGGCAGCAGCCTAGGGGGAATTAATCACTAAGGTATTTAAATGAGGGTAGCAAAAAAAAAAAAATAAAAGAATATTCCTAGCTTTCCTCAACAGGGAGATTTGACTTGATGATCTCTGGAGGTTCCTTCCAGTCTCTAAAGTTCTATGATTCTGTGATATAATGGAAAGTAGGACAAGGGAGGTTATTCTGCCCCGGTACTCAGCACCAGTCAGGCCACACCTTAAGTCCTGTGTCCAGTTATGGGCCTCTCAATTCAAGAGAGATGTGGAGATACTGGAAGGTGTCCAGAGAGGGGTGACAAAGCTGGTGAGAGGTCTGGAACACCAACCTTGTGAGGAGAGGCTGAGGGAGCTGAGCTTGTTTAGCCTGGAGAAGAGGAGGCTCAGATGTTAATTCATTGCTGTCCTCAACTCTTCCAACGTGGTTGATTCTATGATTCTATGTTTCTATGATTCTATGATGGAGGCTACCAGTAGTGTATCAAGGATTAACATCAAGAATCATGTGGTCCAGTCCACGAACATGGTGTGTGTAGAAAAAAGGATCATGTGAAAGTAGAACAAGTATTCCCCTGAAGCTTTTCAGGAGCATGCGTATAGGAAATTAAGGCCAACTCAGAACAAAATGTCCTGTACAGATTTTGCAGCTGGAAAAATTTAGCAGCATCTATTCTCTTAAGTTTATTATATAGATAGAAGTGGGTGGGGAAACACTGGCATTTGATAAAGCCTGTAAGGAAACAAGGGCATGTCAGCTGTGCTCTGCTTTGAACTAACCCCATGCTATCTGGCCAGAATTTGTTCCAGAGCACACAGAGGTGACCCACAAGGCTGCACAGGCACTGAGAAAAGCTCTGTCAGTGGATGTAAACACACAGCTCTTCTTTTGTTCTTTTGGTTGAGAATTCCCCATGACAACATGCAATCTAACTTGATAAGGATAAAAGATTACTGTCACCTCAGCAGGGGCTGCTATGCCACGGGCAGCTCCCAGATCACCTTCCTTGAGGTGTTCCTGCTGCTCTCAGGCAAGGAAGCGAAGCTGAACTGTGAGTCAGAGGAAGGTCAGGTTACATTTAATGGTGGCACTTAAAGTTGTTTAGGGGCTCTGGAGAGCTGACCAGCTTCAGTACTACTGCCTCAATATTCAATTTGTTGACAAATAATCAAGGTAAGGTCAAAGGGCTTAGCAATGCAGTAGGTGGATTTTCCCCATGGAAGAGGGAGTACACTTCTGTACAAGGATGAACATCATAGGAGTTGAAAAACAGATTCCTTAAAAAAAAAAAAAAAAGTTGTGTCATGAAGAAATAAGTAAATGAAAACACCAAGAATTATAAATATGGTGATCTAGAGGTCAAACCCACGTGCTGCTTGCTTCCAGAACTCATTAAACATCTAAACAAATGTTGCTGAGTGTTGTAGAGGCAGGATTCTTTAATCTTGTGCTTGTGTGAAATGGACTGTGGGGAAGAATAAAGGGAAGAAAAAGGGACAGTCATGTTAAGGGGGAATATGTAAAGACATAGAAGCAACTCTCCCTTAAATGTCTGCCCTTTTATGAGCATGGTAACAAGAAGATCATTTTTTTTATTTAGCTCTTTTTTTTTCTTTAATAAATGAAAAGTTCTAAAACAAAGATGAGCCAGTGCCAGACTGACCATATCACACAAGCCAAAGAAGAAGGCTGACAGTTGGTATTAAACTTTGAGAGAGGGAGTGCTTGGAACTGCCAGTGTGTGCTAGAGAAAGGAGAAGGAAAATACAGTAAAAATCTAGGAGGACCCTTGATTTTCATAACTGCTGTGGTGGAACTATTTCCCTTGTGGACTTGGTTATTTTCCAGCTCATTAAGTATGTGCAAACTCCTTGGGCAATAAGACAACCTCTGTAGAAACCATGAAAGATTCATGAAAAATAACCCACAATTTGTCTGCTGATCATATTCACTAAATATGGATTTGAATTTGTGCTGGAAATCAAAGAATATAGAAAATGACTGCTCCATGTATTTACAGATGTATCTTTAACATTCATGCTAACCACTGTAAGAACCCAAATACTGATCTAATCCATTTAAGTATTTTTTATGCATCTCTTCAAATCTGAATGGTGAAAGGCACAGTCTGTCAGCCAAAAGAAAAGCATTCCTGTAGTCATCGCTGAGAGCCATCCAAACCACTAAACCACTCCATTTTGGCACAGTTTCATAGCATCCTCCTATTTAATCCCCATCTTCCTTTCTGAAGAAGCACACAAGAAGGTTTGCCCTGCTGACAATGAATAACAACAACAATAAGAATCATAGAATCAACCAGGTTGGAAGAGACCTCCAAGATCATCCAGTCCAAACTATGACCCAGCCCTAGACAGTCAACTAGACCATGGCACCAAGTGTCTCATCCAGACTTTTCTTGAACACCTCCAGTGACAGTGACTCCACCACCTCCCTGGGCAGTCCATTCCAAAGAACTTCCTCCTAACATCCAGCCTATACCTCCCCTGGCACAGGAGACTGTATCCCATTGTTCTGTTGCTGATTGCCTGAGAGAAGAGTCCAACCTCACCTGTCTACAGCCTCTGTTCAGGTAGTTGTAGACAGCAATGAGATCACTCCTGAGCCTAATAATAATAATAATAATTTGAGGGCTGTTGTTTTGTTTTCCTGTCTATAGATCAAAAAAATATGTCAGATCAAAAACTTGTGGCAGGTCAATATCAAATACAGAATATGAAAATTAATTAAAATCTGATTTCAAGGAAAATTTAACCTAAGAGCTATACTCAAGGAACTCTCTGTGTGTATTCTTTTTAATGTAGTTTTGATTTTTAAATACATTTGAATTTCAAAGAATACTTAAGGAAAATAATTAAAAATGGAATAGTGTTTAAGTCACCATGCCAAATCCTTCCCCATACATTGAAATGAAGACTATGATTTAAAATTAAAATCTGCCCAAATTTGAAATGCCTGCATTTATAAGTTAAAAAGAAAGAGAAGGAAAACCAAAACCCAAACTACCACATCTAGATTCACAGGAAAATACAGCTGAAAATATACCTCAACTTTTTAAAGGAGTTCTGGGCACCATTTGTTGCCAGAATCCAAACTGGTGCAACTGTTCATGTAAAATGTTTTTGTATTGTCACAAACACCTTAGAAAAGGCAGAATGCAGAAGGAGAAACTTGAAGTGATTTGAATCAGCTCATCACACCACTGCAGAAACTCCTATGGTGTCCTTATAATAGGATCTTAACCTGGGACCTTCAAGACGCTTAATTCAGGGAGGTAGATATAAGGAGTCCTGCTTGACTGCAAGGAAATGGAGTTGTGAAAACTGAAATAATTTCCTGATAGAAGAGGGTACTATAATCAAGGGATTTAGTCATAGCATTGAAAACAAGGTTTAGGAGTATGATTTAAACACTGACTAGCAGGAATACAAGGAAGAAATTACTGATTATGTTTCTTTTTGACCTAACATAAATCTGTTTACTCAGTTGGATTTATCCTCCTTCTTTTCTAATATAAAAAGTAATAATTGTTTATCATACTGTGAGGAGGCAAGGATTAGAGGAGAGGGTTATTTATATCATCTCTTGAAAGGAGATAGGTTTACTGTTTCTCTAAGAGTGCTAATTGGGGTTGCCCTGTGTAGGGTTTTTTTGGTTTGCCTTTTTTTCTTTTTAATCACACCTGTATTTATTAAAAAGGAAAACAAAACCAAAAAAATCCAACACACAACCTCCTCCCTTAAAAAAACCAAACAAATATTAACTTAATCCTCAATTAATTTCATGGAAGGAATTTTTTTGCTACATTTATAAATATAGGGGGGAAGTGGATTTTTCCAAAACACAGACAACTTTTACTGATTAAGCTTTTTATTGATAATGAGATTGAAGCAATTTTCTTTTCTTTGCCTGGTGGAAAAGGACCCAGGGGTGTTGGTGGACAGCCAGCTGAACATGAGCCAGCAGTGTGCCCAGGTGGCCAAGAAGGCCAACAGCATCCTGGCCTGGATAAGAAATAGCGTGACCAGCAGGAGTAGAGAGGTGATCTTGCCCCTGTACTCAGCACTCATGAGACCACACCTCGAGTACTGTGTCCAGTTTTGGTCACCATAGTATAGGAGGGACATTGAGGTGCTGGAGCAGATGCAGAGAAGGGCAACAAGGGTGGAGAGAGGTCTGGCAAATGTGACCTATGAGGAGTGGCTGAGGGAGCTGGAGTTGTTTAGTCTGGAGAAGATAAGGCCTAGAGGGGATCTTATTGCCCTCTACAACTACCTAAAAAGAGATTATAGAATTACTAATGATAGGACAAGAGCAAATGGCCTCAAGTTGCATCAGGGGAGGTTTAGGCTGGATGTTGGGAGGAAGTTGTTTACTGAGCAGATGGTCAGGCACTGGAACAGGCTGCCCAGGAAGGTGGTGGAGATGCCATCCCTGAGGATGTTTAAAAGGAGAGTGGATGTGGCACTTGAGGTCTAGTGATTAAGGATGCTGGGATGAAGGTTGGACTGGATGATCCTGGTGGTCCTTTCCAACCATAGCGATTCATAGTGATTAGATGTGCTGAGGGATTTGGTTTAGTCAAGGACTTGTCAGTGTGAAAGTAATGATGGGACTTGGTGATCTTGAAAGTCTTTTCCAGTCTAAGAAATTCTGAAATTCTTTTTCCCTCCAGCCTGAAGGGAAACAGCCTGAAGTTTCACTTACTCAATGTATATGGTGGCATAAGAAGAATAAAATGTTGCCATCAAGCTTACCAGAAAATGCAAGACATCCTGTGTGGCTGAACAACAGATTTATTTTTTACAGTGATCTCACCAATCTTTCTGCAGTAGCTTTACAGCAATTAAAGGACAGATGATTCCACATGAAATCTGAATCCTACCATCTGAATCATCCTCAATGGCTCTTTCCCGTGGAGCTGTTAATATTTCAAGATTTTTAAACTCTTCCATGACTTTCATCAATTCCAGCTGAATTTTGCAAAGCACAAAAGAAGTCAAACACTTCAAAGCAGTTAACAACACCTGCCACTAATTCAAAGATCAGGAACTGCAACCTTTACAGATATAGAGAAACTTCTTCATAAAACTACACCATTAATGACTCTATGGTAGCCTTGCCTTTAAAAGTGATTGCAGAGACAAGGGACAGTGGGATGAAACCCCTTTCCCTTAGTGCAGCAGTTAACAATTACACTTCTCAGCAAGGGAGATAAATTTCCATAAATACTCTCTTATTTGTGAGGTATATTTGTAAGAGCTAAAATTGCCACCATTTTTTTCTGAAACATCTCCCTACCTCTTTAGAAATTTTGAATTTATGAGGTCTTTTAACTTAACAGTTGAATAATGTAACATTTAATCTTCCCACTTATCCCTGTCCTCTCTGCTTGATATACTTGTTTTGCTTTATGAAAGACAGTAGGAACCTCTTTTTGTTTAGGATTCTAGTTTCTATTCTTTCTTTATTTTTTTTTTTCCTCCAAAGATTTAAGGCTCATGATTGTTGTTGAACCTTCCTGGTCTTTTAAGTGAAACAAACCATAACACCTAGCAATCAATACTATTTATTGCTTTCAGCTGGAAACTATTTTACACATTTTTTCCCTCCACTCAAAATATTTGATGACAATTTCTTTTTCTTTAATGAGCACTGTGGAAACACAGAGAAAAGAAAAGAAAAGAAAAGAAACCTCTCGCAGGATTGGAAGATGTTAACAAATTTTGAAGCCGTTTCCCACAATCAGGAATGGGGAAACAACATGGGTTTTGGCAGGTACTCCTCTATTCCTCATGTCTCTTGTCCGTTATCGTGTACTGAAATTGGAGACAACTTATGACAGGCTTTTCCTTCACAGTATCTATTTCTGCATGTTATGAATAACAAAGTTGTCTTTTGCCTTGCCAAACAATAAAATGTTTAGCCAACGATGCATTAAAGTAGCTTTAATGTCATTTTAAACTGAATCAGCAACATGATTTAAATCTTCAGGAGATCAATGAAGTATCAATCCCACAAATAATTTATACCAGATACCACATGATCAGATAATGGCTAAATCAGTGTTTGACATAACATAATAAATCAAGACATTTACTGTCTTTCATAGAAGAAAGGCTGTGAAATAGCACTAGCTTTTCTTACAATGGACTAAATCATTTGGGAAAAGTAATTTTGATAACAGTTTCCACATTTCTTGATGTGACATCAGCCCAGTTTACAGTTTCATGTTAAAGCTAATTAGCCTCCTTACATTCAAAATATTTTTATTTAGCATCCCAGTTGTCAAAGGGATCTTACCTTTGCTTTTTTAACTTAATTGACCAGTGACTTCTAATCTAAACTTTGCTCCATTTAGCCCCTCTGCTTTCCATTACTTTCTTTTAGTGCTACAGTTGAGGTATTTTTCTACTTTTACTTGGGCTGCAGTGTGTATTTCAGCACCTGTTCCACTGCCCCCAGGAGTTTCCATTTCAGTGACCGGCAAAACAATCTGCAGCTACAAAGCAATCCTTAATGCCAAAGTATTTGCTCTTTAGCACTACGCTTAGTAGATGAAATAGATGTAGATGATTTTCAAGTTCTTATACACAGTATTTCCAGAAATACCTCACTTGCTTAGGAGAATGAAGCTGGTGAGCCTAAACAAGTCTTCTGAGGACTGTCTGAGGGAACTGAATTGTGTAGTCTGGAGAAGAGGAGAAGGGAGGTGGTGGAGGCACTGTCCCTGGAGGTCTTCAAGAAAAGACTGGCTGAGGCACTTAGTGCCATGGTCTAATTGACTGGATAGGGCTGGGTGATAGGTTGGACTGGATGATCTTGGAGGTCTCTTCCAATCTGGTTGATTCTATGATTCTATGATTCTATGATGGAGACCTCATTATTCTCCACAACTACCTGAAAAAAAAATGTAGTGAGGTGGGGGTCAGTCTTTTCTCCCTAGTATCAAGTGATAGAAGAAGAGGAAATGGTCTCAGATTGTACTAGGGGAGGTTTAGATCAGATATTAGGGAAAACAAAAAAAATACTGAAAGGGTGGTGAGGCATTGAAACAGGTTGCCCAGGGAAGTGGTGGAGCCACCATTCCTGGAGGTGCACAAAAAATGTGTGGATGCGGCCCTTTGAGACATGTCTTAATGTCTGTGGTGGTGTGAGGCTGATCATTGAACTCAATGACCTGAAGGTCTTTTCTAACCAAAACAATTCTGTGATTGTGTGATTGCTCCATGACACTAAGGCGAGCTTAAAAGAAAACCCACTAGCAACAATTTCTATAGCAGACAGAATCTATGTCTCTCCTCTTAGAAACTTTAATGTCATTACTATAACTTCATTTCAGGATTCCTGGGAATGTGGAAGCCACTCACATTGGAGCTGCAATTGAGCAAGAATTCCTACTATTCCTTCCTTGAAATGCAAGGTCACAGTAGATATTTTCAAGAGACCTATCAGAGGGTGCGTATGGTCTGATTTGATTTATGGATCTTGCTGGCACAGTTCTGTCAGAGATATTATCTTTGGTTATTACTGCACTTAAGTGCAATATGATCAAAATCTAATGCCTCATTAAAGAAGTAGAAAGATTTTTACAGCCTGCCCCTTTGTCCTTTCTAGAAATATATCTTCTGAACCTGACATTAGGTGTTTATATTGAAAGTTATCTTTCAGGTCCTGACATAGATGCAGACACTGGTATTATGAGAAAGCATGAAGCATTACCCGTGAAGTCCCATGGAGTATGGCAGCAGCTCAAAAATTACTGTAGGTTTTAGGCCTTCTTCATAGTTCTTTGTTTGGTTTTGTTTACTGTATTTCTATGAAATTAACCAATGAAATATCTTTTCAAGACTTTTAGTAGACAGAGGGGATGTAGAAATGATGCAAACATTAATCAATAGTTGCTCATGACTGATTCTTTCTCCCAGCCCTGTCTTTAAAATATCTGATGAGGGACCTCCAAACATAAAGCCATAGTAAGAATGACTGGGGGAAGAAAAGATAGTGCTCAGGAAAACAAGTGTAAAGTCACAGAAATAGTAAGCCAGATTTTTATCTCTTGTGTAGTAAGATCTCTTAATTAATGGAAATGAATTATATCTATGTCTTTACCCAGTAGTCAATAGCCAATGTAAGTCTCAACTGAAGACGTTTTTCCTTCTATCTCAGTAGAGAAAATTAAGTCTCTTTCCTGTTCCTGGATAATGTAAAGCTCTGTAACACAAAAATATTTTATCAATGAGAAAATTTAGACAAATGATGGGAAAAAAAACACAAGATACTTCATTCCTCTTTTTGTGATAAAACCATTGTCTGCAAGGCAACTTAGCTGCTGAATGAGCAGCTAGATCAAACTTAGGACAGAGATTTACCACAAACCTTTCTGAACAAGCCTGTGTGTAATTAAGCATAAATCTTTCTCCTTTCAAAGTTAATGCTTGGTAGAAACTGAAAACTTTCCAGCTTCTACAAATATGGAGGTAAAATTCATGAGGTCAAGAGTAGTAGGTTGCCTTGATAAAGAGGAATGTCAGTGCTAGACAGAAGGTCCAGTCCTCCTAATTCTCATTCTACAGGCAATTCCGGCCAAAGTCACGTTCACAGTGACTGCTTGCTAAGTGAATGAAACTGGGATTTGAGGTGTTTCTACCTACGTGGCAGGTTAGCTTGTCCCTTCACAGGCTTTCAATTCCTTCCACTGAAATGATTGCTATAATAAAATCAGAACCATCTCCCCTCATCTTTAATAACAGGGCATGAGTCCCAGGTGGTTTCATATGCTTTTAAATTTCTCTTACATATCTTCCAAATCAAAAAATACTTAATATCCGATTTTTACTTATTTATTTATTTACTTACTTGTGCCTCAGAAGAGCATATTGTATTTACAATTCCTTTCTGGTCCACTCAGGCATGATTGCAAATAGGTTGTCCAAATGCATAGAGCAAAGGTCAATGAAACATCTGCTTTCCTGGCCTGGTTATTACCAGTATGCTCTTCTCCAGGCTCTGCTGTTCCAGAAATCTCTCAAGCCTATAATGGGTGAAGTTCCCTCGTATCTGAACCTTCAGCTCCAGCTGACACCTCAGTAATTTGTTTCCCGTAGTGACTCATTCAGGATTCTTGACCTCAGTGGAATGGCTCATGTGGCCACTCCTAACACAGCCTCAACTCCACAGAGAGATTGCAAGTAAACCATGACAAGTGTACATTTTTTACAGCCTCCTTTTGTGTTTGGTGCCTTTATTTTATTAACCCTGGTTTGCTTTGCTTCAGTTGTAGTGCTCCATAGCAAGTTCCTCCCAGATGTTGTATCTTTAAAGGAGATACAGTGGTTGTAATAGGTCAATACAAGTTCTCGCATAGCACTCAGAACCCCTGCGTTTTCTGAAAGGCAGTGAGATGGCTTCAGATTGTTTCTGCTTTAATCTAAACATCTGTGATGAGTTCTCTGCGAAGAGCATTCCTTACTGTTCAGAGAAAAGATCTGAGCAATTCCAAGAGAGGCATTTGAATGTAAGTATTTCTGAAGAGGAGTGTAGTGGTTAGTCACTAGGATGAAGTTCACATTCTCTGTTATCCCTTCATAAGAAAGTGTAACAACTGTATAATTGAATGAGCAGATTCTTATCACCTTAATTATCAATGCAAATTTACCAATGACTTACATAAGCTATTGTTGTAGTAATACATTATTTAAATTAGCATTGTCCCCTCTTATTAAAGTTGACAGTTTTGGAGAGTGTAAAATATACGTGTTTGGGAATAAAATTTCCTTCTTTCCCTGAAAAACTGGTTCAACTGAAAATTAAAATCAGGAATTTTCCATTTAGAAGTGCTCTAAATCAATTAATGAGACAAGTAGTCAGTTAGACTCCATCTCTTGATGTCAACAGAATGGATTTCCTGTTCAAGTAAAGTACCCATAATATAGAGGTGATAATGTAGTAGATGGTGACATCTTAGAGATAAGGAAGCATCAGAATACCATGGGCAAAATGATTTGTCATGGAGCTTGGCCCACAGTGAGGAACAAGATGTATGCAGTATCAGAGGTTTAACTTGCATAAAGTATAGAACAAACATTATTAGATTTAATAAAGTGTTAACAAGAAAAAAAAAAATCCACAGATTTTCCTTGTCAAAACATTGTTTAAAAAGAGGAGGAAAATATAACTGATAATATTTCCAGCATTACTTGTTCAGTTACTTCATTTTAAAAGAACTTTTAAAATGAGGGAAAATGCACATTTGCATATTTATGTGTGGATATATTTCCTCTTCAGAGATGCACCAAGCATTAGCAGCAGAACGGGGACTTTGTGAATGTCAAGGATGACCGAATCTTGGGTCCTGTGTTAATGGTGCTTAAAGTCTGATTCATGCAACCATTTCACTATGCAAGTGTTAAAGCTTCTTTTGATTAAAAAGTGTTTGTGAAAATAAAACTACACCAAAAATAGAAGAAAAGAAACAGAACTCAAACCATTGTGCGTTATCTATTCTCACAGGACAAAAGCAGTGAGCCACCTGTGAACAGTAATAGTAATACTGAGCTAGAAGGGGCAGAACAGCTGAAATGATGAATCAACTATTCAGCTAGAAAAACTAACATACAATAATTAACTCATGAGTAATTATATATAATATCTTGCATCTTACAGCCCCACATGTTGAGAAATGTTATGACTGCCAAGAAAGCAGCAACAAGGCTTCCTGGGTCTTCCCTGTGTTATGGAGGGATAAAGTAATTGATGAGAGATGATATTTTCAAAAGGAACATTGTTTATTAATTTTTTTATTAAAAACTCTCACCACCTACTAATTTTAATAATAGTCTGTTCTTTGCATGGTCATGGAAACATTATACAGAGGAATAACTAGATCTAGGAATAACTTGCCAAAATATATGTAGTTGAACTGGAAGAGTAGGTTCCTGTGGTCAGTACACTGCTTGTGGTAAAGTACCACAAGTACACTTGGCCACTAGGTGAATTCAAGGAGCTCCTTTCTGCTGTGGTGAATCACAAGAGGCTTTAAGTATTTACTCACAAAATATTATTTCCCTTGCAGGGCTAGCTACAGCTTCAGACAGTACCCAAACGCTTTCAGGGAATCCTGTTACTGCCTTGTCAGCCACTGAGGCTTCTGATTCTTCCCAGGCTTCACAGGGTGCTGGGGAAAGGGGAAAGACTATCTCTGATCTGGTCCTGGCTCTCTGGATGATCTGTGTTTCTTTTCCAGGGCTCCCTGTCTTGGCAAGTGTAGGTAGGATATCTTGTGATGTGAGGTCTTAGCACAACATTGTGCTGGCTGTGCAGGCCGATCACATGGAGGCATTTATAGCCTGTTGCTGGTAAACTCAAGACAGGCAGTGTCCTGGCAGTTCAGCATACAGTAAGGCAGTGGGCACTGGCAGAAGGCAGCAGCAGCAGGCAAGCAAGCACAAATACAATGGCAGAGCACGTTATGTTACCTGCTCATCTCTTTCGTCAATACAGCCTGAGACTAATGGACCTTTGGACACAGATTAGTCAATCAGCATGGTAGTTAGCTGAGCTTAACCTTATTAGGTGAGGTCATAGGCTTGCTTTACCCAAATTTGTGAAAAACATAGGCCTTGCATGAGGCTGGCAGGAGCTAAGCCTCTGTACCATATCACAGGATACAAACAATAGCAAAACAAGTCTGGGCAAGCCAGAGTCCTTAGACTCAGTGGCTCCAGGTTCTTTGTCCTCTTTCCTATAGTTGCCTCTCCCCACAACAGAAGGAGGGAGAGCAGAAAAACATGTCTGGGCAAGGCAGGACATGTTCAGGCTTGTTTTGGCCTGCTTAGGCCTACCACAACGCCCTGTGCCATTGTTCAGCGAGCAAGAGATGCTGTGAGAGTGTAAAGCTTTCTGCCTACCCAGCTAAGATGCCTATCCAGCCACGTTTTTAAAGCTGACTTGTAAGTGGAATAAAAGAATCCATCATCACTACACAGTAATACCAATAATATCTATTTAGTGCCTTTCATTCCAGAGGAATTAGCATCCTTTGTCATGTCAGAAAATGAGTCAAATCTTACACCATGCTAAATCAGGAATAACTTCTTCAAATCTAGACAACCAAAAGCAGAATCAGCTTTTGCATTTCCACATTGGTATGTCTTGATTGAATGCAAAAATGCATGTTCTTCTCCTGTACACTATAGAGCAGAACTCTTCTAGCAAGCAAGACAGAAGAAACTGTCTTAAAATGGGTTTATCTCATATTTTTAAGGGAGAGATTGTAATCCTTAGAGCCTCACTTTCCAAATCAATAAAACCTGGAAGTTACACCAAAACCTTTTCATAGATGTGTTTTAATTTGCTAATGTCATCCGAAGTCTGGGATGTCTGGGAAAATAATATTTTTAAGCCTGTGGGTAACATCAGCATATGAGACATCAGGTAGGAAAGTTTGCTAAAGAACCCATTTTAATATTATTGTGGGTGTGACTGCACAGCACACATCAGGAAACTGATTCACAGCCTTGTGATGTGCAAAGGAGGACCAGATGCACACAGAAAGCTGTCCTTGTTGAAGAGCATACTCTGAAGAAAATAAGCTCCCATTCACAGTCTTGCTTACAGGTTCTGAGTTTCCAATAGTCTATGTACTAAGGATTTTCAGAATCTGTCTTTTAATGTCTCTTTTGGAGCCATCAGGGATATTGCTGGAAACCTGCCTCTGCCTGCAAGTAATTGCTAATGGATAAAATGTGTCTAAAGTTATGGAGACAAAGAGGACGGAGAAGTGGATAAGTGGTTGAAACAAGGACACAGTGACAAACAGTAGCAGCTAAAATAAAATTAAATAGTACATATGATGCACGGATTCATCAAGAGCATTAATTATTTTGGATCTGAATTGAGCCAGTACTTGTTTTTCCTAAGCAGAGTTCCATTCCGGCCAAGGAAGCCACTTTTACTGTAGCCTTGGTTTTGTGTTACACATCCCTCTCTTACTCTTGGCGTGCCATTGCAAGTTATTCTAAAAGGGAAAAAAAAAGTCTAAATCTTTTTTTCCTCAGCTTTTTCTGGAGCCACAAGAACACCCAAGGTGAGGGAGGGATGTTGTGTTTTTTACTCACAGTAAATCTTACAACACTGTTAATCTAACAGGGCACAAGCTCTTGCACAAAACTGTGTCACATGAAAACATATGCATGAGTTCTGAAAAGCCCTATGCCATTTACACAGTTCAAGTGGGTGCAGGTGAGAATTAAACAAACATCATCTCTAAGCAGCTTCTCAGCTTTTCATTCAGTTAGCAGATTGGCCTGTGGCACACAGAAAAGGCTATTGTTGCTTTTTAATCTCCTTTCAGTGTCGGGAGCTACTGTTCTCTCTACTGCGCTGATAACACAGAAATTGCTTATCCTCCAAAGCAGCCTTCACCTCAACACCAACTGCACTCCCCTCTTTCCAGGCTCCTGATAATCTCTTCCCACTTCTTTTTCAGTTTGTGTTGTGTTTAGCTTGAGGGATTTCTGTGACCCCATGCAGCAGTAGAATTAAAAATGTCTTCTTTCTTTTTTTCCCCTCCCTGCACTTTTCTGTGTGTCTGTGAGATGAAAATCCATTAGGGGAGAAAGGAAGGGAAATGAGGTGACTATGCTAGCATGCCAAGTAAAACTCCAATTTTAAATCACGTCGTGAGGTTTCACATGTGCTGTGAAATAATTAGAGGTCATAGAGAAGGGGCCAGATTCACAGCAGTGTAACATGATGATTTCTCAAAATCCGCCCCACGGCTCCTCACTTGTCCAACTGAAGTCATTTGGCAACAGCTAACATTTAACTTTCTGAAAATAAAGCAAGCCTCCTTTCTTTCTCTTTCTCTTTTCTTCCCTCCTCCCACCCTCAGAGTGTGATCACAGTAACATGTATCTAAAAACATTGTCTGGTCACCACAGAAGTCAATGAGACACCCTCACCTTGAATGCCATGTAGCTGTCTTATCCTCCAATCAAGAGATGTGCAAAGATATGTAACAAAAGATACTCAATAAAAAAAAATCAATGAGACGTTAAAAATAGCAAGATTATTTATGAAGAACAAAGAGGATTAAAAAGGTGATATGCAGGTTTGAAGGAAAGCAAGACAAGCAACATTTTGGATGTCTTTCTTTTACTATGTAAGAAGATGAAAAAAAAATCTAGATCTAAATTGAATAAAACAAATATTTAGATTTGTTTTCTCTCCATGTGATTACAGAGAAGGAAGTAATTGGAGTATGAAGAAGTTTTTTATTTAGGAAAACTAAATCACAGTAAACTCTCACCAGACTCATTTGATTGACTATTACTGATAAAATCTGTGTGGGTGAGTATTCCTTCATATTAAACATTCCACCTCTGCCTTGTGATGAACACTCAATGAAAGTCGTCAAAACCTCTGATGAATAAAACGATCTCTTCAGAAACTCTGAGGCTGCACAGAAGGGACCTAACTTAGATTCTCAAGACTCTCTCCCTGCCCTTCTATTAAAGCTTTTTATTTGGATGTCAGGATCAGTGAGACACAGGCAGGAGCTTCTCCTCCTCTCCAGCATGGTAGAGCAAAGAACAAAGAGTCTAAGGACAAGTTGAAAGACTGATCATAAGAATGCCTCAGTAGCCTCCCCAAGATGAAAAGCAAAGATTAAGTGGGACCTCTGTGGGATGGTTGCCTGGGCCAGCTGCATCACAGCTAATCAATATTCTTAGAGCTCTGTTTCCTCTGCTTTCCACCCCTTCAATTACTGCAAGCATGTGCTGAGGTGCTAAGTCTGAGTGGAGGAGAAGGATCATGGCTCATCACCCGAGCAGTGGTGTGGGTTGTGTAAAGTCTTCTGTAAGAGATGATTCATCCTGACACCTATGTTAGTGCAATGATATGTTTTTCCATAGATGTCCCAAGCACTTAACAAAGTGCCAATCTTGTTGCTTGGGAAGACTTCAAATAAACTGAGTCAGACAAGAGTCAGTTTGGTTTCCAGGGAAATATGACAAGTTCTGGGCAGAGATATCTTGTCACTGAGAAGTGGATAGGGCATGACAGAAGCAAGTTTGCGTGTGAATGCCTGTGTCTGAGCAGATAGATGGGAGGGAATAGGAGCATCTCTTGCCTCTGTCCCTTGCAGATCAGTCTGAGACATCCTAGGACAACTGATCCTTCTCCAGACCAAATCTTTGACATGCATAGAATTATTTTTGGGTTACCTTGGGGTTCTATGCCTGCAAACTGCCAGTAGACACTATCAGGCTGGAGAACTGGAAGGAGCAGTCCAGGGACAAGACAAACAGAACACGTTGGTGGAGTTCTTACATCCTGCATGTAAATAAAGAGAATACTTCTGCATTCCTTTATCTCTGTGTAGTGGTTAGCTTCAGCGTCTCCTCCAAAATGTAGCTACCTGTTGGAGGGAGAGAAACATGTTCCTGAGATGACTTTGGCAATGATTGTGTGCACTAGCTTCCAGGAACTGTAGAGACTGCAGGCTGTGCAGAACCACAGTGCTGATTCGTAGGGAATTATTTCAGTGCTGCTTCTCAGAAGAAGCTCATCTGGTCTCTAGATACACTTTGAGGACTCAGCAACTCAGATCTTATTTCTTGACTGGCAATATCAGAGCCACCAAAAAGAGAAACCTGGCCTTTGAAAAGCAAAGAAATGTGGGTGTTAGAGGTGTTCTGCTGTGTCTGTGAAGGTGAGCAGAGGAGGCTGTGGTCATACAACTTACAAAATCTAGATGTTCTCCAGCATCCTTTAGAAGCTAAGAACATGATCAGGAAGACAATTGGCTTATTCTTTGCTATGCTAGTTAGGATGTTTCTATTTCTCTCTGACTGTGCTCCAAACGTTGCAACAGCATGGGTAGCCAAACGTTACTACTGCAAATACTGCTTTTACAGAGCACTGCAAATTTATCCTCCCAAATTTTTGTTTGTTTGTTTTCATCTACCAGGCACCCTTGACCCCATGTAATGAATACAATTTTTACTCAGTAAAATTGGACTACAATTTCTCTCTTCATTATCCATTTCAGTTAATGACTTTCACAGAGTAAGAACAATTGGATAAGACATGTTTGTTTTTTCCTCACTTAGTGTCCAACACTTGTTACAAAAAACACAGCAGCTGTATCTGCCAACCACATTTTACTTGCAGTAAAGCCATCTTATGCAGTACCTTAAATATGGTGTTTGGTGACATCTAGTCATACTCCTCCAGTTTGATATGACAATTTACAGAGTGCAGAGGTAACTAAAGTAAAAACATCAGAATGATGCATTTTAGCATAGGTGATTTTAGCCAAAATACCTGTACTGAATTCC
This sequence comes from Pogoniulus pusillus, assembly GCF_015220805.1. NCBI lineage: Eukaryota > Metazoa > Chordata > Aves > Piciformes > Lybiidae > Pogoniulus > Pogoniulus pusillus. The sequence goes on along the minus strand of NC_087277.1, from coordinate 14,714,237 downwards.
CTAAGAAGGAGACAATGTGAATTAATATAGACTCCCTAGTTTTGGTCTCAAATAATTTAAAACTAGCATTTAAAATCAGAGACATGGGCTATGTAAGCCTGTGGGCCAAAAGAATAATCCTACTTATTGAGAAAGAAAATAATGAGGTAATTATGAGAAGTCAATGGATGGGTTTAAGAGCCACACTAGTTTCCATTAAGTTCTTTTAGACAAATCAAACAATCTGCCTCCACAAAATTATTGTCAAGTGTAAGGGCTGGCCACTAAATGAGCAGCAGATCCTCTTTGTTAACCCCTTTCCCTTCCCAAGTGGGAAAAGACAGGGAATAAGGGAGAGAAGTTTATGGATTGGAAAAGAAAACTTGAAAACATTTAACAAAAAAAAAAAAACAAAACAAGTGAAATCCCTGCAAATATATACAAACCAATATTGATCACAATGCTCTGAAGGCAGCTAGTCACTCATTGATGCTGCAGGCAGACACGGGGGAAGTTCCAAACTAGACTTAGGAGTAGATGGGAAACAGAATGGACTCTGGAACTGGAATAAAGACCACACACAGATTGGCATTAAAGGTAGAAAGGACAGAGTCCTCCACAGATTCCAACTATTGAAGAGGACGTGACACACATGACCCATCAACTTTATACCAAATACGACATACATGGAATGGGATCCCTTGTTGGTCGGTTTGGGGTCACCTTTCCTGTCCGCTCCATCTCACAGGTGCAGACTTTTACTCCTCACCCCCAAGATTTAGCAGTGACCTTGGTCTGCACACCAATGCAGAGAGGCTGAGGGAGCTGGGATTGTTTAGTCTGGAGAAGAAGAGGCTCAGGGGTGACCTTATTGCTGTCTACAACTACCTGAGGGGTGGTTGTGGCCAGGAGGAGGTTGCTCTCTTCTCTCAGGTGGCCAGCGCCAGAACAAGAGGACACAGCCTCAGGCTGCACCAGGGGAAATTTAGGCTGGAGGTGAGGAGAAAGTTCTTCACTGAGAGAGTCATTGGACACTGGAATGGGCTGCCCAGGGAGGTGGTGGAGTCACCGTCCCTGGGGCAGTTCAAGGCAGGACTGGACGTGGCACTTGGTGCCATGGTCTAGCCTTGAGCTCTGTGGTAAAGGGTTGGACTTGATGATCTGTGAGGTCTCTTCCAACCCTGATGATACTGTGATACTGTGATACTGTAATGCTAACTCTAAATATGAAATGTTTAGAAGCAGGCACTGTCCATGAAGGCATGGCCTTACAAATGTGCAGCTACTTAGAAGAGGCTGAGCTGAACAGCAAAAACACTGAGCCAAACTAGTCCCATTCTAGCTCAAACCAGGACAACTCTAAACATGTTGTTCAGCATAAATAAAATAATATGAAATGATTTTGACTTATTAAAAAAAATAGTTTTAGAAAGCTAAAATAAGAATAGTGTTTTACACTGGGATTAAGCGAGACAATTTATCTCAGAGGAAATTTCTGAGATGTTTTACTTTTTTCCAAATTTTTAAGGACAGGATATTTATCCAGAAGAATTCTATGCACACTTTTTTAGGAATATGCTCAACGTGAATATGTGTTTGTGTAACAATCTATTCTGAAGGTTATATTATTCAATATAACTGGTGGCATGACTGTAAGGCTTGTTCTCTGAGGAGCAGCTAAAGACTGTTTTTCTGTAGCTTGGAGAAAAGGAGACTGAGGGGTGACCTCATTGCTCTACACAATTTCCTAAGGAGAAAAAGTGGAGTGGGAGGTGCTAAGGTCTTCTCCCTGGTATCCAGTTATAGGATACATGGAAGTGGTTCAAAGCTGCACCAGAAGAGGTTTAGACTGGAGACTAGGAAACATTTATTTACAGAGAAGGTAATAAAACACTGGAACAGGCTTCTTATAGATGCAGTCAATGCCACAGGCTTCTCAGGGTCTGAGAAGCATTTGGGGCAATGCACTTTAAAACATGCTTTAGCTTGGTCAGCTAAGTGATCAGGCAGTTGGATGAGATGATGTGTCCAGTTCTGGGCTCCTCAATTCAAGGAGATATTGAGGTGCTGGAACGTGTCCAGAGAAGGGTGACAAAGCTGGTGAGAGCCCTGGAACACAGTCCTGTGAGGAGAGGCTGAGGGAGCTGGGGGTGTGCAGCCTGCAGAAGAGGCTCAGAGGTGATCTCATTGCTGTCTACAGCTACCTGAAGGGAGGTTGTAGCCAGGTGGGGGTTGGTCTCTTCTCCCAGACAACCAACAAGAGAACAAGGGGACACAGTCTCAAGTTGTGCCGGGGAAAGTATAGGCTGGATGTTAGGAGGAAGTTCTTGCCAGAGAGAGTGATTGCCATTGAAATGGGCTGCCCAGGGAGGTGGTGGAGTTGCCATCCATGAAGACGTTCAAGAAAAGCCTGGATGAGGCACTTAGTGCCATGGTCTAGTTGACTGGATAGGGCTGGGGGATAGGTTGGACTGGATGATTTTAGAGGTCTCTTCCAGCCTGGTTGATTCACTGTGAGTCACTTCCAACTGAACTAGTCTAGTCTATATACCATTTAATAAAAAAAATTCTATCAAAGTCCTTAATATCATTTATTTCAGAACACTGCCCTTTATGAACTGATACCTTAATGCTTCAACAATGTCAGATTATTAAATAGCTATCTTGTCATATATCCCTTCTATAAGAAAAATATTCAAGAATTTTTATATGCACACTGTTCTGGTGTCTTTTTGAGTTAACTGTAGTTTGTGCCAAAATGCATTGAAGCATCCATTTAGTATGAATTTTGTGATTATATCACATATAAGAGAGATGGAAGAAAAAAATTGTTCTAAGTACTTTTGTTGGTGACATACAAGTTACTATAAAATCTAGAAAGTCAGATCAATTTTATGAGCAAGTAAGTGGGGTCTATCCGAAGATAATTAACTTTATGTTAGAGGTTGAGCAAGGTGATGCTATAAGGTGCTTGTATCTCTAAATATGGGAGGAAAACACAGTTCACTGGTTATTAAATGTTTCCAAATGTTCACAATCCATATCATTACTTATATTTCAGTTCTGCTCACTGTTTTGTTATTAAAGTTCTTCTCTTCTGGATGGTTAAATGTGCAATTTATGCATGGTCTAATGCATATTACGTGTACCAAAGTGTGTATGAAAATTAGCTATTCACTTAATAGATGGTAGCTATCTTCTGCTTATTCACAATGTGACCAACAGTTAGATCTGTATCAGTGAAAATAATTGATCCCTCAGGTTTTCAAAAAGGGAAGAAAAGTCATAGAATGAGCCATAGCTGTTTTTCTTAAAGACTAAACATGGAATAGTTGAGAATGTTGTTAATTACTTTCACAAAACATAACTGAAACATTCTGCAACAGGTGAAATTAGATTATACTCTCAGAGATGTAGAGGTCACTACAGTTCAGAAATGAATATGAGAGAAAAGTCTGTCTGAACATGACCAGGAAAATGAGATCCAGGAGTGTTTTATTGCAGGCTTAGAGCCAGTATTAGAACTCACATATAAGAAAACCTTGGAAACTTGCAGCAGGCAATTATGAACAAATGTGTCCTTTTAAATAGGCTTTATCATACAATTCTCTGTTCAAAATACTAAGATATTGTAGATGACAGTATCCAAGTAGTCTGAGCAGCCATTTGAACGTCCACATGCCTTTGAGAATATTGTTAAATTTGATATCTTAAACAGTTCTGCTGTGGAAAAAAAAAAATCAGCTATTATTGACTGTTAAGTGGGGGGAAAAAAAGTGCATTTAATTTAGCTAGTTCAAAATAAAATCTGTAAACACGCATTGTAGGCTTGTGTAAGATCCTTTCATTTTTGTGACATGGGTCAGGAAGAACAAATGTTCATAACCCAAATTGACTTTGATTTTTCATATCAATCCATTGACTCTTATTTGTATTGTTGACCCTCTCATAATGTTTTTTCTTGGTTTTCACTGAGGGAGCTTTCTATGTCTTTTATGAACCCTGTGGATTTTTTTAACCCATTCTAATTTTGAATTTTTATTCCAAAGGAATATTCCACTGTATGAAATCATACAGGATTAGGAATTACATAAAATACTGACAGGTATTATAATATGACTTGGAATATCTCAGCCTCAGTCTTTGTGTATTTGAATATTATGCTTGATTTTTTACTGTAGAGGTCTTCAGAGATGTCCCTTTCTTCATCTGCAGTTGTTATTCTTGAAGGCTGCGTGGTTTGACAAGTGATTTAAGAGTTCCTTGTGCTTTATTATTTTTTTTTTCATCACAGAATTCCTTTTGCCATTAAATAACCAATTTATGTAAGAGGAAGTCCCTCTGAAGCTCATCAACAGATTCTTTGTCCTTGACTAAGGCTGTAAGAATAATTAATATTTTGGTCTGGCAGCAAAACAAAAGCTGATTAGCATTTAAACAAGTATATAAATGTTTAATTGTTTCTCCTCAAAATAAAAACCTAAGATGAGGAGAAAGCTGTGTTTGACAATACTCTCACTGAACCTCAGATAAAACATTCTGGTGCTCACATAGTTTGAGGAGTCAAACCAATAAAGCGTTAGCTATTCAAAACCACTGGGAGAGTCGACAGCCTCCTGACTCTCCAATAGTCAGTCTAAGATGTGAACAAGGGATCTTTTTGTCTACAGACTGAGGTGGTTATAAGGCAGACTGAGATAATCTTGTGCACAAACCTGAATTCTCCTGTGGATGTTGTTTTACTTTTCTATTTAAACTCCAAGGATGCGAATTTAAATCTGTTTCACTCTGGTAGCTGAAATGCAGGCATCAGAACATGATTTCTGACACAAGGTGGGGTAGTGTCAGTGGAGGCGTTATCCTTCAGCTTCCAAGAGTTCACCTTTATGCTGAGATGTAGTTTAAGCTTGAAGGTTAGAATACTCACGTTACTGAACCTTCTGTAGAGAAATAAAATAATTTGAGCATTTTATCTGCTTATAGCATTTCCCAGGTACTGCTATGTGGAACAGAATAGATGTCAATTGTTTGACTGCTGGTTCTCCAGACTTTTTTTTCCCCCAAACTGATCTAGTCTACATTTGACACTGCAATTGTGAAGAAAAGATCAGAAATAGTTTTGGGAAAATAACTGTTCTTTGTCAGGTACTGCATTTTTGGTTTACTTCTTCTACTACCTTTCTTTCATCTTCACCTTTTTTTCCACTCATCTGCTATGATGATGATTACTCCTTTATCTAATTCTTTGCTTTAGTCTGGTGTTTTGTCTTATCTGTTTTAAAATGGCATTTCACAAACCTTGTCAAAAGCATTCTGAAAATTTGAAATAATTCTTTTCCTTATTAATTAAGAAAAAATCTTATGCAACATGAAATAAAGTTCAGAAAAAAAAAAAACATTTAGCTAACTCAATTCTAATTTAAGATTTATTTCAAGAAAATAGGTAAAAGTCAGTGGCCACTGGGCCTTATGATTGCTATATACTGATGGAAAGTTATCTTCATACATGAGCTTTAATGGACCATCTAATTCTCTGCATGAAGATTATTCCATTCTGAGAAATGCAAGTAAACATTTAGGAACTTTGATAGTTATATGCTTGTCTATTTCTAAGGCAAATGGTGATATGTTTTCAGGGAGATTTACACCAGCTATGTAAACAATGATTTATCTGCAGATCACTTCTGCAATGACTGTAAAGAGGTCAGAAAGATTATTTGCAGACAGTGAAGAGTTGTTACAAGACCAGGACTGGAGCTATTGAAGGTGATTCTAGCTCTCTCAAGGCAGATGTCCTAGGAAAGCTCAGAGTGCTTCTAAAATAAAGTATTTTCAGAGAGTATCAAATATACACTGGAAACCCTGAGATATTCATAAGGTGCTAGCTGTCACTTTCCATTTTGAAGAACAGTTTGAGTGCTCCGTGAAGTGCTTTCCTCTTATCATGTACCGGTTAGAGCACTGACCTGATGTAGGAGACATCCACTTTCTCCTTTGTTAAATGGCACTAATTCCTGCCTCACTCAGAGCCACAGAATACCCAGTGGTGGTACCTGAGGGAGGCTGAACCTTGTATTTCCTATCATGCTGCTTTCTGGCAGAGATTGAAAAAGTTCAAGATCAATGGACCTTAAATACACTTGCACTAATGTGTATTCCCTGGTAGCCAGGATGTTCACCTGCAAGAACAACAAAGTTCATTTATTTCCTATTAAAACAAAACAAAACAAAACAATCAACCAACCAAAAAAAACCAACAAACCACCCAAACAAACAAAAAAGCAAACAAACACCAACAAGCAAATAGACAAACTGAACCAAGCAAACAAAGAAAAATCTCAAACACAAACCTGTCAGAAAACAGTTAAAGAGTAACTGGCTCCATAGCTCATGTAAATAGGAAGGTATTTCTCGCTACTTTCCATGTGTACCTACCAACGGTTGGGAGTGTATACCCAAGCTTGTTGAAAGCAAATTCATTCAGGGCAGGATGGAAAGAGAGATCCTTAGAAGATACCTCTCCACATTTTGTTGTCAGATATGATTCACGACCATTGATACCACAGGTAAAAGGAGAGCATGTGAGATGTATTAAGTGCTAGATAACAAGATTTGGGGTTAGGAGTCCAAACTCTTTTACACACTCATAGTCATTAGAAGGAAGCTATTTTGGTAATGAATTATCACTATCCTGGGAGTACTCTGGTCATGGTTCATCACCATGGTACACTCTGGACCTTAATAATGTCTTACAATGTCAATATGTGCTTTATTTAAGTTTCATATCACTTTGGTCAGCCAGAAAGGATAAAACTCACCCCTGCGCATCAGGCCAGAACATGATCTATTCATCATGCTAGTCCCACATGAGTCCTCAAAATGTATTTTAACCTAGATGGAAGTGACAGATAAAACTTCTGTGAGGTCTTTTGCACACAGTTGGATTTCAGCTGTGAATAGGAAATTATATTATGGAAAATTTCACCATCAATCAGATTTCTCTAGCCTTACCTACAGTATCTGAATCTTGTCTTTCAGTATAATTTTGGAAAATAGCAGCAGAAAAAGAATAGTAAAAATGGAGGAGGAGCTCTTTTAGATTAAGTAATTTGGTTCATTTAACTTAAAGCCAAAGAATTCAACATTACACATCCACCTGCATGATGGCCAGAAAATTAAATTCCTCTTAAATGCTTAAATCTCAACTTTTTTTTTTTTTCTTTCTCTATTTCACCTTGTTTCATTTCTGTGTTCTTTGCTAGGAAATCCCCAAAAATTTACAAACAGGTGAATATTTAATACATTTTTTTGTATAGTAATAAGAAAGTTAAAATCTTACTTCCCCAGATGAAAAATACTAATCTTTACAAAGGAGAAACATTTTTATTTAGTTTTTGCACTGACTTTTATTTCACTTTTACCCCACTTTGGATATTGAGATGTATTTAAAAAAACACAATGACAGCAACAAAAGCAAAAGAAACCAAAACAAATGAAAATACAAGTGTCTAACTTAAAAAAAAAATAGTAAATTACATTCCAAACAAAAATTTCCTATCAAAACGTTTTGTTGCTTTTTGGGTTTGTAATTTTTTTTAATGTTTTCATTTTCCATCACTTTTTATTAATTCATTCATCTAGAACTGCTTAACAACCCCCTAAATTATTCTGACACCAAAGATGCTTACTGAAAGATCAGTTCTGGCTCTCAGTATTCAAAATAATGTTACTTTTTAAAAAGATGTGTTTTATGAAAGATGTATTAAACTGAACACAGCTATTTTCTACCTGAGTTTTCTATAAACAGTACCTTTGTTCTGAGTCTGCTCTTTTACCAAGAAATCAATGATAACATAAATGACTGGTACTAAAACCCATTCTGAATCCAAACATATCGACAGGCAATTTCATTGTTTTACCAGGCTCCATGTATGCCTGCTGGAATCCACCATGTAAGATTAAACAGGATCTTTATTGGTTATATTTACTGGAATCTAAATGCTGTGGAAAGCCAGAATAAGCTAAACATGTCCTGGCTTGCCCAGACATATTTTCTGCTATCCCTCCTTCTGTTGTTGGAGGAAGCAAGGGTGGGAAAGGAAAACAAAGGCCCTGGTGCCTTTGAGTCTCCTTCATGTCCCCTTCTAACCTGCAAACAGTGGCACATATTTATACACTTGTTTGTGTTCTGCCCTAAAAAGGTAAAAGCAAGGCCTGACTTGACCTAATATGGTTAAGTTTGGCTAACTGCCATTCTGATTGGCTGATCTGTGGCCAAAGAATCATTAATCTTGGGCTGCATTGATAAAAAGAGATGAGCAGGTAAACACAACATGCTCTGCCTTGAAGTGTTCTGCCTTGTTCTGCTTCTGACATTGCATCTGCCACATTCCCCACTGCCACTGTACGCTGCCATGCTCTGCTAAGCTGTAATTTAGCTCAGTTACATAATACAAGCCCTAATACTTTGGGTTTATCTACCTGAAAACTGCCTTGCCTCAGTTACCAGAAGATTGTCATTAACTGCCCCACACTTGCTTAGCCAGGATGACACTGTACCAGATTGCAGATCTGCAAGGTGACCTGCTGCACCTCTGCAAACCTCTGTGCCAAAACTGCACACCTGCAAGTCTTCTGCTGAAACTGGTAGCCGTGAAAGGGACATAGATCATCCAAGAGGAACCAAGATCAGGTGAGAGATCATCTGCCTCTCCCTCAGCACCCTGCTAATGCCTGAGGAGATCTACAAGTCTGAACAGCTAAGAAAACACCAACAGAAATCCTTGCAAGTGTTGGGGTACTGTTTGGAAACTGCAGATAGCCCTGGGACTCTAGAGATAACTTTTGTCAGTAAATACTCAAAAGCCTCTTTGCAAAACTCTGTAAAACTCTGTAATTGAATCCAAGTCCCTTCTGCTTTAGGCAGAAAGGAGTTTCTCAAGTCCCTCCAAGGGGCAAGGGATATTGACCACAAGAACCTCTTTCCAGTTCAATCAAGTTGAATATTGTATTATTGTTAGTTATTTCTGAAGTGTTCTAGGTTCTCTGTTCTCATCTGTGTAATGTTTTCATGACCCTTGCAAAGAACCCATTATTATTCAAATTGTGGCCGGTAGTGAGACTCCTGAATATCAAAATTAAGAAACTATATTAAGTTTGAAAAATCCCATCTTGCACACATAATACCTGCCATAACACTGAGAAGACAATAGCATTCCTTCTAGAAGAAACTTTCTGCCCAAATATTGTGCATTTATAGTAAACTTCTACTATTTATAGTGTTAAAGTGCTCTTAAGCAGAGATAAGGCTCAGGGAAAACACACCACTTCATGTAAATTTTCTCCACAGTTTCTGTCTGATCACTTTCCAGTTGACTGTCAGGTACAGATATGTACCTAGGATAATACAAGGGAGAGAATCCATCCTTTATAGAATGAAGATTTAAGAAATTTGCAAGTAGCATTTCTCCATAAGTATCTACCACATAATAATATATTAAAACAGGAAAAGCAAAACCAGAATATGCAGAAACTTCAGTTAATAGAAGAACGTAAGAGACACAAAACTTTAGGTTCAGCTGCTTTATTATACTCCTGTTCATGTCAGGCAGCAAACCGTTTCTACCACAGCCTTTCAGTGACTTTTGAAGATAAAAATTATAAAATAAACAAAGTCAGTCTTTATAATCAGGTGTGAAAATGCCAGCAGGCTCCTCCTGTTGCTACAGCTTTATTATGCCACAGAAAATAAACATACTGAGTCTATTAAAAATGAAAAGGCTCATAGTAGTCTCACGAATGACTGTGAATCATTTCACCCCTTATCAGTGCATAAGGAATATGCACACTTTTGTTATTTAAATTAACTCTGTAGTGCTTCTGCTAAAGGATATGCAGCAGGAGTATTATGCTTAATATGGAATGTGACTATAGATCCTCCTGCACTATCTTTTTTCCTCGTAAATTGCTTACAGGTAGCCTAACATATTTTGTCCAAGCAAGTTCTTTGGACACTCAGAATGACAAAGAAAGTAAGAAATCTTCCATTTCTATTTGTGCAACACAACAGAGCAGCAGTTGAAATGAACACTTTGTGATTTTAAAGCCCACAGAATTACTTTGAAAGGGAAAGATTTCAGACTTTCCTTGGATTATTTTGGTTTTACAATATGCTCAGTGATGTACTGTTCATCTGGCTAAAATGCTGATTGCAGAAAATCTCTTATACAGGATTATAACTATTCTAGAAGGTCTTATGGATACAAACAGAGGACTGAAAGCCAATAGGAATGAGGAATAGATTTTCTGAACATCTCTGATTTTCTCGTGGGACTTGTTATGGACTTTAGAAATTTTCCTTTAGCCTGATCTGAGATGGTAGTTTCGTGGTATCACAGAATTACAGAATCATTTCAGCTGGAAAAGATCTCTAAGTTCAGTGAGTCCAGCTGTGAGCAATGCAGAGTACCATTAAAAAAAAGGCTTTGCTGACAGAAGCGGAAAGATATATCATATAGGCTAAAAGGTTTACACAGGTCTCCAGATAACCCACTAAGCATCAGGAATTCCTCCAAATGGTCCCTTATCTCTTGCTTCCCCCCTACATGTACCCCATAGTAATGAAAGCTGGCAGACACTGTTACCCTCCAGAGACCCTATTTAGCCCAAATTACAAGACCTGCAGCCTGCTTGTTACTTAAGCCTTTAACTGAAAACCAAGATTTGGAGCCCAGTGAGGGCTCAGATTATTGTAATAATAATCATAATAAAATAGCATGTTGTTTTCAAACAGTTGATCCTTGATTGTGAAAGACAGAGATCTCCCCAACCCCCCAGAAAGCTATTTTTCTATTCCCATTTTAAAAGCAGTTTTAATGTCATCACATACTTCTTAATGCTCTGTTATTAATCCACCACTATGATATATGGGGAAGAGAGCAATCAGATTGGAAATATGTCTTCTATCACCTTCTTAAATATCTGTCAAATTTTCTCATATTGACTTTAAGTTAGAGGGAATTTTCCCTTGGAATATCCCCCAATCTTGTTGTACAGCGTTTATCGTCTCACTCTGAAACATTGCATGTTTATTATAGTTGTTCCCTGATGTTGGAATAGTACAGCACTCAATTCCTCTACCTAATATTGCTAAGATTCAAGTCTCCAAAGTTTTGGATGTTTAAATACAAAATGTTTTAGTTCAGGCCCATCTCACGTAAATTGTTATTGATATGACCACAGTCACACACAGCTGACTGTCACTCAGGTGTTTATGGAGGCAGAAATAAAAATCCAATTTCACCTCAGCGTTAATCAATCTTTGTCACACCACCAAATTCTTTCATCTGATACTCTCCCCTGTGGCTAGGAAAAAGAAAAAAAATAAATAAATTTAAAAATCCTGTAAATGGAAGCCCTGCAGCTCAAATCAGCAGACCAAAGGAAACACAGCACCAGGAGGAATACAGCTGAGCCTGCTAGCTGCAGGTTTTCAGGCCAGCACAAGCCACACAAATACCCACCAGAGTTGGAGGTGTGCTGTTCTGTTCCTCCTATACAGCAGCTCTCTGCTGGAGACACCAGTCCTTGGACCACTTCTCTAATGTGTCATTTTGTTCATTCAAAACCAGTGTGCTTTCAGAGTCCAGATTTATGTCTTCTCTCACCCTTCTCATTACTCATCCAAGCCAATCTCCATCAACACTGTTACACTGAGCCCATCCCTGTTGGCTCTTATCTATCAGCAGGGACATCACCTGTTAGAGCTGGGCAGGAATCCATCACAGTTGGCCCAGGCTCTATTCCCATTAAAGACATCTGATTTATGACAGGTATAAATTGTATCCCAAAGGCTGTCTTCAGAATTGTGATGCATAAGACTGACCTTACACTCCAGCCCAGGATCCCTGTGATCACTCATGGTGCTGATATTTGCTCATGTTCTGTGCTAAATTGTGGTCAAGTTATTTCTTGGAATACAGGGAAACATAGGCATAGACTGGATATTGACAGTAACTTGAGATGCACAGCTAATAGCTGGGCAGATGCAGTCAGCAGAGCATCCTGGCATGGACTGTGTCCAGGTGTAGTGTTGACTATTTTTCCTCTCCCCATACAAAGCTGAGGCTAAGCCATTACATCAATGATAACTTACAAATAAACTCAGATTCTTACTTCTCTAGTTTGGATAGTTTATGAACAATATTTTAGAGACCAATGCAAAGTCACAAAAGACTTTCCAGCTAGAAACAACACCCTGGTCTACCAGGAATACAAGATGATTTAAGAAGCAGAGAGAGACCAAGGGATACCAGCAGTTCTGGACCAGGCAGAACAGGAAAAAAAAAGAGCATGAAAGACAGCTATATCTGGGTTACTGTCATGGTCCAGAAGTTGGGAGGTAGATGTTAGTCTTTTTGAACATTCATGTGAGTGAAATTAAGACACAAATGAGGTCATTTATCAAGATGAGACTCTTTGTTGAAGGAAGAGAGAAAGAGCCCTGGGAGTACTGGTAGATAGTAGGCTGAACATGAGCCAGCAGTGTGCCTAGGTGGCCAGGAGAGCCAATGGCATCCTGGCCTGGATCTGGAACAGTGTGGTCAGTAGGACAAGGGAGGTTATTCTCCCGCTGTGCTCAACACTGGTCAGACTACATGTTGAGTACTGTGCCCTGTTCTGGGCTCCTCAATTCAAGAGAGATGTTGAGATACTGGAATGTGTCCAGAGACGGGCAACAAAGCTGTGAGAGTCCTGGAATACAAGGCCTAAGAGGAGAGGCTGAGGGTGCTGGGGTTGTTTAGCCTGGATGAGGCACTTAGTGCCATAGTCTAGTTGATTGGATAGGGCTGGATGATAGGTTGAACTAGATGATCTTGCAGGTCTTTTACAACCTGGTGATTCTATGATTCTACAACTGATGTTCACAGTATACAATGACTTCCTAGGCAGGAGAATATATACCACAGATTGCACTACCCTTGTGGGAGTGGAACAGCAGTGGATTGGACAAAGTTGGCCCAAAGTGCCCTGTTCACCAGTTTTGATATCATAGCTTCTACTGGGATAGCAAATGTTCTGTAACATTCAGCAGACCGTGACAATGCATATGGCATTTGGGACACTGCTGTGGAAGTGATGATTTTAATCTTTTTTCATGAGGAACTCAGCTGGAGAGTGTGAGCCAGTGATTTCCTGGTAGGGCACATGACTCAGAGCAAGAAGAGGTTGCTGATAAAGCCATGATTTTTTGCACTCTTGATACTGGGAGCATCTTTGTTCAGGGTTGATGGAGACATCTGGTATATTAGCATATTTATATTCATTATAGTCCATCAAGGGCTGTGACTGAGTGTTAACATTTAACATTCAAATACTTACAAATCCCTTTGTACAGACAATATATAATTATATAAATGCATTTTGGTCATTGGATAGTTCAGAGTGATTCATCTGGTGATGTTATTGGTTGTTACCACACTGGATAAAGTCACTGCCTAATAGCATGATTTACTCTGTTTTGTTGTTGCTTCATGTTGCTCATCATAATAAGCAGCACATAAATTTTGATGACAACTTTACATCAAATCTACTTCATGCAGAATTTTCATAAGAGCATTTTCTTATTATTTAAATTATAGATTAGTTTTGCCAGTCTTTTTGTTTGCTTGTTTGTTCGGTCTTTGTGTTGTTGTTTGCTATTGTTGTTGTTGTGTTTGAGTTATAGAATCAACTAGGTTAGAAGAGACCTCCAAGATCATCCAGTCCAAACTATCACCCAGCCCTATCCAATCAACTAGACCATGGCACTAATTGCCCCATCCAGGCTTTTCTTGAACTCCTCCAGGGATGGTGACTCCACCACCTCCCTGGGCAGCCCATTCCAATGCCAATCACTCTCTCTGGCAAGACCTTCCTCCTAACATCCAGCCTATACCTCACCCCAGCGCAGCTTGAGACTGTGTCCCCTTGTTTTGTTGCTGGTTACCTGGGAGAAGAGACCAACCCCCACCTGGCTATAGCCTCCTCTCAAGTAGTTGTAGACAGCAATGAGGTCACCCCTGAGCCTCCTCTTCTGCAGGCTGCACACCCCCAGCTCCCTCAGCCTCTCCTCACAGGGCTGTGTTCCAGGCCTCTCACCAGCTTCGTTTCCCCTCTCTGTCACAGAAGATGACAAAGGTGATACACATACTATCCCATCCTGTGGTGATGTTTAGAAATGAACATTTGTTTTGTTTCAGCTGTGTTGTTCAGGTCTGACTTTCTGACAAAAAAATGGAATTGATTTACTATTTGTCAAATGTTACAGATAGATGGAAGAAATTACCATCACTAATACAAACCACTAGTACACCAACATCACTTGTATTTCAAAAATGCAAAGTAGGAATATGAAATAGAAATTATGTAATAGAAATTATGTAAGGTAAGATGTTGTATTATGAAGTAGGGGAGAAAGATGCTTGCTTCCAGCTTTTCAAAACAGACATCAAATCCTCGCTTCTAACGGCATTATTTTCCAATTACTGCTTGAAAACTGTAGTTGCACCAGAAGAAAAGTATTAAATCCACAGTCAATTACAGTTTATCAGAATAGTCTTTTTGCTTTTCAACTCCTCCTTGTACTTTGTTAAAGTATCTTTTTCCTAAGGATTTTAATATCTTAAATGTCCATTAAAATGGCTAAGATAGGAATCAAGATTAAATTATGTTCTCCCTCTCACCATTTCTAGAAGATTTTAGCAGCAATCTCATTAATTTTACTGGACAGTAATCACTGTAATTTAATTACTGTAAACTGTTTGATTTGCTTCTATGTAGTTATACCTTTGTAAGGAACTGATTCTGTGCAAATCCAAAGCCCTTCATTCCAATAGTTCTTACTTTAATATGTTTTACAATATTTACTATCTAATTCAATACATTTGATGTGTTGAGATCTATGATTTGATTATTACCAGGAGAGCCACAAGTATTTTAAGGGCCGAAATACATGGTGTTAGAAAACTAAATTATGTGGGGTTTGGGGTTTTTTTAATACTTTTATTCTTGCATCCCACAGTTATCTGGGTGCACAGGAAAGCAGTATGGCAAATTCTTTTTTAAATGCACAATTGAGCTGACCAAAGTGGAAGTGTTTCTTAGGAAGTTTTTTCTGAATAGAACAAAATCAATAACCAGCATTTTCAACATTTCAACTTTGAATGAAGTACCTGTCAGCTCAATGCAGAAGAATTAATTCAACCTTTACTACAACAGAATGACTGATTTTATTTGTTGTTTTTAGCTTTTTCTCCAAAATTAGTTCTGAAGTCAGACTAGAGGTCAAAAGTAGTGGAAGACCATGGAGAATTTGTCTCCCTTGTTTGCTGATTGTATAGAGCAAGAAAGAAGGGAATTGATTGTTGCTAAAAAAGAAACATTTACTTTACTTTAAATATCCAAAGCAAAAACCTGAAGCAAAACCAAACAACCTGAACTTACAGTTTATGCTTATTTCAGTTCTAATCCCTGGAGTGCCATTTTCTGCAACTTAAATGTCACTTACAGCAACTACCATGCAAGAGTGTGAAGCACAATTCATGTTATCCTGATTTTAATTGATGCCTGCAAGAAATTACTACTCTGAGTAATTGTAGCTGTTGTCTGCCGGGAAGAAAGGATGAGGTGAGAAGAGGGAAAAGGATACAGGGGCAGAACTGAAAGGTATTTCCAAAAATGAAAGCTTCAGACATCATTCATTTCTTCTAAAAATACTGAGAAATTTCAAGTTACTGCAAATGAGTTTTATTAGAGCTGGAATAAACCAGTTAGAGACTTACAGGGCAGGTTCAAGATTGCGTTAAGGCATCATTAGTCCTACAGCTTCACTCTAATGTTGGTCCGGTTAGGATATGTTACACTGTTGTTTTGGTTTGGGTTTTTTGGTTGGTTGGGGGCTTCACTGTTTTTTAGTGGGTTTTGAGTGGCTTTTTGTTTGCTTGTTTGTTTTAAATAAGTACATTTTAGTGGAAATTTAAGCACCTCTTGGATATCTAGTCAAAGAATCACAGAATGATTGATGTTGGAAGTGACTGCTGGAGATCATGTGGTTCAACCTCCTTGTGCTAGGAGGACAATATAAAGTCAGATTTTCAGTATTATCAACTTTCAGACAATCAGATTTTTTTCCCCTGTTACCTTGAACATCTATATTAAAAGAATCTTCTATTTGTGACACATTTGAATAATTTGTATCAAAATGTTGGGTATTTTTAATAAAAAATACACATATTAGAGGACATGGGTTGACTGAAGGAAATAAGACATCTCATTTTTTACCAATAGCAGTTGTCCTGCATGATCTGGAATGTAAGTAATACAGTTATTTCAACAACCGCATAGTCAATTCCAGACATCAGCTACTTTAGCATAGAGAACAGCATTAGATCTCGTACCATGAAAAGATGTCAATGTGATGGAAACACACCAACTAAAAATCAATCCTTTAAGATTGTTTAGAATTTCAAATGTATTTCCTTCACTTTGTTACTCATGAAAATGAAAAGATATTTGGACCCACTCTAACTTAGAACAAATGCAAAAGACAAAATGCCTGAAATTCTTAGAAATTCAGAACTTTTAGCTTGGAAATATTTTATTCTTCCTTTTGGTCTTTTCACCAGAGCTTCTGTTTAAACACAAGGGAGACTGTGCCAAGTAAAGTTCCAAGTGAACCAATGGACTCTGTTTTTCCTCTTGGAATTAACTTTTTTAATTGTGACAGGATCTCAACTCTCACTTTCGCTTTCTGTCCTGGCATAGCAGCAGTGACTTTTTATTAGTTTGTTTTCCCTGACCGTGTGTAGTGAATAGAATCATAGAATCAACCAGGTTGGAAGAGACCTCCAAGATCATCCAGTCCAACCTATCACCCAGCCCTATCCAATCAACTAGACCATGGCACTAAGTGCCTCATCCAGTCTTTTCTTGAAGACCCCCAGGGACAGTGCCTCCACCACCTCCCTGGGCAGCCCATTCCAATGCCAATCGCTCTCTCTGTGAAGAACTTCTTCCTAATATCCAGCCTATACCTACCCTGGCACAACTTGAGACTGTGTCCCCTTGTTCTATTGCTGGTTACCTGGGAGAAGAGGCCACCCCCCACCTGGCTACAATGCCCCTTCAGGTAGTTGTAGACAGTAATAAGATCACCCCTGAGCCTCCTCTTCTCCAGGCTAAACAGGCCCAGCTCCCTCAACCTCTCCTCATAGGATTTGTGCTCCAGACCCCTCACCAGCTTTGTTGCCCTTCTCTGGACATGTTCCAGCACCTCAACATCTTTCTTGAATTGAGGGGCCCAGAACTGGACATAGTCCCAAAGGGCACAAAATGGGCTTGAGCATGTCCTGTCTTGTCCAGACATATTTACCTGCCTGCCTGCATTGCAGCCAGAGACGGGAAGACAGGACAAAGAAACTTGGGCAACCGAGTCCGGTTCAATCCAGTTGTCTGAGAGGGGTTTCGTCAGGCCCACACCCCTGTCGTGTGCAAGGCGAATGCGCCCCTGTTTTTGGCAGACAGCAGCCTGTGAGTTCTGCCATTTTGGTTCTATTTGGGTGATTGCCAGAGGTGATTGCGTGGCCAGTGAGACCATTAGCCTTGGCCATTGTCCTATAAAAGGGGGTGAACAGGTGAACGAGGAGTTTGTGTGCTCCTTCCTCGCTCACCTGCTGCTCGCCTGCCACCTCAGCTGCCTCAAGCCGCCTCATCCAGCGGTCTATTCCACATCGCAGCCCACGTGGAATTTGACACAGGACTCCTATTGAATATTTTCCTGCTTATGTTTTGGGCCACAACATTAGGACTAGTGAGTATTCTTAACTCTTTGTTCAAGTTGCTAAAGGAATTTAATTAAGCTCAGAAGCGGTGAATGAAGCAGCCAGACTCTATCGAGGACATCTCTAAAACCTTTCAAAATTCCATTGTACAGAGACATTCTGTAACATAGCTCTGCTAACCACATCCAAGAACTTGTGTGGAGAGCTGTAAATAAGTTTGGGGGAATTATTTTATGTATATTAATAAATTATTTAATAACTTTTGAATCGGCCTCATTGCATTTCACCCCAAACTCAGATTTCAACTACCCCCTTCGTAACATCGTGCTAGATTTTGACTCAATATCCATCATCCCATCTGCTAAATACAAAGATTCTGGTAGGGCCTTCACGCTAACTTTCATGGGAGACCACTCAAACAGAAAAGCAGCTGTCACATGTACATAACTCTGTTGGCCTCATCAACAAATAGCACTAGAAAACGCAGCCCAAGAGGCTTTGCTTTCTCTCATTCAGCTGCCTGATTCCTCTCTGACAGGAAAAGATCAAGGGAAATTTTGTACATTGCCTTTGTCTTCCATGGAGCACAGTTAAGTCCAGAGGGAAATTACAGCTTTATGGCTGCAAACAAGAAAAGTAGTTAACATATGGCCCTTTAGTTATGGGGTTACAAGAGGTTACCTTGACACAAGCTCCTCTCAGAGTATGATAAGCTGAAGGAACGTCTACCTTAGCACATTTTCATGGCTGTTAACATGAAAACAGATTTCTTCAAGTATTGGTATGGGTGAGATAAACATCACCTTTGCAAGATGATAACCAGTCACAGAAAAACCATCTTGACATGTATCAGTTGATATGTATCATATATTCCCTGAATAAGTCCATGCTGGAAGGAATCTTTTAAGCCATACTGCTTTGCTCTATTTAAAAACAGAAAGTCAATCCATTTATACATCTTCTAACTTTAGATGACCCAAACAAAATGAGCAGCCTTAAATAATTTTATTTTACTTCTGGAAAACTTTCCTTTGCACTCAGCATCAGTGTGCTGAATCTAATGTTAGATTTATTTAGATTGCTCTTAAAACAGGGAAGCTAAAATTATGCTCAAAAAGCACAGTCATTTTAAGGCACACTATTAGATCAGTTTAGGAATTTTGTCTGCAAGATAGAGATGGGAAGCAACAGGGAAGGTCTAGGGGGGGTGTTTTGGTTGGTACTTTGCAAGGTTTTAGTTGTGTTTTGGTTATTTTTTAAAGTATTCAAAACTCATCCAGCTTGGAATTTAAAGAAAATGCCATTTTTCTCACATTGTCACATTATCTCACACTCACCTAAAGAAAAGCCTAGAAAACATAAACTTAGAAACAGAGTGCACTGTAGGATTTATTATCAAAAATATGGAATAAGATTGCTAAGAATAGGAATAAGATACTATAGGATTATTATGTTAAAAAATAGAGAGGATCCATCATAGAATTAGCAAGACACTTGGAAGCCTAGGGTACAGCCCCTACAGGGTGAGATCTAGGGAACTTGGACTGCTTACTCTAATGTAAGGGTAGTTAAGGGACAATCTAAGCTGTGTTTTAATCTCCATGAAGAAAAACTACAGAGATGATGGAAGTAAACTGTCCTGCACAGTGGCATGGAATGCAACAAAATGCAAAAGGCTTCATCCTATTTTGCTGTGATGAACGTTTGATAACATTATGCAATGGAGGATGCCAAAAGAAAAAAAGTCAGGCTAAAATTCTCAAGGTATTATTGTTTCCCATAAAACAAAACAAAGCTTAACAGCCTTAACCTCTAAGATGTATTTGCCATGGACACAAAAAGACCCATCCAGAGCAAATGTCTCGGGAACCACCTGCTGAACCAGAAAGAAGGTTTTTATGGGCCACTCTATTATAGGACATCCCTTTAGTTAGACCTCTAAAATGGAACTTGGATTCTCGTCCTGGTGTTGTATACAAGATGAAAAGATACCTTCCATCTTTCCACCCATCTCGAGACAATTTTAATTTGGTATAATAATAGTTGGAATGCACCTGTAATGACTACAGCTGGGCAACAACATGTCCTTAACAACCCAGAAATAATTTACAAATATGTCATCAATCTTGGGCCATCTTCTGTCTGTTTTTCAGCCAGCCTGAGTTCATATTCTGGACACATTTCTATGCTAGATTTTGGATGAAACTTGCTCACAGGAAGAGGTACTCAATATGGCCTGGACTCACATCAGCCCCTTGATTTTGTGGTGACAAGGACTTAGCAAGGTGAAAAACAGTAGTTTCAGCTGAGATATATTTTTGAGCCCTTTCAGGATGGAGTTTAGATCCAAGACTCTTGAGCATGAACCTACAGAATATAAAATAAAAATAATGTTAGCGCCCTTCAAATCCTCTGGCACAGAAATCCTCTGTTTCACACAGCCTCAGCTGTATTTTCTTTGCTCATATTTAATTAGGTCTATATTTTTCAAAGGACTGTTACAGGTAACTTTTTGCTTTTGCCTTTTTTTCCACAGTAAATAAGTTTAAGCCCGTAAATTCAAGACTGTCCCCTGAGGGAAGTGCAGTTAGCGATGAAGTGGATGAGAAAACTCCAAGTGTAACAGAATGGTCCCTTTGCCTGACATGTCTCCTTCAATTTTTGTAACTGCCTTACTTAGCTATCTGTACACAGCTCTCTAGGAAGCAGGACTATAAACAAGCCCTAGATAGCCCAGTGGCTCAAATACAATTCCAGCCCTTCTTTTATCAAAATCTGTATCAAAAATATATCCATATGTGTGCACAGGGAGAGAAAGCGGGAGGAAAAAGAGAGGAAAGATGCCCTTTTATGAAGACTTAAGTCTATCTTTGACAATGCAATATACTATGGACTTGGAAGAAAAGCAAACAAAATCAAACAAAAAAGAAAGCTTCCAAATTTTGAACACAGCTACATCAGCTGTTCAGATGATGTGCACTCAGAGGATTCAGATGAATCAGTTAATAACTGCACAGAACCATTGATAGACATTTGAAAATGTTATGGAGAGGTTCCAAAGATTTAGACATGGCATCAATCTTCCAGCACTTGACCCTGGTAATTACTGTTTTGTAAGTCTAATTTCCTTTCTAAACAACACAATGAGTTTCAAGAAGCAATAAAAATAAAATCAAAATGCCAGCCATGTAGAAGTTATCAGATCTATAAGCTATGTGAGTTTACAGAAAAACAAATCATAGCAGTCAAAGTTGATTGCTTTTTCTCAAGAAATCAGTGAATTAAATTAAACCCCAAAAATAACAGAAGAGAGAAGGTACCTAGATTACACTAAAACGTTGGCTATGGCATCACAGTCGTTAAAGTAACATTGAATACAAAAATCATCAGTGCAGAAACAGGCTTATAAAGCCTGCTGCAGCATAAAGTTTGTGGGATGCAATTGAAACAGCACAGGAATCAACAGCAGACCATGTCTCATCAGCCTCCCAGCAGTGACTTAACAAAAGGAGGCTAGTAGCATGTAGAAGGCATATGTGGCAAAGGATGCTATGAGCAGCTGTGGAGTAAAACTTCTAGCTGAAAGGTATACTCAGTGGCTAAATAGGCTGTCAGCAAATAATTAACCTATGTCCATTTTAGAAAAATACATGGCTATGTGTGGCTGTGGCATGAGCTAAAGCAGCATCACACTGGGGCTAACATCTGAGCATTAATCCTACTTCTGCTGCAGATTTTAGTCATGATGGCAGGCCAAGCTTCTCAAATATTTTTGTCTTCTTTTTCTCCAGCTGTTAGCTGTTTGGAGAATGCAAGCTCCAAATTCTTCATAACAGGAAACATTCCCATTCAGCATTTATGCAACACCTAGCACAGTGGGGCAAGATCTGGACCATAGCCTCTGTTGACTTGTCCACAAAATTGATGTCAAAAGAATGGCATCAATGTAAACAGATAAAATTTACTTACAGCTGCTCTAGCAAGAGAATGAATTATTGTATGGCTGAACATGCCACTGTATGTTCCATGGATGAATATCTACGGTCACCCTCCAACTTCTCCATCTAGTATGAATAATTTGTGAAGAAGCATTCCACTCATTCAAATAAGGAATAAAAAATTAATTTTGCCTACTGAAGAAAAATGCATTTCCATCTTCTCCATTGTGCTAGTTTGAGGCTAACTGGAATATTTGAGCGAGAAAAATTAGATTGTAGGCTGTATCTGACAAGTGTCCACTGAGAATAAGATAACATTCCAAGGAAAATGGGATATTTATGGAAAAAAATGATTACCTAGTGTTAGAATTCTAATGCTAACAAGAAAATATGGAAGTGATATTTTATTTCATGCATCAAGGGTTCTGAATTAGTTTACTTTTCACACAGAGTAAGAGCTCAGTTTCTCAAGAGCAGATAGGTCATTGAAATATCAGGATGTATATTACTGTCTGGTAACATCTTACCTTACTGTCTGGTAACCTGTTTGTCTTGCCTTATGTGTCTACCAGAGGATCAGTTAACCCTTCTTCTTGCATAGTCTTTCTCCCTAGACCATCTTCGTATCAACCACAGTCATCAACATAATCAAGGTCTGGAGTGTCTCTGGGTTCGATCTCTGTATTCCAAACAGACTTCTATCCAATAATTTCCAGGAGATCCTAAACCAGTAGTAACATTTGGGAATACATGCAAAAGTGAAGAGTATAATACCAGTTAAAGAAATAGCATTTACAGACTAACATGAACTCCTTAAGCTCAACCAGAATACACACAGGCACAGTACATCTATTAGTTGTGAGTGAATAAAACAGTATCTATAAAATGCTAATTTACATCTGATTAATGTTTATAAATATGTTTATAAATGTGTTTACATACAAATTGGATATTAACCTATAGTTTTAAATGGTTTAATTAGTCTTGGAATATTGTCTCAGTGCACAGTGAAAAACAACAAATTCACAAAGGAAAATGTAAAGAAAATCTGCAAGTGCAAATTAGATTAATTAACAGAGCACTTTACATCAATTTGAATGGTTATTTGCAGGACGTTTTTGACATTTTGCACTTCCTATTGGCATCATATCAGCAAAAATACCTTTTGTCACCCTATTTAAGATGTATCAATCATTTCATGGGATCACAAAATGCTAGCACATACTGCAGTATAACAGATTCTACACAGAAGCTTTCTGAACCATGCAGAATCTAACATCCCATTTCCAGCTGTACTATCTTATCTCCAGCAGATGCATTCACAGGCCATTACAGGTTCATTCTTACCTTCAAATGGAGAAAAGAATATGAAATATGACTTCATCTCCATTACATTTTTAAACCCTGAATACCAAACAGATGGTAACAATTACAGACGGGAATGTATTTCTCAGACAAGAAGCCAAATGCTGCATAGCTCACCAATTGAAATCTGGAATGAGTCACTTCATGCATTTAGTTTATCCAGATATAAATTGGTGAAAAAGGATAGATGAATTTGGCCTAAAAGTTACAGATTCCCATGGTTACTCTGGCAATACTACAACAGCAGCCTCCTCTGAATACAGCTACATCTCTACAGAAACTTTGGCTGCTTTCTTATAACAACCAAGCAAATGTAAAACAAAAGTATTTTTCTTCAGAATAGAGATTCTTCTGTGGCAATTCCTTCATATACTTATTTCCCAGAGTAGTGATGAGCTGGAGTAAGGGGCTGTAACACAGTCTGTTTTGCTGCCTTCTGGCTAAGCTGTATCGATCCATTAGACTGAAGTCATGATTCAGGAGCTGATGGTGTGCTGAGAATGCTGCTTCCCAGCATTACTGAGACTTCAGGTCACTGATGTGTCATCAGATGAGGATCAGAAGCTGAAGTCAAAACTGCTGAAACAGCCTCCTCTCTCCTCCTTTGGTCTACAACTTCACAACTTCTCTTAAGTCTATATTCATCTGGTTCATGTCTGCTTTGATAAGAATTATGTTGGACCTTTATCCAAGGATGCCAAAGAAACTTAATTCCATAAACTTAAATTTTACCAGAACACAATATTGCACCCACTCTGATGTATTTTTTCACAATGCATTTTATGGACCTGCCAGTGAGGACAGCAGTTTATTTACTGTATCCTTCTATTTTCTTCCCCATCTGTTTAATACAGTCACAAGTGATTTTTTTTCCAATGGAATAGTTCTTTATATAGTAATTCCTAGGCACAACTTAAATTAATGGAAATAGGCATTTGTTTACCTGAAGCCAAATGAAATAAACCTGCCTTATACCAGCTGTGAATCAGGCTTTTGTACACAATACATGTCAAGTCTTAGCATGGAAGTGAAAATATAAAATCAATATAATTAATAGAAATCCTAAAGTAATTATTCAAAAATATTTTCTGAATTATCACTTGGGGCTATCTGAGATTTTTTAAAAGGTCCATTTTAAAATCAATCTGAACATCAAAGTCTTGCAAGGTGCACTCTGAAATCCGCAAAACTTTCAGGAGCTGAAATAATACATTTGAATTGCTTCATGGTATTTCATTTGATTTTTATTCTTTTTAATGACTACAGTTCTTTATATATCAACATATATTTCAAAACAAGAGCAATTTTCACTCCAGTAAGATCAAGTGTTCATTTAGAAAATGTCATTTTCATCCATTTCAATATTGTTTCCCTTGCTATTTTTTGCCAAACTCTTCTCCTACAAGCATTTATGACTGAACCATTCTGATATCACAGAGAGAAATGGATCCTTTTCTCTAACTTACTGATTTTCTTCTCTTACAGATAATTGCAAAATTCTTACAAACAACCTAGAAAGTAAACTTTCTTGCACTAAATGTCTTGCCAGCCCACTTTTGCCTTCTTTATCTTGATAAGTACTACTAAGTCACTAAATCTCTCAACTATGTTATTGTAATTGTTAAAAAATGCAACAGCAGACATTACTTCTCTGACTTCCACACACTGCTGGCTTCTCTACAGAGACTGCTTGCTCAGCACCCACAGTGTTCCCATCTGTCTCAGGCTCAGTCTAGTCATGTAGAAACTAGAACTTCCAAAGAGCTTTAAAGAAAAGATATATTAAGAAAAGAAGCGATTAAGACAACCAACAGCTGGTAAAAAGTCAGAGAAGATCTATGAGCTCAGGACACACAATTTACCCATACTTTCTCTGCTCCTTATAAACTGCTCAAGGACTGAGTATATTTTGGCTAAAATTGCCCTGTGAAATCTATCTTATTACACTATGGATCACAAAAGTCAGGATTTCCTCCTGTTAACATTTTCATCATTAAGCAGAAATGCTGTGATCTGGTTG
This sequence comes from Pogoniulus pusillus, assembly GCF_015220805.1. Lineage (NCBI taxonomy): Eukaryota > Metazoa > Chordata > Aves > Piciformes > Lybiidae > Pogoniulus > Pogoniulus pusillus. Next base: position 14,689,116 of record NC_087277.1, on the reverse strand, counting down.
GAATTGCTGATCACACACATGAAAAACCCCAACCTTCTAGCAGCACTGCTCTCAATGGGGCAAATAAACTGTTTACCAGGGATGCAAGTGTCTCATTGAACCCAGGATTACCTTACACATCGGGTTAGTACTTGAAGTGCTGACTCTACAATTAACTGTGGGGGTGTTTATGCCAATATTTTTCCATCCCCTTCTATGAGGAACTTGGAAGATTATATATTTATGATAGGGAAGCAGCAACGGAATCCAAAATATTTTACAAGATGATAATAGCACAATCTTCTCAACTGTAATTCAATGTACCATCTAATATCCGACATTTAAAGGATGTAGCATCTGATGTAGTTTACAACCTTCTGAGAATTACTCCTTGACATCTGCAAAGAGACAGAGTTGAAAGAGATGCCTGGAGAGCTAAAATTCAGCTGCACTATGGAGAGAAATGAAGAATTTAGGCTTACATTTTCTGGATGAAAACAAGACTTTTATCTGTTACTCTGCAGCAAAAATAGGCAGTGAGCTGTGATACAGGGTTAAGATTTAAAGGACCGGTGGGCTTTCTGGATAAGTTAGTCAAGAAGGATAGTTTAAAATGGCTTGAGCTATCTACCTGCATCTTTTCCCATTCTTATGTCCTTAAAGCTCATGCTAGTAATTTATTGAAACATAGAGGATCAATATGCCACCACATCTTGCAATACATGAGCTGCATTATGGCAGAAGAGGTTTAAACAGCACATAGACCTTTCTACAGAAGTGAACACAACCTCTCTGTTGTGAGAGAACATACAGCCCTTATTCCCCCCAAATACATCACCTCCGTGGTATTCACTTTCCTTTCATAATCCCTCCTCTTCCAGAAAAACTCGGATCAACACTTATTAAGTTGTTATTTTTCCGTAATAGCTGTTGTGCTTGAAAAGTACAATTCCTGCTCCTGGGCATCTAGCAGCTACTTCATGCCCTGGCTATGAATGTAATAAACATTTCTGTTAGCAAAGGTGCAAACCACTGCACCTGCTGATGTTGGAAAATATATTTGCACGTTCCTGAGCACCAATGTCTGGGGCAGACATAGCTTCAGGCGAGGATATAGAGATTTATATAGAATTTGGCAAAAGTGATTTGGGTCTGTAAAGGGTTTAAATGCACATACGACAAAGTTTTCCTTCATATTCTCTGCATAATTTTCAGCTATGTCTTAACTGATAAATCAGAGACAGGACACAATACTGAACGCCATCCTGAAATTGTCACTACAGATTAATTATGAGAACAGTTCCTGGAGTGAGTTTTACTCAGGTCAAGTAGCTTCTTCTCAGGTAAAGCAGTAGAGCTCAGAGAGTTTTGTGTTGTTGGGTTTTTGGGTTTTTTTTTTTTTTTTTTTTGCAAAAGGCTGTATGGATAAAGCTACTCTGTTTTGAAGAGAAAGAACATTAACTGTATCAATACAAATGGAGATATGTCATTTGCCTTCAGAGCCAAAAAGCAAGTCCTTTCCTCTACTCTGCACTCTTAACAAAGGTGTTATCATGATTAAGACAATGTAGCTTGAGATTACATTGGCTACTTGAGAGTGTTAGAGGGTTGTGTAGGGGCAGGACACACAAACCCAAAACAATATCACTATTTCTGGACCTTGAGAGGGTTCATGTAATGACCTGTGCCTACATCTGCAAATAGTTTTTCTTTTGTTGAATGAACTCATTACAAAACAAAACTCAGAAGGTGATTACTATTTCTACAGCTTGGAGAATCACCTGGTCTCAGATATTTGGTCATACTGGTAAGGTATGTATGTATTTAGCAATAAAGACTCAGTGGATCCTCGACTGCTATGAAGCTGTTCCGTTGCTATACCTCTAAGGACAGCAAAGAAACACAGAGACATCAGTGCCATAATATGAGAAGGTGACAGCAATTACTTCTGGCCTTTTCCCATAAAAGGACTTGGGAATGGTGTGAAAACATCTAAATCCAGGAACAAGACCACCAGTACAAGGAGTCCTGATAATGAAAATTGGAGAAGGCAGCAACATGAGATAGAACAGCAGAGTAAAGCAGTAATCCTACCTTAGCTCCACCAGATTGCCTTTAGTTGTGTCATGTTTCAAATAAAATTGAAGATGACTACATTTACCGAGGGCTTGATCCAGAGTCCTTTCTCTAACAAAGCTTTGTATAGAGCTGAAGGAAACTGATAAAACCTTCTACAAAATTCAGATGGACTCTCCCTTGCTTTCATACTAAAATTTTCTGATAAAATGAACTCCCCAAGGGTGTTTCAATACTTTAACCTGAGCAGTGGCTAAGCATATAATGGAAGCTGTTGAACTAGAAGCTTCTGGGTGAGGTAATGGAATAGCATCCAAATGCACTGAGAAGGAAAAAAAATATTGATAAGTGAATTTGGGGTGATTTATGAGCGAATTTCTGGGTCTGCAGCAGGAATGGAGTTTCATAAAGATCTGTATGAAGGTGTGATAATGTTTTTATCTATTTGTAATGTAAATTAGAGAAACAAGTATTGAGTAGGGAAGAAAGATTCATTTCTTAATTAGAAATTTATGGAAGTTTTTCTCAAAATGAAGATAGAGTTATTTTTCACCTGGGAGGTATTTGTAATAGTGCAGGGACACACTTCTACCTTGTATATGATTTTGTTGTGGTTTAACCACCTTTCTAACATCAGATGACCTCTAAAATATGAAAACAATCACTCTTCACTAGCCTTTTCTAAGCCTCAGCTTTGCAGACAGGCTCATCAGCCTCAGGTGCTACTCCAGCCATCTCCCCATGCCTTAATCATTTCAGTCTCTGCTTGAATTGTAAGACTGAGAGCATCTGAATGCCTCCTGGCTTGTGGCAGACAGACTGACTTCGTGAAGTCTGGAAGAAGACAAGAGGCTGTTTAAGCTTGTGAGCTCAAATTAAATGGCTGACAGTGAAACCTGCTAACATTGCTACTTTGAAAAGCACGGGAGGGTTTTGGATAGTAGCTAGACTTGACAGCTTCTTACAGATTTGTTGTTCATTCTTGGAAAGAAAGAAAAAGAAGAAACAAACCCAACAATGAAGCCCAACCCCACAATGCCATTCTGTCATGTTTTAAGCCCACCCAGCAACTATGCACCATGAAGCTGCTCACTGCAGCAGGCCCTGATGGGCTGGGAAGAAGATAAAAAATAACAAACTTGTGTGTGGAGATAAGAACAGTTTAATAATGGACATAAAAAGGTCACATCATATCATATATAATATCATATCTCACAACTATAATAAGAGTGGTAGTATTGAAAAGGAAGGTAACTAAGTGAGAGTGAAATAAACCCCAAGAAAGAGAAGTGCTGCACGATGCAATTGCCCACCACCTACTGACTGATGTCTAAGCAGATATCTGCTCCTCTTGGCCAACTCCCACGAGTTCATATATTTTGCATGACATCATATGGTATGGAATATTCTGGAACATTCCTTTGATTAGTTGGGATCAACTGTCCTGGTTATGTCCCCTGCCAATTTCTTGTGCCCCTCCAGTCTTCTTGTTGGCAGGGCATGAGAAGCTGAAAAATCCCTACTGAGTATAAGCATTACTTAGCAACAACTGAAGACATCAGTGAAACATTATTCTCACACTAAATCCCAAACACAACACCAGATACCAGCTACGAGGAGAAAAAATTAACCCTATCCCAGCCAAAAACAGGGAACTTATTTATGAAGCAGTGCTTAGTTTGTTTAGATGCTAGCTTTTATTGTTTACTGCTAGTCTTCAAAAACTCCTTATGAGGGGCATTATTAAATGTCTTTTGGTAATCCTATCTAAATATTGAGTTTTCCAAAGATATTTTACAAGGCCCATTAACAAACATGTCTAATTAATTAAGAACATTACAGGACAGGAGTGAACACTTTGACTGTGAATATTCCTGAGCTGGAAGATGGTGGGTTTCTTTGTAAAGATTTTATATGATTTTCTTCCTTTCCTTAGTTTTTTCACTTATCTTTTTTGGCACATGCAACATTTTGGTTTCTACAGCATCATACTAACATATAATTTATTTGAAGTAGGAGACACAGTGGAATATCATTTCCTGTCATAAATATACAGAAATCATAACTTCTCCTATTCAAGCATTTCCTTGCAAAATTGTTCTGCTCTTGTTCTCATAGAATCTGAAGCTTGCCACTTTCAAAGAAATGACACTGGACTACAAGGACCTATAATCTGACCCAAAGCGTGAGGTTTATGTTCACATGTAACACAAAACCATTAACTCCACCTATACCAGTGTTGAACTGTAAATACTGATAGCTTGAAAGTGTTACTCTGCATGTTATGGCACCACTCCTGTAGCAAAGGGAGAAGTTTCACATTATTCCCTGGTTGATGATTCCTGAGTGGAAGTTACACTGCAGTCTGTAGCTACAAGAACCTCACAATAGCCTTTTAGAGATGCAGGGTCAGGTTCTCCACTAACATAAACCAACACTGTGGCATCATAACTTAAATCAGAGACGTTCCTGTTTCATGTTACATCCATGAGGTTATGAGATCTTCACTTAAATTTATTCATCATTCACTATTTAATGTTACTTTTTGGGGTGTAACCCACAAGATCACAGGCCACTTGTCTGAAGTTGTGTTTTTGTTGGAATTCCTCTGCTGGGTTTTCTACTACTTATTATTAATTGATTGGCTACAACATAACCGACTGAAATACTTGGCTGGGAACCTGCTGATGGCACTCCACGGCTTCTAAGTTTAGCTGGCTTAATTAACTTTCAGATCCACTGGCCAACGAGATGGTTAACAGAGCCAGGCTGTAAATCCTAGCTGATATCCCTAACTGCAGAATGTTTTTAGAAGTAAGTTAACCTTATTTTTCAAGAGGCTAATGTACACATACTCACTTTAAAATGTCCTTCCACTGATGAAATTTTAAGGGTTCTTCAACAGATTCCTGAAAAGTTTCTGACAAACTCAGGAGAAGCTGGAGCCATGAACCACATCTATATGTATTTTTGAAGTTGTTTTTCACACTTTCATGCCAGAGACAATACCATTAGATTTCTAAGCAAAGCACAAGAAACAGTTTGAATATAAGAATGTCAGAATCACTGTTGCATCAGCCTTTGATAGCCTTGATAATGTTGAAGCCTCATAAATGAGAGGATGATGTTATCAGTATTTCAATTTAATGGGGATATCTGTCATAAGTCACATTTAAAAGCATGTTTTCTCTTTGTAAACAAAACTATAATCATTTTTTTCTTCTATCAATGGAAAATTTCATTCTTTTTTCTTAACATACATTCTGAAGAGGGGTTCAGATTCACTGAAGATAGAAAGGAAGGGGGAAATGAAAGAGGAAGGAGAAAAAGAAAGATGATGTAAGCAAGGCTATATTTACACATAATTTTATTTGGTTGAACCTAGAACAACTAATTTTATTCAGTTGAACCTAGAACAACCACATTGGCTCCTGCACTAAAACTACAGAGATTCATCTAGGTTATCTGCCATGAGCAACCACCAGATTATCACAGCTGTAGTGTACTTACACAGTAGTTTCTACCTGAATGTTGCCTAAACAGCAATGTTCATCCATAATACTTTCTCTTTTTGCAAGTTACACTTGCAGTTGACCATGGAAATATTAATGTGGCAAACCCCAAATAAACAAACCTGTATATTCTTTATAAGATGAATACTGGATGGAAACTGGGGATTCATTTTCCTCACTGTCTGAGACATATTTTTTCTTCCGTATTTCCAGAAGGTTAAATATTCTTTTTTAATTACTGAAATCTTCAAAACATTCCCAAAGCTTATTAGATTTCCATCTTCCATTCACAGCAGTAATGTATTTCAGAGCCACTTTGACATTCCCTTTGACATGTTTAACAGGAGACTGATATCATCTTACTGTTTTATTTCTATGCTCCTCACCTCATGATTAAAAAGAACATAACATTAAATAGCCCAGATAAGGTATGCTTTTATTCCAAGAAAATAAATCTTTTACTATAGATGGCAAACATGTTTGACTAATAAAAAGAATCATTGATTTTGAAGCAGAGAGCCTCTTTAGCATTTCTTTGAAACAGACCTGAATTCTGTATCCTTTGGGAAAGATTGTTAGCAAAAATGAGAAAAGATCTTGTAAAATTAATTTTAAGACTTATTTTAAAAGTAATTTCATTTTTAAACCTACAATTGTCTTTGTACATTCAATAAGATCAGTAGTGAATGGTCTAACAAATCCAGCTAGGATAATCAAGAGAGTTTTAAACTGTCACTAAAACCATTATGCAAAATTTATATGGGAAGATGTATACCAAGTTGGTTTGGATTTTGTTATGAGGTAAAGAAGGCATTCGGTAGTTCCAGTTTAAAGTCATCTTAATCAGATCAACAAACTAACAGAAAAATTGTCTGCATTTCATCAGAAAAAAAATCTTGAGCACAGTAAAATGACAGGCAAAGAAGAGAGAGTTTTCTCATAACTTCTAAGCACAAGCAAAAATGAGCCTAAGATGCTGGCTCTCTAGAACCAAAAACTTCCTGTACAATATGTCAAGGTTGTAAGGAGATGGGGTGTGCATTTATGGGGGCACATGGGCATTTGTACTTGCCTTTTCTTTTTCAATTGATAGTCAATATGCAACAGCATTAATATCAAATTTGAGACATATATCCGAGCCCTTTTCTGAGTCAGGAATCATAGGATCGCAGGATGTTAGGGGTTGGAAGAGACCCAAGGAGATCATTGCGTCCAACCCCCCTGCCAGAGCAGGACAATACTATCTAACACAGAGCACAGAGGAACACATCCAGACAGGCCTTGAAAGTCTCCAGAGAAGGAGACTCCACAACCTCTCTGGGGAGCCTGTTCCAGTGCTCTGTGACCCTTACAGTAAAGAAGATCCCCCTTGTGTTGAGGCAGAACCTCTTGTGCTGCAACTTACACCCATTGCTCTTTGTCCTATCACAGGGAGCAAGTGAGAAGAGCCTGTTTCCCCCACTCCTGGCCAGCCTTCAGATACTTATAAACCTATATCAAATCCCCTCTAAGTCTTCTCCAGACTAAAAAGCCCCAGGTCCCTCAGCCTCTCCCCATAAGCCATGCTCTCCTGTCCCCTAATCATCCTTTTAGCTCTCCACTGGACCCTCTCCAGCAGATCTCTGTCCCTCTTAAACTGGGGAGCCCAAAACTGAACACAGTATTCAAGATGAGGTCTCAGCAGGGCAGTGTAGAGGGGGAGGAGAACCTCCCTTGATCTGCTGGACACACTCCTCCTAATATACCCCAGGATCCCGTTGGCCTTCTTGGCCACCAGGGCATACTGCTGTGCCATGGTTTACTTGTTATCCATGATATACTGGAGTAAGGCTCTAAAACAAACCCAGAACGAAAAAAATCGTTCTTTATTTATCAACATAATACATTAAGAATCTTAATTTTATCCCAGGAAGGGATGGACATTTCATAAAATCTTAAAAAATAAAACAAAACAGTAAATCAGCCATACACCAGGAAAATCAGCTCTTATGCAACTCCAACAACTTGCAGGATTAGGTTACAGAAGCATGGGAATAATTTCACGAGCTGATAGCAGCAAAGTGCTGTGAGTCGCTAGTGATGCATCAAGTGAACTGAGACATGAACCAAGCTTTGCCAATGTATATAGCGTAAGGATTTGCCTTGGATGTTTTATTTATTTTTGATTTGGAAATGTCAAAAATCTCAAGGAAGGAGAGAAGTAGTTAGTCTCATGAAATTTCTCCTGCAAAATACAGTTGGAAACTGTGCAATTAACATTATGCGTTTGCTTTTTTTTTTTTTTCCAAAGGACTGTGGTTAAGGGAAAAAAAAAAACACCAAAACAAACCAAATAAAAGCAAAAGTAACAAGCAAACCCCCCACAAATACAGGAAAAAACAGAACCCAAATGATATCCTAAACTAAATATTAATCACTGAAAAAAAAACCCAAAGACTGTTCAAACACCATAGAAAATTTGCATATTGGCCAGTGAAATTGCTTGTATCCACCTTAACAGCAAACAGTTAATATCCCATTACACTGCTAAAAATTTTGGCATGTGGTGTTTCTGATCATGCTTCATTAGTTTGGGGCTCTCTTGAATTAGGACCAAAGTAACTTGGACCTTGGTTTCATTCTAGTTCCATCCAACTTATTATTCCCACTTCATTAACAGAAATAATAATAAGTGTACCACTTTTGCTTTGCCAAAGTAACAACAGTATTCTACCTCTTGGCAGCTGAAAGTGTCTGGGTGTAGCAGTATCAAATAATCACTCAAATGTGGTAATGGCTTTCTGTGTTTTATATGCAAAATAGAAGACCAACAGAATACCATTTTATCTGACAAGAAAAAGCAATAAAAATGCTTTCTATTGATTTTATCTTAATATATATATAGTCAGATCTCAAATAGGTACATTACAACTTTAGTGTTAATTTGTGTCTAGATGATCATCTTGCCTCTAATGTTGTTAGTTAAATGCAAAATTAAACATTTACAACAATGACTCTTGAAAAAGTAACAATAATTTTAAAAGTCTTATTGTTTATGATTCTTTGTCAGCTCCTATACAGATTAAAAAAAAAGGAACTAAAGTATCTCAAAGTCTTCAAATTAATTATCAGGAGACAAAGCTGATTAATAACTTCTGGTGTCATTCTGATCCTTGAACCAACATTTCACTCCCAAGAGTGAAAGATGAAGAAATGTATTCTGTAAGTAAAATCAGATGGATCAGATTAAACTGAAAAGTGGTAAAAGCTAGTAAGAGTTAGTGACTGCTAGCCAGGTTTCTAAAAGAAGGGAAAAAAACCCCAGTATTCTGGAGATATTTAGTGTGTTTTAACCATATCTGTGTCAAATTTTAGTATTTACCTGTGATGCTAAGTGATCTAATCATCTCATATGACTGAGTTGGAGGGCAGAAGGGCTCTGCAGCGGGACCTTGACCGCCTGTACAGATGGGCAGAGGCCAATGGGATGGGGTTCAATAGCTCAAAGTGCAGGGTGCTGCACTTTGGCCACAACAACCCCATGCAGAGATACAGGCTGGGGTCGGAGTGGCTGGAGAGCAGCCAGACAGAGAGGGATCTGGGGGTACTGATTGATACCCACCTGAACATGAGCCAGCAGTGTGCCCAGGTGGCCAAGAGAGCCAGTGGCATCCTGGCCTGCATCAGGAGTGGTGTGGTCAGCAGGAGCAGGGAGGTCATTCTGCCCCTGTACTCTGCACTGGTCAGACCACACCTCGAGTACTGCGTTCAGTTCTGGGCCCCCCAGTTTAGGAAGGACATTGAGATGCTTGAGCGTGTCCAGAGAAGGGCGACGAGGCTGGTGAGAGACCTCGAGCACAAGCCCTACGAGGAGAGGCTTAGGGAGCTGGGGTTGTTTAGCCTGGAGAAGAGGAGGCTCAGAGGTGACCTTATTGCTGTCTACAACTACCTGAAGGGTGGTTGTGGCCAGGAGGAGGTTGCTCTCTTCTCTCAGGTGGCCAGCTCCAGAACAAGAGGACACAGCCTCAGGCTGCGCCAGGGGAAATTTCGGCTCGAGGTGAGGAGAAAGTTCTTCACTGAGAGAGTCATTGGGCACTGGAATGGGCTGCCTGGGGAGGTGGTGGAGTCGTCGTCCCTGGGGCAGTTCAAGGCAAGGTTGGATGTGGCACTTGGTGCCATGGTCTAGCCTTGGGCACTGTGGTAAAGGGTTGGACTTGATGATCTGTGAGGTCTCTTCCAACCTTGGTGATACTGTGATACTGTGATATTCCTTGGCTGGTTGTTAGAGATACAGACATTGAATCACAGAATCGTTTGGATTGGAAGGGATCTTTAACTCCTTTGCCACATGGACAGACACCACCTTTAACTAGATCAGCTGGCTCAAAACCCCATCCAGCCTGATCCTGAATACTTCAAATAATGGGGCATCCACACTTTTTCTAAGCAACCTCTGACAGTGTCTCACATCTTCATAGAACAGAAATTCATCCTTCTGCCCAATCTAAACCTACTCTTTCTCAATTTAAAACCGTTACCCTTGAACTGTGACTTCTCTCATGCAACCAGCAACAGAACAAGGAGACACAGTCTCAGGTTGTGCTGGGGAATGTATAGGCTGGATGTTAGGAGGAAGTTCTTGCCAGAAAGAGTGATTTGTCATTGGAATGGGTGCCCAGGGAGGTGGTGGAGTCACCATCCCTGGAGGTGTTCAAGAAAAAAATGGATGAGGTGTTTAGTGCCATGGTCTGGTAGATTGGCTAGGGCTGGGTGCTAGGTTGGACTGGATGATCTTGGAGGTCTCTTCCAAACTGGTTGGTCCAACCTATACCTCACCCAGCACAACTTGACACTGTGTCCCCTTGTTCTGTTTCTGATGAGAAGAGACCGACCTTCACCTGGCAACAGCTTCCCTTCAGGTAGTTGTAGACAGCAATGAGATCACCCCTGAGTCTTCTCTTCTCCAGCCTAAACAACCCCAGCACCCACAGCCTCTCCTCATATGGCTGTGTTCCAGGCCCCTCACCATCTTTGTCTCCCTTCTCTGGACATGTTCCAGTATCTCAACATCTCTCATGAATTGAGGAGCCCAGAACTGGACACAGTGCTCAAGGTGTGCTCTGACCAGTGATGAGTATTTCCCAGGCTCCTCCTTTTAACCCTTTCTATATATGAGCATGATGTTTCCCTTCTTCCGGTCTGAGTCTTCTCCTGTCTACTATGACTTTTCAAATCTCATGGAGAATGGGTTAGAAACAATTATCTGCAAGTTCTCTTAGGACCACAGGATGCATCTCATTAATTCCCACATCTCCTTAAAGCACTTAAAGTATAACATTAGTATTTTGATCTACCCCTGTCAAAAGGGAAAATTCAAAAGGGTGTCTTGCCCCAAAATGAAAAGCATTTGCTTTTTTAATAACTGAGTAGAATACAAGGAAGTTAAAATGTATCTGATACATTGCATTATTCAGGTTATTTATCCTAGCACAGGTAAATCAATATAGTAGTCATTCAATTAATGCGATATTGAAATTATCAAACGTTATGATTGTCTTCAAATATGTCAAATTAATCATAAGAATCATTTTCTACAGCTATGAAACCTTTTAATAATAGAAATCAGTACCTAATTCTGACAGTAGGAGGAACTAAAATAATAGAGTTATAGATCTAAAAATCAATAGGACTCATTGTATTTCATAGCACTAAATAAAAGTTAATCAAGTCAAATTCGATAGCTCATTTTTGAGAATTAAGATCATTTTATTTTGCTAGATGAAGACTTAAGCCAGCCTTTCACAAGCTGTTCTGAGTTCAGGTGTCTCTATTGTTTTCTAGTTCTGAATGCAGCACAGCAGGAAGGTCTATTTTGTGTTGAAAAAGTTGAATGCCTGAAAAATATATTTTAATTTCCAAGTGAAATGCCAAATGGAAAAAAAAAACAACTTTTTTTTTGTTTGTTTTACTGTTTTCCAAAATCCATAAGCATAGCAGAAGATATGTTTAGAAAAGCATTGACTATTATAACAGCTTTACAGCTTAAATCTGAAACAAACATAGGAAACTTTCAGTATTACACAAAAGACAAGGAAATTATTCGGACACAGGATTGTTAGGAATTTATCCGACACACCTCTTCTGAGCTGTGTGTTTCTATAGTCTGTAAAAGCTAATTACATGTTTAAAGTCACTGCTATGCATGCTCATGGACAACCATACGTGTGCATATAAATTTTTCTTTGGAGTTAATTACTTTCATTTCTGGATTTGTACCTTGATACTCTCTATTCATGGTTAACTGGAGATATATTTCCTCTATGAAACTAGAGATTCAAGGTATTCTTTAATACTATGTGAGTATGTAAAACAGGGAAAACATAGAGTTCTTGGGTAGAGCACTGAAGCACTGAACAATGGAGCCCACTGTGGAGGTTGTTCACAAAAAAAACCAAGAAACTTACGTATCTATAATGGAAAAGAAATCAGCCACACAAGAGTCTTCTACTGCTCGGACTACACGAAACAATTCTGACACGTGCCTCATGTCTGTAACAGCAAATGTGCAGAAATAGTTTTATTTTTAGCCAATTCAAAACAAAAGTTCTAAAATCAATTCCATGAAATAGAATATTCCAATTTGGAATATATTGCATAGGGAAAAAAAACAGATATATTGACTTTCCCAGTGTAAAATAAAGCAAACAATGTAAACTAAATAATGAAATTAAAAAGAGTGGAATTAAATAAAGTAACATTCAAAATTTGAATTTTCACCAATATAGAATCATAGAATCAACCAGGTTGAAAGAGACCTCCAAGATCATCCAGTACAGCCTATCACCCAGCTCTATCCAGTCAACCAGACCATGGCACCAAGTGCCTCATCCAGTCTTTAGTATTTTATTTCTTCCTAAACATTGCTTATTAGCACCTCGCATTTTTCACTTAGGTTCTGATCATGGGGAGAATTTAGAGCCAAAAAAGCCAAAGTAGATCAGATGAACAGCTGAGAAGTCCATGATTACCAGCCAAGCTTTTTGAACCCAAACATTGATTTATTTTGTCAATAGGAGTAAAGCAATCAAATACTGGAACTATTAAAACAATAAATAGCCTCCACGGCTGTCTGTCATATTAAAACTCAGGGTATGAAAAAGTTTTTAAAGAATGTCAGTTTGAAAGAACACCAGGTTCTGGAAAACACCCTTGGGGTGCCTCAAATGGCTACAGATGTCAGTCACTAAAGTGGTCCCTTTCTATTTTTATATTATAGAAATAACTTAGAGTTTCTTACACCCTCATTTTGGTTCCCTATGTCTCTTTGTTTCTGTCTTACCCAGTCATCATCTCTACTACCTTTTCTTTCTCTCCTTGAAGACCTCTTGTAAAAGGGTATGCTCTACTATGTGAATAAGTTACACCCAGAAGTAGCTTTGGACTGAATCCCTGGTGGATTCCTTGTATTTCCCTTCTATATGTTTCTTTTCTCTTTGCTTAATTGATCCTGCTGAGGTCTCTGTATAGAAGGTAAAAATAACTGATCTTTCTTGGTGAGCAGTCAGTCTCCAAAGGCTCCTAGCTCACAAGGAACTCTCTTTGGGCAGTGTAGACTTAAGTTTTAGGCATCTAAATGCCATCTTATCTATATTAATATGAATTGTAGTATGCACTGGTTTGGTGTGCTTTGAATAGATGAATTCAGTTCTTTGTGCATTTTGCTAACTATATGTTTCCTGAGAGATAGGCTTTTATTTGAATAGATTACAAACCACTAATTCATTCTTTCTTTCTCTCTCTTTCTTTCTTCCTTCCTTTCTTCCTTTCTTTCTCTATAGCACATCTTTTTTCATGAGTTTTTACAAGCCTCATAGTTACTCTTCAATAAACGAAAACAACTCTAAATTTCTAATTGTCTATTAAGGGAGATCAGAAATGATTGTATGACAAGGAAGTTCATATTCAAGATAAACTATGTTATTGTATCTTAAAGTCTTTTTTTGTTGTTACTTTTGCAAACTGGCAGATTTTTTAGAACAATATGACTCTGTGCTTCTGTTTGGAGGTGGGGGTTTTGTTTGTTTGTCTTTACTGATAATGACATCCATCTAGCACTAGCCTAGAATATCAACACTCAACAGCAACATGTGTACAGGAAGGTGTAACAAGTGATCAGAGCCTCAGCTAATAAGCAGTTTCAGACTTGTGTGGGTTCCATGTGGACCTTATATTTCTCCATAACACTCCTGAGATTAGCACAGATATCTGAACTCTAGGAGAAAATGAGGAAGCAGCAACAGCAGCAGTTCCAGAACAAGATGAGAAAGAAGTAACCGTAGCAGAAGATGTGAGACTGTAGTGAGTCGAAGAGAAAGCAAATGAATTAATCTATAAACCCACTGACAGTCACAGTACTCTTTCCGAACTTACATTATCTCAATGTTTTCAAAAGAAAGGCAAGAGGACACTATTGCACAGACACTTAGAGGGGTATTTCATCTTCAAAGGTGCTTCCTGATACTTTGAGGTTTTTCTAACCAAAATTCCAGTGTTGAAATTGATGATCCTTTCAATATTGCACAGAGTGGGATAGTGTAACAGTATAGCTGAACCTGATTTTTTTTTTTCTTTCCATCCAGAAGATTTAATCCAGATTCCTAAATCTAAAACTTTGTGGTTTGTATCTATTTACGCTCACACATATTTCGCATTCCAGCTTAAAATGTTCAATAACCCTGTTGCTAGTGTGAACATTCATTTATTGTAAGGTTTTGGTTGTTTATGTTTAACATACAAAATACTTGGTTTTGATTGAACATATTTGAATGTCTTTACATGTATAATCAAGGTTTTTGCTGATACACCTACAAAATTCAGAGTGATGCATATGCATATACAGGAGAAGGAAAAATCATTCTTAATGGAAAAACAATCATTAAGTGAAATTAGCTACTACGGTGCATGAAAGTCACTGAATTGCTCCCTTTCTTTCTGAGAAATCTTTTTTTTTTTGCCCCCTGAATATTATTGATGAATCATGCCCAACATACATCTCGGCTATTGAGCATCTTATGTCAGTGAAGAATGTCATTGATTTTGATAAGAGTGTGTGTTACTGGATCCAGGTGGAGAATTGGAGCCAAAGTCAGAATAGAGGGTACATTGATCCGTGACAGTATGGCGATCCCTGCATTTCTGTGCTATTGAATCACATCACGTTTGAAAGTCACTGAATTAAAATGAATATGCCTGCAAATAAATGCGAGGCTTCTGCAAACCGCAGCACAAAGTATGTCAAATTACTCTCTGAATGATTCAGCCAAAATTTCTGAATGACTGGGTCACACAATCCATAGAGTTTATAATTAAAAGTATGCAGGTGCATGAATATGGGTGCTTTTTTTCTCAGTTGTGCTTCAGAGACCTGTAAAGCCTCAGACATTTATAGAGATGTGTCGAATTAACCGTAAATAATTCAGGTAGCCTGAGAACCTCTGCATCTGCTATTTTGCTGAGAATCTACATGAGCTGTTATTAGCTTTCTTTCTACCCACTGCAGTTATTTTTTGACACAGCTCCTTGCTTCTGAAATGTACAGCAGGTATTTGAAAGAAAGGAACTTGCACACACAAAAAAAAAATCCAGATGTGCTATGTCAAGTTTCTCTAAGATATGTCAATATGTTATTTTGGGGTCACAGACTGATGTTATGTGATTCTAAATGTCAAACATGAGGAAAAAATAAATTACTTCTCAGCTTTAGATAGACAGTTTTGTTCTTATACATAATATTCTATCTAAATTCTTGATTGCTTTATACAAGATCATGCCCCTAATAAAAGTGCTTCTCCTACTGCATTTTGACACTGCTCTATTTCTTCTTTCCTTTCAGTAAAACTGATTCATGAAGCACATTTGGTTCTCATATGCACTTAGCTATCCTAGAAGTATAACTGCAGGGAATTAGTTAAAATTAAAAAGTGCTAGCAAAACAGAGCAAGTTATTATAAATACAAAAGAACAAAAATATTAAAGTTTGAGAGAGTAGCTATTTTGAGCTGACTTCAGCTGCATGATCTGTAGTCTCTTGAGTAGAGATGGGTGAAATGTTTTTTTGACCTAAATAGTTCCACTGAAAAATATAGAACCATGTCAAACATAACAGGCATCTAACAGTCACATAAAATAAGCCTTTTTATTTCAAGATTTAAAAAAAACAAAATGCAAAATCATTTTTATATCAAGTTATTTTTGCAAATGTACTTGTGAAAATAATTTGAGATGAAAAAAAAAAAAAAAACACCAACCCAACAACTTTTCTTCCTTTTATAGGTCTTGATTAAAAAAAAATCCTTATTTTTGAGAAAAACAACATAATTTGTTCAATCTAAACAATTATTATTTATCCTGGAGCTGAGGCAAAAACAAGCATTAATTATTTGCTCAGCTCTACTTCTGAGTTTAAAGAAGATCCCTAAGGGCTTTGTATAGCCCAGATATCTTTGTCTCCTTTCGTCTTTCCAGTGAGAAATGACATTTTTCTTAACTTACTGAGCTGATATGTATTTCAGGAGAGGAGAATAATCTTGAGATGATGCTATGCAGTAGGTCAAGGTGATCTTTGCTCAAGTCCCAGGGTGATTTTAAGGTAGTATTGCATGGTTTTGACTGCACAATAACCACCAGTACTGGCTTGTTAACTTACTGCACATCTAAATTCTTGTGTAGTCTGCAGAACTAATTTATTTTATCCATCTCAGTTGGGGAAGTTGCATGTCTGTCACAGGGCTCACATCACGTTCTGTTCTCCTTGTCACAGTCTTCTCCCCCTTTCATATTGTTAGTGCATTCAGTGCAAGGCAAGTGACACATTTTTTCTGAAAAAGCCAGCTTTTCCCAGGTTCTTTGCTTGTCAATTTATTAGGCTAGGTGGTTGTTAAAGCCTCTGGTACAACTGGAAAAATGTTTTCCATTGATTCTATAAAGCTCATTTATGAATCAGGAAATGTTGCCAAAAAAGCTTCTAGGAATATCCGCTGAACTGCCAGGATGCTGCAAGGGTTGTGGGCCAGGATACACAGGGGATCCTTAGGGCTCTAGAGAGAGCGATGCAGTGGCAGTCAGGGGTAGCCCCCAGCACAGTGAATTGGGCACCTCAAAGGGGCTGTTGCAGCTATACAGAACAACAAAGTTATGTCTTTTTATACCCACTGACTCTTCCCAAGTCCTAGATAAGCAGGAAAAGGTCAAAAAGATATTTCTTTGACAAAGCTCTTCTGTTTCCTTGACAAATGCATACTAGAAGCTAAATCTCTGAATCTATTCAATGTAGTCAAACTGTTCTGCATTCTTTCTCTATACTATTACATAGTATTCATAGGATATATTCTAGTCAGAATTTCTAAGAATGAGTTTCCCACCACTATGTAACAATGCTGTGATAATTGGTCCTAAAATTTTCACACATTGGAAACCTGTATTTATTTGTACATATGTATAAATAAATACAGGTTTCCAATGACATAGATATAGTTTTGAAAGCTTTAGGGCTTTACAACATTATAAAGAAATTATAAGACATTATAAGTGAGATTTTATACAAGGGAGTACATGACCTATCTTGAAGAGATAGAAAAAATAAAAGGCACAAATGAATTATGGAACACCAGAGCCTTTTAAAAGGCTGAATATGGAAATACAAGGATTTTCAAGTTTCTGACTTGCAGCATCTTTATTTTGGTGAGCATTAATAGAAAAATTGCACTGGCAAAGTAAATCCCAGCAGAATTTGCAAACCTTGAATCAGAATTAATTTCCTTTTGTCTTTATATAATACTGAGTATATATTGAAATAAATCCCACATTTCCTCATTCCTGTCTTCTTGAAGTTTTTGAAGACTGGTAAGGGGGGGATTTGAGCTAGACAGCAGAGTTAATAACACACGCAGCTCTGCAATACTAGGCTGCAGATTAGCTATTTCTATTATAGGGCTGCATGCTGTAGGCAGAAGTCCATTGACTCACAATAAGGGAGTTCTCAGGTTCCAAAGTTATTACAGATAGGACAAAGCCTGTGCAAACAAATGCTAAGTCATTTGCCAAAGGTCACAAAACAAGTCGATGGCAAAGATGAGGAAAAACCCTTTTCACATCCAGGCAAAGATCTTAACATTTAACTGTGATGATTTTCAGCATCAGCTTTTGAAGGATTGTTGCTTCCATAAAATCCTTTATTTTAATGAAGCTATTCACATGAAGAATCCTAATCCATTAGGATTAGGCCCAGAGCCCAGATCTGGATGCTGTTGTGTGGCTTTCTGGCAGTGAACTGCTGGGCTCTGTTACAAAGGTACAGTCTTTTCCACAATGAATGAAGCCTGTTTGTAGATTGTACTTATTTTTCTGATCATTTGAATAACACCAATAGAGTGTAATTCACTCTAGACTCAGCTCCCATCAATGGTAGATCTAAATGTCAGTAAAATAGTAATAATACTACTACTATTACTACGTTGATACTTTTCTGGTGTTCCTGCAGGTAGCCTGAGGAGATGGGCAAAGAAACGAATAAGCTTGAACAAATCATTCTCTCAAATTAGGTTTTGCTCAAAACCATCTGTTATTTCTTCACCAGTTCCATGGAATAAAGCGGAGGTTAAATAATTTCACTTGCCTCCTTTCTGGGTACAGAGTTTCAACATTGCTTTTGGAAGACAGGGTCAGAAACTATAAAAGTAAACCCTTCTCCCAAGTTTATACACAACCTAACAGGAAAATTATGTTGATGTGAGTATAGGCCTTTTACAAAGGAAGCAATAGCAAACTACTAGCAGCAAAACACATTAATGTTATAATCACTTTCAAAGCATGAGATTTAGAGGCGAGGAAGAAATGAATTTAAATTTTAAAGAACTTTTCTGAAAGGTCTTACATTTTCCCAAGTAATATCTCCCATTAATTTAACATGTTCATTGTTTTCCTACCCACAGCCATCAAATTATTCTTCCATTTTCACATATAGTGCTGATATCTACTGATGGATTAGTTTGTTTACAAAGTCTGCAGCTCAACATTTTTAAAACTGCTGCAATTCAGAAGTTAATGGCTGGTTCCCTTGAAAGTGGAAGGTCAGAATTAAAACTCTCTGTATCATGAGGCTCTCACTGAGTATGGGGTTGCAAATGATTGCTGAGGAAAACAGAATATACAACAACAAAATTTATTATGTAACTTTTAAACACTTAGAAATATGTTTGAGATTGACTTTGATATGTAGGTATGTGAGACACTTAAGAAATGGAGCATTTTGGAGACCATTTTGACAAATGATACTTCCTCCAACAATTGGCCAGCAATGGAAGCTGTGTCACTTCTAAGTGCATCTAAATTGCCTAGCACTATTAAGAAGTCATTTAAGCTTCAGCAGTGTTTTGTCTGATTCTGAAACTGAGCACTTAAAATGTATGCCTTGTCCAAACATATAATGAAAACACTATTTTTTACTTTCAGTTTAAGCAAGTCTTCCTCTACAAACACATACACATCCCAAGCTGAAAAGAAATAAAATACCAAATGATGATGACATGTTCTGTCAAACGCATGAGTGAAACAGAATCTATCACTGTGTCAGTCTGGGTGTAAGAGCTTTCTTCTAGGACTCAAGGGGATATTAAAATAAGAAAGCTTTTTTTAGCACTTTATGTGATTCATGATTTAGAAGAAGCATCTACGAGTTTCATAAAGCAGGGAAAAGCTTAGTACATGCTCAATAATACAGAATAAGCAAGAAAGATTTTTGATTAAACAAACCACTCAAGTGGACATTTCTATAGTAAAATGAGTGGGAGAAAGCTTATATGGAAGTTACTAAGTGTAATTTACACAGGCATGTAGACTATTGTAATTTAATTCTGTTATACGCTTATATATTTCTGCAGTGCTTAGAACTTGTAAGAGTGAAAGCACTGATGGGAATCAGATACAAATCCTATGTTCAGCAGTCAATGGAAATGGAGCTTTTTTCCCTCTGATCAATCTTACAGCCATTTTCTTTACCTCTTCCAGAGTAAATGCATAGAAAAATATATGCAGAGTTACCACATGGCCTTTGCCTAGTTTCACATTTTACAAGGTGCTGACAGTGTATGTGTGGCAGATCAACGGATGAAAAAAAAAACAAAAAGATAAAACTGAAAGATAGTCCATCCTGAAAAAAAATATGGTCTAATGGAGGAGGTAATCAATAGATGTGAGATAGGATTTATTAAAAATTAATATTGTCTATTATTATTTTGTATTCAGAACTCTCACCACCCCAACCACAATTTTAAAACAGTAATTGGTTCTTCTCACAGTCATAGAAACATTATACAGTTGATAGCATAGGATCTAGAACATTTAAGAAAGAACTAGCAAAAATATAAACATTAAATGCAGTTGAACTGGAAGAGAACATTCCTGCATCCAATATACTGCTTGTCCACTAGAAGGACGTGGGAAGTGCCTTTCTGTTCATGGCAGAAGGCAGCTGGTGAATTACAAGAGGCTTTCAGCATTTACTCACAAAAATTATCTCCTGACTCATGGGGCTAGCTACATCTTCAGAGAGTACCCAAAACACTTTCAGAGAATTTTGTCAGTG
Organism: Pogoniulus pusillus; assembly: GCF_015220805.1. Classification (NCBI taxonomy): domain Eukaryota; kingdom Metazoa; phylum Chordata; class Aves; order Piciformes; family Lybiidae; genus Pogoniulus; species Pogoniulus pusillus. The sequence goes on along the minus strand of NC_087277.1, from coordinate 14,668,929 downwards.
TCTTGTCAGCCATTGAGGCTTCTGATTCTTCCCAGGCTTCACAGAGTCCTGCGGAAAAGAGGCAAATGATCTGCAACCTTATCCTGATTTCTCTGGATGATCTGTGTGTCCCTTCCAGGACTCCTCATCTTGGCAGGTGTAGGCAGGATGTCTTGGCGCAATGTCACACTGGCTACGCAGGCCTACCACATGGAGGCATTTAGAGCCTATTCCTAGTGAACTCGAATCAGTCGTTTTCCAGACAGACAAACCTAGAACATCAGGGTTTGTTACTTTGTGGCAGAGCTGGCTTAGAGTTTAGCAAAGCATAATGCTGTAGAAGGCAATGGCAGGATTCCTGCCAGAAGCAGAGAGCAACGGCAGCAGGCAGTGGCAGCAGCAAGCAAGCACACATACAACAGCAGAGCACATGGTGTTACTTGCTCATCTCTTTTTATCAATACAGCCTGAGACTAATGGGCCTTTGGACACAGATTAGCCTATCATCATGGCAGTTAGCTGAGCTTGACCTTATTAGGTGAAACAGTAGGCTTGCCTCGCCCAAATTTGGGAAAAACACAAGCCTTGGACAAGGCAGGCACAAGGCAAGTGTAAGTACCTTGCTTACCACAGGATGCAAACAAGAGCAAAACAAGTCCAGGCAAGCCAGAGTCCTTAGACTCAGTAGCTCCAGGCTCTTTGCCCTCTTTTCTGCTGTTGCTTCTCCCCACAACAGAGAGAGGGAGTGCAGAAAATGTGTCTGGGCAAAATAGGATATGTTCAGGGCTATTTTTGGCCTATTCAGTCCCACCATGACAGACAGGGATAATAATGTAAGGGGTAATCCCTATGATTATTCTCATTATATTGTCTCAAATTCACCTCTTTCAAACGTGGTATCACATACTGAGGTAGAAGAGGACTTTTTTTGTGCAAAACTGTTTTGCCTCTTTTTTTTTTTTAATGTCCTTAAAATTCCCTTTTGGTCTACAGAAGTAGATGAATTACAAAGTGCCCTTACGCTGATATCTCCTGTCAGGATGCCAAGAAATAATCCCAAATTTCTCAGTCTATCCATTCTGTATGTACTAATGCAACTTTGATTTAGATTGTGAGATTTCTCAGCCAGAGAAGCTTTTATCAGTTCAAATTTTGCATGGTCTCTGCTCCAATAAGAACCTTATTGAATAGTGTGGGCCTCTAGACAGTACCTAACTCAAAGTGCATATCATGTGGAAAACGGTAAGCATTTCACTCACTTCAGTAAGTGCCCCTTAAGCAAGTGACTCCTCATGCAATGATGGTAACTTGCAGAACAGTAGGAACATTCAGAGAGTAGTGTTATGGCACTGGAATTGGCACAGCAGCACTTAAGTTCCCAAGACTGAAGACTTTGTCATCAGAAATCTACAACTATGAAGGTACAGATCCAGAACTATCTTTGCTTTACCATACGTTGTCATTGACAGCACCAAAAAATCTAAAATCTGAGGAAGGTAGAAAACAAAATGTTCCTTCCCACAAAGATGTCCAGGATTCAGGACTGATTTAGTATTCAAATCAGTTATAGTTCTTCCCATGTTTATCTTTGCACTTAAATACATTGTTATACGCTTTGCTGGGTCATAGTCTTTGCCCGTGAAATGCTATCTTAGTAAAAAGCAGAACACTGCCCAAACCCAGTAGCAGATACGCAACTTTCCCTTGTTCATATGACCACCAAGTTGTGGCCTTTCAGTATGCCTTTTCCAGACAACTTCTTGACAGCAGACCTCCTTTAGGAGAAACTTAGAATACAAAAGTATTAATTTTGGAAGTCTATGTGGAAAAGGTCTTTCAGTAAGTCAGTCTCTAAAGCTATAAGAGCTCTCATAAATATATATAAGGAAACATTGTTTTTAACAACAATATGTGATGTGATGCAACACCATTAGAAACAAAAGCATGATTTATACTGAATTACAGTGAAAGTGAGAACCCATCTCCAATTATCCTTTGAAATACAAACTACATGTTGTACTGCAAAGAGGACTGCATATTAAATGAAGAGCTATCACTGTATTGTTGGATAGTAATTTTATCTATGTTCAACTCATTTATTCAGTAGTTAAATTTAGAACTGAATTCTTTCCAGAAGGTCTCAGTACCTGATAAGCTCTGCAGTACAACATCAGAGTAATGAATACAGTAAGGCAATATGCTTTCACTACAATAATAAGTGAAATTTAGCACTGACATATGAACAGGTTCAACTCAGTGTTCCTTACTTCAGCTTCATTAGTGTTCAGCTTACTAATCAATAGAACTGAGTCAGCCATTGCTATAGGCAGTCTGAAGAGATGAAAGTGAGAAAAAAATACTGTTCTTGGAAGTATCATTTCCTGGGGATACTAGCTCAAGGGTTCACAGCTACATGCCACAAAAACACTGACTCAGCCACTGATCTAAAATGTCACTGGGAGAATTTATCTCTTAAAGCAATTGTAAATTTCTAACTATCTACAGACATTGTTCAGGCTGGAGTTTTAAATTCAAAATGCTCACCACGGAGAGCAATGTGAGAAACAGCAGATTCAGATAAATCAGTAACTTATCTAAGAGTCCATCTATATTGTAGGCATGTGCTCATGAATCATTCAGATTCACCCCACAAAAAATTAAATCAATCCCATATATACACCATTAGACTTAGATGATTGATCAATCATCCCCAGAATTGCAACAAATTGTCTGGAATTTGACATAAAGTATTCACTTGTGAAACAAGTGGGGTGAGAAGAAAAATTATTCTGGTGTTTGTTTATGTGTTTTCTTTGTCATTTCAACACACTCGCAGGAAATCTTAGAATTTGAGTAGCAGTTTAATATAACTTGATTACATTTCTCAAAACTTCACAGAAGAGTCTACTGAGATTGCTTACTCATTTTTAGGATTAGCAGATGTTTTATATACTTATCTGAGAGCCTGAACTAGTAGCTTTGGAAAGGCAAACATTCTGGTCTGTAGCTTTGACTGCTGTTTGCTGTTGTGAGCATAGATAAAGATTAGATTCTGAGACAGTCGTTGCAATATTTGTTTGTAACCCATACAGGAACTAATACTATGGAGTGCCACAGTCTTTAATGGGAGCACCCTACAATACCAAAGCAGAGTATAGAAATGACATTGTATTTTACAGGCAGAAACCTGAGAACTAGTGCCATTCCAGAAGATCATGAGAGGAATGAGATTGACTACTCCTTTATGTAAGGAGGAATACGGTGATTACAATCACAATATGATCATTTTTGACTGATATAAACTGCTGCAGTGCTATTAAGAGGTTGAGGATTACAGAACCTACTACTGCACTGAATCCAGGGATGCAATGAGAAAATGCATCTTGTAGGCCAGGTCTTTTTTAATAAAGGAAGTGCATAGAACTTTTGTAGTTACCCTTCTTTAAGAATGCAAAATGTGAAATGGTGTTTATTGCACAAGTTCTGTTACCAAGTGGTCCTCTTGATTTTTGTGGGGTAAATGCAGACATTTAAACTGATACAAATCTGTTGGTCCTTCCTTCCTGAGGACGAACTAGGGCATTAAATCATTTCAAGATCAAGCTAAAAAAGCAAAGCTATTCATTACACTTAGTCCAGCTATTTGTCTTCGTTTGTTCTGTGGATTTCCCCTTTCCCCCTCCTGCCAACCATTGCAACCTGTTTCTTGTCATCACATGCCATGCATAAACAAAACACTAGAAACCACACTTTAATACAGAAGACCATTCCACTTCTCCATCTAGAGTACAGCAACATGGGGAAAAATAATGCAGAGTATCACTGAGCTGTTTTCTAAGTTTTTTTTTTTTTTTATAATTTGGGTTTTTAGTTTGGTTTTGGTGTTTTGGGGTTTGTTTGGCTTAGGTTTTTTCCCATAGTTAAAAAATTATTTCTTAAAATGGCTTTCATTGTTTATCTTGTTCTCACTTAAAAGACAGGATCCCCTACAAACAGATAACAGGAAAGAAAATGATTTTTTGCATCTTTTAAGTACAATCATTGCTCTTTACAGTCAAAATCTTCTAAGAGGTTGATGCTATCTTACCTGTATTTGTTTTACTTCTCCACAATTCAATTCAGAGAAAATGTCTTTCTGCAATAAATAACAGAATAAGTACAGCAATACACAGTATAACAGCACTAAGTTTGGCTCATTTTGGTCACCGTCCAATCCTTCACCTGAAGGTGAAATAAAGATTCCAGCATCTCAGCAACTCAATGGTAGAATTCTGTGATTTGTCTGAACAAAATTAAAACCAGAGAAAATATTCTTGGAGAGCTATATAAAAGGATAGCTTCTCAAACAAACATAGCATAAACATGTCAAGCAGACCCTATACCCTAACTGACCGGGGGGCCAGCAGGCCCCCCGGCCTTTGATCCCCTCCACCAAGTGTGCACCACGGGTACTCACCAGTGATGATGGAAGGAGGATCCTTCTGCCCAACTGGGCAAGCTAAGGCTTCTGCCTTTCCTGAGGCCAATTATATAGGGGAGTGGGAAAGAATGCTAAAGTGGTCACACCTGGGGTGGGAGGAGACTGCAACATAACCCAGGTGCTCAGAGTTTGGGAGAAAAAAAGGGGAAATGCAGTGTGGGGTGGGAAAGGGGCAGATATGATGGAAAAGGAGAGGTGGTGTTGAAAGGAGGGGGATGGAGAGGGAAAAGAGGAAGATGGGTGAAAAGGAAGGAAATTAAGAGGAAAGGAGAAGGATGGGGAAAAATAGGAGGTGGAAAGGAAAGGAGGGAAATTGGGAAGAAGGGAGATTGAAAAGTATCATAAAAATGAAAACTGGACTGTAGCATTTGCATTGAAACTACTCTTGACCAACTCTATGTCATTTCTGCTTGGAGTACTAACCAGACATCTTCACCAGCTCATTATATTGGCTGCAGAAGAGCAAGTCACACCTAAGAGGGAAAAAAAAAAAAGATAAAATAAAGAGGAAAACTAAGAAATAAAAGCTAAAAAGAAAAACAAATAACATTTTTAATATATACACAGCAAATGTGAGGCCTTTCAGCAAGTTCTCCATGAGACATGTTCCAGTCTGACTTGAGCTAGATTTTATAGTTGTGTGCTGGCAGAAAGTTTGGCCTTGATGTTCTATGGAGGTCCCTTCCAACCCCTAACATCCTGTGATCCAGACACATTATGTAATGCCCAAGTAATCCAAGTCTCCCCATAAACCTGTCTGAGAGAATCATAGAATCATAGAATCAACCAGGTTGGAAGAGACCTCCAACATCATCCAGTCCAACCTAACACCCAGCCTTATCCAATCAACCAGACCATGGCACTAAGTGCCTCATCCAGTCTTTTCTTGAAGATCTCCAGGGACAGTGCCTCCACCACCTCCCTGGGCAGCCCATTCCAATGCCAATCACTCTCTCTGTGAAGAACTTCTTCCTAATATCCAGCCCATACCTACCCTGGCACAACTTGAGACTGTGTCCCCTTGTTCTATTGCTGGTTACCTGGGAGAAGAGGCCACTCCCACCTGGCTACAATGCCCCTTCAGGTAGTTGTAGACAGTAATAAGATCACCCCTGAGCCTCCTCTTCTCCAGGCTAAACAGGCCCAGCTCTCTCAACCTCTCCTCATAGGATTTGTGCTCCAGACCCCTCACCAGCTTTGTTGCCCTTCTCTGGACATGTTCCAGCACCTCAACATCCCTCTTGAATTGAGAGGCCCAGAACTGGACACAGCACTCAAGGTGTGGTCTGACCAGTGCTGAGTACAGGGGCAAAATAACCTCCCTTGACCTACTGGCCACACTGTTCCTGATGCAGGCCAGGATGCCAATGGCTCTCTTGGCCACCTGGGCACACTGCTGGCTCATCTTCAGCTTACTATCTATCAGTACCCCCAGGTCCCTTTCCTCCTGGCTGTTCTCCAGCCTCTCAGCCAGGTCATCAATAAAGATATTGAACAGGACTGGGCCCAGCACTGATCCTTGGGGCACACCACTAGTGACTGGCTGCCAACTGGATGTGGCCTGTAGATCAGCTACTGTGTCCATGGTTCACTAGTGTGAAAATCATATTATGAAAGAGGGAAGAGGGGAAAGGAGGTAGGACACAGTTGCTGGAGCTAGAAGGTATTCCTGTGGTTGTGATATATACTTATGTTTGTCATCTGAAAGTAGCATTTACACTGCTACTGTGATCTAAAATCACAACTGTGATCTAAAAACGTTAGTGATGTAAAATTAGTTCTTAAAGTCTTTTCTTTGGAATCTCCTGCTTTGTCTGGAGAGTATGTCTCTGAACAAGCCCAGAGCTGTTTCGTTAATGATTAGATGCCTCCTGCTTCTGCCTTAGTTCCATGTGAACCATAACACCTAGGCATATTCTGCAAGGATTCTTCATTCCCCTTCTGAAGTTTGTGCTGAGACAACAAAAGGAGATCACAACAGTGTTCAACTTTCATGTTAGACTTTTAGCTTGGATTTTGGTCTTGAATCAAAAGATGAGGTCTACTTTCTGGCCCAAGAAATCTTTAACAATAACTGCATAATACTGAAGGAACAATATCCAAAACTCAGAATTTCCCATATAGATCACCAGCCTCAGCAGAAGGCCTTTTGTGTGCTGCTTATTCTTTAGCTCTGCACCTGTGAATGTAGCATGTGCCCTTTCCGCCGAGAGGTGTATCTAGAGTAAGAAGAGTAAAAAAGATTCTGCTGCTGAAATTTAGGCCATATCTAATAATGTCTTTCATGTAAATTTTCATTGGAATATGAACTAATATCATGCTAAGTTCTGCTTTAGACAGATTCAAGACTTCTTAGAGTCTTAATATATTTTTAGACCTTTTATACACTGGATTACCTCACTTCATCCTCAATTACAAGTGAAGAAATTGAGATCCTCCCTGAGAAGAGGTATTACTGTGTTTCTCAACAATTTCTTTAATACCTAAGAATCTTTTGCAATCATTAACAAAACAAGAACATATGAAAATATGTTACCTTGTGTACATGGCTTCAACTACATTGGGATTGAAAATGATAATTGGTTTCTCCTACCCTGTCTGTGCTTTCATGCAATACATTTGTTTTTGAAACAATAACAGAAGGATGGGGTGCAGTCTTAATTAGACATTTTGATGACTGCAGAGACAGGCTACAACATCTAAATTTGGATATAAGTTCTCCATATAGGACTGATCTCTGCCTTTTAAAAGTCTGATTAACTCTTACTCATGTACTACATTGAATTTAAAGAAACTTGAGCAACCTGAGAAACTTGGCACCTATTTACTTTTTTTCCAGCTCTAATCTTCAAGTGCTCTACCCACTGATATGAAGTGAGATGTTACTTGATCATGTTCCTTCATAAATTGTAGTTAAAAAGAAAACTGACTAGGTGTGAAGACAAAAATAACTGTGGGAGATCTATGCTCATTTGAAATCATCATTTCCTTTTGCACCAGCCACTGTCAGGTAGCTACTTGGAATGCAGACTTAAGCTAAATTAAACCAATGACTTAGTGTGAAATCTTCATGTCCCATTAGCCAGAATCCCTGAATCATAAAGTCCTGGTCGTTCCTAAATGAAAAGTCAGGGGTTTATTTCATTGACTGGGTTTATGGCAATGAAATTTGGTTACATGAGGAAAACTTCTGACCCTTTCCTGTATTTCTTTGAGAACTGCCCTGCTAATGACCATTCATATTAATTGTATATCTGAAAAACAGATGTTTCAGTACAATTGTTCATTCCCTGATGTTCAGTCACCCTTCCAATAGTACTTACTACAACCCATCAAGAGATAATAGAGTCAATATACTGTAACAAGAGTAAAGTGAATATTTGACTATCAGTGTCTGTTCTCTGCCAGTGCCAGATAACTCACCCAAACATTTTACATTTTATTTTGTGGACTCTGGTACAACACACATTGAACTGAGCCCTCTTAAAACACCTAAGATATTATATAGTGCTAATAAGCCAAGGTATGAATAAAGGAATTGAGGAGACACTTATTCAATTCAATCAGGCAAGCTCTCGTGGCAGCAGCCTTTCTTCAATGACCAGGGTAGAAGGTAATCCCAAAAGAGCCTCCACATATTTCATCTCAGTTGTCAGCTTTTCTGGCCAATGAAAACCAGAATAATTCAACTGTGAAGATGATGTGAATCAGTTCACTCGGCTTTTGGTTTTCAGACTTTGCTTTTGTCTCATTCAAAGGTAGAAATTATGAACACTAAATGCAAATGCATCATGTTCCATAAACATTGTGGAGAAATATAATTCTTAATATAATGTTTTAAAATATATTCCTTTCTTTTTTTTTTTTTTTCCATTGATTTAGTTTTTAACCTGCATAGCTTGAGGTGGATCCCAGACAATAATCTGGAACCATGTTCTCTTTGGATCATTTTCAGAAAATGTGTAGCTCCTTCTGTGTCCCTTTTTTTAATCCCATGTGTATTTCGATTTCAGGATACAAATTCAGGTGTGCAAAACCAAAACATGTCAGGCCTTTGATGTCAAGAGTTGTGCACTTCTATATTTTTGATTGACAGATGGAGGGGTGGATTGACAGAAGGCTAATATAAAAGCAAATTTAACTGTTAATATAAATACAAAGCTAAAGTGAAGTTAAAATAGATTATTTTAAGATTAAATTAAAATCAGAATTATAATTCAATACCATCGACAAATATGGAAGGTATGGGTGCAATCTGTGACTGCAAGAGGCTTTATGTGGAGTTTTACTGGAAGAACTACTATTGCCAAAGGTGGAAGAAGTAATAACAGTTCCTCCTGATAAATTGCCTCCCTGAATATATAAATAGCACACCCTTTGCAATATTAATTGAAGAAGGATTCAGGAATAGTAAATACACATTTTATTCTATAAATCAGCTTGACATACTATGGCTTACTTGAAACATATCCATCAGTGATGATTGGAAAATTAATTAATAGAAGAGAAAGGAAATGAGAAGCGAAGACATCCTGGAAGATTGTTCAGCTTTCCAAAGGAGGTTATTAACAAAGATATATTCCTGTTGTCAAAACCCTTTTTTCAGCCATCTTTCTTCAGAGTTTGGGCATAGTACCTATGAATAGAACCACAGCCATTGACAGGAGGGCTGAAGACATATGGCAAATCGTTTACTAGGATGTTTCTCTAACTTCACTGCTAGATTCTATGTATTTCCATAACTTTCTGAGCCATAAAGCTTTAAATCAAGAGCAAAACTTAAAGATGGTTAGAGGTTTACATAAGATCCTAGTGCTTCTTATATACTAGGTGAGATCTCTCATAAATTATTTTCGTGTGACCCTAAATGAGGGAACATCCCTGCAAGCCAAGGTTGGGGATACTGTGGGTGAAACAAATTTCAGAAAGGGCAAAATCAATGTAGGCAGAGGAGGAGGAAGACAGCGAGAAAGCTGAAGCAGAGGTACCTCTAGGCTGGAGGAGGAGGAAGAGGGCAGGAGGTGCTGCAGGCGCAGAAAAGGGATTTCCAGCAGCCCTGGAGAGACCCCACTAGAATAGAGACCTATCCTGCAGCCTGAGGAGGCTGCAGCAGGGACACATTTGCTTCAGGAGCTTCAGCCACAGAGAGACCAGGCAGAAGCTGCTGAAGGGCTGGGGCTGGAGCAGTTAGAGCTCTGAGAAGAGAGGAGCTGTATGGGCTGACCACAAGCCTTATTCCCATCCCTCTATCCCTTGTAGGGATAGAAGTGGGGAGAGAAAAGATGAAACTGGGCCTGGGAAAAGGTGGAAGAAAGGTGTTGTTTTAATGCTTGCTTTTTTGTTCCTCACTACTAAAATTAGTAGTTATGTGTATTGGAATTGGCAACAGCCTAATTCAGTTTTACCCAGGTAAACTTATTTTGCCCATGAAAGTAACTGGGAAGTAGTCTCCCTGTCTTTATCTTCACTCTCCAACTTTTCTACCCTATTTTATCACCCTGCCTTGTTGAGGAGGAGTGAGAGAGCACCTGAGCATGAGTTTGGCCTTTATCCAAGGTTAACCTCTATGATTTTATCGGCTTTCAGATGCTGTAGAAGTTTAAGTCTTAAGAGAAAGGGGAAAATGCAGTTCCCAGTTTAGACATCTTCTTTGAAGGCTAATTTACCACTTGAACTCTCCAATTCTTATAGGCTTACCTGAAGTATCTCAGATTATTATCTACAGTCTTTAAGTCTGTAGATCTGGCCTTATGCCAATCAAGAAATAACATGAAAAGTTTGACGAGGAGCTTTCATGACTGAATGAATCCCTCTGTTTCTGTGCTCTGCAACTTTAAGATCGGGTTCTTATGCCCAATTAAAACTCTTAACAAGTAAGCTGTTGCTTTCTTCATCAGCTCCTGGATTGGTTTACATTGCAGACCCATATGAAACTCATTGCATTCTCTTTGATTTGCCTCGCATGCATCTCAGCAGTGTCCATATCTGAAACTGTCAAAAACACTCACCAGAAGGAAACAAAAATAGTTGCCCTGATTGCCTCCAAATGTTGCTGAAAGCATTTGTATAACTAAAAGACTCCATTAATCTGTAAACAATAATTACTACCCATTCATATGACAGAATTTTAATTGCAAGAATGAATGTTAATATAAGGTATAATTAATCTAACAGGATTCTAAAACCACGTACATTAGGAAGGTAAGAATAAGTCATTCGTGCCTTTAATTATCTATGTATATTTGGGTTGTTTTCAGTAAGACCCAGCAGAACCCCCCATTTCCACTCATCTCATCAGCAACAATATAAATATTTTGGATAATGCAGGGAAAGAAAAGAGTTGCCTATAACAGAATATATCCATCAGGGTCGTAACTCGGATATCAGAGACTTGTTACTAGTCAACAAGAGCTCTGTTTACATTACTGGAGAATGTAAACAGCATTTGCATCACCATAGCTAGAAGTTTTTATTCAATTTGGCAAATTTTATCTGCAAAAAAACAAAAAGTAGCTATCTTGCATAACCTGACTTCTGCTATAGCAGTGATAAAACCAGCACCTAACTGTGATGTGCTGTGTACAGAGAGACACTACAGCTCTCAAGGCTTCTTTTATAGAACATTCCTACCCCTATCAACAGGAATTGCATGGATGTATCTACAGCAGAATATGGCCCTATTTATATCAGCAAGAGGAAGATTATGAACAGAAACACTAAAAGTAAAGTTGAACCATTTTATCATTTAAAAATAATGATCATATCTGCCCTGAATAAAAAAAGAAAAAGAAAAAAAGACAAATCTCAAGACCAAGAGTCTTTTGCTCAAGAAAAAAAAATCACTAAAACCCCAAACCAAAGCAACAACAACAAACAAACAAACAAACAAACAAAACATCTGGAAGCAGGCAAAGAAGGGGCACAGAAAAAAAATGCAACATAAGTCTGTAAAATCAGATCTGACATGCAGAAAGTGAAAAAGGGGAAAATAAAAAAAATGAGGAAGATAAATTCCAGCGTTAATGGATTTCTATAGATAAGGAACTTTTGGACAAGGATTAGTCAAATTAATGAGACAAATATCTATCACAGGCTTTTCAATATGCAGAAAACACTTCTGGTTAAGGAAGTCTCTGGAAAAGTATTCTAGAAATTTTTACAACATTCTTGCCCTAATCTTGTCCCTTTTTCTTAAACCACTCACTAATGATCAATACTACAGATGATATGAGGCTATATGAGCCTTTAATCAAACCTAGAACAATTTCTTATTGGGAAACAGGAAAAAAGTAACTCTTCTTTTGTTGATGTTGTTAAAAATATCACGAAATATCTCTTCTATATGCATCATAACAAAAATTCCTTTGTTTACAATGAGCACTACAACAGATCTTATTAACAGTAGGACAAGTGAGGTTATTCTGCCCCTGTACTCAACACTGGTCAGGCCACACCTTGAGTCCTGTGTCCAGTTCTGGGCTCCTCAATTAGAGAGAGATGTTGAGATACTGGAATGTGTATCTGTTCCAGTGTTGAGATACTGGAACAGAGAAGAGCAACAAAGCTGGTGAGAGGCCTGGAATGCAGCCCTGTGAGGAGAGGCTGAGGGAGCTGGGGGTGTTCTTCAGAAATGTGTCTGGAATACTCTCAGAAACTGTTGCCAGAATAAGCAAAGGTCAGCCAAAAGAAGTGAACTATTCAGTGTTTGAGGAGATGGCAAGACTGTTCAGTAGATATGGGCTGATTAAATTATGGTAATCTACTTTTACTTACAAATTAACAATTCCCCAAGACGGGTTTTGAATAAAGTGCATTTTAAACAGATTAAATAGCGAAGCATATCTTTCCATAGGGGAGTTTCTAGCAATGATTTCTTACCAAATTGTGTGGACAACTCTGTGTAAATATGCATAAATGTTTATGCAGAGAAGTACACAACAGTGATCCATTGTCACAAGGACAGACTATTATGTGCACAGCCAGAAGAATCACAAAGGGATGCATGGCACATGCTAGAGAGTAAAAGCTTTTTAATGCTCTTATTCACATTCACGTTTCTCACTTCTTAGTATTGCAAATGGCTGTGAGATAGAGAAACAGTGATCATATCCATTTTGACCAGGAGAAAAGAAGAAAGGATTTTCTATTAGCAACCAAATCGGAGAAAGAGGCTTCCAAGTTCAAAGCCCTGATTGACAGCTCCTGATTCTCCTGATTTCTGAAAACATATTCTCAGAGTGGCTGAAAAAGTCAGTCATTGACATTGAAGGAGATAGCCCACTCCCTTAATCACATCTCTGAACATTTCTTTTATGAAGATTAATTTTCAATTAAATAGCATAAGCAGAATCAACATTTTGATCTATGCATTTTAATAGATAAAAAAGCCCTGTATCTTTGAAAGCTCCATGACTATTTCATTACATTCGTTAGTCCAAAGAGAAAAGTCCCCTGCAATTCTTTGTCACTTTATTCTTTTGAAACTATCAAAGTATTTTATATTGCTAGTAATATAAACCAAACATAGTTCATATTAAAATCAATACTCATTGACTTTTCAATGCAGAACAGTTTCTACCTCAAGAGTTTTCGTTTACTTTATCTTCTTGTGTTGTATCATGAACCATCACTTGAGTTAGCAATCCATATTTTTACTAATAACACTTATCCAGCACATTTTCACTTCAATTCATTTAACGCTGATCATCCAAGCATAATAGAACATTTTGCAAAGAGTGTCTAAATAAAACATGAAGAATGTAAAAATCCTCAAACCTCAAAAACCAAACAAAAAAATGAAACAGTCACTTTTTTTTTTTTTTTTCCCCTCCTTGTGTGCTCTCAGAGTCAGGTCTGCCAAGTCAATAGGCAGTTGCATGTCTTTCTTATTTTCACTCATAGGTTTCCTGCAGAAGTCACACAAGGGTGTGAAAGTTCCACTGCAAGATCCTTAAAACTAGTGATGCTGGCTTCACTCTGTGCTTCTAATCCAAATCTTCAGATCTGCCAGGGACAAAACAAGCAAACAAAAAAAACACCAACAACAAACAAACAAACAAACAAACAAAAATCCTAACAACAACAACAACAATTCAGCAAACCCACTAGAAACCCAAGCTGAGAGCAGAGACTTATTTTATTAGACATTATAGAACTATAGGGTAAGGCTAAGTTTCATTTCTTAGGCTTATAGATGAAAGAGCTGGAATAATAAACAGTTATTCTTACTGCTGCTTAGAATCATAGAATCAACCAGGTTGGAAGAGACCTCCAAGATCATCCAGTCCAACCTATCCCCCAGCCCTATCCAGTCAACTAGACCATGGCACTGAGTGCCTCATCCAGGCTTTTCCTGAACACCTCCAGGGACGGTGCCTCCACCACCTCCCCGGGAAGACAAAACTCTCACAAAGGCCCTTTAAGTAGGTGAAAATAATTCATAATTACCAGGAAAGAGACACCTACTGTGGAGGATTTATTTCTATCATTTACTATAGCTAAATGCTACTGCAGATCCTAAAAATCCTAATATTTTCCTAAAATGGCAATGTATTGACATCTATGTCTTACTTCCTCTCTTTTACCTTCTGATATATTTTCATCCATTCACATTTGCATTATCTTCTGCTATATTACAAAATGTAAAGCAAATGGGAAAAGACAATATATGAAATATTTTGGTGGTTGGATTTTGTTTCAGTTATTTTTTGTTTCCAAAGTTAGTATCAATGTTTATTGTCCTTTAAGGTAATCCATAATTCTCTTTCAGCCTAAATCAATGTTTGTAATGTTATTTCAATATATCATGACATGATACTTGAACTTTATGGGCACGGCTTCCAAATGTGTTTTCTTTTTCCTGTAAGGCAGCGTCCAGTGAAGTAATGGCAGCACACATAAAGTTTCAAGCTGTCTGTATGCTTTAGGAAGTCCAGAAATGGTCTGTTCTTTTCCACTCCGTATTGTCCATCTATTCTCCTTGTGACTCAAGCCAGGTTGCCCTGATAATCTTGATTCATTATTTTCTTGCAGATCATTGCTTTATTTTTCTACTTAACTTGAGTTCTCTACAGCTTGGTTCATCACCAGAAGCACTGGGAAACTTCACTTTCTCTCATCTGCCTACCAGTTAGCTTCCCTTCTAATTTCAGAAAGTTTTCTAAGCTTTAAAGTTTTATTCCTCATTTGTTAAAAATAATTATTCCATTCCTTCAATTATTTTCTATTTTGATTTTGAATGTCTGTGTGTGGAGCTGTCTTCACCTTAATCTCAGTAAGGAACAAAAGAAATGGAACTCATCATTTTAAAATGATTCTTCTAGTTGGATCTTACTGCAGCACAAGTAGTGACTAGAGCTGTTAAGGTGTAGCTTTTGAGGTATTTTATGATATCTTCTACCAGGGTGACAATAACTAAAGAAATATTTACTCTGTGCCTTTCTGTCTTCCTCCTACATATTAGAACACTTCAGAGGCTCTTGATCTCCAGTTTCCTGAGAGGAACAAAACACAGCAATACAGGTTGGCATTTGTACTAGTAGTTAGCACTGAATGTTTATTATATTGAGTCCTCGACACATGTAGCTACAATCCATACCTCAGAGAAACAGACTAGCGACAAAATGCCTCACACTCCCAACTGGAGGGCAGATAGATCAAGCAGGATGAGGAAAACAACAGTGATTTGCAGGACTGAGCTGCAAGTATCAGCATTCAAAGGATATTTTTATAAGGAGAGGGGGAAATCAACCACACTCTTTCAAAAGGATATTCAATACTTTCCTTGGTGGAAAGCCTAAGTAAATTAAAGTGGGATTTTCTGGTTATGACAACAAAGCCAAAACCTGCCACTAGCATTTTTTGCACTCAAGAATTTTATGCATCAGAAAGAAGAAAGATGCACAAGTTCTGGCTAATAAATGTCAAGGTCATAATCACTATCAGTCAAGTCTCTCCTTCTCCTCCTCTTCCTCCTTAGGAGGGGCTTCTACTTCCCTTGCTAGAGAAGAATTCACTAGTTCTACCCCAGCCAAAACCAGAAGTCTCTTCTAAAACATGTTTATTTGCTTCTTTCTTTCTTTAATTCAAGTATCTAATTTCTCCAGGAATGAAAGCCTAAAAAAAACACCACTTTGCAGGAGCACACAGATCTCCAGCATGCCACAAGGACTTTTACTATGATTTGTTTTCTTGTTTCTGCAGGTCTTAAGTGGCTTTGAAGATGCCTACACCTCAGAATGTTTCCTCACAACATAAACTTATTTTCTCAGAGTGTATAGATAATGCCATTTCATAGGCAAGTCCTAACTAGGACCCTCCAGAATGACTTAACAAAATATCCCTTTTCAGTGAGTTTATTGCAATGGAGAGAGTTTGCAAGATTAAAGCACTGATGAAACTTGTGTTACAAAATGTTTCCTGCAAAATTTCTATGCAATACAGCAGAGATACATTAACCTCTGAAGAACACACTGAGGAGGCCAGGTTGGCAGACTACAGAGGAAGAGAAAGCAGAGCTGAAACTGTCACTAGGTTGTCATCCAAAACGAGTTGCCATACTGATGGAAAGGCCTCCTATATTTGCTTCCACCTCACATGCATCTGGAAATAAAGCTTCTCTGGCCAAGGCAGTTACTAAGTAATATTTTTTCCCACCACTTGAGGAGGCCTTCACATTCTTCTCTTTTACTGCTCTTTCCTAATTTATCAGCATTTTGCAGGATTTCTGTAGTTCACACGCTAGGATTTCTGGAGCATTCACTCCAGAAACGCATTCATTTATTAGGCCTCCTGTGCCATATCTGTCAGAACCATGGATATATATCATGGATACTCTAAAACATCCTACAGGGCAATAGATGAATATATGTAGGCAACCAAAGTGAATCCTTCTACCAGAAATATAGGAGTTCAAAGGATCAGCAAATACTGAAAGTATAATAATTTTCTCTCTACTCTCAAAGTAGTGAAGTGTCTTATCTATACAAGATAGTCACTCTGTTTACTCATTGATATCCCTTAAACCATTTCTCTTCCCACCCTGGTCTACATTTCTCTAACTGACCATTGGAGAGTTGTTTTGGATTCTCAGCATCATGTTGCATTCCCTTTGTTTTGCCTACAGTCTTCTACGGTGTATCCTTTGTCCCCATTTTTGTGGACTCTGCTTATTATCCCATGATAATATCCTCCTTCACATCATTATATTAGGGTCATAAGTATCTGATATTACACAAAGCAAATACCTTTTATCACATTCTCTTTGTGAAAATGACAGTTGTACCACACAATTATACAAAAATAAGCAAAACTAAAATAAGTTAGACAATAGATACTTGAGCATTAGAATTTGCTTCTATAGCTAAAGAAGCTTAAATAAAGCTCCAGGTAAGACTGGTCAAGTTGAAACAAAAATTGACAAGTCCTGAGCTTTTTCAGAGTTAATTTGATAGCCATGGTCTGTTATTGAAAATGACAAAAGAGCATTTGCTGATATGCAGGGGTATTGAAAGCAGTCATAATGGCATTTTCATGGTTAATGTTGTTTAGGACATAGAGCAAGATCAGCAGTCCAGACAATTTAATTCCACTCTTTCCCAGATGCATCACATCTTTTGCCTTTCCAAAGCTCATCTTAGAGTCCTAAGAAATGGGGAAATATTGCACTGGTTGCATAGATATCACAAAGATCAATTAAGTAATGCTTCAGAAAGTTTTCAAGATACTCTGTAGAGTCTTTATCTTGTGAGGCGCAGAACACTATAGCATTATGGCAGCATTTAAACACACATTTAGCTTGAGCTACTGGGACTTTTCATACATTTAAAGCTGAACATAAGAATCTGTGTGCTCAAGGAAAAGAAGCAGAATACAAATCATCCAGCAGGAGTGAAAGGCAAATAGACAGAAATAAAATATTATCTGCTTATTTTGCTGCCCCAAGTCTTGTAAGACAGCCATGAAAGCCAGAGTGCAATGTGACTTTAATGCCTTGGCTACTTTATTTCATGAGGAGCATCATAGAGGCAAATTCTGCGTGCCTTGTTCCTCTGGAGCAATGTTAGGATGTGAAATCACTAGGCTTCCTTCAATACAAAAATATTCTTTAACACTAGCTTCACTATCTGAACAAACTCCTTTTTCTTTGTTTTACTTTTTCTCCTTTTTTACTTCTTTTTTTCCTCTTTTTTGATTTTTGTCCCTCTTCTGTCCCTCTTTCTTTCCCTTTCCCTTTCATTTCACTTTTCCTTTGCTCTCTCCCTTTCCCTTTTCCATTTCTTTTCCATTGTTGTTCAATCCTTACTCTATTAAAACTCATATTCAAGTTGGTGTGCAAAAGAATCACAAGAACACCAGGTACAAAACAGGACTTGTCATGATATCAGAATGCCAGAAAAATGCAAGGAAATTCCTGCAGTTTCCTCCATTGGTAGTTTTCAGCAATGATAATTCAGGCACTGCCCCAGGAAGGGCTTACTGTCACAGATACAAAACTGCTACCCCGAGGAGCATCTCTTCTGTCTTAATAATGTAGCTGAGGACTGATTGCTTCGCTGTTGTGCGGCAATGGAGGAATTTTGCCCTAACATATTTTCCAGAGAAGCTGATGCAAGGGAAAAGGAAAACAGACCAGAACATATCTCTTCTCATTTTCCATCACCATACATTCTCCATTTCTGATCAAGAAAGACTGTTCTGCTTACTTAGCACAGTAGATTTAGGAGAACATAAGCACATGCAGTATATCTTGGTTTGAGAGCCTTAGTGGACACCACCATGCTCTCTGACTAACACTAATCCAGTAGGGAATTAGACAACACAAGTGCTTAGAAATGTGCCTAATCTTTTTACACACAAGACTGTAGTCATGCCACAGACACAGGGCTTTCAATTCCACCAGGAGCTGTGCTGCACAATGTGCTGCAGAGCCATTATCTGCCTATACAGGTTGCTGAGCTGTTAGAGATTTAAAGTGTCAAAAGTAATTGCTTGGATCTGTGATGTGTGGAGATTTTTCAACACAATCTGTGTTGTTACATCGATTAAACTATTTCAGTTATCTGGGTCATCAGACCACGATGCCAAGTTATTTATTCATTGTACAAGGGTAAAGGAAACAAAGTAAGGATTTGTTTTCACTGTTTTTTATCCCCTTCTCAGTGCAAGTGAATTAATACTTTATTTCTACCTTTATAAGACACAAAGATCTTTAGCTTTCACACAAAAATAGAGAGATGGAGCTGGGTATTTAATGATTCAAAACTATGGAACTGCAAAATTTTGAGCACCCTTGGGGAAAGCTACTCTGGATTCATTTGCTAGGAAGGAAGAAATAAATTTCATTATATACAATACTTCTTGAATCCTTCTGCTCATCAGCAAAATCAGAAAAAATGAAAAAAAAAATGACATCTGATTGTACCTTTAGTGACTGGACAGAACTTTAACATATCAACAGAGAAGGAAATTAAAAGGGAAAACTCTGAGAGAGTGAAGCTTGTGGGAACGAGAAATTTAATGATGTTTTATGTTTTGACATAAGCACGTAGATAAAGTGTACCTCAGTGAAGTAATGTAATTGAGTGTAACAACTTAAACAATCTAGGGGAAAACTGAGATATTTCAAATCTTTTTTTCTTCCTTTGTTATGTAGCAAGAGTCCGGGGGAATTATTACAACCTGCAGAAAGAGATCCATTCTCTTGCCTTTGAGATCTGTGGCAAAGTTCCTATTAATTGGTAAAAGCACAGGCACAGAGATGGCTTGATGCTTCATCTGGCCTGCTGAGAACCGAGGTTTCACAGATTCAGCTTTGTAAGGAAATGAGCCAATATAATCAAGTCATTAAATAGCTGCTTTCAACTAGAATAATAAAAGGATTAAATTCTTTAATAAGACAATAAAATAGTAGTCATTTTCACCAACAAAGAGTACAGCTTTACCTACCTGCTAAGTTCAAATCTAAGTTAGGGGCATAAATCCTCTCTTTTGAAAAGTTCAGGAAGTATGAACTTCATCTTCAAACGACAGACAAAGCAGGCTTCCTCTTTTCAGACTCATTTCTTATCATTATATCTTTTTAGAGAAATGCAACCTAATTGCTGGGCTGTCTGTATGAGAGCAGGGAGGACACTATCAAAGAGAAGCCCTCCATTTTGCAGAGACAGGGTGTTTAGTGGTGAAGGAAAATTTACAGGAAGGTAAAGAATTGGCTCCAGTCTCCACACTCTTTCCTTCTGTACTCATGACAGAGAAAAGGGCTCTTGTTCCATTATGGCTCTTGAATACATACTTGTGCTTCTTCACATTGCACAGCAATAAAGTTAAAAATGTCATGCTTCTTTGGCCCAACCAGTTATATAGTTTATCTTCCTTATGTGACAGGTAATTTTGGCTGCAAGGTCTCAAACAGCCTTCTCCTCTACTGATTAGAACATTACTGGCTATGCTTTGGTAGTTAGAGAAGTAGAGAACCCTCACTATGGGCTGTAAAGTAGCTACAGGTCTCTTTCTTTCTGAACAAGCATTCTGACACAATGCAAGCAGTGCTTTGTCACCTCCTTCTCCAATCCCATTTCCAAATGCCCTCTTTGAGCCTGTTGTTTCACCTGCATGTTTCTGATACAGAAAGCCATGGGTTTCTCACATTCTTTGGTGGCAATGACATGCCTTACCATTCACATTGGGGCAGTTCAGAGCCACATCTCCTGTTAAAGTATGCATGAAACTTGTGCTTAACACAAAAAGCAAGCTATAAGAATTTATCATCTGGCTACAACAACTACAGGGAAATCAGACTACAAAAGAAAGGATGATTTCCCAATGACTTAGACTGTTACTAAAACAAAAAAATCTAACCAAACAGGAAAAAAAAAACCACTAAGAAATCCAACTGCTGAAGGTGTTACTTCTTAGCTATCAGCAAGCCAAGGACAATATTCTTGCTGGAAAACCAGCAAGAAGCCTAGAAAAGTTGTCAATTGCTCTTTGACCAGAAGAACAAAAGAAAATTTCTTCAGAAATTATTTGCTGCAAACTACTTCCTCAGTTCTATTTTTACACTTTACTCTTCAGAAATAAGTCTATCTTTTAAGGTTTACAGTCCTTGCTGTACCCATTTCTTATATTTATCAGACTTTGTATGAGTCACTGCTTAGTTACTTAGCATTTGAACTTGCAACTGTCTGTTCCCTAGGTATCCTACAGAAAGAACCATAACAAAAACCTGAGAAGCTCACCATATTTCAAATGGGGGAGGTAGCAAATAAAATGGAAAGGTTAACTGACATTCACAGTTCCCTTTTTTACTTCATGCTTTTCCATGATCCGTTAGTACAAACATATGAAATTATTGTCTTTTTGTGGCTTTCAACTCTCTTACTGTCATTGCTTTGCAGCCTGAGGTATTTTTCATCAATATCTGACTGAATGCATATCTAGATCTCAAAGGGTATCCTTCAGCCAACAAGCTTTGCTGTTTCATCATTCCTCATTGACTCAGCAGTGACACAGTTATTGTAAATATTCACCAATTCTGCTGTATCTGCCTAGAGTTTAGTGAAAAATAACTTTGTGAAAAGGGACTCTGTCATATACTTTTTCTTTGCAGAATTTTATCACTTCAATACTGCAATCTATTATTCTGGATGAGCTAGAATACCTCTACCACTGGACATCTCTCCTGCAAACTACTGAGGCATTTATTTCAGAGGAAAAAAAAATTCATAGTCCCATAGTCATCTCTTCAGCATCTTAGGTACTTTTCAGATCCAATCACACATTAATTTCAGCTTTCATCCAAAAGAGAGGATCTTAAAAAGTGAAATATATAATACCTTCAAACACAGCTTCCATCAGGTGGGATGCTCTTCAATTAATATAATAATATAGAATTTCTGTCATTTTTAAGACTACAACATCTCCTCTATCCTTTAATCTCTGTCATATTGCTCTAAAATGACAAAGAATTTGAGTAGAACTGAAAGTTAATGTAAAAATAAAAAAGAAATTCTAGAGCCTGGTTAGTCTTTCCTTAGCTTTTCTCTACTTTTTTCTTTTTCTTTCCCCTGCCACTTGACAGCTATATCTGTTTATATATCCCCATTCTAATCCAAAAATAATAAGACAAGGTCTTACTTGAAAAATACAGTAGAAGCCAAGTAATGGAAAGATTAAGTAGACTCTCTGAGGTCAGAGAGCCCTGTGTTTTGCTCAGCTTTCACAGACTCATGGAATCACAGAATGTCAGGGGCTGGAACAGATCTCAAAAGATCATCCATTCCAAACCCCTGCCAGAGGAGGATCTCCTATACCAGATCACACAAGACCATGTCCAGGCGGGATTTGAATATCTCCAGAGAGGGAGACTCCACAACTGCCCTGGGCAGCCTGTTCCACTGTTCTGTCACCCTCACAGTGCAAAAAAATTTCTTCATGTTTACATGAAACTTTCTATGCCTCAACTTCCCCCATTGCCATTTGTCCTGTCACTGGGCAGCACCCAGCAGAGCCTGGCTCCATCCTTCTGGCACTCACCCTTTGCATATTTATAAACACTGATGAGGACACCGCTCAGTCTCCCCTTCTCCAAGCTAAAGAGCCCCAGCTCCCTCAGCCTCTCCTCATAACAGAGATGTTGCATTCCCTCAGTCATGAGTCAGATCTCATTTCCTGAATTATGCAAATGTGGGGGGTTTATTACTCTTTGAAGGAGAAATATATTAGGCTTTAAGGATTTTTAATGTTCTTTGAACATTGTGTTGCAACAAAAATGTTTATTTTCTCCATAAATAATAATAATAATAATTTAAAAAATATAGTATTTTATAAAATACTGTCTGGTAGGAGTAGAAAGACCAGGGTTTGAATGTTTCTATCACTTAAAGAATTGCTTTGTGCTTTACATTACAAAATGAAAGGAGAAATATATGCCACCTAGAGAAAACACAAAAGCTAATATGTCTACAAATGTAGAAGAGACTTTCCAATATCTCCAACATCTTGTGGTCTTGTAAATCAGCAGCTTCCCTCAACAGGTACAATTCTAGAGCATTATTGAGAGACTCATCTCATCTAAGCAAAGACATTCATCATGCAGACCCACTTTTGTCTTATTTTGTCCAACCTGTTTTGAGGTTGGCAAGTCAATCTCTGTGATTGTCCTTCCTCAATTTTGCTCAGATTTACATAGGGGAAAAGGAACTATAAACTCATGGGGATGCTCCTCATGTGAAACCAAATGTAACCCTGTCTAGACAGCAATGTAAGCTTTTCAGAAGTGTTGTTAGACCACAGCTACACACATGTGCATACCCACATGTAAGCAAAATAGATGCACACCTATTCTACACACCTGGAGTCAATGAGACCAATCCTGAAATTACGTCCAGTTTGCAAGAGAGGCAACGTCTCTCACAACTGACACTTAAAATAACAAAGAGAATGTAGTAGCTTACTATAATTATGCCTGTTAATATTATATCAGAATTCAGTGGAACAAAGAATGTTGATGGTGATTCAAATACATTTCTTGTATACATTCTGAGAGTTCTTCTTTTACTTTCTATTAAAGGTAACAGTATGATTAAAGCATCAGTCAAAATGTTCCAAAACTTCTCCTAACAAACTGATCTGGACTACAAGCCTTTTATTTTTCTTTTCCCCTCCCACTGAGATTTAGCAACATGCTTTTATGAAAATTACAAAGTCATAACACCACAAGAATCAGGGTTGTTTCTCTATTCGAGCTTACTTCTAGCAAGAATGAATTGGTTTACCATGTGTG
The DNA here is from genome assembly GCF_015220805.1 of Pogoniulus pusillus. NCBI lineage: Eukaryota > Metazoa > Chordata > Aves > Piciformes > Lybiidae > Pogoniulus > Pogoniulus pusillus. The sequence continues at coordinate 14,645,686 of NC_087277.1, read as the reverse complement.
TATGATGGTGGAAAAAAATAGCCCTTAGAAATCTATTTGGTCTCATTAATTTTGACATAAAATTTAAGACTATGAAGTCATAAAGCATAAATTAGATGTCACCTTGCATTGATCCCTTAAAGAAAAGGAAGCTGATCATTCTTGGTTTATTTCACCAGAAAATTATTTGCCTGGAATACTTCAATGCTTAATTAAATTGTCATATAACACATATAAAATGCTGAATAAAATAGTCCTTTGCTGTGCCACTACATTAATTTTCTGTCATCAAAAGTGTTTATCTTGTTAGCTGCTTAACTTAAACTTGCAAAATACCAATTGAGTGTTATATCTGAATATATTTAGAATATTTAAATTCCTTCTTTTATTGCACTATTGTTAAACTTTTAATTTTCTTCTTGTTGCAATTAGCATTTGGAGAGTACAACTTCATTAATAGGCTGTCTTTAATTTGCATTTTACTTGTTTGCTGTAAGATCAGTGGAGCAACTCCGTATTTTCTTGGTGGGGAAATATTGCAGGAAGACTATAGAGTTTATGAAAGATTTCCTTAGTTTTGTTTCCTAGGAAGAAAGGCTCACACATTAGCTTTTCAGGTATTCAGTCTTCTCAGTACCCACACTACTCACGTCTGAAAGTTTCACAGACATTATCCAAATCTGACAGAAAGGTAGAAAGGTTTAGATTTTAATGATTGTTAAATCACAACCAGCAGTTCCTAGAATATTTCATGTCCATGGCAGCATGTGTCTTCCCAGATGACAGCCACTGTACAGAAGTTAGAACAAGCTCAGAACTGTTTCCCATACACGGTTTGTTGCCACTGTTTTGGAGACTTGAGGAAGTTTAGCAGTACAGCTAGTATAGACTAAAATAGACTTTCACGACCAGCCAGTGACAGAGTCTCAGGCAAATGTCTTGCATTCTTCATGTTCAAGTATGCCTACAGTGTTACCCCAAGTGTCAGTTCAGAATCCAATCACTTTGATAAAGGCAAGAATGAGACAGGATGTGACATGTTTAAGTGCCTTGTATTTCAGGGCAGCACAGAAATAATTGCAGAGACTTCATGGGTTTGTGGCTTTAAGATGTCACGCTCCAGAGCAGAGTTCTTTTCAGGTTCTCTCTGTCTGCCACACACACAGACAGTTCAGGTCATGATATCCCTTGGTGCCAGACCAAGGTGCTCTCAGTCATCCTCCTCTGTAAAGAACCACTGGGTCTGGTATCCTTAAAATGTGTTAAGATAGACTGTGCAATTAGGATCTAGCTCTTTATTCCCTCTCCTCAAATGATAACTCTTTAGAGAAATGTATGAAGCTTACTGTTCTTAGTGTACTTTGAGGTCATTTGCTTTAGCTCATGTTATCCTTACAAAGGCAACACTACAACTGGGTGGCTGCACTTTTCAAAAACAGCAAGGGGTTTTTTTATTAGCTATGCCTCTACAAGGTTATGTCTTGCAAAGTTGTTGAGAGATATTCTGCTGGTTATAAGAAATAAAAATGTCTTGCCTTTGATTACCCTTTGAATTGCCTTGGATTCATGAAGAGGTCAATGTAACAGGAACTGAAGCAGCAGAATTATCCTTTTCACAATTGAACAGCTGAGAATCAACTGACCACACACAAACACCTGTTTCAAGGTGAGATGCATAGCTCTCCCAGAGCACATTGGATTTCATGACTGTAATGAAAAACAGGACACCTGCCTCAGGCACTAACACACAAGGGCCTAGATTTTACATGTCTCAAACCAAACCTCACTCCTACAATCTGAAGCCAGTCTGTCAATAAAAATGCACTCCAAGGAGGAGAGTTCCTGATCCTCACATGGTCCTGAACTGTGTAGCCTTGCAGTTTCCAGTTGTCTGCAGTGTGACCATTGCAGGTTATTCATCTTGGTAGTCACCATACCTCTTCAAACTAGCAGAAACTGCAGGAATGCCTCCCATATGGCATATTTCACACAAAATACCAAGCAGCATAGGGCAAACCAACACCTCATAGTTATGCTTGCCATGCAATACTGGCATGTGAACAATAAAGTCACTGACACTCCAGTACTATAAGTGGGATACATATTGAGGTGGGGCACAAGTGCAAATGATGATAGATTTCAGGGAACAGGTCAAAAGTGTGACTTTTAAAAAAATTATCTGGGGGTTTTGTTTGTGGGTTTTGGTTTTTTTGGTTTTTTTTTTTTTGTTGTTTGTTTGTTTTTTTTTAGTTTCCAAATAGTGACTATTTCCTGAAATAAGGCTGCTATGAATTGTGCTGGAACATGTTCATAATATTTTAGGTATGACAACATGAACAAAAGCTTCTCTGTGTCATGGCATAAAAACTACAGACATCAAAGAGAAAAGGTAACCTCTGGACTGTCAGGGAAAAAAAAATCTTCCATCTCTTTCATAATATTACTGCACTAAAGGGAAACTTTCAACTGCTGCTTCTTTATCTATGTGACACATTTCCCTTGTGAGAGTATCTGATGCTGAGTGTGCACAAAATGGTACTAACTATGGCACATGCTGCACACCTTGTTTCCATCTCAGACTTCTGAAACATTAAGTATACTCAGCATCCTTGGGTCACCTTTCAAAAGACAAAAAATGTTACGTTTTTGTTTGCAGATAGAAACTTTCTATAGTCAGCTATGCCAACAATATTTATTTATTTATTTATTGTCTTATTCCAGAGTCTTTTGAAAGCATATGATGCCAAGACCTTCTCTAGTGCTTTAGCAAGGTTTATTTTACCAGTACCCAATTATAAGCATAGTCTGGGAGTCTGAATTGTGAAAATAGAGTGTTTTGAGAGGAAAAAAATAAAGGTACTGGTTACAGGCACAGCGTGATTCACTAAACAGCAAAACCACTGAGGGGTCTTGAATAAAGCCAATTCCCTAACCCGGGAATCCTCCACAAGCCTTTTCCACCAGAGCAGACCTCATCCAAGTAGGAAGTCCTTTACAAATACATTGAATCACCCCTGCCTAAAGAGGATTATCAGTAGCTCTGAGATGGCAGGATCAGGACCTCACAAATATTTCTGTTAGTGTGATGACCCAGCTGCATCTAATGGCAGTGGGTGGTTTCTAACACCTAAAGATCACTAAGTCACAGGAAGCCACCTGCACTGTATCTTTGCAGCTCACAAATATGATTACCTGATATTTTTCTGTATTTACAATAAAAACATCACAATCTTTGGAAAAAACAATCCATCCAGAGTTGTAAGAATCCTTGACAAAAATAAGCTATGAAATTTAACTAAAACCCAACAGCTGCTCCTAATCAGCAAGCCAAAAAGAAATGGACACCTGTAATAAAATGAGTCCATACCTACATTTCATGCAAAATTCAGACCTTAATGTGTCATTTCCTGAAATACTGGCTAAAGAGACAGACTGCAAGCAATTCCTTGGAGTCTCTCATGCTTAATCTGACCTCCAGTACCAACTTTATTTTCTATTTCACAAGGACACTTTTACTGCCAGATTGTATTTTGGGTCACCTTTAAGATGTAGTTTAACATGCCATTCCCCATGATGCTCTAGTCCCAAGGGCACAAGAAGATAGCAACTAAATCTGCTTTGTTTCCAAACCTGACTTTTTTGGTATTGCTGTTACGAGATTACTGAACAGCAGCTGAGATTTCAACACAAAACCCAGAGGTGAAATTTCAGTAGCTAAATACAGGTGCTAAATTCAGACACTTAGTTCAGTCTCCACTATATAGTCAGTGAAGCAAGGCAACTGACCTTTATATGCATCCTTTACATGACTGATTTGATTGTCTTAGGCAGAAGAGGTATACATATACACCTGGGTAGTGGCAAAACAAAATCATAGACACTCTAAGGAGCACATTTCTGGACCCTAGTTGGTGGCATGAGAATTGCTTTATGAATTTCTATGAAGGGACTTTGGTCTCTCTGACAATTTTGAGGAAGGTACAGCACATGCCTGTACAAAGAGGCACAAATGCCAGACAAAATTGGGTCCAAAACATTTTTTTAATCCAGTTTTCTTATTATTAGCTTCCATTTGAGTTTAATGCAAATGGGAAACAGAGCAGTCCATGTTACTTGTTTTTATAGCTGCTTTCTGGCAGGGTTCGTAGTCTGGTTCTCAGGCACTTCTAGGGTATTAGCTGGACTCACAACCCTCAAAGGGTATGTTCAAATGCAAAACATTTCCCTTTCTAATGAGCATAGATCATAGAATCATAGAATCAACCAGGTTGGAAGAGACCTCCAAGATCATCTAGTCCAACCTAGCACCCTGCCCTATCCAATCAACTAGACCATGGCACTAAGTGCCTCATCCAGTCTTTTCTTGAAGACCCCCATGGACGGTGCCTCCACCACCTCCCTGGGCAGCCCATTCCAATGGGAAATCACTCTCTCTGTGAAGAACTTCTTCCTAACATCCAGCCTATACCTACCCTGGCACAACTTGAGACTGTGTCCCCTTGTTGTATTGCTGGTTACCTGGGAGAAGATGACAACATTGGAATCCAGTGTCTGCTTTCTGATCAGTAGCCTCCTATACATACTGAATAGAATCAAAGGTGCTACCATTCTGAGACGTGTACCAAAACGTCCTGCACTGTCAATGAAGTGTATTGAAAATTTTGCTGCAGTTTTTGGCTCAAGAGAGATGCTCATTTACAAAAACTGCTCTGGAATATTTTCAATATTTCTTCAGTGGTATTTATGAGGAACATTTGCTTTATAACTTTTCTTTTGTTTTATGACACCAAGACAGCAAAGATTTGCTCTCACTTCTGGCATTTAGGCACTAATGTTATATATAAAACAAATCATCCAAGGAAGGAAAATTGCAATTTTGGTAACCTTTTCCACAAGTACTGAAAAGTGTCCAAATGTATCATTAAGGTCAATACTCCCATATTTGTTGTCTCACTAAACCAATATAAAATTTAACATTTCTTTCCTATAATCATGCTCTTCATACAACACATTTTTGTTGCTTCAGTTTTGTAACTATACTAAGTCATCCCAACACCAGATGTCTTTCAGCACAGATACATTTTTTGCTGGTTCTATTTAGTTCTTCCTCTAACACATCATAATTTTAATAATATTCTTTGGCCTCCTCTGATTTAGACAAAACTGCTTTCTGTTTCATTTTTATTTTCAAATGGTTCATCCAGAAAAGCATAAGTGGCAGTGAAAACATAGTTTGAAACTGCATGTGTCAAATGGGGATGAGCATCAAATGATAACGGAGCCTAAAGGTGCAACATTTCAGCAATTGAATGAGGCAATCAACCAGCTACTGGCAGAATAACTCCCAATCTGATGGTATTCCAAATGTACCCTTTTCATTTGTTGGACATCATCTGAATATCAATCCCAGGTTTTGCATCAGCGTTCCTCCATATTTCTGAAGGCAATAAATGGTTATTTGGGTTGTTTTTCAAGCTTTTCATTCTTCTTAATAGGGCAATGTTCATTAAATGTCAGTGTGATATTACCTTAACAGGGTGTAGATAAACGAATTTCTTCCTTTTTGTTGCTGTTGGTTTATGGTGAGGTTTTTTTCATAACTGATTTAAAAATCAAATTATTTTGAAGTCAGAAAACTATTATTTCTCCTTATTTCTGATTTTAACCCTTAGCATGTTGCAAATGCATGAAAGAAAATCCCATATTTGCTGATATACATGAATCCAGCAGAAATGTGACCATCCTTCTGATTTTTAACTCACAGTGAAATTCTTGTTTCTTACTGACCATTCTTCACTCTTGGTTTTTAACCTGTGCTTGCTTCATTGTACAACTAGTTTGCTGCAGAAGGAGGCACACTCAAATCTGTTCCTGGGAAGCTGTTGACACAGTCTGTTTACCTTACCACAATTGGGACTTGTTTGTACTGAGTGAATATTGATCTGTGTTCAGCCTCATCATAAGCCTCAATTTAAGAAGGATCTGAACATTTACAATTTAAGGCAAGGATTAAAGCTACTGTAAGAACAAATAATATGAAACCAAATAAAGTTAACAAATTCTTTGCATTAATATGCATCAATGATGCAAATTACATATTTACAGATGAAATGGGTTGGATACAAGTTCCTAACAGGACATCAACTTTAAGCACAAATAAAATTTTCCTGTGCTTGTTTTCTGCATTTAATAAAGATTTGAACAAATACAGGACAGGCAAGATCACAGAAAATATAAACCATATTAGGACACTAAGGGAAGTTGTCCTTTTATAAGGCAATTCTGTAAAAAATCCCTTTACAGAATAGCTCTGACAGTCCAGATGAATGACCCTAGAGCAAGAATATGAAATTTAAGGGCCCGTGACATAAATTTAGCTATGTTGGGGATGAATTTGGGTGAACGGAATGCATTAGTATACAGATAATTCCCAAAGTAAGGTGAATCAAAGTGATACCAATAAATTATCAGACAGATAAACCTGATATTCTGACAGGCTCAGTGGTTGTGCTAGTGGAGAAGTGACACTCCTGGAAAAGGCAAGTAAGATATGGAAAAGAACAGGACCCACTTAGTATATTTTGATATGTTCAGTTAAGAGAGTGCATAAGACAATGCTCAATTTCAGATAACTCATCACATTTAAGAGTTCAAGTGGGTTTTTATGTTGTTTAATAATTACTTCATATGATTTTTAAAATGATGTATGATACCATGAGAAAAAAATATTTCTGCTTTGGCCACTTGAAGCTTTTCTTCATTGAGGACATCAAAGTCTTCTTTCATACAAGAGAGAAATCTTTCTCAATTAAAAATTCTGAGATTTCTGTTTTCCACACATGATTTAGGAGGAACACAAATACTGAAATACACTGGAATGTAATAGAGCATCAAAAGAAAGTTTATATTTACTGCAAAACAAAGGCTAAACATTTTTTTCAAGTTCTAAACTTGACAAGTCAGAAATTTCCAGTCACTAGTTATAGGAAATTGAGAAGAAATGAATGATTTTTACTTCCTGAGAGTGAATTTACACTGCCATAATATACAGTATTTATCTAGTGATCATCCAGTAAACATTGCAGGGAATACATTTATTTCAATAGTGTTATTAGATAATCCTTATGTGCCAGTATGGGATTTCAGAATTTCTCAGAAAGTTGAAACTTTCTATTTCAGGCAACAGTTCTACTAGGAAGTGTCTCCAGGTATAAAAAATGTACTCAGAAAATTTCTCAACCATTAATTCCATATAATTTATTTGTGAAGTGTGTCACTGGACCATTATCTTAATGCAAGATGTCGATGCATTTGAGATCTTGAAAATTCCTAAAAGAAAGCTAAATACTGCCTACAGGATGCTCTGTAACATTTGAGACACCAGGGTAAGTCTATAAATAAATGAAAATTCGTGTTTCGAATGACTTGACATTTTAGAAATGTCTATTTGTCACCATCAACTTTCCTTTAAGTCTTTCCAAGTACTACAAATTGCAAAGAGCAGCCAGGAAGTAATCCAATATATTTTCATTGCCATCAAAAAATGCCTCTATTTTCATTCAGAAAAAAAAAAAAAGAATGCTTGTCAGTTTTACTCCAGTTTTAGAATGATAAAACATTATTCTTGCAGACTATTTGTGTTAAAATTGTCTTTATTTCCAGACTCACTGCTGTGTGTCCAGTTAAAGTTGATGAAGATGACTTGTGGGTTTCTTGGAGTGTAGCATGAAGTGTGGTATTTTTGATGACATTTTGATGACACCTTAAAGCTAACATTCATTCTCAGTATGACCTTGCAACACTGTGATAAATATATATTATATTGCACAGATTTTCTCTGACCCTCTTCCAAGGCAGACATCAGGCTATAACCAATGTAGGTAGAAATTGTGATGTAGTCATTTCCCTATGCACAATCCACCTTATTCCATACTAGATTTCCTAGAATATCCCAGACTTCTGTTTGTGTCAGTAGACATCACACATGACCTACATGAGGCTGTGTGCTGCAAGATCAGCAATCAAAGGCCATGCAGGATAGTGTAAGCATCTCAAAGACTGAATGTTTCTCTTCAGACAAATTAATCACACACGCCCTTTGGGTCAAGTAAGATGACAGAACATATTTTCAAATAGAAAGGACCTCCAGGGACGGGGCTTCTACCTCTTCCCTGAGCAACCTGTTCCAGTGTTTCGCCACTCTCAAGATGAAGAATTTCTTCTTATCATCCAATCCAAACCTACCCACTCCTACATTTGGTCCATTCTCCCTAGTCCTATCACTACCCAATATTCTGAAAAGTCCCTCACCACCTTTCTTGTAGGCCCCCTTCAGATACTGGATGGGTACAATAAGGTCTTCTCAGAGCCTTCTCCTCTCCAGACTGTACAACCCCAACTCTCTGTCTTTCTCCATAGGAGAGGTGCTTCATCCCTCTGAGCATCCTCATCACCCTTCTCTGGATATGCTTCAGCATGTCCATATCCTTTTTGTAATTGAGGCTCCAGAACAGGACACAGTACTCAAGGTGGAGTCTCACCAGAGCGGAATAGATGGGAAGAATCACCTCCCTTGACCTGCTGGCTGTGCTTCTCTTGATGCAGCCTAGGATACAGTAGGCTCTCTGGGCTGCAAGTGCACACTGACAGCTCATGTTGAGCTTCTTATCCACCGGTACCCCCAAGTCCCTTTCTCCAGGACTGCTCTCAAGCCAGTCACTACCCAGCAGACATTGGTGCTTGGGAATGCCTCAACCCAGATGCAGGACTTTGCACTCAGTCTTGTTGAACCTCATGAAATTGGATTGGGCCCACTTCTCCTGCCTGTCTTGGTCCTTCTGGATGGTATCCCTTTCATCCTGCTTGTCAACTGCACCACACAGCTTGGTATTGTCAGCAAATTTGCTGATGCTGCACTCACTGCAAGTTTCTATCACTATACATAGATAGATAGACTGGGGAGAGTGGTGCAGTCACTCATATCTGAACAGGAAGCCAAGAAGCAAAACAGAGTTTGTGAAGGCAATTGCACCCCATCAGAGAGCGAATGTCAGTGGCGAATTCTTTCTTTTTGAGAGAACATCGAATCCAAAGAAATGTTAGAACGTGAGCAATCAGATTGTGAACTGCTGCACAAAACATCCTGAACTGCTGCTTTCATTGTCACCTTAAGTGGAAAGATAGTGAAGAGCCTACGTTTTCTCCTTGACCTTAGAACCGAATCAGGCTTTTACTGTCCTGCATTTTCAGAGACACCAAGCATCAGTAGTTGCAACAAAGGTATCCAGATCATTTCCTGACTGAGGCTCTGATGCTGCTGATAAGGAAGTTTGTACTGACTGCTGCACATGAACAGCCCCATTGAATTAGTACACAATTATCTTCAAGAAAGGAGGACTAAACTTTTGGAGGGCATATAAACGATATGACAAAAGCACTCGAGTATTGCAGAGGAAAGCAGTACTTTTATGCAGCCATCAATGCAAAGGGCAAACCAAGCAGGTGTTCATTTAATCACAATAATCCTGTTACCATAGTTGCCTTTGCTTTTTCTCTTTCCCGAGTTTATGTGCTTCCTCAGATGCTCTGATGTAGCACAAATGTTATCCCCACTTTTATGTTTTCTGTTACACAGGAAAGGTGGCAGTTTGCAAGCAGTGATCTCTGTAGAGCAATGCCTTCAGAATAAGGCAAATGCCGTTTGGAAATTGAGGGTGGTTTTTAAAGAAACTATTGAAGTATTTTGTCAGTTTGGGGAAAGTTCATATACTGAGCTCTCTCATTTTCACATAGTTTGGCTGCATGAATTCTAATGTAAAGTAGCACTTTTAAAAGCTCTCTAACTTCCAGAAGAGAGACTTTTAGAAAAGTAATGATTGTTTTGTTGTTGGTTTTTTTTTTTCTCTTTCTCCATTTAATTTTTTGCTTTCTATGGTTTGTTTCCTCCCATTTATATTCCTTTCTCTTTGGAGAGAACAAAGAACAAAGAAGAGAAACAAAGAAGAGAAAGCCAGCTGCAAGATATCTCTGCGCTACTTATTCTAGATGCTTTACATGCAAGTTCTTATAAACTTTTTCTTCTTTTTTTTTTTTCCCTTTTCTTTTTAATTTTCTTTCTACTTTCTTTTCTTTTTACTTTTTCCTTTCCATCTCCTTCTCCTTTTCTCCACCCTCCTACCTTTTTTTTATTTGTTGTTTTTCATTCCACCCCAGTGCTCCTGGAAAAGCATGGGCATCTTAGACAAAATGCATCTTTTAGAAATGAGAATAGGAAAATATGTCTACTGCTGTACCAATGCACAAATGGGACCAATTTATTTTGTGCCACTCAAAATGGCACAGAAATGTCTGTTTGCATCTTCTGGCTATGAATGTTTTTGCATGTCTAAATATAAAGGTTTATTAGAGCCACCATCGATGAGAATGAGGCCCTGGTTTTGCAGTTACTGCACAGCACTTGTAAACTGCTAGGCAATGATGGCATTTCTCCAATCTAGTGTAATGCTGGACACTCAGGATGAGATTTCCTCATACTAAATTTCATGGTGAAAGCATTGATAAATCTATAAGACAACACAAAAAAGCAGCACTGTCATTCTGTAGCAGCCATTGGCTTGCACTTATCACTAGTTACCTGGCACACCATGCTTAACCACACTGGCTTGGAAAAGTAAAAAACTGAACAGCTAAATTTGCTTTGTTGGAAAAGTGTGGAAGACGTAGAAGGAAATGAACATATTGTCTTAACTAATTTCTACAATATAGAAATAAATGCTCAAAGAATTGCAGTGCTTCTTGTTAAGAACAGCAATTGGGGGGAAAAAAAATTGTATTCTAAGATGAATTTTGAGTGATTGCTTTGGATTTGTTCTTTCCCTTTGCCAAGCCAAAAAGAAGAGTTAGGTAATTTCAAGACCTTTTCTTCCTGCTCCAAATGCAGAAATAAAGACTGATCATTGTGAAGAGAAAGACAATTTTGCTAACTACACAGACCTACAAGAAATAGAAAAAGCACAGCATGGCCATTTCGTGCCACCTTCTTATAATCTCAGAAGATGTGGATGTGAAATCAACAAGTAATAAGGGGAGACTTGGTTTCAAGGAGTACACAAAGTGGCTAATCAGTTATTCATGTTTCATGTTGCATTCAATTCCAGCTTTGAGAAGCAGTAATGGAGGAAGCTACAGGAGAGTTTTTGTGAAGATGGTACAAGCTGGAAAATGCGGTTTTATCACAAGGACTGCTGTGACTCCAACATCTGCATTTGTAGGAAACAATGAAATCTAAAGTTTCTTTCTCCATTGTGAAAAACCACAAACTTTGGATACTTGAAGTAATAAAATAATAAGAGAAAGAGCTAAGTAATCATTAAAAGTTTAAAAAAAAGAAGTTGGATTTTCTATGTTTGCTTTCTTGCTTGCATTTTAAATGGACTTTTTGCAGAATAAATCTGTTACCTGAAAAATTGTCAATTAATGACAGGATGACTTCCATGTTGGTAGAATTTAGATGCAATCCCACACATACAGTACTAACTAATATATTATGACCAAAGGAAAAATTTTGGCCATTCTGAAGTTAAGATATTAATTCCCCTTCACTGTGGGCAGCATTTTATCCCAGTCATCTTAGGTTTTGGTCTTCTTGTCAGGTCTGTGGACCAAAAAAACCCTGACAAACTAATTATATAGGGATCACTGACTTCAATGGCTTTGAATAGCTCCCATTCCAGCCAGTTAACACCAGTGTCTGGGAGAATCATAGAATAAAACCATACTTTCAACCTCTGTTTGCATCTGTACATGCAGAAAGTTTAATATTTGACACTTTCTTAATGAAGACCTTATTTCTAAATCAATTTAAACTGTATGCTTTTTAATACATCATTTAGCCTATTATTGATCCTTGCAGAGTTCACTGTTCTCATGCTTTCCAGAAAGATTGTTAGTTCTTGGCCACATACTGGTCAGCATAATTCCTTATCCTCTGAAAATACTCAAGATTTCTAATTTTTCCCCCTATTTAAATTTTTAGGTCACATTCTTCTTCAAGATTCAGTATGAATCAAATGTTCTCATTACATTAGCAGGTTCAGGTCACCACTCTCCTCAATCTGAAAATTATTCTCAAGGTGTCTGAGAATTTTATCAGCCTCCTTCAAAAATAGGATGGAGTCTTGCCTCCCATTATGCCTTTCTGTGGGGATGAAAGGCAACACTCAAAAATCTGCTGGAGATTAATTACCAACAGAAGCAATGAGTAGGTGCTTAGCATCATTCTCCTGGGGTTTTCTTGTGGGCTGGGGGCTTACATTTTTTTTAGTAGCATTTCTATTTTCATCTCCAGTGGCAAGAAAGATTCCATTTCTAAAGTGTGCTAAAAATTCCACAAATACCTTTAGTAACAAATAAAAGTGCTCAATATCTCTGATGAAAGAAGAAATAAGAGGATAAGATATTCCCAGGATATAAGGCATCAAGACATGGAATCTTCTCTCTCAGTAATCCTGTGCATTTTAGTATTTATTTCCTCAGCCACAGCTCCCTCCTTTCTATGATTAATACAGAAGTCTGCTCTTATTCAAGAATGTTCCTTTTTGTTTGCTTGCTGATATTTTGTTATATGTTACCCTCAACATGATTTTCTCTTTTGTCATTGGCTACAAGACAAGTTTCTTTCACATGTCCCTCCTTTGATTCTGCTAAATTTTACCTCCTCAGTAATTCAAGATCACAGCCAAGCTGTGGGTTTGCTTTTCTGTTTAGGGCCAACTCTGCAGTGCAAACAAAACATTATCAAATCCCTTTTCTTCTTGTTACATACAGTGATTACACTAAATCCACTAAATCATTCAGATGAGGAATGTTAACAGAGGAGATGTAGTGTAAATATATACACAGAGCGACCATGGATTTGCCTCTTCTATTGAGCATTCATATAGACAGGATTTGGGGACAGAACTGTCTTTGTCCTTTTGTTTTCTTTTTTAATTGGAACTATCAAAGCCAAGTCACATCAAGGGTATACAATAAACATAGTCTGCAAAGACAGTCACGGTCCCTCTGTGCACTGTGAATCTCAACCATCCTCCATCAGTTAACACCACACTAAGTACCTCCTGGTATGTTGTGTGTTATTTAAAGTAAAAACTCTTCAAGGCAAAAATGCCAAGAGTAGAAGTGATGTGCTCATTATACCACATAAACAACTTCAATGCATTGATTTACAATCCATTCAACCATTTCAACAGATCTAAGAACAGTACAGTCAGACTGTGCAAATCATAGAAATTCATAGGAGAAAAAAGAAAACAACAAAACAAACAAACCAGCAAGTCCTCTAATTTCTGTTACCAGAATAATGTATCTTTCACTTCCACTTAATATCAATGGGACTTACCTCTTTGGGCTTGTACTAAACCGTACTGCAAAGATTGCTCACCTTGGAGGCAAACAAATGACTCTTTTGAATGTATTTTTTTCCCTCCATTACATGAGCAGTTGATGGCTTTCCAATGTTCGAAATTTAAAATAAGGATGTGTTAGCATCTGGCCTTGAGGTCTCAGCCACCACTCACATAACCCCTTTCACGAATCTCTAAGGTTTTTACTTGCAAATCATATGGTAACATGTTCCTGTGACAGCTCAGCTATAACATGGATGTTTCCTAACCGTGGCAATACTTCTACAGGAATGTATATTGAAACAACCAATTTGAAGACACATAGGCTACAAAGCTTTCAGAAGGGAAACTTCTTTGCTGTTACTCATTTGAACTGGTATTGAACTATGTTACCCAGAGGTTAAAAGACTGCTACTGATGCCCAGAGCCCCAGGAGACCCTCCGTGTTAGCATTTATTTGTACAACAGCAATTTTTCCATGTTTTTACAGTAATTTAAAGGATGGCACTGAAATTTCTGCCATCTGCAGCTATGCATCTAAGCAATGGCTGCTTGATTTCCCGATAGGATAATGTATATTAGAAATATAAAGCTGTGCTCACCACAGCCAGCTCTGGAATTAGATAAAAATACACCATCTGGGACAGTGAGTAGCATGAAGCAGGCATTTTATGGACTAGTACATGTATTCTCTATCACTTTCATAGACACTTTCTAGATATTAATGTCAAATGATTTAAACATTTTTTTCTAAGCCTGGCTGTATTTCTGACTTTCAGTCACCATCACCTTATTAGCATTCTTCAGGTCTTTCCCCCCATATTTCTGTGACAGAGAAAGGCAGAGAATTTTTCTTCTCGTACCATCTAGGTACTTTAAATCTCTGTCTACAGGTAACAACCACCCCACTCCCCAGTGATGTGTGTGCAGTTCTCCATGCAAGTGGGTCTTTATTTAGCCCTTCTTTTACACCTTCTTAACTCACAGCATGCTTTCTTTCCCCACTTTTATTAAGTAACATGTTTGTATTCTCTCCTTAGCTTTCTCTCCTTTTCTTGCACATACTAATCTTTCTCTAACCTTAACTTGCACATTTGCTCCATTGTTTCTTTTTCTTTGTATGTATCCCTTTTTTTTCTGCTTTTTTCCTTAGCCATTTATTTTTTAAACTCTCACCTCTCCTATAGGCTTCTCTAGCTGTGATTTACTGAAGGGAGGTGTGCAAAAGTATGCACGACACCACCTCTCTGTCCATTCCCATTTTTCTCAGCGATCTTACTGAAGAAGACTCCTGAATACTGTGGATGGAGATGTACTCAGCCCCCCTGGATTTCACAGAACCAACCCACAGAATTTGTCATCTTAGATATAGACATTTACTGCCACTCACTTTACCTGAATACCACTTCATAATCCAATACTGTATCACGGAGAGAAAGAAACACTTTCTGAATGATACTTTTAGTCATATGATTTATGTCTAGGCAGTCCGGCAAGGAGCAAGGAGTTGGAATCCATGATCCATTTCAGACCCTTCTGCTTGAGAGACTCCGTGATTCTGATATTAAGACTGCTTCTTGTGGGTCCTCAAACTTTCATGTCTCAGTTTCTCCATGCAGTTCAACGTTATGCCCCATGCCTGATTCTTTTCATAGCTCCATAACTCCTTTTTCTTTTTCTCCTCTTTTTTTTTTCCTCTTTTTTTTGTCCTCTTTTTTTTTTTTTTTCTTCTTTTTTTTTCTCCCCTAAATTCATTGAAATAATTTATAAAGAACAAACTTCCTTAGGGTATAAATAACCATGTCACAGATTTGCAATCTAATTTTAAAGAGGAAGCTGTGTTATTTCATTTCTCTTTATTGTAATTTACTTCTCCGCTTTCAAGATTGAAATTTTCTATATCCCAAGATCTTATGCATGCAATTTAAAAGAATCTCCACATCACATCAAAGCTGCCCACTACAGATATCAGTACAGCACAGATTGTGACAAAGAAGTACAAATGAAAAAAAAATCCACATGCATACACATAAGCTTCCTTAAGCAGTAATTTTGGGACATTCATCACATCTCATTCTATTTAACCGTGGTTACATATAGTCTGTGGTCCTCTCAACCCACAATTAAAAGACCCACTTTGATAAATCTGAAATTTCATGAAGAGATATTATTTTGTCAAATGTTTACAAGGCAAATCTCATCAAAAATTAAAATGGTTAAAGCAAAGTACTCTTCTTTGTCATAAAAATGGTGCAGTGTGTTCTTTCTGGACCTAGTTATTCTCTTGATAAATTATTACCTCTTCTTGCATTTCTGTACTTTAGTCAATTCTTTACATAAAAAAAGAACACATCTGATTCCGAATTTCACAGAGGTATACTTAACTCCCTCACCTCCCTGAAATGTAATGGAGACATTAAAGAAAAAGAGACCTACTAAAAATGCCCCTGTGGCTTGCAGAAGATTATGGAGGTGAAGATTTTACACTAAACTTAGCTGTCAGCCCTGGGGAGTGTTGTGACATCTTATCACCACGTTTCAGTATTTAAGGGGTGTGAAGATTTAATTAGGACTTGTCCTGGTGTAAAGAAACAAACAAACAAGCAAAGAACAAAAAAAATCCCAAAACTCCAAAACCCAAACAAATCCGAGGTATATTTTCCATATATCCAACATTACTGAAGACAGACTTTAGATAAATATATTTTTACCTTCAGTGAACTCTTTTGTCTGAAAGCTTGTCCACCAAAAAAACAGTATCACGTAGAAAGCTTAGCTCCTAACATGTGTTTTGACAGCTGCATATAAAGCAGTGGCCCAAGGATGTGGAAATGATGAACAGTGAATTCTATTAAATTCATGACAACCTGAAAAAATTGCATGCTGAGAAGAGTTTTGAAGTCAGTGAAGTTGCCAGTAATATCCTCTGTAGATACGCTTCTTAAAAGTTACGCTGATGTGTTCCGCAGTTACATTGCCTGTTTCAACTGAAAATTACTATGATGCCTGAAAATAGAAAAGGAAGCAATGCAAAACCTGAATTTGTATTATTCAAAGGGAAAATAACTTGATACATCTCTCAATAAGACAGCTAGATCTTTTTTCAACAGTCTCCTCTAGTGGTCTAGTAATTTCATGGCTTTCACAAAAGAAAGCTTTGCCAGCGTTGGGAATTCTGAACAAAGTTCTGATGTAGTGGAAAAGAAAAAAAAGAACAGAAAAGTTCTCTCTTGTTTGTGTGTAGTTTATGTGTTACTTGACTTCTCAGGAAGCTGTTATTAATTTTCAGCTTTTACTTTCTGTTCTGAAATGGTCATTTGTGACACTAATTTATGAATATGATAGTTGCAGTTGGAATCTCAAAAAGGTGAAGTATCAATATTTGATGGCATCCTGTGCATACATCATTGTATCTCAAGGATTTTAAACCACTTTGCAAGCTGTACAGAAAATGGAGCACTTTTCATTCTCAGATAACCTGCAGCAGACTCCAGATGTAGAACTTCTGAAAATGGATAGAAGCACTATCCAGAATGGAAAGTTGAAAATAAAATGAGTGTTTTCATATTGCTTAAAGAATAGAATTTGAACAATACCAGAGAAATGCCACCTCTAATGTCAAGGTACTATACAGAAGTTTTAATATTTTCTTTTCCTTTTTAAATAGTTTCTTATTAAAGTATTCTATTAATTTAAGAATTACCTAGATATTTTAGATTTCTCTTGTCTTTTTCTTGTTTGCCCATTGATCAGTTTTATTTCATGGTCAGTACTCTGCAGATTGCTTCATTGACCTGCTAATTAAGCAGCATCACAAGAGTAAAATAATGGTACCAAGGATCCATCTGTTGTTTTTTTTTTTTTTTTTTGGTGGATGTTAGCTGATGTTTAATAAAGAATACAGGAACAGTGAAAAGGCTTAGTTATGAGCCTCGCAGTTCCTGTCAAGGAGGAGCTTAGGAAATTCTTAGACTAGAAGGTGATTTAGTCTTTGGTAGCATTACATAAGGATATGTCCTTGTTTTGCTTGCTTGGTTTAGTTAATTGATGTTCTTTCACAGCTCCCCAGTACCCAGACCTAGTAAGTTCTACCACTAAAACATGTCAGATTTTTTAATGTATAAGAAAGATCACTTCATTTGTTTGTTTTTTTTTCTGATTTTCAATGTGTCTTCCCAGAACACTCATGTTCTTGTTATGTTATCTTGGATGGTTTTGGAAATACTTTCTCAGAATTTGTAAAAAAAAAAAAAAAAAAAAAAAAAAAAAAAGAAACTCAAAACAAAACCAAAACCAAAAATGTACAAAGATATTTCAACAAATCAAGTAGCAGCTAAACCAATGCATATCTTTCTCTGTGGCCATTAGCAATTATTCCCCTCTGGTCATTAGCAGGGGAGAGCTGACTATGCATGAATTCATACAGAAGAATTAATGGGCCACATCTGAAAAGATAATAGCTGAGCTATTAAAGAGAAAAGAACCTAAATGAATGAAGAACAAGGAAGGCTGAAGAAAGATTAGATGAGAAGATGCTGCACTAGAGACTGTGTTTATATATATATATATATATATATATATATATATATATATATATATATATATCCTTATACGGTATTAAAGACAATGTGGTTGGTTCCATTTCTTCTGCCCACATAAGTCTCCATTTTTTCATAGTATTTCAGTGTGAGAAATACATCAGCATCAAACCAGGTCTGTTCATGCCACCACCAAAGCATTGGGTGCCCCTCAACACATTCAGCAACATGATATACCTGTCAGAAGGCTTCAGCCAGAACTTAGCTAAAAATGAAATTTAGGGAGATGGCTCTAAAAAGCCCCAGAAGACAGAACAAGAAAAATAAAACCCAAATAAATTGTAAAAACTCCTTAAAAATAAATCCCAACAAAACAAGACCTTGATGCTATTTTACCTCTCCTCTCCTCTCCTCTCCTCTCCTCTCCTCTCCTCTCCTCTCCTCTCCTCTCCTCTCCTCTCCTCTCCTCTCCTCTCCTCTCCTCTCCTCTCCTCTCCTCTCCTCTCCTCTCCTCTCCTCTCCTCTCCTCTCCTCTCCTCTCCTCTCCTCTCCTCTCCTCTCCTCTCCTCTCCTCTCCTCTCCTCTCCTCTCCTCTCCTCTCCTCTCCTCTCCTCTCCTCTCCTCTCCTCTCCTCTCCTCTCCTCTCCTCTCCTCTCCTCTTCTTTTTAACTTTCTATTTTCTTAGAGAGAGGAAAAGAAAACAAGGCAGATATACAAGCAGGCTGCCTGTCTATATCACTCTTACAGGAAAATTACACCAGTAGTAATCTGCTCAGCCAGCCTGTTGCTTTGCGTTTCCTGCAGTAGAATTCATGCACTATTTTTAACATTGCAGTCATGCTGGTCACAAAAGACAAACTGAAGCTGAACTGATTTTTTGATGTTTAACTGTGCTATCTGTGCTGTGCTTTGCTGTCTCACTATAACCAAGGTTTTGTTCCAGGACTTCCTCTCGCTGCTCTGCTCTCTAATAGGTACTTTAGCTAACTTAAGAGCTTTGTGCAGTACTTTTGTGTTTTGGAAACTAAGCACAGACAATCCATAGCATGTGTTCATGTCCCAGCTCTCAAGGGACAGCTTGAAAAAAGATCAATTTATTCCATCTCTCATGTCACAGAAAACATCACATAAAAACCTTGTTTTCCTTCTTCCTTTTTGCTATTTAAAAAGTTCCAGGGAGCAGAGCCTGAAGGTAGTGAGTTAGATAAAATCTGATTTTCTCTCTTTCCCAGTTTAGGGCCAGGAGCTACCTGGGGCTGAAGGACAAAAATGACAATAACTCCTTTTGAAGAGTAAGAATGAAGATACTGCACACAGATAGGACATTTAAAGGGAGATTCTATTTACAGGTGCACATATGCAAAAGGCAGTCAGGTAGAATGAATACATCCACAAGCTAGGTCAAGTCTATCGGACTAAAACCTTCTAGAATCTTCCACCCCTCGATGTCAGCCAGGCACTGCTTTATAAGCTATGACCCCGGAAAGTGGAGTAGAGTAACAGTGTTACAACGTCCTGGGATAGCCTGGACTGTCCACTGGGACTTGGTAGGTTTCTTAAGGGAACCTAGCTACCCCCCCAACCTACCACACTCTCCCACTTATGTTGTGCACTACAAATTTTAAGGAGGGCTGAAACACCCTTCCCAGATATGAAGGTGTCACATACTTCCTGGAAAGCACATGGACCCACAGTGAGATGAGAATGTGCCAGGGGAATCCGAACGCAGCAAGCACAAGGAATGATGTTCTTGTGATACTGCTAAAACAAGATGGCTTTCCTTTAGAACTAATTACAAGGGGAGAAAACTATTTCCATACTTAAAACAGTGGACAAATATTCTTAGTGTCTCTTTGTATAAACTGTCTGATTTTGCACTATGTGAGTAGCAGATTAATCCTTCCTAAGTGACCTCTGTTTCAGTTACAAAACAAACCCAAGGTAGACAAATGGGAGAAGTTATGCTCTCACTTAAACTCTTCCTGAAAAGCCATTAGCCCATGTTTATGCATTTTTTTTGCTGCTAGGCTGTTCAAGTGGCTTTTAAGTGACAGCCATTTGGTGTTTATTTTTACACATGTATTTGTATTTTACTAATATTTCACTAGTAAAAATAATTCCAGCTTTATGGCCATCATAGAAACTATTTCATTTGAAAAATGGGGGGGAAAAAAATCCTGTAAGGCTGGTATAAAGGAAGGAATGAATTCCAGCAGAAGAAATAAAACACTGAAATACCTCTGCAAGATTTCAGACTGGTTTTAACCTGAAATGTGGGCATGGGGCTGGATACAAGAGGAGTTTTTAGGGATCTTTAAAGGCTTTTGAAGGAATCTTGAGAACTTGCTTCACAGAACTTCTCATAAACATTTTCTATATGATATAGACAGTAGCAAGTTATAATAGTAAGTGAAGAGTTAGAAATAAATGTCCCAGGTTCATTGTCTTTACAAATGCATCCTGTTGTGCTGTGGAGTTTGCTCTTTTCCAGCTTTAGAGAATAATGGGCACTGAACTGTTTCTGTTCATTTACCTGTTGTCTTAAGGTTACAGCAAGTCACCTAGAGCAAAATAGTTGCAGCTAGGTTTTCAAGTGCTCAGCACCCTATGTTCCACTAGACAGTTTTAAACACTTCCAAAAAAGTGAAAGAGTGTGATCCACAAATGGCTCACCAATATATGTATGATGGAAAGTTGTCTTGACAGGAAAAAACTCTAAGAAAACTACTTGGAAATAAATTTGGGGGTTGCTGAAAGGTTTGAGCTGGAAAGAAAGATTTGCAACAAGAATGTAGCTCTTTGTGGAGCAGTACGTGCTCCCTATGGACTCATTAGTGTCAACTGGAGAGCTCACTAGATCAGTTATCTCTCCCACAGCCCTAATTTTTTATTTGTTTGTGTTTTTGAAGGTGGAAAGTTGTGCAACAAGAGTTTTCTAACAGTGATACATAATGGCAAATCTACTTCACTTAAGGTCATGGCCTATCAAAAGTAAAGGTGTAAGGAATGAGCTGTCTTCTGAAAGACTTTCTGTGGCTTCTTTTTGAATAAAAATTGTTCCCTTCAGGATTTTGTGGCAAAAATAAACAAATAGATAAATAAAATAAACAGCAGCTTCCAATAGAAGTAAAAGCACTTTTGAATGTATCAATCTATAACTATGCTGCTGCGTGCTGTTGAAAACCACGGACATAATTTCTACGTGCCCACAAAAAAACTCTAGTGACTTGGGCAATTCAAGTGCAGAAATAGCTGCCCATCCACCTATTGCTTATTTTCCTTCCCACCTGCCTGTGCACAGTTTCTGTCATTTGTCTTATATTCAAATTGTACACTCAGCCTGCAGGGCCCGCATTACTCTATAGACCATTTAGAACTGCAGGTGCCTGCTCTGTCTTTGTGAATGCTATGGACTATGCTAATTGGAAAAGCACAAGATAATTTAGCAAACTGTGACATGTATACAGTTAAACATATCTGTCCCAAAGGCATGCTGCAAGAATTAATTTATGTATTCCCTTCGGTGTGATCAGTGTTGTTCCGATAAGAGGTGTTACATAATAACTAAGAATTAGTCATTTGTTATTTATTAGTCATGTTACTTCAGTTCATTATACACAAAGAGAAACCAGATAACAAAAATGTGATTCTCTTAAGTTTAGCATTGTTCTCTTGCAGTTCATGCAGCTTTTGCATCTTTCCATGGATTTATTTGTAGGCACAAAGACATTGTCACCTGGGAACAGTTCAGTGCACTAGCTGGAACAAGTCCCCATCTTTAACAGTTGTTGGTGCAACTGCTACAGAAGAGAGTGCTGAGTTGTTATAGTGAATCTGATTGTATAATTAGAGGACAGTTTTGTATAACCTCAGTGGGGTTGCATAGCTCTCATAGTTGTGCTCTTGCTGTTGTAATATCATCGTTGCTGTCTACAACTACTTGAGGGGTGGTTGTGGCCAGGAGGAGGTTGCTCTCTTCTCTCAGGTGGCCAGCACCAGAATGAGAGGACACAGCCTCAAGCTATGCCAGGGGAGATTTAGGCTGGAGGTGAGGAGAAAGTTCTTCACTGAGAGAGTCATTGGGCACTGGAATGGGCTGCCCGGGGAGGTGGTGGAGTCACCATCCCTGGGGCTGTTCAAGGCAAGACTGGACATGACACTTGGTGCCATGGTCTAGCCTTGAGCTCTGTGGTAAAGGGTTGGACTTGATGATCTGTGAGGTCTCTTCCAATCCTGTGATACTGTGATACTGTTATTTTGCAGCATGATCCCACTCTATTCTTAATTCTATGAAGCTACCCAGTTGTACTGACACACCACCCTCCTGTAGCAATGAATTACAATGGTGAGTTATCCACTTTTCCATGGAAGACATTCCTCTTTCAGCAATTTTAAAAAAGGATATGTCTTTGAATTGAATTGCATGCCTCCTCTCCCTGAATTTTATTTTGTTTACTTTCAGTAAATGGAGAAGGGTGAACCTCAGTGTGTCTTGCTGTAATGTCTTTTAAGCACATTTTTCTGCAGGAGCCGTCTGAGCCTTCTGACTCTAAGATCACTAAGCTTCTCCCACACATTTCTCCCAAAACTCAGAAACTCAGGAGCAGAATTCTTTTGATCCTCAGCACAACTTTCCCATTGCCCTGAACTACTGTACTGCAGAACAGTTGAATGAAGACAATCTCACTAAAAAGGAATGGGTTTTCAATGCCAAACTCATTTTATCAGAGCTGGATGTGAAGGTCAGACTCCTGGGCTGAAACTTGAACACATTAGCTTGGTTGTAAGAGAATTCAGTGTTTTATATCCCCATGGAATATTCTCCATATCCATCATTTTAATATACAATGAATTTCCTCATGGTACTTCTAGCTGTTGACTTTACTAAGGCACCACAGATGAGTGCTCACAAGCTTTCTGAGGCCCAGTGACAAGTCTATTTAATTTGTCCTTTAATGACTTCCTATGTATTTCCTGGTAAGTCTGCTTTCTGTCCGAGAAAGCCTGGCATGTGCCTAATCTCATGTTTCTTCCTAGTCCATGCCTATATATCTTATATTCCCCATACTCCCTTGCATGTGACAGACAGAGAGGCCACTGCTGTTACAGTTCATCTGTCTGAAGATGGATTACTTGAGTGTGTCATCAAACAAAGTCACTTTAATTGCATAACACAGCAATACATTATGAGAGGAACGGTATTTTGGTGATGTATTGCTGTGGTACATCAGAAATACAAAATGGCAGAAAGGCTGTACATATGGTGACCTTTATGAATGTAAACTAACAAGGCCATGTCTTCATCTGGCTGAAATCTGGGAATCTCAGCTGTTTTTATCAAGACCAATGAAGTATTTTTTTACAGATAGCAATATATACCCACAGACAGACACAACCTTTTGTACTCTCTCTTTGTTTCTGCCTACAAAAACTCAGAATCTTTTGTTTGTGGAATCATACCAATTTCTTTGACAATGCATAGTGAAGGCTCAAACAAGCTAAGAAAACTCTTTTGAGGATTGTACAGCTAAGCAACATGGATTTCTGCCTGATGGAGCCCTTGATAACAAAAACTTACATTAGTCTTTAAATACTAAAAAGGAGTAAGTTATATGAATGGAAAAGGACCTTTAGATTATCCACCTCTTTCTTGCATATCAGTTCTGGCTTATTGCTTTTAGAGGAATGGAACAGCATGGTCTGCATCTTTGTGATGCAGAGAACTCATTTGTCCATCATTCACCCTCTGTGGTCTTCTCACGAGTGTTATACCTCCTCTTTCTCATGCTTTGCCCCTCTTACTGCCATAAAAAACAGAAGATAATCCTCATCGATGAGGGCATCAAGTCAGTCACCAGCAAGTTTGCAGATGACACCAAGCTGGGGGCAGATGTGACTGAGTTGGAGGGCAGAAGGGCTCTGCAGAGGGACCTTGACCGCCTGGACAGATGGGCAGAGTCCAATGGGATGGGGTTCAATAGCTCCAAGTGCAGGGTGCTGCACTTTGGCCACAACAACCCCATGCAGAGATACAGGCTGGGGTCAG
The DNA here is from genome assembly GCF_015220805.1 of Pogoniulus pusillus. Taxonomy (NCBI): domain Eukaryota; kingdom Metazoa; phylum Chordata; class Aves; order Piciformes; family Lybiidae; genus Pogoniulus; species Pogoniulus pusillus. The sequence goes on along the minus strand of NC_087277.1, from coordinate 14,621,720 downwards.
AGTGGCTGGAGAGCAGCCAGACAGAGAGGGATCTGGGGATGCTGATTGATACCCGCCTGAACATGAGCCAGCAGTGTGCCCAGGTGGCCAAGAGAGCCAGTGGCATCCTGGCCTGCATCAGGAATGGTGTGGTCAGCAGGAGCAGGGAGGTCATTCTGCCCCTGTACTCTGCACTGGTTAGACCACACCTTGAGTACTGTGTCCAGTTCTGGGCCCCCCAGTTTAGGAGGGACATTGAGATGCTTGAGCGTGTCCAGAGAAGGGCGACGAGGCTGGTGAGAGGCCTTGAGCACAGCCCTACGAGGAGAGGCTGAGGAAGCTGGGATTGTTTAGCCTGGAGAAGAGGAGGCTCAGGGGTGACCTTATTGCTGTCTACAACTACCTGAGGGGTGGTTGTGGCCAGGAGGAGGTTGCTCTCTTCTCTCAGGTGGCCAGCACCAGAACAAGAGGACACAGCCCCAGGCTGCGCCAGGGGAGATTTAGGCTGGAAGTGAGGAGAAAGTTCTTCACTGAGAGAGTCATTGGACACTGGAATGGGCTGCCCGGGGAGGTGGTGGAGTCGTCGTCCCTGGGGCAGTTCAAGGCAAGGTTGGATGTGGCACTTGGTGCCATGGTCTAGCCTTGGGCACTGTGGTAAAGGGTTGGACTTGATGATCTGTGAGGTCTCTTCCAACCCTGACGATACTGTGATACTGTGATAATGTGATCTTCAACACGGCTATATTTCATTGAACCTCCACTTCTGAAATAGCTAAGGTGTCTGTGCAACTACCTGGAGCATTAGAGGGCCAGATCAATCACTCCAGGCATCATCTTCAGTTCTGTGTTCACATGCCTACAGGAGGAATAGAGATTACTCAAACTGCAAATTAAGTCTTTGGAGCTCTGCCAGTGTCATTCATGCTTGAAGGAACAAAACAAACAAGAAGAGCTAATTTTCAAAGTTGATTTTTAGTGCACAGTGTTTTTCAAAGTTGTTTTTTTTTTTCCAGTATATGAATCTGAAACTTGGCTGTATGACAAGTTCTTCTACTGCTAGATAGGAGGCATCTATTTTCTATAGGTACTTTTGGCACCAAGACTGCCACGCTGAACCCCTTCCATAGCACAAAATAACACTTTATACAAAACAGGAGGGATGAATCACTGTGTTATAAAAATAGACTCTTCACCAAAAACTCCATGCTAAGTAGGTTTCCTTATAGTCAAATTGCAAAGTGTGAGGAAAAGGCACTGACTCACAGAGTGGAACCAAATCAGCCTTATTTTTCTACTAATATTTGAAAGACATTATCCGATTATTCCCTACTACTCTCCTGTAATTTATCAGAAATAATCTCTTCAACTTTGCCCTTACAAAGCCTGTTTTCATTTACCAATACATGGTATAATTCCAGCATATTGCCACTGAAGTCAATGGAAGTACACTGAAGTAAAAGGAAAAGGAGATAAGAACTAGATTTCCTGTTTGTTCACTCCCCATAATTTTAGAATGGTTCTCATGATTCAAAATATTCTGCCTCATTTATGCATAGATATTTTTTCAAAGCTTATTACAGGATAACTGTTGAATCTGTTTAACCAGCTTCCATAGCATCAGAAGGTACACTTTGATGTACTTCTTTGATGTTCAAAAAGAAGTACTTTACCATTTTATGAGACATCATGATTGGGTTTCAGTAAGCTTTGTATTCAGGCAAAATCCCTCAACTGATATCTTTGCAATTTTGCACCCTTCCTGCACACTTTAAAAAAAACCCATCCAAACCCAAACTTCTGCAGTGCTTACACAAATAGGTGTGAAGGTTAATAGTGTGCATAAAAACACAACAACAAGCAGTCTGCTGTTTTCAGTGCTCTGTCTTTCTCTCCACATTTGTGAAAATCCCAGCATATCTTCTTCCAATGCCTGCTAAATCAGCAACTCTACTGACATAAATTGGTCTTACTCTATTGACTTCAATGGGGTTATGCCGATATACACTGGCAGAGACTCCTCCATCATGTCTGCAATATAATTAATTCCAGCTACTGCTTTTTCACTCTCATATATTACTTTTTTTGGAGCTTAAGGTCAACGGAACATCCTATTTTTAATATATTACATATAATAATAAATAGACCAATGAGATAATAGTACCTCCAGAAGAGATTATAATAAACTAGTGGATTATGAAGATGTTTGAATCCATCATTTGAGATGCTGGAAAAACAACAAGTTCAAAAGATTAGTACATTTTATGCTGTTTAAGTATTCTGCTATCATGAATCACCAAGTTTAAATATTCCAGCTCAAAATCCTTTTTAGGCCGTTCTCAAGATATATTCATCATTTTTTAACTGCACTTTTTCATTTCTTATGGAATGGATTAGCCCTGAAAAATATCTCTATTCTAATTATGGATATCCATCTAAAAGCAAATAGCATCAGAATAAATGCTGGTTATCTGTTAACAAGTTCCTCTTAGAAGGTTATACTTGCTTAAAGATGGATCTGTTTATCTAGCATATACTCTGCTTTCCACTGGAAGAGAAAAATCATTTTGGAACAAATTTTAGCTGATAAGGTTTTGATAAACATCACCACTAAGATTTTCCTGGGAGAGATTATCATACTAGGGAACCAAACTGGGGTTGAGTGAATGGACTGCTCTACCTTCAGAATCATAGAATCTTGCTGATCCACTCTCCTCCTACCCTGAGGAAGCACTGAATTCTATTGTTAGAGGGATGTCAGTGTTCTTGTCATACCAGAGGTCCTGTTATTCTTCATAAAAAGGAAGAATAAATGTGTGGGAGGGTATCTCCAGGTGCTAGTCTGCTTCTGCAGACTTCAGAGCACCTCAGAAATGCCAGGCAAGATTGAGCAGAGACATTAGTCAGACTTCAAATTTCCTTCTTCCTTACAAAATACCATTAGTGACCATCATAATTCAAGCAACTACCTCTGTGTTTTTGATTTATTTATACTTAACATAATATTGCATTACCTGTCAAGAGGGCAACATAATGCTTCATCATAAATGGATCGGCAAGAAAAATGTTTTTACAGTGTCATGAATTGTTGATGGCTTCCTCTGCCAAACCTGACATCTGGCAGTTTGATACAGCAGTATGTTACCAAGAGTGTTTGTTCTCTGCAATGACCTTTTTTTCAATTCGAGAACCAGTAGGCCATATTAAGACTAGCTGCATTATGGTGCCCAAGGGGAAAATTCCAAATGTGAAGAGGAAAGAAATTAATTTAAGGTTGCCATTGTTGTTTGTGCAAAGATCCCTGATACTCCGGTTTGGTTTATTTTAAATGATGTCACCTTGATTGCCAGAAGTGAAATAAGGGAACACAGTCTCAAGTTGTGCCAGGGGAAGTATAGGGTGGATGTTAGGAGAAATTTCTTCCCAGAGAGAGTGATTGGCATTGGAATGGGAATGGGCTGCCCAGGGAGGTGGTGGAGGCACAGTCCCTTAATGTGTTCAAGAAAAGCCTGGATGAGGCACTTAGTGCCATGGTCTAGTTGACTGGATAGGGCTGTGTGGAAGAATTTCTCACCAGTCGAGGACATAAAGTCATAAACATGGGTAACTGGCGCTGAGAACGTCCTTGGTTCCCAGCGAGGCTAGGAAATCGAGATGTAAACAACTGAGCACCCCACACACAGCTGCAGTGGGCAGAGACTAGATAACCAAGGGGCTGGAGTGGGTGGTCTGGAAGGCTGACCCTTAGAATGTTGTGATAAGTTAACCTATGCACACCTTACATGTAACTCTGGACCCTCTGACTGTAACCAATCTTAAGCTGAGCACGCCTCTTGCTAGAATGCATATAAGTCACTCTATCACGGAAATAAAGTGGATTTGACCATCTAACCATATTGGTGAACAAAGAGTCATCTTCCCATAGCGCTCCACCAAACGTGTTTCCCAACAGGGCTGGGGGATAGGTTGGACTGGATGATCTTGGAGGTCTCTTCCAACCAGGTTGATTCTATGATTCTATGATAAGGTAGAAGATACTTGGTCATACATTGACAAAGCAAATCTATCATTAGACAATAGCCCATGCCACACTGGAGTGGATCATTGTGGATCCTATGTGACTGAACGTGCATGAATTCTCAGGTAAGCAAAAGACTGGTAGTTATTCCTGCCTATATTGTAAATGTATCAAAGCAGAAGGAGAAGATTTCATCCGTGCTTACTGAAGGAAATCAGTGTCTAAAAGCAATACATTGAACTGGCTGACAGCATTCAGCAATCCTTACAGAGATATCTTTACTTGAGTCAGTTCTGGTTTGTGTTAAAAACAAAGGAGATTAAGTCGTCTTGGTTGCTTATCTTAAAAAGCAGTAGAAAAGTTGTTCACGTGGCAGGATGGAACTGTTTTCCTAATTTCTACCCATGAGACCCAGTTATAAAGACTACATGAAGCACCCAAAGCTAGAGAGTTTTCACATAGCTCAACATAGAATGGAACTTTCATGTTTTGGAAGTCTAATTGAGAACACATTGACAAGGATAGCTCACCAGACAGGTCAGGGAAGATGCATCTCCTTGCTGAAGAGTTGGCTGAGCAAATAGATGTTCTGGTGTTTTCAGTGGCTTTCAAATCCTGATGTGTATCCATCTGAATTTAACTTTTAAAAAAACAATGCAAAAGAAATTTTCTTTGTGTCCTTCTTTTTCTTTCTTTTAAAGTATGCTTCAAAAGGAAAAAGATTTGTGACAGCAGCTCTACATTCATCCTAGTTTGTCTTAAAAGATCACTTCTTCCCTGAACCAGGAGAATTAAATGCATAAACCCTTTCATAGCAAGATATGCTGGAGATTAAAGAAATAACTATCTTTCATAATTCACATGTAACAGGAGTGAAAAATAATCTGTTATTATCTAGAGCAAAGAAAGTAATTTATATCCAGACATGAATACTTAATCATTAGACCAAGTGATGTTGCCCATATTAATACAGACAAAATAATCTTTGAGTCTACTGCAACCCTTAAAAGGGAGACAAATCAGCTGTTTGCCACTGTAAATAAAACCTTTTCAGAATGAGTACACAGTAACTATCCGCTAAAATAGAGCAAGAACATTACAAAGGAGGATGAATTTGATTGTCACAAGACAAATTAATTACACAAGTTTTCCTGATACCTGCTAGTCTACCAGAACAACATGACAGAAGATCATATTTCTTTTGTTTGGAAGGAGAAGGGCTTGGCTTTCTTCTGAGTGATTTTTTGTCAAAACAAAATGTTCTGAAGTGATGTGACAAAACATTTTCATAGATCTCCAACTCCTGTTCAGTGATATTGTTCATGGAGTTGCTTGCTTATCAGTGTCACTTAAAGTAAAGGGCTTCCAGTAGACTAAAAGTCAAAAGCAGAAAAAAAGTTGCCTTTTGCACACAGTGGCAAATGTACAGACATTGTCACGCAACAGCATTGCTCAGAAAGGGATTATAATCACAGAAATAATTAAATAGTCATGCTAGCCACCTCATTCAGCAGCAGCCAGCCTGGCTGAAGTGATGGATTCAGCAGTCCCACAGAAGATGAATATGAATATCTTTGAGTTGTTTTGTGTTTGTTTTGTTTTTTTTTTCCCCAAAACCTATGTTTATAATATTCCACAGTGCTGCACAACAGGGATCAGGAATCTACTGGAAAATAGATTTCACGGACTTGTCCTGCTGTGCTTCAGCTGTGACTCATGCATCAAGAATAATAACATCTCAGAAACATTATTCTTAAAATGCTTTTGTAAAAAACTGAAATCAAAACTTTGTACCTACAATACCTGCTCCTAAGTAGTCAGAATAGTCACAACATAGTTTTGCTGTATTTGTTCTTAAATTTGGACTTTGGACAGCTAGGGAGAGATTGCAAACTTCCTGGAGACCTTTTCCAAATACAGCCTGTGAGCCTCCCTGTATACTTTAGTTATTTACACATACAGAATGTGTTACAGCCTGTGGCCAAGTGGAGTACATTGTTTTTCTGTCAGACACACTCTGATCAGACTGAAGAGTTTAACATAAGTGGTCAGTGAATGTCTAGCATACCAGGTGCTTGTTATTTTCAGCAACCAGATCCACTTACACTAGTAGATTTGGCTCCAGATCATGATGATACAAAGATATACATGCACAACCTCAGCCTGTGTGAAGCTTGAAAAAATTGTATGCTCTGTCTCATCTTATCTAAAAAAATATATGTACATAAAGTTAACCTTAGTGAAAGTGGATGGAGATATCTCTAGAAAGTGAAGCCAGCTACCACATGTATAGAGCAGGCTGTAGTGTAACTCATGTACAAAAGTGATAACAGCAGCATAGATCTTCCTTCACATTATGATGAAGAGGGATGAAAGTTGGTGGGAATGGAAAATATTTGATGCATATCCATTCAATATTCTGCTGAGCAGCACAGAGAAGATACTGTTAAATGTGTGCATGCTTTTGTAGAATCTTTCTATCTGGGTTCATAAATTACCTGCCACAGTGGTTCCTTTGACTGTGCTCTTGATAAACAAGAGTCTGACAGTATAATAGTGCTGGGAAACCGGAGACAGCCTAATGATGAAGGTTCACACTGGACATGAGGAAACGTTTCCCTTAATTAAATGCCAGTTCATCAAATAATTCAATACAGTGGGAAGCGACGTCCACAGATTTAATAGTTGAAAAAAAAGTAGTAAGGGTGAGGTCTACAAAATACTATTATTTGGCCAAAGAAACTGTAAACTTTAAAGTCAAATATTTCTAGTGAAAATTTATTTTGAGAATAAACTGCAAAAATATGAGAAAAATCTTAGTGATTTTCAATAAATAAAGACATGGTTAAAATCTAATGTTATGTGCTTGTGTGTATGTGTATAAAATCACTATTAATTGTACTATGTTATCTATGTTATGCATAGTTGCATTAAAATAATGCTTCTGCAGTATTTTGATGGTATGAAACAAAGCAGTGGGTTAGCAGAGAACAAAGCAGCAAAGCTTATTGAGGTAATGCCTGAATTTAAACACTGTTATATTACTAAAAATTCAAACATAGTCTACAAGCATATAAAAAATCAGAAAGAAGAACTTAGTGCACGAAAGTTCTATTTGCTCACAGTATCCAGATTGTTTGCAACACTTTCATATGCAAGTGGGAAAAAAAAAAAAAAGAAAAAAATGGCATTAGAAAAGAAAGAAGAAATACTAAAGAAAAATAGAGAGCCCAGAAAGACTCCACACCACAAACAATTTCAGTATTAAGCATCAAAATATTTTATTATTTCATTATATTCAAAGGTTTAGCATTGTGAGACCATGGGGACAGTCTGAAGGCACACTGCTACTGAAAGAGAAAAGTGTTATGATTTCACATCACATATTTTATTCTTAGTTATTTTTTAAGGGTTTAGTTAGAAATATTTCCATCACAATCTTTAGGGAATTTTACTAGAGTGGAGGCAATGACCTGCTTAAAGGAATTAGCTAACTTTGGAAGAGCTCAGAAGATAACAAAGACTCAGGGGTTAGACCTTTGCCCTGTAAGAAACTAAAGAACATTTGGGATCAACTTGCCTGCTTGGCGAAAAAGTGCCTGGGGCACTCCTTCATCAGGAGAGAAAAGGGGAGTGTGGCCTCTGTTCATATACTTATTAATGTTTTGTGTTTCCTTAAACTATGTCTTTCAACTTTGTTGAAAGATATATGCATTTATACTTGTAATATTTATTATAAGGTAACACTTATATGCCAATAAAGTCCTCACAGTATTCTTTTCCCACCCTTCAACACCTGCATCTACGCTTCAGGAACGAATTTATTTTCTCTGCAAGAATAAGGCATTACATCTAGATCGAAAAAGAGCATTACTTTTTAGTTCTCAATAGACCTATGAGCACTAAATCTTGTCCTGCCTTTTAAAAGAAAACTTGTGCAGTTTATTTTAGTCACATGTATTTGTAAGAAATTTGTGCAATGAGAAGAAATTTGAGAAGTTACTAAAAAGGAGCTTGTTTCCAATAGGGATTGCTTAATTTAAAGAATTATATGTATATAGATAAAATGGGAAGGGAAGGGAAGGGAAGGGAAGGGAAGGGAAGGGAAGGGAAGGGAAGGGAAGGGAAGGGAAGGGAAGGGAAGGGAAGGGAAGGGAAGGGAAGGGAAGGGAAGGGAAGGGAAGGGAAGGGAAGGGAAGGGAAGGGAAGGGAAGGGAAGGGAAGGGAAGGGAAGGGAAGGGAAGGGAAGAATAGTCTAGTTGGAAGGGACCTACAATCATCATCTGGTTCAACTGCATAATGAATTTGGGACCAACCAAATTTAAGCGTCTGATAAAACACATTGTCAAATGCCTTTTAAACATCACCAGCCTTAGGGCATTGACCACATCTCTAGAAAGCCTGTTCCAGGGTTTGGGGAGGTTTTAACACTGAATATTGTGATTACTTCTCCTCTGTCCTTTAACTTTGCTTAAACTGAAGAAATTATAAAAAGCTACAAGAAGGAATCTGTGGCACAAATTCATCTTTTTGAAGATCCCACTAGAGGTACATACCACTTGTGTAACATGACAGAGCACCCAGTACTTTCTCCCAGATGCAGAGAATCTCTCTGTTCTCACAATTTTAAAGAAAAGATCCAATAATAGCTGGGAAAATAAGAAAGAAACTCTCAACGTGACCTCTCCAGTTACAGTTGTTCACTAAAAACATGTTTTCAGGCAATTAGGCAGAAGCAAAAATGTTTTGTTTCATTGATCAGATAGAGAAAGAAATGGAAAGGGAAGAGACAAAGCCCTCTGAGGAAAGCTGCTGTGCCATGAGCCTCCCAGATGTGCAACCAGGGTGATATAACCCCTGCTCCAGCCTATAGAGATGTTACCAAGGTGTTACATACCAGTGTAACCACAAATGCCCCAAAATCCAAGGGCATTGCAAAGCCTAAGTTAGACTGTAGGATGTGGGGCTTTTTTTGGTTATATCAAAGTTTAGGAAAGTCCCTGTAGAATCTCAAAATATAGGGGGCATTAAAGTAGAATAAAATCATTCTTCCCACATTTCCATCCACTCCTAGCTCAAGAGAGAAATAAAGCCACTAACTATCTCACATCAGGGAGAACTCTTCCATTAAATATCCCTGGCAAGCTCACCATCCTACTGGTTATGTCTCTAGGAATATATCCAGAAGAAAAATGGTCTTGTAGTATGTGCATCCTGCGAAACCCAATGTCACAGTGAGACCTTGAATCAGTACATTTTTCAGGTAATCCTGATTCATTCTTACTACCTAAGGAAATCTGACTGTCTGCAAGGGTCTATGCTGCAGGTTTTTTGCCAGAGATCACGCTGACATCCCTCCCACAGTTTGCTTAGAGAGCAGATGAAATCTTTGTCACAAGCCACAACACCTGCCACAACTTCCTATCTAAAAATAAAATCTGATCTTCATATCTCACCTTTTCCTTCTCTTTGTTTTTTTTTAATACAGCAGGAGATGACACCAGTGATTCAGATTATTTGACTGTTTCTCTGGAGCTTGCCAAAGCTCTGGTTCTTAACACACCCTTTTGAAAAAAGGAGTAACACTCAGAGGTCTCAAAGAAATAATCAGGCTGGAAGTCCCAGGAACATTGTATTGCACATAACATAGCAGCAGGGAGAAGTAAGGAGGGAGTAAATAGGCAGGAAAGGCTTTTGTGAGTAAATAAGAAAGGGTGAGACTGAGATCAGATCTTGTGCAACCACACACACCCCTAAAGAAAATAACAACAGAGAAAAAGAGTGAGAAAAAGACCCTCACACTATTGTTTAAAAATGGTCAATTCAGATCTCTTTATTGTCCACTTCTCCTCTCTCCAAATGTAGCATACTGCTGTAGTAGAAAGCAGGAATCTGCAATTGAGAGTGCAAGAAGGTATTTTCATATCTATCCACCATGACAAATTAACAGACTTACAAACAACTAAAAAAAAAATGATGGAAGCTTAACTATTAACAGTTTTCTCCATCTGTACTGTACAGACATCAGATTCTGATTAACTATGATACAGAACTAATCTTTTCAATTAATGCAAATGGGTTGCACTTTTATGTAGACTATTACCAGAGGGCATTCAATGATATTTTTATTCACCACATTTGACCTTAAAAATGTTTTGTAGTCATCAAGGATACAATTTTTCACACAGTGGGGTTGTAGGAACAGCTAATTAAGTGGTGTTTAATGACATTTGTTCCTTAAAGGAGGGCTGATTAAATGTAGCATGTAATTTTTTACCAAATCAAGTAATTCAGCCAATTTCCAAATGTGCTTAATAAGCTGGGCCTTAATAATTGCATGTCGTACATAGATGCACCACAGTCACAATGGGTTTTTTGGGCTGGTAAATTTGAAGTTGCTTATTTGCAGGTTGGTTAGAATTAAAAATTCAGATTTCTTATTCCAAGCATATTCTTTTCTGAAAATAAAAGGGTCAGTGATAGCAAGAGGAATATGCTGTATTCACTTCTGGGCAGCCATCATGAAGAAACCTTGCACAAATGTACAATTTTCTGAGAGCTAACATGGGCACTTTCAAACCATCCTCTGCAAGCAATAACACTATTTGTCTTTGATTTCAGCCAAGGAAACCAGAAGAGATAGAATAGGTAGCTCAAGTAGCTTTTCCTTCCTTCCTTCCTTCCTTCCTTCCTTCCTTCCTTCCTTCCTTCCTTCCTTCCTTCCTTCCTTCTTTCTTGAGAATCAAGCATGCTATGAAGCATGCTATTTTCACCATGTCTGGGAAAGTTGAAAATTTCATTTCAAGAGGAACTGCTAACATCATTTTTTTACTCTACTGAACATACAAAGAAATATGTTCTTTTAATCCCCTATGGCTGGATGCTTCTTAGGAGACTTAGGAGGCTGCACTTCCTGGTGCAGCAAACTTGTCATTGCACTCAGCCTGTTTCTTCAGGACAGATATCCTGCAGGATTTGTATCACATTTGCCAGACCTATGAAGGTGTTCTGCATACATTTGGCCACCCAAACAGCACTAGTATTTCTGTTTGGGCAGCAGAGTTAAACCCGATGAGACTATTACAGGATGACCTGAGAATAATACCAAACTACCAAAGGATGTCCCATGAAGAGTGACCAAGATGGTGAAAGGCCTCCAGGGGAAGACATACAAGGTGCAGTTGAGGTCGCTTGGTGTTCATCACAGAGAAGGCTGAGGGGTAACTTAATCACAGTCTGCAATTTCCACAAGTCAGGGAGCAGTCAGGGAGGTGCTGATCTCCACTCGCTGGTGATCACCACAAGAACATGTGGAAACAATGAACGTATGTCAGGGGAAGCTCAGATGGGACACTAGGACGAGATTCCTCACTGAGAGAGTGGTTGGTCACTGGAACAGGTTCCTCTGGGAAGTGTTAAGGGCACTGAGACTGTCAGTGGTCCAGAAGTACCTGGATGATGCTCATAGTCATACGATTTAGATTTGGGTAGTCTTGTATAAACTGGGGGTTTGAATTTATGATCTTTATTGACCTCTTCCAACTCAAGGATACATTATGAATCTATAATTCTACAGTTCTCCCACTCTAGACTGTAATGACTGAAGTTCAATTGATTGTAGGTGATACAATGAAATCTGAAGTTTGAGTGGCTGAAAAACTCATCCAGAGTCAGAAATTGCTTCACTGGTTCCAAAGAATTACATATGTGCATACTTTGTACAGAAGCAACAACTACACATGCTCCTCTCAAACGAAATATCCAGGATTCAAAGCTATATGAATCAGTTGCATGGCTCTGAGTCTCCAGTATTTCACAGGAAATTCTCCTATAGCTTGATAGCTGCAGATCAGGGATAATGATACATAAATAAAATACTTAGCGTGTTCATAATTGAAACATGTTCATAATTGAAACAGTTTTGCTCTACCAAAACCTTCATTTTATTGTTATAATTAGAATTGCTCTAATTACATCCTAACAGTCATCAGGGATCATCTCCTAGTTCCATCCACCATCCAGCAGTGCCACTTCTGCCAACTGCAGGAATGTGCATGCATGCCTGTTTTTGGAAAATAATGATAGTTTTCACCTACTTACAAGTCTCTTCCTAAGTTATTATGGGCTTTCAGTGGCATGAGGAGCATCAATAGAGTGGCACAGATTCAAGAGAATCAAAACAGAAACCTGACTGTATGCAGACATATCTTTAGCTCTCATTTTAGCTGCCTTGTAGGGAGGATAAACACATATTAAGTAATACAATCTTGTAATGATAAACTGTTGAAATCTAAACAATATTCACCAAAGATTTATTTGCATAATGACCTTTATGACCTTTGGGAATGATGATCTGAGTTAGTGGTTCATGTGTTTGGTGAGAGCCAATAGCTATGACAGAATAAAATGCCCATTTGTCTATAGCAGCTCTGGCACTGTGCAATCACACATGAGTGCCTTGCAATTCTTTATGCTATGTACCACAGTCTCTATATATATATGCATGGTGATACCAGAAAGGAGTATTTTCTACAGGAAATTTCATTCTTTAGTCAAGGAAAAAAATATGCTACAAAGCATGTTTTATGAGCTCTGCAATGAGAGATATCACATAGCAAACATTTCTTTGAGGTAATATTTGCATTTAAATTCTTTTCAGGACAATGAAACCTACCTTGCACCACGGATTCTCAGTAGCCAATTAAAGATGATATAAATTGAGTGCACTGTCATTATTTTCTGATTTAACTGCCTAATGTCATTTCCAAGGGTGTTGTTTGGGTTTTGTTTTGGTTTTCACTTGTCTTATTCAGTATTCTGCGTATATCAATCCAGCAGTAACTTTCTCCCTTCTTCCTCTTAAAAGATTCAGATTTTCAACCTCATTTTTTTTCCTTTGAGCACCTTCTCACCAATCTTTTTCTGAAATGTCAAGGGCAGAGGACCTAGTACCTGTAAAAGTCGTCACTATATCAAAGTGGTTTGGATTCACACCTCCTTCATCATATAATGAACTCTTTAGTGTCCTGTGCACTGACATTCTATCACAGTGTGAAAAAATATCCAGGCAACTGCTAGATTTTAATAAGAGTTGTGGCATAACTAGACTAATTTTGGCTAATGAACTGGCTGACTCTAAAGGATAAGGTGCCAGTTCATCATCAGAATTGGCCAGTCAATACCATGCTCAACATTTCTGAGAACTCATACATCAGTGACCAACAGCTGATAACGAGGACCTGCTCAATAGATGTGCCAAGCCTGGGTCTTCACAATTTGAGTTAGAAGTGAGAAAATAAAAATCACAAATGTCCATATTGTTGTTTCATCCCTGGAGCTGTTCAAGAAAAGACTGGATGCCATGGTCTAGTTGACTAGATAGGGCTGGGTGATAGGCTGGGCTGGATGATCTTGGAAGTCTCTTCAAACCTGGTTGATTCTATGGTTCTATGATTCAAATTCTAGCAATCCCAGTTATTAATTTCTCTTATTCCTGATAGCAATTTCACCCCCTACACTTCCATCCTTGCCCGTAGATGACATTGTATTAAGACTAGCTTTGCAATGGTTCAAGAAGAGGAGCTTGCACCACTGAAGACTTACATCTGCCACTGTGTCTCTCTCTTTTTATTTTTCCTTTTCATGCTCTATTTTAGAAACCTTTTTGTAAGGTTTTATTTTAGAATTGAAACATTTCCTTATGCTTTTGTACCCCTTTCCAATTTTTTTTTCTGGTTTTCTGTGTCTCATCTGGGTACACAGCATGGTGGTAAAACAGATGTTTTACCTCTGGCTGGCAGTGGGATGTTTTCCTATCTCCATTAAGCATCTATACATATATACTTCAAAAACCTACTGGGGAAAGGAAGAAATAGGGGGAAATAAGGAAGGAAAGTTATAGATTAAGTCAGAAAAGACAAGAGATGGGAGAGGGAGATGCTTTTAATTAGCTAGTCTATCTCCCTTTAAATGAAACTTCACTCTCCACAATATATTTTCTTCAAAATCTTTTCAGTCTCATCTCAAGATATCTAAGGCAGTAACTTTTCTACCACTTTTCTTCTAAGATCATTCCATAATATAACTTGGCTGGGGATTAAGCTCTAACATACAAACTAAGTGTACTCTGAATTATCTATATAAACATTTCTCATGAACTCTTCATGTCAATTGATAAGATACTTCTAATAGTTGAGCTTCTAGTGGAGTGTGGTCAAATTCCCAATACTGCTATGTTACTTTTCATTTACTATGTGTTGCTTTACTAGTTAGACATTTGCTGTAGGGTTTGGCTTTTCCCCTATGCTGCTTTTGCTTTACTCTATCAATACAATCAACTTAGCTAAACCAAAGCTACATACTATATCAAATTCCCATAGTAAACTGCCTTGAGATTTGGGCCTCAAGGATGATCAGAGGGCTGGAGCACCTCTCCTAGGAGAACAGACTGAAAGAGTTGGGGCTGTTTAGTCTGCTGAAGAGAAGGCTTTGAGGTGACCTTATTTTGGCCTTCCAGTATCTGAAGGGGACAAAAAAGCTGTGGAGAGACTTTTTAGGCTATCAGATAGTGACAGGACTGAGGGCAATGGAGCAAAATTGGAGGTGGGTAGATTCAGACTGGACATGAGGAGGAAGTTGCTCAGCATGAGAGTGGTGAAAGCCTGGCATGGGTTGCCCAGGGAGGCAGTTAAGACCCCATCCCTATAGGCGTTTAAGGCCAGGCTGGATGAGGTTCTGGTCAGCCCTACCTAGGGTAGGGTGTCCCTGCCCATGGCAAAGGAGTTGGAACTAGATGATCCTTGTGGTCACTTCCAACCCTGACTAATTCTATGATTCTGTGATTTGACTCGTGCCTAAAGCATGGATTTAGCATTCTCAAAAGCTAGCAATATATTTGTTGCCTCACACTGAATAACACATATGAGAGTCAGTTTCTCATCTGTAAAATCAGCACAATCTGTAAAATGAGAGATATTTCTATTTTGTCCTCTTTATGCTGTAAGCTCTTCAGAGAAGAGTTGAAAAATAATGAAGAAATAATCACATGATAAAAAATATTTTAAAATTGAAAAAAATTCACAAGCAGGTTGGGATTAATTCTGATTTATTATTTTCTTTGACAAAACCTACTCATTACTTCTAGTAGAAAAATTACTAGTTTGCTGAATTCAGACACAAAAATGTACTTCCCAATATTCTATCTTTGCTTTGAGTTCCTTTCAATTGCTTGTGGCAGCTATGTTTTGTTCTATTACAGTATGATAAACACTATCATTTAAAATCTTTTCTCAGGAAAGTTCTAACTATACTCAGCTGTGCAACTGTTCTAACCCAAAAAATGATTGTTATTTCTGTAGAGTGGTCTTCATGGAACATTAGTGCCTGCCAATAGTAAGTGAGACCTCGGATCCCAAATTACCATTTTCCACAAAATTTAGCACAGAAGTAGCTATTTTCAGTAGTAAATTAAACAATCTTATGTATGAAAGCCCAAACATTACTACAGAAGGCACAGAATATTCTCTAGGAAGAAAAAATTATGTTGCTGCTTTATTTATATAGAATGACCTCACCAAAAAAATTGTAGTCAAGTCCTGAGGTTAACTAGGGTGCAAAGTTTTCCATAAATACACTTGAGTCAACAGAAAGTTGCAGATTTAGCAGTACATTAGTTTAAAAAGAATGAAAAATACTGAGGATATTTGACAACATAAGTTAAATTTTAATGAAAACAAAGGACAAACAAATTAAATATACAATTGATTCGTGGTATGGTATGAGATTCAATCTAGGGCAGAGGAGTTTAATTTTTCACAAGAAAAGTTGAATAATGTAGCTTTAAATCAACTGATTTTCTTCTTCTTTTGTATTCCAAGTCATTCAACAGATCAAAAATGCAGTTATTTGCACAGCTTTAATGTCAACATCAGAAGCAGAACTAGAATTCTCCAAGGCTAAGTATCACCACTCTTGCTTTTTCATACATTCAGGAGGAAATCACACTTGTGGCAAATGTCACGACCTCATCTTACCTTAATATGAGTTTCAGTTGGAATTTTTCCTATACACTTTACATACAACGTGCTTCTCACACAGTCAGTATGAGGAGTGGGCCTCATCTAATTAAATACACACATACATATTTGAGCTACACAATGGACAGTTAGTTAACATAGGCAGGAAAATCCAAGATGTACAAATCTGCATGAAGAAAGCTTGATGAATCCCATTTCTGCCTGTACCTCAGGCTCAAAGTACATGATTTTCGTTCTACCTAGCACAGGACACAATTTGCCACAAGAAAAAGCTTTGATAAACCAGAACATTTCTCTTCAGCAATCTTTCTCATCAGTAAGAAAATTTCCCCGTAGGCAGGAGGAAGTGTACCATTCCTGGGACCAGCTGAGGTCTGTAATTGCCTGGGAAGCTTTCTTTTTCAACAGGTAGCCAAAGAGGATAACTTGGCTTAATGGTGCTGTTTCAGCATTAACTTCTTTGGCAGTCATGGTAAACATTTTCAAGATAGGAAACAGGTGTTCCAACATGCTTCACTGGGCAGAACGAAGAACAATTCCCTCCCAGGTGTCATTGTACATGATGTATCCAATGATTGCTACTTTCTGATCAAGAATACGTTCACTCATGTAGTAGAAAGCAATCCATCTGGTTTTGTAGTCTGGAATGAGCTGTTGAAGTAAAAAGTCATTACTTGGATGGGGAGGAGGGGAGTACTCTCTTGAAATAAAGCTGGCTGAACGTTGGAAATGTGACTAGAATATTAAATGCTTGTTGTTTCATATAGGAGAGGCATATGTAGGTGTGAGGGAATAAGAAGATGAAAGGAGAAGTCTAATTAAAGCAAAAATCCCAGATATGAATCTAAGACTTATCCAGTGTATGCTATTGTTCTAGAGGCAATGAAGGTCACTTGACAATCTAGTTCTGCGAGCAAAAGCATAGAATGTTTTGGGTTGGAAGGCACCTTTAAAGATCACCGGATCAGAGGATCACAGGATTGTAGGGAACGCATCTCCAGACATCGAGTCCAGTCCTCGTGCCTGAGCAGGACCATGATCTAGTTCAGGTCACCCAGGAACATATCCAGATGGGTCTTCAAAGTCTCTGAGAGGACAGCTCCAGTACTTCTCTAGGGAGCCTGTTTCAGTGCTCCATGACCCTTACAGTAAATAAGTTCCTCATCATGTTGAGCACTTCCTGTGCTGTAATTTATATCCGTGGCCCCTTTGCCTATCACAGGACACAAGTGAGAAGATCATCTAGCCCAATCTCCCCTTTAATATACCAGAACAGTTACCATTAATGCAGCAGTCATACTAAAAAGTCTGCATTACCCTTACTTGACTGGAAATAGACATTTTCTCCTCTAAATATAAAAAAGATTTCAGCATTTTAGCTGCATTAGTCACCTCGTGACAACTGTTGGCAAATGTTGCCTGCCCTTGGGGTGATCACAACGTACAATGAAACACCTGCATTACCTAGAAAAGCTCAAAATAGGCTTTTGATGAAGTGAAGGGAGAATGCTTTTGGAACTAATTTTTGTACATGAGGAAAATAGCAAATAACTTTTCAGGATATTAACTTTTATTTCCTAGAATCAGGCCTAACTTTAATGGTATTATGTTCTTGAAATGTGTAGAAGTGCTTATTTACTTCAAGAATTATACTAGAAAATCAGTTCCCTACCACTGTGAGCTCAGCCTAGAAAGTAGTGGATCATATTTCACTATTATTCTATTGTGCTTTATTGTATCTTCATGTCTCTGTGAAATGTACAATTTTGTTCAGCAATTTTGGCATCTCAAACCTAAAAACTCCTTTTTGCCTGTTGTTTTTCCATTGAGCTATGGAGTACCCCTTTCAGAAAGAGAAAAGATATACAAATTAAAGTGACAGCGAGTTACAGAAAACTGACTTTAGTGGTCCTCTATTCTCTGCAGAAGGTGTTATTAAGGAAATATGAATACTCTGAGATAAGAGATTTAAAAGGACACAGAGTAGTTTCAAGTATTTTTCAGTTGAGAAGACCATGTCAAATACTTGAAGGATATCATCTTACATGTGAAAGAAAAGCAAAACAAGGTATTCATTCACCACTCTGCATTAGCAGGTAGGTGTTCAGGCATCTCTGGAAAACAGGTCTCTGTCATGTGTAATAGTAACTTGGGAAGACTAATGTCATATCTTCTAGCATTCTCCACTTCGTTCTCTCCCACTTTTTATTGTTGACTCTGGCATCATATGATATGGGATATTCTTTTGGTCATTTGAGCCCAGCTGTCCCAGCTGTGTCCCCTTCCAACTTCTTGCCCACTCCCACACTATTGACTGGTTTGGTAGTGAGGAACATAAAAAGGCCTTGAATCTATGTAAGCACTGTTGAGCAGCAACTAAAACATCTCCGTGTTATCAACAGTGTTTACAGCAAAAATCCAAAACATAACTCCATACTAGATACTATGAAAAAATAACTCTATCCAAGACAAAAATCAGTGCAATTTCTACCTCTTATTCAGCGTCATTTACATCATGTTCAGATCTCACACTATCCGAAACACGCTCATAACCACTATTCCTCTTCCCATCCTTTAATATATACACAGATATTATTCCCAAATCAAATAAATTCCAGGTTCACACACACACAAATAAATGTGAAAACTCCCATAACTAAATCAACTAAATCAGAAATTCCACATCAGAGAACAGCTTGGAAAGCTGAAGATCTCTAAATGACATTCTATGAGCCTAATGTTATGAGTGAGTCCATGATAGCACTGAGAGTGCTCCTTTGACAAATTTATGGTTAATTTCCAGCTCAGATGGGCAATGTCAGTAAACCTAATTCAAATAGTGAAATAAAAGGGGAAAAGAACTGGAAAAAGCAACAAGTATGATCAAAGAGCTTTCTCAAGAAAAATGGTAGCATAACAAATCCTCTAGTAGCTTGAAATTCTTCTGTTTGGCAGGTTGTAGATCTGTGAAACTCCTTAAGATCTCAATGAATTCAAGATAGTTTCACTGTTAATGGAAGACTGAACAATAGAGGAAGGTTCCACAAGAGGTCGCTGTATTGGCTAAGCAGAGGTATGGGATGAAAGAATCTCAGTTACTTACTTTGTTCATAACTGCTCCTACATGTCCATGTGAAAATAGGTATCTGAAACTAAAATGGAGGATTAAATGCACAATTTTCTCAACCAATACAGCCATTTTTTATGTCTTTGGGGACATTTTTGCCACAGACCTTAGAAGCACCAAGTCTGATAATTTAAGCCATAATTACTTAATTTCTACCACTCTCAATAGAGACACAATAATTAACTATTCCTTGGTTTCCAAATATCGTTTAGAAACATTACAAGTTTACTTTCTCCTTCCATTTTTCAGCCAAGAAATCTGCCTTCAGAAGAAGAGAAATGTTTAGTTTTATTGTTTAAGATTTTCTTGTAGAAGTAGTTTGTTTAAGTAGAATACATTTTGCTATACAGATAGCAGGAAAAGCCCTCTGATGAAAAAATGTAGGAAAGTTGCAGAGAACAAAGCTACTCATGATGTCATTTGTGGATATACAATTTCTTTCCCATCAGTGTGACAGTCCATATTAATACTGAATTTTGTCAGTATGGAAATTGTTAAATATGTCAAGAAATTTGGGAGGATGATATGTGCTTCAATTTATTCTTATCCCATTGTAATCTGCAGCCAAAGTGACACTTTATCCTTACATACTGGATTTTACTGGGGGAAGAAAATGTTGTGATTTTGGTTTTCCCCATTAAGTTAATGCAGAAGAATTTAATAAGACTTGCATTGTTCCTTGCAAAATCACAAAGGCATAAATGAGATGTATCAGACAGATCCCATTGTATATTCATGCAGACATCTACAGCTATTCTGATGTATTGCTAAAAAAACCCACAACTGCATTGTTTACAGTATTTTTTTAAATTGATCTAAATGAGCAACTGAAACTAAATTACTGAGACATGTGCTTTCTTCCTATTGCAGTTTGACTCGCCCATATGTTCCAAAAAAGGAGAGGTTTCATAGTCAGGCCAAAAATCCCACAGAGGAATAATTGATGAGATCTGAATCACTTCATTTCTCTGATAGAAAAGGGATTGTTTTTATGCTCTTGCATCTTTTGGTCCTTCCTCAGCCTTAATGACATTCAGACAGTGCCACTTAGAATTAGTGTCATGAGATACAGGAACAGGACACATGAGATACTGTGTTCAGTTCTGGACCACCTAGTTCAAGAGGGGCATAGAACTGCTCTAGAGTGTCCAGTGCAGAGCCACAAAGATGATTAAAGGAATGGAGCATCTCTCTTACAAGGAGAAACTAAGCAAGCTGGGACTCTTTAGCTTGGAGGAGATGGAGGTGACCTCATCAGTGTTTATAAATATGTAACAGGAGGATGGACACAGGTTCTGCCTGGTTATGCCTGTGGACAAGGGGCAATGGGTGGAAATTGAGGCATATTTCATGTGAATATAAGGAGGATTTTTTTTTGCTGTGAGAGTGACAGAACCCTGGAACAGGCTGCCCAAGGCAGTTGCAAGTTTCCCTCCCTGGAGATATTCAGGGCCCACCTGGATGCATTCTTGTGTGATCTGGTCTAGGTGATCCTGCTCTGTCAAAGGGGTTGGACTAGATGATATTTCAAGGTCCCTTCCAGCCCTGACAATCTGTGAAACCAGAAAATGAGCAATTAAAGATCAGTATTTTTCTTACCAGTATGAGGTGATAGAATGAGAAAAAAATGGCCTGAAATTGTGCTGGGGGGGGGGGGTTAAATTGGACATGAGGAACTATTTCTTTGCTGCAAGAGCAGTCAGGCATTGGAGCGGGCTGCCCAGGGAGGTGGTGGAGTCACCGTCTCTGGAGGTGTTCAAGAAATGCATGGCCATAGCACTTTGGGACATGGTTTAATAGGCACGGTGGTGTTGGCTTGAAGGTTGGGCTTGATGATCTTGGAGAGGTTTTCCAATCAAAACAATTCCAAATGACAACAAAATACTACTTACCCTTGAGCTCCCAGTTCCACCAAGTACTTCAGTTCATTGGGAGCGAGCAGAAAGAAGCAGCTGAAGGTAGAGGAGCTCAGCCTAAATAAGGAGGCCCAGCCAACACCCGTGGGTTATGTTAGAGCAACTATCAAATCTCTATCCTGCCTAACCGGGGGGCCCACCAGGCCCCCCGGCCTTTAGATCCCACTCCCATTCACCCAGTGCGCACCATGGGTACTCACCAGCAGCGACAGGATGAGGATCCCTCTGCCCAGTTGGGCACAGCTTAGGGTCCTAGCTTTCCGGGGTCCATTAAAAAGGGAAGCAGGCAGGGAGAGCTAAGTGGTCACACCTGGGTTGGGAGGAGACTCAAATGGAACCCAGGTGCTCTGGGTTTGGGAGAAAAAAAGGGGAAATGCAGTGTGGGGTGGGAAAGGATCAGATACGGTGCAAAAGGGGAGGTGGTAGTGAAAGGAGAGAGATGGAGAGGAAAAGGATGGAGATGAAAAGAGGAAGATGAGGGAAAGAGGAGAAGGAGAGGAAAAGAGGGAGATGGGAGAGAAGTGGGATTAAAACAATTAAAAAAATGAAAACTGGACTGTACAAAAAAAAAGAGGTGGCCCTGCTCTGGCAGGGGGGGTGGACTAGATGATCTTTCTAGGTCTCTTCCAGCTCCTAACATTCTGAGCTTCTGAGCTTTGAAACAATCAAAGCTTCTTTTATACAAAAAATGCACAGACTTAGGAGAAAGCCTATAAACATATGGTGTTTAGACAGGCGCTCTGTAAAATACACCTTTCCTCAGGTGAAGTTGATGTCAATGCCTTTAATCAAAATAAAAAAAAAAGAAAGAAATATTGTTTGCCCTTTTACTTTTCTCTCTCCCTTGTGTTTTATTTTATTATTGTTTTCTAAAGAAAAAAAGTCATGCCCACCTTTTGGCTTTGCATGTGTGTGCTTCTCATAAGATAAAGGACAATAGAATGTAAGGGGCTGAAAAAGGATATATTATCCTAAAAGCAGTCTATGAAGTGTAAGAAAATTATGAGGACAATGAACCTAGAGTTTCTTTTTGACCAAGGCATGAAATACAATTGATTTGGTTTTTCACTCGTTGACAGTCCCCAGAGAACTCATCAACTTCTCTATATTTTCCTTTCAAGGTGGCAGAGCCACAATATGGACTTGCTAGGAGCAAACTCTACTCTCTGTTGAGTATAAAAGTTACACCGGTTTTGGTTTGCACACATATATGCACAGATAGATCTCACTATATAAATGTCATTGTTATTACTGGGACATCACTCATTCTTTCCATACTTTACTAATAAATTCTTACTGAATTCTACCAATTCATACCCCATAAATCCTTCAGGATCACTTTTTATTCTCCAGGTCAGACTCAAGTTCCTACAGTTTCACTGTACACATGCAATTTAGCAAATGCAGGTTCTGAGGAGAAAATCCTGAAGACCCAGATGAAAAGTGAGAGTATAATTCTTTTTCCAGAGTGATTCAGATGAACTTAGGCTTCTGTCTGCAATGTCTGTGTTTGTGCTAGATGTACA
Organism: Pogoniulus pusillus; assembly: GCF_015220805.1. NCBI lineage: Eukaryota > Metazoa > Chordata > Aves > Piciformes > Lybiidae > Pogoniulus > Pogoniulus pusillus. The sequence continues at coordinate 14,599,122 of NC_087277.1, read as the reverse complement.
ACCTCCCATAAGACATCATGATGATCTGGGTTCAAACATACCTATATGATATCTTATAGTCTGTGGATTATTCAAGGCATCTCCATGCGGTTGATATCTGTGGCAATTTGTGTTCAAGAGCCAGACCTTTTGAAGACACAGCTGGAGGTGAGAGAGGACAGTCTGAAGCTTAGGAGATGTTACTGGGCACATACTTAGGCTTCTGAATCAAGCACGTAGTCAAAACCGACAACAAAGATCAAATTGTAATTCAATTTGTATAAGAGTCCACTGGTCATCAACTGAAATATGGGCTCCATTTACCAGATCTCTGTCAGCTACAATGAGAGCATGGAAAACTAGACAGAGTATCCAGAATTGAGTACACCAGTGCCAAAATTCACTTGTCTTACTCTGAAAATAGATTGGATTCTAGAGGCACAATTTAGCTGCTGAGATACAGGTGTCAAATGCTATGAGGAACACCTATGTGCAACATCCTCTTCTTTTAAGTCTTGACCCTCCTTTAGGTCAATGTCTCCAGCCCAGGTGCTGGAGAGCAGACTCTGCAGAGGTGACCAGCGTGGATTGAGGCCAGGAATTGTCCTATGCTGAACACAGCTGCTTCCAGCCAGCTTCAGTATCCCCACTGCAGAACACAGCTCAGTCCAAAACTATGCTTTTCCTCCAAGCTGGACTTGATTGCTATCTGGAAGCACCCTGCTCAGTTAAAAATATCCATTTTTAACAAATCCCTCCGAGAATTAAAATCTCCATTCCCCTTGCAAGTTTCTCAGTCTTGCCATTTGCCTGTTAAATATGCAATTTAAGATCTGTACTCAAAAGAAATATACTGATCTATAGTTTTATAGAATAATATGAAGGCTAACAGCAAGCATAAAATTCATCAGAAGTTGTCCATTTATTTTAGGAAAAAAATATATAAGGGGAGATATAGTGTCCTGTGGCAAGATAACATCCTGTGCTGAAAACAGTCAGCCAATCTTTTTGGACTGCTGCCTCTCCAGGAGAAGATTTGCTTTCTTTTTGTTGTGCAATAGCTAACTTATTAGGACTTTATATCCAGCTGGATCCTTAGCCACTGGCATCGTGCAAGTAATAAAAAAAAAATTCTTTCTCTCTCCATCCTTATTTTCTTTTTTCTCTTTTTTTTTTTTTTTTCCTTAGTATCTGGGTTTTCATTGACCACGTAGAAGTCTTGTGCTATTAATCAACTGTTTCTGAATGTGCATCTTCCTGTTTCTTTTTCATAATAAAGGATTGAGCCTCTAACAGAGCTTTCAAGATTTTCTCTGAATGTGTGTTGTCTGTCAGAAATGGAGAGGAGAAAATCTCATCCGATTTTAGGCTATCTCTCAGTGTTTTGAGCAAGTGGAAGGGGGAGCAGGAAGCAGTTGATGCAAGCATGCAGAGCAGTGCTGGGAGGTTACCAAGCAACGAGACAGAGATGTGTCACAGGGGCAAGGGAAATGGAGAAGATGAACAAAAGTGTGGACAAAGGATTCAAGAAGATGAACGGAGGCATCATGATTGCCTGACCTCTTTCGTATTTCTTATCTTGAGTTGCAATGGTGTCCATAAATACAGGCTGTGCAAAGCATCTTAATTTGTTTACATGGGCCCTTGGTGGCAGAAGGGATGGGGAAAGCCTGGCATGCAACCTAATCATCAAAGGATTATCCTGTCAGCAGTCCACTACATAAGCAAAAGGGGACAAAATGTGCATGTGAACATAAAACCCCATATTTTTCACTGGGAGAAAGGGAGTCACAGGAGGAACAAATCCTGTTGCAATATGCATAGAGTAAAAATGTTAACCAGAAGCTGATTCGTCTTCAAAAAAGTTTGCATTCAGAAGAACAGCTGAAATTTGAAAGTTAGATTTTCTTCACTTCATGAATTTCTTACAACATGCTCTGGCAGAGATTTCCCACATCTTTGTCTCCATCCAAATCCTTTAAATAAAACCAGCTTTCTTCAAAGTGAGAGAGATAAAGAAAATTTGGGATATGAAATCCTTCTCTTCCTACACCAGTTTTTGCAAGAGCATTTATATTTATCAGCCCTTTTAGTGTATATTCTATTCCCTCATTAAGCTTCCAGTCTTGAACAAACTGGAACAGTAGCAAATGCTTAAGGAACCATACTTGCACTTTGGATAGTAATACAACAAAATAAAGTGTCAACAGCTGTATTCAACTCCTCCTATGCTCTCTCCACCAATTTCAGCAATCCCTTGATAAAAGTAGGGACCTCATCCTATGTTTCCCTGAAAGGAAAATTTCCTTATAGGCATCCTAAGTATGCCATAAATACAGAATGAATCTATTTCATGAGATTATTAAAGCAGTTTAAATTCATAGGATTTAGTCTTCTCTACCAGAATATGAACTGCATTACTTCTAAATTTATAGCATTACTTCTAAAAATTAACCTCAAAAATCTGCATAAGTGTGTTTTATTGCCTGATACTGTCCTAAGATGTTTATTCTGAAGACAATATAGATATCATGATAAATGTAAAATATTCCCCCCAAAATGCTGAAACTCATCTTATTTATTTTCTTTTCTATTATGCTCTTTTTTTCCATCTTTTTCGTGCAACCCTGTGGGAAATTGAGAACAATGACCCAACAATTCAGGTGAACCAGTCATTTTTCTGCTAGGTCTTTACAACACAGTGATGGTTTTGGAGTCTGAGATTCATAGAAAACAAAACAAAATACACACAAAAAAAATCTCCAAACAACAACAACAAAAACCCACCACACCTAAACAAAACAAAACAAAACAAAACCAAATCAAACAGCAATTGTTTGCTCCTTGGTGAAGTAAAGCTGAAAACCAACAATGACCATTTCAAGGTGTTGTTTTTCTCACCAGTCCTTTCTGAGAGGAATCTAAGTTTTGAGCAAAGAAGGAGTCTGTGAATGGTGTTGTCAGTGTCTGAAACACCACTGATGTAGGAAGAGCTGGTTTCCTTCTTATTCAACTACCATTTCAAAGCATTTTCCCAAGGTTAGCTTGAGGGTGAGCTGCAACAGCAGGAAACTCCATCACATTGTGGTCTCAGCAGTTTTCTGCTATATTTTAGTGGCAATCCATGTCACACATTATCCATTACAGAGTTCAGGGACTCCCAAACCTGTCAATTGAGAGGTGTGTCACCTGCACTTACAAGCTTCAGAAACATGGCCTTATCTCTTAGCCCTTATAAACTCAATTTCTGTTCAGCCTTTTATACCCAACAAGTTGCTCTGTAAAGCTTTCACAAGATTTCCTAGAAAGAAGAGCACAAAGATGCATTACTGCTTTTTTAAATATCTCCTTTAGTAGCTAGTAGAAATTCTACTACAGTTTAAATCATTATTTCAATCAAATAAAAGAAACTTTTTTTTTTCTCTAAATGAGAATTTATCCATCACGTTAATTTTCTCTTGCCCTGCTTGCCATCAAAAGGCCACTCAGTCTGGGAGATGGCCTGTTGCAAACTGAAATGCCTATTCATTTATCAGAATAGATACTTGTGCCATGCACACACTATAGCCATGCATATGGCCAGCATCATAATCAGTGTAGAAACCAAAGTTACAGATTGCATCTGACAGTGAAAAAACCTCCTACCATCCTAATTAAAATAAAACCCAAACAGATAAATAAAGCACAATCTACAACTCAGTTACTTCTTAGTAAGTCATAGGCTGGTATTTATTCTCAAACAAGATGATCATTAAGGCAATTTAAGTTACTTAAGAAAATATTATACAATTCTGTGTTGAAATAACAGGGAAACAAACTGAGTAAAATCTGTGGGAGTGAAAGTGAGTACTTAGGAGACCAGACTGGGCACAGAGAGGCAGCTATCTGGAGAAACTGCAACTGCCCCAGCTAATCTCTGTGGAGCTACCATAAGAGGAGAGTTTTTTTGAAAAGCAAAGGTCATGAAAGCATTCCTTGTGTTTTCTATAAAATGGATACAGATTTGAATGCTGTCAATTTGTCATTCAAATTGAATAATGCCCTGAATGCAGGATGAGTGTCAGGGCACTACTGTATTATATTCTGAACTGCAGCTTTTTTAGAAAGAGGGCAGAGCAGGGGATGGAGATGATCCCACTTCAGATGATCTCACATCTGCCTGTTGTGGAGCTATTTTTGTAAAGGTTGCCAGATTAGAGCTCAGATTATTGTCAGAGATGCAGAGAGCTAGCTAAGTCTTTTTAATGAAATTGTTTTCCTTAGAATATACTGCTCCGTCTTAGCCAAATCACTTCACAATGAAATGTGTCAACTGAATTTTAATCAGAAATGATTTTTTCTGTTCAGGTAAAATTCCCAGTGAGAGAAAACTTTATAGTATCCAATATGCTGATGACTAGGCCCTCTGTGATGTCTGCAGCTGCAGGAAACCTTGATTCTCTGTCCCAGTCTAACATTTTCCTGTGACCAGGGTTTATTTTAGCCATGGGTTAACCACATTACAGGCTCCTAGCTCCTTCCCCTCCAGAGATGCATACAAAGGATTTCCAAAGATGCTTCTCTTCAACCTGAGGCAAAAGAGCGAAACACTTCTCCCCAAAATGCTGAACTATTTCCCAGATAGCTCTTAAAATGTGCAAGCTGGTGAGACATACTGGAAAATTGCAGTTTCTTAACTCCTGTGCTCCCAAGTCAGCACCAGTCAGTGTCGCTCTGGACAATGTTGTCTTTGCTTCAGTTTCACTTGCATAAAATAAAAAGCACACAAGGATGAAACAGCCAGATCTTTGAAAGGTGATATGGGATGGTGCTTTATTCTTGTCATCTGGGGTATATTCCTGCTCAGATGAAACAGACTCTGATTTCACAATTAATCTCTGGTGACCTTATTAGGCTGCAATAACTGTATAACATCAGTGGTCACAACTCCTGCCTGTATTTTGTTCCAGTAATTCAATTACAGTGCATGTGGAGCAGCCATGTAACACCAGCCTTGTGTATCTAGGCCACTTGAAATATAAATGGACACTATTAAGGAGTGGAGGCATTTAGATATAAATAACTGAGGAGTGCAATCAGCTTCAGAACATGAGCTTTTAAAAGCAAGCTTGTCATTTGCTAGCAAACGCCTGTTTCCCATTTGTGATGATTATTTCTGTAGGGTTCTTCTTCTGTTTTAAAAAACTGGTTTAACCCCAGTTTGAAGTGAAACTTGCTGGTGTCAGCTATTGCTGGGGGGGGAAGAAGAGAATCTCATTTCAGGTAAACTGGGTCAGTTCCCTTCTTTGTCATTATGAATAATTTCATTGCTGCGGTTCGGGAAAAGTTATGTAAGTTGTCTGGATCGTGAAGATGCTCAATTCACACAGCAGCAAATGGTTTGAAGCTGTGTGGAGTTTCACCCACCTATTCAAATTGTGAAAAAAATAGAATTAGTTCTGCCTCTGACAATTCAGATTTTTTTTTTCCTTTGGACATGTTGTTTGTAGTAGGTAAAATCAGTTATATCAACATGGAAGAAGTCCACACCCTTAACTAAAATGAACTATTCTAGCATTTATATATAAAAAATATACCATTTTTCAATGATATAAAGCTCCTTTGTTTTCTTCATGGAGTATATTTGAATGATTATGACAGCATAATTCCTTAGAGAATTCATATCAAAACAGTACCTTCATCACAAGACTTTTGTGAATCCTGTGAGTCAGCATATGACGGTATTCCTGCTTTTAAATCTTTGAGGGGTCATTTCACTCCCCATTTTCTGGCAACTTTTTGGGTTTGGTTTGTTTTGTTGGTTGTTTGTTCATTTTTTCCAGAGAATGTATTCTGTTTGATCCCAAAGATGTGGAAAGTGAATGAGCAGTGATGCTCACAAGTAGCAAGAGTTCCCTTTGGAACAGTTGTTCTGCAGGGATTTTAGATACCAAAATATTTCTGCATTGTCTTTGGGTTCCTAAGTTATCTTGTTAAAATCTAGCTTCTGCTATGTGGATTGTGACAAAAGCTCTCCCACCGAATCTGAAAAAAAAAAATATTTAGAAATGCAATCAGAGATTTCAGTCCTACAAAAAACATTTCTTTTCATAAGCTATAGAAAACAGGTGTGAGAATTTCTACATGTTGTTAAATATTTCCTTCTTCCTTAGAAAATAAATCATTACCTTTGACCACTGTAATGTAACAGAGGAATCAACTTCAAACAAAGAGAAGATAAATTTCCTGAACTTAAGGAGTTACATCAGGATTCAAGTGACTCACATTCAGCTCTTTGGCAGTGATACAAACTTTCAAAGCACCTTTAGCTAATTACTTTCATCTAAAGTGTGGCTCCATTGCTTATATGAATAGTACTGCACAATATGAATCTGCTCACTTATCTGAATAAGGTTATTTGTGAATTATTCATATTGGGTGTACTAAAACAATTTGTCATTTTCCTGGAAGGAAATTAATGTAGGGTTTCTTCTTTATTCCTTTCCTCTCCTCTCCTCCTTCTCCTTCTCCTTTTCTCAAGGAGGAAACAGTGTCTCACAGTCTGTTTCAGTTCTACCATTTTAGTTCTTACATTAGAACAAGGTTACCACTTCATTGTTTAGAAATTAATCTATAGATATCACTGAATCATATTTTCTTCTCCCTCAGTTCTGCAACTTTCTTTAATATATTATGGAGGGTTATGTCTAGTGTGGTTTGCAAGATGCTGTCTCAAGATACAACAGTTTCAGGCTAGTGCAGTCTACTGCACTGCATTTATTCATAGTCAGTATTTCCTACTAATTGACATAGTGAGAGCATGCACAGATGATTAGACCAATTATTGAAAAGGGAGCAACCACCTTACTTCCTCTTCTTGGCAACACATGTTGGTCCTCTTGGTCGCTGAAATTTTTAAAGAATGAATGACTTTCTTTTTTATCTCCTTCAGGATAAAGAGCTTTAACATCTTCACTCCTCCAGGCAGAGACTACCTAACCTCCACCAACAGTCTAAGTAACAGTTTCTAGCTTGGACTAGCTGTGTAACAGAATCTTCTAGACAAGCACTTTAGTCCAAACCAGACATCAGTTCTTTGAGTGTTCCCCTAGATGTCCTCACAGGCTATCCAAAGTCACTCACAGACCTGTGAATGCCCAGTAAACCTTAATTCTTCACGACACTGTAATTTCACTACTGTTACAGCCTGTCCCACCAGGCATTGCTGCTGATTTTTCACTAAGCCCTTGTTATATAAAATTCCCAAGTTCACAAGACTTGTTATATAAAATGAAAACCTGTCAAAGACAAAATGTGACCCGTCATACATGACCAGATGACATGAGAAATTATACACAGAAAGACACAGGAAGCAGCCATTTCAAACCTAATTAAATTGGAGATTGTCTTGATAAAAGCATACATAGCAGGTAGGATTTGTGAAAAAGGGAAAAGGATTTGTGTGCTTTCTGCAGTGCATTGTGCTATGCTGGCCCAAACACTCAAATCAGCTTGTGTAAAGTTAGCTCATCTCTCTGCTGTATACAGTAGAATCATAGAATCTATGAGTGGTTTAGGTTGGAAGGGACCTCAAAGACCATCTAGTTCCAACCCTCTGCCATAGACAGGGACACTTCCCTCTAGAACAGTTCGCTCAAGGCCTCATCCAACCTGGCCTTGAACACCTCCAGGGAGGGAGCATCCACAACCTCCCTGGGCAACCTGTGCCGGTGTCTCACCACCCTCACTGGAAAGAACCCTTTCTAGTTTGAAACTCTCCTCTGCCAGTTTAAACCCATTACCGCTCATCCTGTCATTACAAGACCTTGTAAATAGTCCCTCCACAGCCCTCCTGTAGGCCCCCTTCAGATACTGGAAGGTTACTATAATGTGTCCTTGAAGCCTTCACTTCTCCAAGCTGAAGAGTCCCAGCTCTTGTAGCCCGTCCTCAGCCAGTGCTCTGTACAAAGCAAAGTAGGTATAACTGAAATACTAAACAGTGTTGTGGACACTTGTTTCTGTGCAGCTATCATACTCAAAGAAAATGTTGAGATGAAAGACAGTTGAAAACAAAACATCAAAAACCAGAACGAGTGACAGACTAAAAGGAAAATATTGATAAAGACATTAGGATCTATTTTAATCAGCTTAAATGAAATCATCATAGTTACGCAACTTTGAATATAAATGCTCAAGGGGAAAAAAGTGAAGGCTTCTCTGTCCCTTCAGTGGATATTCATCAGCAAAAAAAGAGAAATGAGTCCTTGACTGCTGCTGGAGTCTCTCTCCAATAGCATCCCTCTGTATGCACAGCTACATTTGCGTCACGACGGATTACAAACAGGTGTCACCAGGGCTGACACACCCTCCCAAAACCCTCTGTTATTGTAACATCATACTAGGATTTTGTTATTCATTATCTACAGTACCATTAGCATGCTTACTGTCCATGAAAACCATTACATCAGGCTGCATCTGAGGATAATCTGCTGGATATATTAAAACTGTTTCTAAAACTCTACAGCACTTAACAGTTTTCTCAATGTTAGTACAACAGATGATTCATTTTGTATCCCTTGCCTTAAATGATGATGGACCTAATCCAGTTTGGTGGTGGGAAGGAGTGAAGCAGACAGCATAATGATGTACAAACACCCAGGGTTCCTAGGCACATCTAGAGATGTAACTGTCTGAGTTTGGGCAACAGAAAAAAACAGGAGCACTGAAGTGTTATCTCATGGGTAATGCTGGGAGGCTGTAGCTGCACTAAACTCAGGCAAAGAACGCATTTTCCATTTTCTAAATTGTCGTGTTCCCAAATAGGCTCTTAGAGATGCTTTGCAATCTTAAAAAAGAATAAAAAAGAAAAGCAGAAGAGATTCATAGGGCTTCAGAGGTCATTTACATTACAAAACACTGAATCCTACTACATTAATGTCCAAATTGTTTTTATTCCAAAGGTTTTTGCTCAGATGTCAAATTCAATCTGTTTTTCTTCTCTTGGGTCATGGGTGCTTAATATTCCTTACTGACACATAACAAACCTTTTTTATTTCTCTTTAATATGTAGCTTCTTTAAAATTATTTTTTTTAATGATTAGCTAAATCTATTGTTCAGTAGTTGCATGTGTGACAGATTATGCAAAGTTAATAATCTGTATTAATTTTGATATCCAGACAAAGATTGTTAATAACTATGAACATGGTTTATTAACATTACACCTCTCCAGAAAACTTATTTGCAAGGTTCAAAACACAAGGTTGGGAAATTCATGCACATAGGGAACAGGCAAAACTACAGCACTTATTTCTTAGAGCAGCAAATGCAAACATTATACTGACAGAGAAGATTCTTGCAGTTAATTATACTACTTGTGGTTGATTGTACTGCTTATCCACTGGATGGACACAGGAAGCTTCTTTCTGCTTATTGCAGAAGGCAATTATTGAATTACAAGTGGCTTTAAATATTTAATCACAAAATATTATCAGACAGTACCCAAAGCCTGTGGAGGGAGGAGTTGCTGTCAGTGGTCTCAAAGCTGTCGGAGGCTTTGGAGTTTTCCCAGGCTCTTTTCTCAGGAAGCTGAGTCTATAGCATAGTCTCTGTCCTGGATCCTCTTGATTCCCAATTCAACAGAAGTCTTGCAGGGGGCAGGCAGGATGCAATGTGAGGTGCAGTCTTGGCGCAATGCTATACTGGCTATGCAGGCCGATCTCGTGTAGGCATTTAGAGACTGTTCCTGGTAAACTCAAGACAGTGGAGTTTTCAGGCAGTTTCAGAATGCAATGAGGTGGCAGCAGCAGCACACCGTGCTACCTGCTCATCCCTTTTTATCAATACCACCTGAGACTAATGGGGCTTTGGACATAGATTGACCATATTAAGTGAAGCCAGGGCTTTCATTTTCCTTTCCTGTGGTTGCTTGCCCCAGAAGGAGGGGAAGCAGGGGAACATGTCTGGACAAGGCATAGCTCTTAGACTCAGTGGCTCCAAGTTCTTTGTCCTCATTCCCACTGTTGCTTCTCCCTACAGCAGAAACAGGTAAGGGGAGAGCAGAAAAAATGTGCCTGGGCAAGCCAGGACATGTATAAGCCTTTTTATGTTTCTTGGACCAGGACAACCTCCAGACTAATTTTTTTAACTGATTCTCAGATGTCATTACATTGTTCTCAACATTTACCTGTAAGCATTTCACCATGTTATTGCATATTTGTTTTTATAGTGAAAACAGAACGGGCTGCTATTCCAAACTCTCCATTTGTCAGTCGATGTAGGTACTACTGATTAAGAGAAACTATCTTGAAAAGCATCAGGCTAGAGCATCTTCAAATGCTACCTCAAGAGATTGAAAGAACATCTGTTGCCAGATGAGGGCTGTTTACTGAGCTACATGGAATGAGCTGCTGCATGTGGTACATCTGAGCTCTGTCTGGCTACTCCCAACAGAGTCTTTCACATCTGATTCAGTAACAGCTTGATTGCCTTGTAAGTGGGAGTTACCGCTTTGTCTTTACTTAGCCTGGCTCGGGCAAAGTCAGTAGCAAACCTGCTCAGCTGACTGCAGAAATCCGATCGGCGTTGATGCACTCTAAAACTCTTACCCACCCAGAGAAATCCTGTTGGTGGCTTCTCTATATCTTATCTTTGTCAATAGTCTCAGAACTAAATCTAAGAATATGAGGTACACAAAACTCACTTCTTAAACATTTCACTGCTGAAGAAATCTTGTCACTGAGATAAACAATATCTTCAGTGAAAAAAATTAGGAGTAAATCATACTTTTCAGAGCAGCATTTTCTGTGAATAGTGAACAAATTTAAACAGTATCTAGAAGGGAAAAAAAAGAAACAAAACAACAACAACAACAACAAAACAACCAAACAAACAAAAAAACCCATCAAATTAAACTAACAACAAAACCATAAAACAAAGAAAGAAAATGCTTCCAAATCAGTAAGTTCATACCTTCAGAAAAGACTGTTAATTGTATTGAAGGTTTGCCAGGCTAACCCAGGTGGGTAAATTGCTGCAAGTAGTAAGCATTTGCTTCACTGACCACTGGCAACTATCAAGCTAGTCTAAGGGAAACCCCTGATGCTTAGAATCCTGTTCTCTTGGACTGGATGATACAACCATGACACACTGAAAGTGGAAGGCAGACCTTCCCTGTGCTGCCTGATTCTTTGAGATAGAAATGAGCAAAGTTGCCCTCCAGCACAGATTCTTGCTGCATATTGAACATGTCATATTTTTCAAGAAAGCATCAGGATTGGTGAGCACTTGTAGTTAATTCCCATAAAACTTAATAAATTGTTTGCCTGCTCCTTCTGAAAGAAAATACATTTGCCTCTGTGATTTTAGGAGTTTCTCTGTTCTTCTTACAGTGCTTGAGACATCTGGGCATAAAATATTGGAAGGTAAGAAAGCTGGATATCTTGATATTGGCTGCTTGCAAAAGAAACATAAATGTGACACATGATTGAAGAGAGGTGACATTACCTGGAGCCAAGTCTTGTGTGTGCAAGCAGATCCTGCCCAGGATTGAATGTGCACATCAGCTAATACACCTGACTGGCCATGCTCCCTCTTTCTCACAGCTCTCAATTCAGAGAGCTGAGAAAACTGGAGACATTCTACATACGCTGCAATGTCCCACTTTGCATACAACGTGCACTGTTAGTGGCTTATTTACATAAATTCCCTGCCATTAAATCCTTCACTCCTTCTCCTACCAAATTAGCAACTCTTCTTCTTGTGTAAGTTTCCACTCCCCTGCAACCTGCATCATTAGGAAACATCAATAGTTAGTCAGCAGCAGCATGGGGTCAAAGACCTCTTCCTGGCCCAGGCTGGGCTTCAGATCAAGGCACAACCACATCTAGCAGGGCCTCTCCTCCACCCCACTCTGGGACAGGGGCCTTACTTACTGTAAAGTGAGAGAACAAGATCCAGCAAGAGCAGCAGTACTCTGAGCTGGCTATTTTGCCATCTTGTTTTGAGCAGTAAGATATGAAGGCAATACTGTTTCTACAACACTTTTCAAAATATTTCAGTATTAAAGATTAAGCCATATAGATCAGATCCCAAGCCACTAAACACAGAGAATGAAAAAGCCTTTTAAATGTCCTAGTCCATCACTTTTTCAATACAGGATTTTTCCCTGGATTTTGTCCAGTCCAGTCTTAATTGTCCCAGCACTTTCCTTCAGAGGCTGTTTTCCTGCCAAAGACGTTTAGGCAGATGGTATTAGCAAGTCAGGGAAAAAAAGACATTTCCTGTTTTGCATTCCTCCTAAGATACATTGGGCTTCTTTCTTGATATTTGGCCATGATATGTGATTTTTCTGCTGCTTAAATTTAATACATTTTAAAAATCACGCCCTCATCTCTTAGCTCTCACCTTATGCTCCCATCAGTTCCTAATTACTCATTCACTTGGTGGCAATCAGAAAGGAGATATTTTGAAAGTAAGAAGTTTGTCCTGGGACTTGGTTCCAGTATATATTGGGATACATTATAATCCTTTATATGTTTTGTACTTTAATTACACTATATCACATGTATTATACTATTATGAATTGATGTAATTGTAACACATATGATCTGCCTGTAACACATATAATGTATTCTATTTATTACAGCATAAATTACAATATCAAGCTATGACACAGCATATTATTTGAAATATAAGTAGAGGTTAAAAAGCCTACAAAGAACAGAATCTTTAGTTTTCTCCAAAATCTTAATTCTGACTTATCTGAGCCATCTGTATGTGACTCAGAATCCCTGTATCCAAGTTCTTTGAGGTGTCAAAGGAAAAAAAAAAAGAAGCTAGCTGGACACAAGACTGGACTGTTAAACTTTCAAATAGGCTCTTCCTGTTGAGGTGTTGTCTATTCCTGACCATGTATATGTCTAGTTTTATGCAGTTACATTTCTATTCCAATCATCAGTTTACCTGTATTGCTGCATGAGATAGATGGACCTGTAAGTGCTGGAAAAGTTAATGTGCTTACCTATGGCCTTCGAATTTGCTGAATATGAGAAGATTAAACTTGAATGTTTGTGACCAGCTAGCTCAGACTGCAATTTGCTTCATAGTATTATTCATTACCATCCTTTATATTTTCATATGTGACAGCTTTAAGGTGCAAATTGTAACATTTTTACCAGCACATTTGCACAATCCCCACGCATTTACTTTGGGGATTATCTCCTATGACATTTTAGGATGCTTACAATAGCAAGCCAGACCAAGTTAAATAAAACTCTGTTACAGAACTTGCCATTTCATTCTGCATCTTATTTTTTTCCCCTATATGCAATAAAAGTGAAGCATTATAAATCTAATGGAACATGTGGCTTTTTATATGCATTGTAAAATCCACAAAATCTCATATTCTGAACAGATAAGATTATAATTACTTGCATTTTCCCCCAAAATGTTCTGGATGGGTATTAGCCCATGCAATTTTCCTCATTTTAAAAAACTTATTTCAGTTCCTTTCTAATATTAGCTATTCTTTATTCTGATTCTTTATTGTTTTGATTCTTTATTTGTCTTTTGTTAGAGGATTAACTAGTCCATGCAAAAGAAGAGCAAACATTTCTTCTCAAATTCATTGTATCTGATATATCAGCATTTTTAATGCATTGTTTTTTAACATGTGCAGATCTGAGAGCCATGAAACCTAAGTTTTCTTTAAAAAATAAAGTTAAGAAAGTTTTTAAATGTCACTGTATATATTAGTTAGTGACGGACCAAAGAACAACAATGCAAGAATATGTAAACATAACAGTTGAAGCTGAAGCTGAAGCTGAAGCTGTTTATTACTATAGCAGCAGTCTTTTTATATGCCATTCTACTCGACAAGTTATGGAATACAGTGACTGAGTAAAATATTGTTTTTAACATTCTTATTGGGTAACAGTGAGGTGTTGGCTACCTTGGCACAGACTACTTCCAGTTCTTTGTTCTAAGTTTGCTGTGCTTCCATGCCAATGTTACACAAGGCAAGAATATCAGTTTACTATGCTTCTACATAAGCCTACAAATGCAGGTGTACAAATTCACTATGTTTCTAACCTCAGTCTTACTGTGTCATGGCTACACAGGGATGAGCTCCAAAGATACATCATTTATCACATTTAGCTGACTCTCTTCCTTGGTTCCCACAAAAAAAAAAAATAAAGAAAGAAAGCCTTTTACATGAACAATAAGCTCAAATCTTAATTATCTGCAGACATCTAGGCCTAGTTTCAAACATTCACACAGGTGAAGAGGGCTTGTTCATGTCACCTTCCTGTAATTATATGAAGATGGGAGTGGAAGCCATTGACACATGGCAAATGAAACCGATCTTGAAGAGGACACTGCTATAAAGACTCAGTGAAGTATGCACTGCTAGGCTTTGACCTTCATGCAGCAGGAGGCAATGAAACAAAATTCTTTGATTTAAGAGAGTTTTAAAATGAGAATTAGATAGTTTATGAATCGCAGAGGGCCAGGACTGCATCTAGCACTGCACAGTGATGCCAGAAAAGAAGAGAAAGGGAGGTTGTAAAGAACTATCCCGTTCCTTGCTTCACTCTTGGTCCTTAGACTCTGTGGCTATGAAGACTCAGGTAAAGATAAAGGACTGGAAATCCCCAAGAGTGTAGAAAAGGGCAATAGCCCTTTCATTTTCTGGGATAACTGACAGAGCAAGGTCAGTGAAAAAACAGCATAGTGGGAAAAAGGAGCCTATCACCATTACTTTAAATGCTCTAACAGAGTGTTCTCAGTCCCTGTAGCAGAAAATAATAATTGGTTATGAATTATTACTATTTATTTTTGTATTAATATTAATTTTTATTAATAATATTTTAAAATTGAGAAAATTCCCTGAAGTCCTTTAGATTTTTGGTCGACAGGAAGCAATTGCACAGAATTAAACAGTTTAACCAATCAGGACTTGGAAAACAATAACACAAGAACAGGAAAAATTCTAACTAATGCCTATGGAGTCATTCACTCCAGCATATGAACTCACAATGCCTTTGGTCCCTGAGCAAGCCTCCTGTATGAAAGACACTTTCAAACTTCGATGATCCCAGGGTAAAATACAACTATTTCAGGCAGAGGAGGAAGGAGATGCTGCTAAGCCACTAGTGCTAGGTGTAACACGTGGCTGCCTTTAGCTGCAAATGAGGAGAGGCTCCGTGCAGACAAAGGCACGGTGTAGAAAGGCTACTGTAGAAAAGGCAAATGTAGAAAGGCCAAGAGCAGAAAGGCACAGTTTCGAAATCATCCCCCTTTATATACTTGATTTGAAAGTCACACTGGCCAACAGGCACTGGCACCATTGTTCTGGCCAATGAATTCAAAGCTTCGTGCCTCCTTTGACTACGCAGGCATGGTGAGGGCAGCACAAGACAGCCAACACGAGGTGCTAAACTCCCTAACCCTGGGAGCTTTGCTGGGGCAAAACCTTTATTGTTTGCTCATCTATTCACTCCTGGACCCCAGCACGACAGGAGAAGGACAGCAAGGGTTAAACCTGCCTGGAAGGATTTATGCCCTACCAGGACAGTTCCCATGGACTCCCTAAATTCCTACCCCACCTTAATCCAAACTTGAAATGTCTCTAATGGCATAAATGCAATACTGTTTCAAACCGGCCTGTAGCCTTCTCAGGATCTGTTTACTTGTCTAAACTTGCTTTCAGTAGACTTAAATTTTCAGGCTAGTATCTGGATAATTTGAAGACTGACAAGTCAGGAAAGATTGACAGCTAAAATCCTGCCCTAATATTTAGCAGTTCAAAATTTCTAAGCTGCCTTTCCCTAGCACCTATTGAGTTCTATATGTGACTCTGAAGCACAATGTATTTCAAAATCTCTTGAAGATCTCTGCTGGCAGTCATCCCACAGAGTACCAATCTCTCCTTCCCAAGGTTACTTCAGTACTTGTGTGCAATAACAAAGCAAAAATGGACTGTAAGTTTCCAGCTTAAGTCAGGACCTATTCAAGCTAGAATATAAACCTGTTTACTTGACACTGTGCTATCTGCAGCAAAGTATTGCGGGCGTTAAAGTTCAAACTGTAACATGCGACGTTTCCTGTTCCAGTTGCGGCTTCCAGTTTCTGTATTAGTGATGTTTGGCTTTTCCACTGGGCAGGCTGTTGGGCAGGGGCTGGGGGGGACATCTCTTGGTTTGGCTGCTGCTTCTGCATTTTGTTGTGCTTTTTCTGCAAACAGGCTAAGGTAATTGTGCATTGCATTATCTCATTTTTCTAAGTAAAGCTCTTTATTTCAAACCAGATATTTCTCTGTGTGTGCGTGCTACTTTCCCTCACTTCTGTGTTGGAAGAGAGCTGTCTGTATTAGCCAACTACAAGGTCATATTTAAATTAACAAGGATTGGCATCTCCTACAAATATTCCACCATTTGACAAATGATTAAATTCTCCTCCTGTACAGGGTAGGTCAGGCCCTTAGCATCATGCGCAGTTATATCTACTTTGGTTACACCAATTTTACATTCACACCTGACATGGATATCCTGGTACTGAATGCTTCAGCACTTCTTTCCCCTAAGTTCTTTGCTACAACAATAAACAGTTCAGCACATTCAAAATGCTGCAGACAGAGACAAATATAAATATTTCATCATGCACTGACTCTTAGAAAAATGTGAACAAATTAAGGTTCTCACATCTCGCTTGTGAGATCAGTATTTTATCTTCTCTCTATTAAAAAAGTAATAATCAGAGAAATGCTGTAAACTAATATGAGGTCTCCTGAGCAACATGCAGCATGTCATTAGTGTGCTATTTATATCACACACAGAGCCCCAGAAGTCATGGTATAAGGAAAGGGTATGCAATAATTAGTGCCGGAAGAGTATTGAGTTCAATGTGAAAATGAAACAAGTACTAATCATCCAGATGGTGTCATCTCTCCAGAGTTCCACTCTGACTGAGGATTATTAATCTTTCTTTTTAAAAGTTTTGTTCTTTCTAATGCAACCAACAGAAAAATAAATGCAGAGGTTGAAGAGGCAATACAGTATAATTTATTATTGCTGTTAATTAGTGGGCGATGATGGTGCCTGGAGATAGAAGAGAACAGAGAGCAGGTCCCTATTGTGCTGAAGTTTATATAAATACAGAGAGATGGTCCCAGCTAAACATCATGAAGAAGAACACAGATAAAGTGGCTTAGACACAGACCAAAGGATAGCTGAAGTCTGTCATACGATAAACATTCTGTGACAGCCTTTTAATTTCCACCATCATTTTAAGCCCTCCTCTGCCTTGTCACCACTTCTCACTCTCATAACATTTCTTTCTATTCTGATTTCCTTCTCCAAAGCTCTGCTCCCAGCCTGTGACCTTGGATTTCTGCAAGAATCCTGATTATGTTCCCTTTCCTCCTCTTTCAATAGCTCTTTTGAAAACAGCACTTTTCCAACCAATTCCTTCCTGCCTCACAGAATCCACAACCCTATTAGCAATTTATAGCACTGTGTAAGTATATGATCAGAGTCATCTGTGAGGCTAAAATCTGCTTTTAGAAACCAATATTCTACTTTTGCTGAAGTCAGAGAAGTAACATGGTTATTAATGAGGACAAGTTCTGATGTATGTTCTTTTCTATATTTTCAGACACTTTTAAACCAGACCTAGCACCTCCTACGTGGTGGTGATATACCACCATCAACAAAACAAGATAGAGTTTCCTTTGCCCTTTCCTGGGGTTTATTTGCCCCTTACTAAAACTGGAGATACTATGAATATTATTGGTGTTACTATTATTGTTGATATTACTCTTAATCATATTCTTCTTGTATTCTACATTTTGTTTGCCACAGTACTGATTCCTTCAATAAGGGTTACTTGATGCCATGTAAGACACAGAACTGAATTCCTCAGTCAGTACTGACACATCTAATGAGTGTTACTTTTGCTGTTAGACAATACTGGGGGGGACACAAACCAACAAAACAGCAACAACAAAAGTATTGGTGATGGTTGTTGTTGCTGTTGTTCTTATTCAGCCATGTAGAAGATTAAAAACCTGCAAGTCTGACTTCTCTCACTTATGACAACAGTACCCACATATAGCTCCATTCCCATCAAGATATACACTTGACATGATATATATGATGCAACCAGATGCATAACAGTCATGCTTGGATTGAGGAGACCAGAATTTATCATGCAAAACAGAAGAGGTCTCATAAGAGGAGATGACACAGAGAGCAGGAAAAAGAGGGGAAATGTCTGGATACTCTCACTAGATGCTCAGGATTTAGAGCCTCTGATTGTCAATTCTTTACCTGTAAAATGAGAATACTTTAATTCAGGAGATGTTACAGACACAGATAATCCAAGATCATCAGCTGCTCTGACCTTAAAATAGAGGGAGGCTGTAAAGGACTTCCAGAGGAAGAAAAGAAGAGCAGCTTCTCAATGTCTAAGTTTTAGTAGCCTTTCAGCCAAATTGTGCCAATCTGAATTAAACTCCTGACCTTCCTGTACAATGACTGGGAAGAGATTAAAAAATGATTCCATAAAGCAACCCTTTCACCTGAGGTAGAAGTAAGAATTTCTGAGGAGTGGTCTGTTAAATCTCTCTTTCCTGGACCTGAACTGCTTTCAGACTTCAGTCAGACTTCCTTGGGCAATTGCCTCCTATGTGGGTTACAATTGGAGGAGTACTAGCTGTGGAAGCACAGCCTTAAGCCCACAGCTGGCTATGTGCATATGCCCATTGTTTCTCAGGAAAGAGAAAAAGAGGTGCTATTTTTAAAACCCAAAACTTCAGAAGAGTACTAGACCTCACTTCAAATACTCCACTTATTTGATACTTTTCTAATGTGGGCAGAAATTATTATGCAGAGGCTTCACCATATGTCTCTCCTCATTAACTAGACACTAACCAGGCACTCTACGTAGCTCTAAAACACCTCTTTCCTTTAGCTCTGTGCCTGGAGAATGAAAAACTAGCCAAAACAGTTCACTGTTGATGATGCTCCTGATCAGTGGTGCAGTGAACCATTGGTCTTGTCATCAAGCATGGGAGTACAAAAGGCAAGTAAGTTTCTGCCATTTCCCCAGAGAGATGTCTTCTGTGCCAAACCTTTTTGCATCCCTGAGATACATTACCGTCAGTTGTGTGAGAGGTTTAACCATTACTGCTCACTGCTGAGGCTGTGGGAGTTGAGGGTTATTTGGTGGTGGCAGTTGAGAGGGCTGACTTTTGATGGGAATATGCTGCTTTTACCATTGCTTGCATAAACAAAATTCTCTCCTGGATCTCCAGAAATTGATTTGTATTTTTGTTTTTTATCATCTGCTAAAGAAAAAAATGAGGAACTTGGTCAGGAATAGTCTGCAGTGCATGGTCTGAGATGCCTGTGTCTGCTCCCTAGTGTGGCAGAGGGCCAACATATGTGGGTATGAATCCAAATACTGGTGTTTTGTCCCTTTGTTCATGAAAAACACACTATTGTTTCATCATCAATTCCAATGGTGACCAGTAGAACAGGTTGGAGAAATCAAGCTTTACCTCAGTTTTGCCAGTGCCTACCAAATCTTTGTGTCAGAGCACAAAGGGAAAAGCGCTAACTATATCTTAATAATAGCTCCTCTTCAGCAAGAGCGCGGGTCAGTGGAGTCAGTGAGATGACTTTCAGTAGCAGGAATAAGACAGGGATGCTCCTCATACTTGTTGTAAAACAAAGGCTTTTTCCAGTGCAGTTCTTGTTACTAACTTATAAATACTTCATCCAGGTCCACAAATATCAATTGCTTGTCCCTCTTTCTCACGCCAAGCTGGAACACTCAGCTTGCATGTTCACAAAAAGCACAAGGCTGGCCTTCCTCACCTTGGCATCTCAGATCCTTCACATGTGAAAAGCAATTTTGTTCATCACTGTGGTGTTCTGGCCCTGGGAAACAGAAGATCCCTACTGCCATTCTTTTCCCCTTGCAATATAATCAGAAGAAAAAAAATGCCTATAATTCACAGCATTGTGGCTTTTGGGACAGTCATCATCTGTTCTACCCATTCTGTCATCTCTGGAGAAGTCAGCAAGATGGGGCAGTTGTCCTATTCTTGTCCATTACCTCACTTCTTTTCTTTCTTTTCAACCATGTGCTGCCTTCAATCTCTTCAAACTTCATATGTCAAGAGCAGGAAGTAAGTGGGGTGTATGATTTTCTTTTCAGCATTGTTCAGGCAATGACAGGATGCAGCACAGATGGAATAAGCTTGTTTATACTGAATACACTGGAGTTATTGATAAAGGACAGCTTCAGCCCTGTCTGAACAACACCTTCTGTCCTGGTGTCTTGAACAAGTGCCATGAGCTCCTATCCAAGATTAGCCACAGCCTGCAGACAAACAACTTTCTGAAATACAAACACTTTGAAAGAAAAGTCCAGGGTTTTCTTCTTACCTTTTCCTCTCCTTTTTTTTGTTTTTGTTTTGTTTCTTCTTTACACTATTTTCAGCTTCCCATGTACAGTTAAGAGTGCTGTACCTTACTTCTGCAGCTATATGTAGGAGGTTTTTTCTTAATCTACCCTGTGTCTCACAAAATTGTTTTTTTCTTAGAGATGCTGGCACTGAAGGATTCAGTAAGCTTCTCTGTGAAACCTCACTCAGTGACTATTTCCACTTCTCTCAACCAGAAAACCCTTGTCAGCTCTAGGAAGAAGTCTGTCTAGTAAAATCTCACAGCCCACCCTTTGATCTGTATTCTGTTACCACTGCCTCCCTATGCCTTATCAGAGGCCTTTTCATTCCTGTGGGTAATTATATAAAACCCCATGTTTTGGTAGAATCAGGTTGAACACAGATTCCTCATTATAGAGACTCACTTCCTGGAAATGATTTCTCAATACTCAGAACTAGACAGAAAATCAAGTGATACAGGATCATTGAATGATTTAAGTCAAAAGAGAACTTCAAGATCATTGAGTCCAACCACATCCATAGGCATCCTGTTTCAATGCTTAATAACCTTTTCAATTAAGAAATTTATATGATATCTAACCTAAATCTCCCCTGGAACAACCTGAGGTCATTTCATCTTACTTACTTCATCACTTCTTACTTGGGAGAAGAGATCCACACTCAGGAGGAAGAGTTAAAGGCACAGAGAACAAACCAGAAAACTTTGTCATGCTAATGTATAAAATCTTAGCAGTCATCTATTTTGTATACTAAATATAATTTGGTACTGGAAGTAGTGTCATTTAACATCTTTTTCAGCAATATTGACAGTGGAATTGAGTGCACCCTCAGAAAGTTTGCGGATGACACCAAGCTGTGTGCTCCAGTTGACACACTGAAAGGGAGGTCATCCAGAGGGACTTGGACAGGCTTGAGAGGTGAACCAAATCCAACATGATGAAGTTTAACAAGGCCAAGTGCAAAGTCCTATACCTGAGTCAGAGTAATCCTAAGTCCAAATATAGGCTGGGCAAGGAATAGCTCGAGACCAGTCATCAGGAGAAGGACTTGGGGATGACAAGTGATGAGCCGGCAATGTGCCCTTGA
Source organism: Pogoniulus pusillus (assembly GCF_015220805.1). Classification (NCBI taxonomy): domain Eukaryota; kingdom Metazoa; phylum Chordata; class Aves; order Piciformes; family Lybiidae; genus Pogoniulus; species Pogoniulus pusillus. The sequence goes on along the minus strand of NC_087277.1, from coordinate 14,577,607 downwards.
AGCCCAGAAGGCCAACCGTATCCTCGGCTGCATCAAAAGAAGTGTGACCAGCAGGATAAAGTAGGTGATTCTTCTCCTCTACTTGCTCTTGTGAGACCCCACCTGAAGTGCTGTATCCATTATGGTGCCCCCAGCATAAGAAGGATGTTGAACTGCTGGACCAGATCACGAGGTGGGCCAACAAAGATGACCAGAGGGATGGAGTAACTCCTTTATAGGGACAGGCTGTGTGAGTTGAGGCTGCTCATTCTGGAGAAGAGAAGGCTCAAGGAGACCTTAAGCAGCCTCCCAGTACCTAAAGGGGCCTAGGGGAATGCTATTTACAAGGGCTTGCAGTGATAGGATGGGAGGGAATGGCCTGAACCTTGAGTAGGGCAGCTTTGACATAGATATTAGAAAAAACTCCTTTAAAGTGAGAGATAAGATACACGGGAATGGGCTGCCCAGGGAGGTTGTGGATGCCCTCTCCCTGGGCCAAGTTCAAGGCCAACTTGGATAGGGTCTTGAACAATCTGGTCTAGTGGAAGTTGTCTCTGTCTGTGGCATGGGATTTTGAACTAGATGATCTTTAATGCTCCTTACAAGCCAAATCATTCTATGATTTCTATGAAATATGATTCTCATCTCTACATCACAAAAAAGAAATTCACTGCAACTGGAAGAAATACCAAAAAAAAGGAAAAAAAAACTGATGAGATGGATCATCTCCTGAATGGACACTTATGAAACAGAAAATGTGTTTGTCTGGAAAAAAAGAAGATGGATAGTGACAGCAGAGTATAGAAGTTTTGAAAATTCTGGAGAAAGGCAAGAGATAATGATTACACAATATTTCTCAAAACCTGAGAATAAGGGAGAGTGAAATTATGAGGCAGGCATTTGGCAAACATTAAAAGAAAACACGTTTTCCTATAGTGCCCAAGAACTTAATGAAACTCATTGAAACATGATATCAGAAATGCCAATATGTGATTAGATAGGTTCTTGGAAACAAAGTTCATCAACGTCATTTAAACATAAATATAGAGATCCAGTGCTCAGAGAAATACTCAAAATTCTGCTTTCTGGAGCTGAAGGCAATGTATCAGGAGAAATGTCATCCTTGTCTTTTCCCATCTTCTTTCCTTCACCAAATGTCAGGAACAGGTTACTGTTCTAGCGGGATAGTTTCACTGAGAAAAGTCATTCTTTGGTGTACAAGTGCACCATAATCATATCAGTGATAACATAGTATCACTACATTAATAATGACATTGACATATAATACTTGGTATTACTCACTTTCACAGAAGAAATGTTAAAGAAGCAAAAACTAAGAACAGGATCTTTTCCACCCACATTTTTCCATGATATCTACTTCAGTTCCTGCATCTTGATTAGGAAATAACTGTACAGCCTGAAGTCAAGGAAACACAGAGGCACGCTTATGAGATAAAGCTTTAATTCCTAGAAATCCAAGTTCAGATGCTTTCAATCCTTTCAGGACTTTTGCTGTGCAGATATCTGTACTCCTTCTGACTTGTGTAGGCATTTTGCAATATTCAACATTCCTTCCTTTCTGCTCTCTACTTCATCTATCTCTGTGTTCTGTTTGTTAATTAAGCAAAGGCACGGACAGAGAGGGTTCTTTCAATCTTCCTGAAATCCACCCTAATCGCATGAGTAATGCATAGCAGAAGTAGGAAAGACTACAGCTTCACAGGCCTTATCCTGAAAACAACGTGTAGTTAGAAAGCCCTGGGAGCAGACTTGGAGGTGGATTTCGCATGTTGCCTGCAAAATGCATGATGGGCAGGTGTGCTTGCTCAGAGTGGCCACATCTAAGTTAATCAGAATTGCTGAGTAGACCCATAAGAGTTATTTGCTAGCACAAACTCTCCAGCCTGCTGACTGGCTCCCACAGCAAAACTGGTTTTAACCCATTACCTTTCTTTCTGCCACCAACATGTGAAAAGGCTCAAAAAAAAAGACTTGAACCACAACTGGCCCCACATTGGGTGCAAAAATAAAGATGTGATGGTTTGGGAGTTACCCACTTCCCCCCACTCTTAAGAAATCACCCAGACTAGACTCAGTTGCTGGAAGTTAAGGAATGAAGCTTTATATTCACAGCTTAGCACAATATACAAGCAGATATTTGCCATATATCACAAATATATACATCTGTATATCAAAACACACAAGTTAAAAGTTATACCGAAACACGAACCCCTCCCAGAAATCAGAGTCCCCAGGAGGGGCTCCCAACCACCTTTCTGCCTTCTTTCCAACCCTCTGTCATATTCCAGAGTATATCTTAAGTGGGAGGTGAGCTGCAAGGATCAGTAAGGGGAGGTTGGAAGCAGAAAGATTAAACAGAAGAAGCTTGGGGAGAAAAGCACAGACACCGATTCCAGCAGAAACACAAATTCGCTGTGTGTTATCTGTGTGTCCCTGTTTTCATACATCTCAGCAAGCCTATGAGTGAAGTAGACATCACCATTTTTTCATTTTCACAGCCCATAATCTATTTTTTCCCACTAAAATATTCCAATTAGACTCAAACTAGCACAATCTGCCTTTCTCATTAGGAGATAGGTGAAGAAACATAGTAAAATAAACAGAATCTTAGAGGCCCTGGTCAAACATGATGCTAACGCTAGAGGCATGATCTAATAAGCAGCTTATTCTCCAATATACTCTACCCTTTGGCCATTGGGCGTCTCAGAGCCTACATGCTATAGACAAGTATTTAACCTTCTGCCTTCTGTGCCTTGTTATGCCTTGTTTGGCACAGCTTCTGCCTCAGCAGCAGCAACAATGAGCTTAGAGGTCAACTGGCCTTCACAGTGTTGCACTTAACAAACCATTAGCAGAAATGGTGAAGAGGTATATTCCTGCCTGAGTATGTGCTTCCTTCATCCTGTACAGATCCAAAAGTGCTAAAGTCTTCCACTTATGCCCTGTGACCAGGAGATTTCAATGCTAGCAATTAACATAAGACTATATATATATATATATATATGTATGCATGTATATATAAACCAGAAACAAAACAGTTGTGATGGTAACGAAAGAAAGAAAAAGTCACTTTTTGTTTCCTCATTCTCTTCTCTTGTTGAACAGATTTTTATTACTCCTTGATTCTTTCTGTTCTGACTGTTGGCATCTATGTGGAACTTCTGGTTTGAATCATTTTTGGGCATAAACACAGGAAGCTGAAACACCTCATTGAAATGAATATGATATAACAAAACAACAGCAGTTAGGGGGGTTAGAAAACCAACTTTCAGTTCTTTCTAGAATGATTGTGTGACATGAAAACTTAATGGAACCCCTTACTAGTGTTACCTGTATATCTCATGGGTAGTTTGATGACTTTAGTCAGTGCTTATTTATGCTAGGCTGACAGGAACATAAGATAATTCAGGAAAGAGGCCCTATGGAGGTTGTCTAGTTCAACTTCAACCTATGTCAGCTGTACAGTCAGAACCCCTGTTCTTTAGGATTTTGTTTCCAAGATATTTGGGTCATGGGAGAAAAATCAAATACAAGGTGCATACATATCTTTGAGATCTCTCTAAGCTTACTAAATTTGAGGTTTGATGGTGAGATTTCCTGCAATAGCAGACTTCTGAGGATTATTCAGAAGAACTCTTCCAGATCTAGTCCTGCTGACTCAAAAGAAGTAAACAAATGACATTCTGACTAGTCTTGAAATCCTGCATCACGAAGAAAAAGAATCCAAGAAACCCACTATGCCTAAAAAATTACTGTCACCCAGGTCAATTCTGTTCTCTTAACTTACTCTTTTCTCCCATAACAGAGCGATAAAATAAATACCTTCATTACCTAGTGTGAATTCCATTTTGAGGAAGACCTGAGCCTGACAAGCTTGGTTCATAATTCACAACTACTTCTTCTCATGAAAATTAGAAAGCTATCATCTACTGTTTTTCTGAAGACTACAGTGTGGAGCTGAGGGATGTTTTAAGATGGGAAGACTGAGAAAAATCCCAAGTCTATTGTCTTAAATATACTTTTTAAACAAGTATGTTTGGGGAAAATAAAGCAAAACACTAATACAGACTTAATTGTTCTAAAGAATCTCAGCGGTACAAAGCCTAAAAGTTGTTTATATAGAGAGAGAACAGAATGACTTGTTCCGTTCCAAACGTTTTATCTAAGTTTAGGTACCAGGAACTTGGCTAGGCACAATATTTTACAGAAATGTGCTAGGTACACTTGTCTTGCATGGTTTTATACAAAGTGGCTCAAAATACAGCAAACTACCTGCTTCCTACTGGAAAATAAAATCTTCCTTCCCATAAAAGACTGTATATGCTCTATGATTTTTTAAGAGAAAAGAAGTTGTCCTTGCTTTTGTGAGAGGTGTGTGGCTCTGAGACCCAGGTTCCATGTGAAAGTGTTGTATTTGTTTTAAAGGTTACACCAAATGAGAAAAATAAAAGGAAAAGAAAATAGAGAGATCAATGGCAGCAAGCTCAATGTTTTCTGAACAGCTACCTCTAAATTACTCAATACATTTTTAATTTAGAAATGTTGAATTCCCCTTAGGATGCAGGTTTAGGCTCTGCTGTGGAGACAACTAAGCAAGATGGAGTTCATATTTACTTCAGCAAATAGAAGACAAGGAGCAGTCTTGCAAGAGAAACAAGGACAAATTTCAATCATTAATACAGGAAATAAAGCAAATCCTATCACATGTGTGCAGTAAGGGCTAGAATTATATTTATACATTTTAATTTCAAATCTGTTCCTAAAGCAAAGTACTACTTCCATCCATTTTTGGAGGCACTTGAAGTTTGCAAATGTGACTACTTTCAGTCCAGAATATCTCACTAGCCTGCCAGTTCTATCTCTGAGCAAACAGAGAAGCACTTCTCCTTTTTTGCTGTGTTGTTTGTTGAGCAGTTCAGCATATGATTAACAAACAAGTTTGACTGGGATTCAGAAATTAGTCATTTCTCCTCCTCTTTTTTTGTTCTCTAGGAGCTTCTTGTGAAAAGTTTTCTCAGAGCATAGACAACATATCAGATAAAGGTAACACTCAAATAAAAAATACAGCTTGAGGAAATACATACAGTCACAAAATTTCCTAATGGTCACACAGATCCTGACCCTCGGGAGATCTGCAGTTGATTTTTTTCATTAGGTGTAGGAGTCTTAAAGCTATACCCTCCTGGCAAATGTTATGTCTCCCAGGAACAGGGTATGCTGGGTGGAAAGGTAATGAAATCCTGCCACTGTAGCGTTAAATGTTAAAAGAACATTTTAAAGCTTATATGTTTAGTTGAGAAAAGAGTGTTAATGAAGATAGGATTGTGCAGCCCGATAGTTAGGGAAGAGAGGGAAATGGCATTTCCCCCTCTCCCAGTCAGCTGAAAAGTAAATAAAGTTGGAACATTTAATCTATCCTACAGTGCTAAAGAAAATTGACCAAGACTTCTTGTCTCTCTGCAAAACCATGGCGCAAATCCATGGAGCAAGATTTCTCACTCAAGATCAGGATGGCATCATCTGTGTTGCCTTCTAAGTCCCTAACTTTGACAATTCCCCATGCTGTGCTCGACAATCATCTAAAAGACTTTCAGCTGTACCCAGCAAAGCTATTCTAGAGAAAGTAATAACAGTTAAATCTTATAGATAAATTCCTGCTTGTACTTGAGAGTATCCTTCAGCCCAGTATAGTTTACTCTCCATTGCCAAAAGAGGCTGACATGCAGAGTCTTGTTTCCCAAAGCACGAGAGACAAAATTCATAAATATCATGAAAGTCCATCACCAGTTTTCGGTCACAATGACAAGAAACTATGTTTTCTGGAAGAGCTGCATGATAGGATTTCTTTTACTGAAGAGAGGGTATGGAGGCATTGGCATTAATTCCTACTCACAATTTAGCAGTGGCTAGAAGGAGAACTGGGATTCAAAAAGTAGATTCCTCCTTAAAGATTATTATTTTATTTAGCTATGTAGCTTTTTCATCATTAAATCTCATTTGGCAGGGAGAAGTGCCTTCTCACAGATGTACATTTTATAATAGGCATCTCAGTGATGCAAAGGCTAAAGGAAAGCATTTCTGTCTTAAGTACACTTATCTCTCAAATGACCAGTCAGCATATGTAGTCAGAATATTCAGTTACTATAATTTAGTGCACTACAGAACACAGAGTACTGAGAAGCAGAAGTCAATAAGAATATTTAATAAACAGGAGAAGAACAGGAAATCTACACTGAATTATTGCCAGCTTGTTATCCTTACAGGTCCTATTCTGTCTTATTTACTCTCCTTAAAAACTAATTTTCCATTATTTCAGTTAAGCATTCAACCTTCTCCACAGTGCACAACAACTGCTTCTTCAGAAAATCGGAGAAATACAGGGAAACGTAGTCAGGGTGAGGAGGAATAATGTAAGGCAGGCTGCAATTGCAAAAGCAGAGGCAGAGCCACTCAGTGTTACATCAGGAGCTGCCGCCTCACTCTTCCTGGGGCTTGCAGCATTCTGCATTTTGTACAATTTTTTGATAGGTTCATATCCAAGTAGATCTACCTCAACCCCCTGCCCTTCTTTTTTCTTTTTAACCTTGTAATTGGCCTTTTTCCATACAGTATAATGCTAGCCTTTAAGCATATTGTTACTAAGCATATTGCTACTATGCTAATTGCTTAAAGCTGGGAAGGAGACCCATAAAAGACAAAAAAACCCCAAAACATCCAGCCCAAAAGAATAACACTTTAGATCCATCCTCTTAGCTGAATGCCACGACGTCTGCCTTAGTCAGATTCTCGGGTACCATGTTCTCCCCAGGGAGTCAACGTTTGTAACAGATGAGGACAGAGGAATTTACCAGTAATTGCAGCGGGGATTTCTGATCTCAATGACAGCATGGGAGGTCATGAAACAGACCTCAAGACCCATCTGTTAAGTCTGGGTTTGTGTTAGAAAAGCAGACAGAAGTATTCAAGAGAAGAATTCAACAGCTCTTCATCTCCTGAATGTCTGACTTCCTTCCCCTCTGGAATTGCTCACCTTGGCCTTTAGAGGTGGTCAGACATCTGTGCTGCAAAAAAAAGGCCCTGTAAGGTTGAAACACCGGACAGAAACATCAGAGCAACACTCCTTCACTCACCTAAAGATCCAGCCAGTAAGGTCATTTCTTCTGTTGCAGTGGAGTGTTCAGGAGGCTCAGCTGCTGATAGGTGCTTACCCTTCACAGTACATTCTATACATTCAGGGGAAAAAAAATAGAAGTGGTTTATGCAAAAAGTAAGTCAGCTATATGATTAAAACTAGCAACTTAAAAATGTATAGCTTTAACTCAGCCACACATTTGCATCCACATACAGAATCAAAGGGGAAAAATTCACTGCATTTTTACTGACAATTGCTATAGGATTAACTTCAGTGACTATTAAACCACAGGTTGAATCATATGAATCCTCAGAGCTGACTCCTGGTCACCTCAGAGAGAAAATAAATAAATCTGACTGTGAAACAGATGGATTGTATCTGACTCCTGTGCATTGGGTAAACTCCCATGTCACCTAAGGATGGTCACCCCAGCCACACAGCACAGAGGCACCCCAAAGCAGTGTGTGAATGTATCCACACAACCGTGTGGATATCTCTATAGAAATTTGGGAAACTTGTGGACTTGGAATTCTGAGTGCCTTCTAATTAGAAAATATGGCCACTAGAGTTCAGTGTCTAGGTTTTCTGCCTAGTATATTCAGATAAATACATAAAATGGGTTATTTTGGAGGTTGCAGTCTTTCCCTCTCACTATCCATTTGCCTTTTGAAATAGGGAGAAATCCCAGGACTTAGAGGTAAGGAAAGAAAAGAGGGCTCTCCATTTTGAATTTGCTGACATTATCTGAAACCTTCTTAGTAGAGAGTGAAGAGAAGAACTAGCAACAAGAGCATATCACACAGTGAGTTTGAGGACATTGTACACTCTGGGCTAAGTGTGACCAGAAGACTCTTCTGCATTATGAAACTTTTGTGTTGCATAGGAGGGGATTTAATTATTCAGAAGTAGCTTTTAAAAAGATCTAACTCCTTCTGTCTACAACAGATCAAGAAGTAGGTCCAAAGACTCAAGAAGAAATGGCATGAACCTCCAAAGGAGACAGATTCTAGGGCAGTCCTGAGTTTCTAGATGTGTAGCCACTGCTTGAGGAGAAACGTGAAATCCTGTACTATGTAGACAGAGTCTATATACTTGCCTTGTGTGAGGACTGAGATGCAAAATGTGTGCTAAGAAAATCTCTGCCTTCTTCTGAATTATTTCAACTCCCCTGATTGAATTACTCTTGCACTGTAAATGTGTTTTCTTATTGGTTTTCTTCTCCCATATTCTGCTTGCTTGCTTGCTTGCTTTTTCACCCCAAAAGTAAACTTGTCATAGATTTTTTTGTATTTTTTCATTCTAAATCCTCTGCAATTTAAAAAACCCAAATAAATACACAAGTCCAAGTGTGCATCTGACATTGAGGTGCACCTTCTCACAACCAAGATGATTTTGATTTGCAATTTTGTTGTAGTTGGAACACTCACCTTCAAGGATTTGATTGAGACTAGTGAAGCCAGCTTAAGTAAAAGTCAGCCTTATAGAGCTGAAACACACCCTTGGATTGTGATGATCAGCAGCACCAAGAACTTTCTCAATGGTTTCATGTGGAAACCTGCACTTCATTGCTTACATGGTATGGGGAGTCAACAGCATTTAAATAACTCAAGATGTAATAGTGTGAGACAGTTATTGGATAATAGCATCTGTTCTCAATATATAACCCTCATTACTGCTAATGGGGAATACACACACACACACATGATTATGGGAAAGATATATCATGTCAGGTACAACAGGTTTCACCTGCTGTTGTCAGGGCCAAGCTTTTCAGATTTAGTTGTAATAAAACATGGCTTTCCATGAAGGAAAAAATCAACCCAGCTCTTTGTGTCCAAACATCTTCTTGTTAGAGGATATGCACAGGGAAGTTTGGGCTGTGCCCAGTGGGCTCAAGGACACTCATTGGGCCAATCAGATCAATAAATGAGATATTATCACCCATTATATCACTGAAGCAAATTGCAGCTATGTTTATCCTGAAAATGAAGAAAAGCTGTGTCTTACAGAGATGTACTCTCCCATGGGCCATCACCACCACCACTTTTTTGGGGCAAATCTAGGCCACTTTGGATTAAAAAAAAGAAGGGCAAAAAAAGCTACTCAAGCCACTCTTTAAGCAACACCAGGACTCTGTTCACTGACAGTGGGATTGATGGAAAAAATGCATAGGTTTCATCAGAATTAGGATTCAGTGTGTATTTAAATGATTTAATAAGGAGAGAAATTATTTTACAGACGAGAAATCTATCTGTAAAGGTCTGCCGTATTTCCACCTGCTGAAGACATTGGCTGCAACACCAATCTGAAATGTCTACTGCCACCTCTTCTCTGCAGAAGAGTCAGTAAACCTACTCTCAACAGACATATGCATGGGAGATTTCCTTTTAAACAAATACTTTTTAAAAAAAAAATAGGCCCCCACAGATTTGAAACTCACTTCTTTGACATATACATTACAGGCAGGTCTCTGCTATTTAGAGTTTGACTCCTTCAAATATTTATTTATTTATTTGTTTGTTTGTTATTAGGATTTTAGAATTTGCATTTTGTTCTAGAAGAAAAGATCTGTTGGTTTGTTGGTTGTTTTTTTTTTCCTGAAGGAGGATTGTACTGTCATAGAGAGCAATGAAACATTCTGAGCTGCTTTTGAAAAGGTGAGTTAAATAGTGCACTGCCACTAAAAGGAGTGACTAACATTACTTTGAAAGGCTGATCTGATTGAAGAATGCAAAAAAAAAGGGGAGAGAATGACAGAGCAGTATATATTCAGAAACCTCAGCAGTTGCTTATACTGTGATAAAAATGTCAAGATAATGACTTTGATAATATGTATTTTTTTTTCTCGTATCATACTTTCCCACATTATCCAGGAGTCAGGCCATTGTTCTGTGGCCTTACTGAAAGCTCTCAAAATTTACTTTAAACTGCAATGCAGGGAAATTAATTTCTTTAAAAAGTCCACCATCAGAGAATGAGGATTATAGCATATTTAATCAATTCTGATATAATCAGACTCCTTTTTTAGCCCCCTTTCCTAATCCCTCAAGGATTTATTAAAAACTATTCTAGAGTCAGCATAAGGGATCCCACGAGTCTGTAACAAAGAGGAAACTGCATCTCTTAACCTTTCAGTGCCTGTATATGTTTGAAAGAAAATAAGTTTAGTGCTGGAAGACCTCTGATGTTGAAAACCCAGTTTTTCTGGGGTGGAGTTCCAGCACAGTATTGATTAATCTAAAGAGCTAAAGGAAGACAGAGACCGGCATGCACACACACACATGAGTAAGGCTTAGAGAGCTCCTTGCAAATTATGATTTAACTCTGCACAACTGGAAATATAAATGGTGTCCTAGTGTAACAGACAATCTGGCAGTTTCATATTGGACAGGAGATGAGATTAGCCCTGCAGAAATACAGCCAGATGCAAACAAATGCTAGCTGACTGTGTAGTGCTATATATTGATACAGACATATCCACAAATTCATAGCCGTTATGAACCCAGACAAGGGATTATTACTACTTCCTTGCAATAGGAAATAATAAATGTCAGTATACGTCACTGTATGAAGCATAAACAAACATGCTCTTTGGAAGGGTATATTCTGGCTTCCTAATTACAAAGCTCCATTTTAACAATAATTAACTGAGGAAAAAAGTCTTCTGTTGCATCCAGTCTCTGCCTGTCCCCAGTTCTTGTCCGGTTAAACCTGTCTTGTGAAATTACAAGTGCCTTTTGCAAAAGAATAAGCAACTTCACAATGTCATTCTCAAAAATAGTTATGCCTCACAGCTAACACACAGCCTCCAAGTTGCCAGTCACTTTGAGCTACACAGGCCCCAGGGTCCCTCTACGATACTCTGTTCCATCAGTCCAAAAACTGCCTGCATCCCTCACATGAAACATTTTAACACCTAGGCAATATTTCCAAGGCCCTTTGAGGACTGATCATGAATGATTTTACAAGATCGAGTGAAAAACCATGGCAAGCCTTTTCCATCGTTCCAAAAAAGAAAGCAGTCTCATAAAACCTCCACAATTTTCACACTAAAAGTACTGTTTCTAATTTTATTCTCTTCCCACTGAGAAACTATTTAATAATCCAAATGAGAACGTTTTAATTTATAAGACAGTTCTTTCTGTCCCTTAGGACAAAAACTTTCACTTTTAAGCATTTAGTAGATCAAAAGTGTTTCACTTCTGTATGTGATGTGCCGTCCCATAAGGAATAATGTGGGTTTTAAAATGTGAAGTAGCCCTGTCCCCTCACTGTTAGACATTTTCCTCCACTGTGTTAATTGTAGGGTTTTATTCCCACTGGGGACTTTTCTCAGGACTGGGCAAAAGGCAATTCCAGACATCAAAGTAACCCTTTTAGATTCGAGTGGGCCATACTGTGGTGTAAGGTGTTTCCTATGGTACAGACTACAGACAGGGATTGGTTTGAAACATTAAACTCATTTGCTCATTTCAGAGAAGTAGTGAAACTTGGTTTTCTCAGATCAAAAATCACTCAGCACCAGGCAAGTTTTAAGGTGAAAACCATTTTGAAGTCTGTTCTTATGGTTACTCTCCTTTTATTCTTCTGGAAGACAAAAGGGTTACGTGTTTATAAACAATCTTGAACACCTCCAATGTTTACCCTTGATCTCCCAATAGTAAAAATGCAGAGAGCAGATATGGCATCTAGAGACAGATGTTCCATTTTAAACTCTGGCATGCTCACTGCTTATGTCAGTTATCAGAGTCCCATGGTAGGCCTGAATAGGCCAAAATAGACCTGAATATATCCTGCCTCACCCAGACATGTTTTTCTGCTCGCCCTTTTTCTGTTTTGGGGAGAAGAAACCATGGGAAAGAGGACAAAGAACCTGGAGCCACTGAGTCCAAGGACCTTTTCAAAAGGAGTAAGTGTCATTTCTATCCACCAGTCATGGGTAGCTCCTGGCCCTAAACTTGGACAACCATGAAGTACAGAGTGCCTTTACTCCTCATGCCACATTACACTGACAGATAGCTCCAATGAACTGCTCACTCCTACTACCACAAGTACCAAAATGACCTCCATGTTCTTCCATGCTTCAATAAAGAATCTGAAATTTAAACTAGACGACCTACCTTGGGGGAGCTGGACTAGATGACCTTTAAAAGTCCCTTCCAAACCAAACTACTCTATGAAGGTTTAAATAAATCTTAGGGTAGGGTTTAATTTTTTACATTGCTGTCTGTGGGTGTGTGTGTCTGTGTCACTATCCATCCCCCACAGTACCCAACAGAGTGAGACAAAGTCTGTGCAAAGGACCCTCTGAGCAAGTACTAAGATTTGAGCTCAGATCTGCTGGGCTCCAGAGAGTAAGAACAAGATCTTTGCATTTGAGAAGTCCAAATTAATTGAATTTCCCCAGCCTTTGATAAAGGTATAGGGGAATAGTAAGTAAGTATGCAATAAGAACCCTGACGCTACAGCAAAGGATGAGTGGATGCTACAGCAAAGGATGAGTGGTCACTACAGCCAAGACACCACAACCCGTTATTACTAGTCAGCTCATCTCCAGTAATTCAACAGTGACAAATATTTCCCTGATCCCTGCTTATCTTTGCCTTGCTAAACTCTGAGCTTTGTGTTTAATGAATTTTTGGGTAAGAGTCTCGGAGCGGGAGGAAAAGCGCATGAGATCCTTCGAAAGAGTGTGCTAGAGGCACTCTTAAATTGCTACCCTGTTATTGTTGCTAGCTCACTGTTTCATTTGCAGTAATTCCAAACTCTGATTCTTCCCTTTACACACAGTTTAAATTAGAGTAAATCCAGCAAATCCAATCAGGTTAGTGCATGCAACCGAGAGAAGAGTTTGGTCCATTTTTATTGCTCTACTATTTTTTTCCTCTTAATTTTTAATTAGAGTGTAAAAAATGAAACCTGTTTTTTATTAAATCCTTATTTATGAGAATTGCTTCAAACCATGCACAGAAAGGCACTGAGTGATTGTTCATTTTACCATGGTTATAAATATTGAATTAAATTAAATATGACACAGAGAATAGTCAGAAATTTTTAAAAGTGATTAATAAAACAAGGCAGGATCAGCAATCGAGATGATAGAGGAAGCATGTGCATGGGTATATGTGTGTGTATAAACAAAATCACCCAAAGAAGTAGCACAGAAAATAAAAAATTGAACACTTGAAGAAAAAAGCATAAAACTAATATAATGCTCAGAATTAATTTTCCTCTACTCTTATAACATAAAACCTCAGAGCACAACAGAGCTAAAGGATCAATAGATACCAGGCATTGCACACATTCAAAACAAGAAATTAATGAAACAAAATTATTCTGCAGCTTATTTTTAGGTTTAGTAACACAGTCCCCTACATGGAAACTGTGAAAATCCTTCCTAAGAACAATAAAGCAGGTGGAGGCAGAAGAGCCACTGCACTGGATGTTCCATGCACACTGCCAGCAGACATTTAAAAGTCAGCTGTCTTCTCAGGCTGTCAAATCTTTGAGGATTTTTGCAGTCATCTTTTCATTTATAATTCTGCTAGTGCAGAGCATGCTTTGCACAGAAATTTAAATAATAAAATAAAGCAAACCCCAGGATGTATGTATTAAAAAGGAATCAAACTCATAATGCCTCTGTTGGTACTCATTTGGATTTTCCATGATGAATGCATATGCAAGGGGCCTCTCTTCTCACTCAGTGCTGCTGCCCAAAGTTGAAAGTGAGCCATTCAAGCAATATGCAATAAATGCTTAACGAGTCAGTTTCTTCCTGACATGGGTACTCATTTATAATTTTCCTGCCTCATATGTCAGAAAACAACCCAAACCTCTCTCTCCAGTAATAATATTAACTGTATACTGTGCTGAGAAAAGGTACTCATCGTGGCAGGATAAAGGGTTAAGAAACAAGTGACATAAGACATATGAAGCTTTTCAGGGAATTAAATTGAAGCCTTCCTTGGAAGAAAATAGGAGGAGAACTTGGTTTCGGATGCTGCTTAGAAACAGCAGAACTGAGTTTGGTCTGGCATTAACCAACAAAACAAAAAGGCAAAGACAGAAAACTGCATGAAAAACAGTCATTCAGGCATCTTGAGTTTACTATCAGGTTAGTGACAGGGGTTATACATAACCCTAGTTTACTCACAGAAAAACATCAGATGTTAGTGTTGGGCATCATCCTAAGGAAATATTATCCACTAATTTTCAGGGTGTAGGAAGAGCTGCTTCCCCAGGCTTCTGAGTCCTTCTATTTAGATAAAAAAAAGTCAAAACACTTCAGATTTCTGGCTTATCACTTGGATCTCTGTATTCCTATACTTCAGTTCTTTCCTCAGTGGGCGTTTCCCACCTAATTGAGAGCTGGCAAAGTCTGTGAGTTGCTCAGACACTGAGCCATAACATTGTAGAATCTTTTTGGTTGGAAAAGAACCTTTAAGATCATAGAGGCCAACAATTATTAAACTATGCCAAGTCTGGTGCTAAACTATGGCCTTTATTACTACATCTATCCATCTAATCCCATCTCCAGAGATGGGGATTCAACCATCTCCCTGGGGAGATTGTTCCAGCATTTGATAAATGTTTCCGTGAAAATGTTTCCTCTAATACCCAACCTAAACCTCCCCTAGTGCAACTTGAGGCTGTTTCTTCTCATCCCGTAGCAAGTTACTTGTGAGAATAGACTGACCTACACCACTCTCCAATATCCTTTCAGGTAGTTGTAGAGAGGAACAAGGTCTTCCCTCTTTTCTCCAGGCTAAACATCCCAGTTCCCTCAGCTGCTCCTCAGAGCACCTGTTCTCCGGACCCCTCACCAGCTTCTTTGCCCTTCTCTGGACCTGCTCCAGCACCTCGGTGCCTTTCTTGTAATGAGGGCACCAAAGCTGAACACAGTATTTGAGATGTGCTGAGTACAAGTTCCTAGTACTGCCAGCCACACTATTTCTAATGCATGCAAGGGTGCTGTTGAACTTCTTGACTCCCTGAGAACACTACTAGCTCATGTTGGTCAACACAATAAGGTCTTTCTCTGCTGGGCAGTTTTCCAACCACTATTCTTCAAATTTGTAGCTTTCCATAGAGTTGTTGTGATCCAAGTGCAGTACCCAACACTTGGCTCTCTTGTACCTCATACCATTGGCCTTGGTCCACTGATCCAGCATGTCCAGATCTCTTTGCAGAGACTTCCTAACCTCAATCAGTCAACATTTCCACCCAGCTTAGTGTCATCTGCAAACATACTGAGAGTATACTTGATTCCTTTGCCCAGACAGCCAAAACAACTGGGATAGACTCACCTAGCACAAGGTTACCAAGAAGATAAAATCCCTGTGACTTGTTTACCATTGATGTCACTGCTGCACAAACTACTTCTCATGACCTGGATGATTGTCCAATAAATGTTACCTGAGGAGGAAGGTGAGACAGTGTCTTTGCACTCATGGCAGCAGTGGGTGCTTTGTGAGGACAGCCTCAAGAAGGTGACTTCTCTCTTCAATGTCTTTTCCTCAGAAATGACCTCTCTCATGTCCTGTCCAGAAGATTGCTTTGCACTGGTCAGGTAGCAAACTTCCACAGACAGACAGAACCCCCTTGAGCAGTTTGCATGTCTTGTTGTGGAGAGTGCTGTTATGTCATGATTTGTTGAGAACTAGCCAGGATTAATTCAGCTGTGTGGTGAACATTAGATAGGAAGCCATGTGACAATTCTATCCCCATATGTCAATTGCTGAAGTGTAAGTTGTATAACAAGAACAGTTCTGATACATTGTGGAGAAAAAGAACATTTCAGTTCTGTCCAAATTTAATATATGTAACTCTAGAAGTTTCTCAGTTATGTGAAGGTGTACTGAAAATATGCAGAATATATGCCACGGAAAACATAAACCAAGTTGGCTAACTTTGAAACCTCAAGACATTTTTATAGCAAGTTAAGCACAAAGTGTGTTGTTCATCTGTATATATATGCATGCATATCTATCTATATACATATATGGAGCTTGAACAAAATCTGCTGATTTTTTTTTTCTTTATGGCTCCTACAAAACATCAACTATTGCAGAATGTCACTGTTGAAAATACGAGCATATGTATGAAATTGATTTAATGCCAGCTAAAGGAACATTAATCTAGCTGCAAATTTTCACTGCAGGGAGAAGATGCAGTAAATTTCTGCTAGTCTAACACTGGAGTTGATATTGCATGATGTATGACACTTTTGTTTGGAAAAGAAAAGAAAACTTTTCTTCAAACCCTTAATTGACTCTCATATATTTCTGCTTTCAAATTGTGCTGGATAATAAAGGCAATAAGTAGAGCAAGTAAACTCATATTTTTCAGACACTCTGGAAGATATACAATTAAACTACCCAGCTCACTGTATTCTCTTCATTCCATTCCCTTTATAACTGAGAATTAACAATCTAAATTCACATTGATTTCTTACATGCATTTTTTTTTTTAGTTACTAATATACAAGCAGGACAAAAGGAAAATGCTTGTGCTTCCAAGAAATTCTTAAAAGCCAAGAATCAGACTGCCTCATAGGTTGTTCTGTAAAGATCTCTCATTAGCAAGACTCCAGTTTGGAGTGGTCTTCTTCTACTTATGCTTATCTGAAATTATATAGTCAAGGGAACAACCACAGTAACCTCATATATTCCAACTATATACAGGAGCAAGCATTTTATATAAAATTTATTTTTTTAAAAAAAGTGGTGTTGTCATTCTCCTTGCTCTGCATAAAAGATCAGATCTTTAGATCAGTGGATGGGGACTAGGTACTGCTCTTATAGAGCCACTAAACCACCAGGCAAGCCTAACCACTGGAAGGCAGTAGCTCATAGCAGAGATGGTTGGAGAGAATGGCTGGGAGCCTCTCTGTTATTTCTACTCCATTGGCTAGTACATAAATGATTTGGCTGCTCACTTACACAGGGTGAGACATCAAGGGTAAATGCCTTTTTCTGCCTAATTCAGACCAAGGATCATTGATCTGAATTTGAACATTATCTTATGTCGTTAGGCAATCTGAATGAAAGCACAGCCCTATTTTCTTCGGCAGAGTTATTTTTCTTACTGCAGGAAAGAATGATTCTTCACTGAATCATTTTCCTTTTCAGAAAAGACAGGAAACAAGAAGCATCTGCAGGAGCAGCCACTCATGCTAGAAGATACTTAACATCTTTGGAAACAGTGCTGACCTTTTGGTCTGAGATTGCTTTGGATCCTAGTGACAGTGCAGCTATTATCAGTTACACACACTACTTTTCTGATTTCTACAAGCATTTCAGCTTTTCCAGTGTGAATTCTTCTTCCTTTCTCTGCATAAGTGTACATACACATACACTCCTCAGATGCCCAAACATGCAGATGGGCTACACTTACAGGCAGCTGAACTTGTAACTGGACATTCTTTATTCATCCAAAGAAGCAATACAAAAGGGTGAGACAGCTCCTGCAGCCTCAGTCCATGCTTCATGAAGCTCTTTGTGAGATCTCCATCTGGTCCTTCTTCCTTTTAGTGACATGGGAAGGCTTATTTTCTCTGCCTTTTTAAGGGATATCTGATACCAAATCACTGTTAGGCCTTGACTAGCTGTAAGGGTGAGCACTTGGACTGACTATAAAGATATCTTGAAGGCTACAAAGGCAGGTTTTTTGCAGTACTCCCAGGACAATGACTGTTTCTCAAGTCTGCCATGCCTTCTACAGTCCTGACATGCTACTTAATTTTTTTTTCCACCCTATGTCTCCAGATGGAACAGCTGGTATGAGGTTTTACAGTACTTCCAGAGGCAGCCATAAAGAGACCCTTCTGTCCCTGTACAGAAAGAGGACACAGTTGTGCAGTCACACACCAAAAAGTAGGTGCTGCAGTGTTATCTAACAGACATTTGAGTGAAAACTGTAAAAGTTATCCCATTTGCATCTGTTAATAAAGGCAGATGCATCTGCAGTCTTTCTTCAGCCATTCCAAAGTAATCTGTCCCATGGATTACCTGAGATCCTGCATATGCCACCTCACGAACAAGTGATAAATGTTACAAATAGTTTGGCCCTGAGGTTTCTTTAGGACTCTGTTGGTAGCAGTCCATTCTGAAATCTAAACTACCCTGCTATGCAGGGATCAGGAGTATGCTACAGCAAGAGCTAAAAAGGAAAGGCTCAGCAGCATCACAAATAGAATCACATTGTCCTCAACTTAATGAAGGAACAATAAAATGTAAACAAAAAGTGGTTGCCTTCAGTCTAAGAGCTGTCTAATTGACCACATGTGCAGATAGAATTAGAAGTTTGGATAAGAATAAATTATGGTAGAAAGTAGACAGGATGGTTAAAAGGGATGTGATCTTTTTACTTAATATGCATTTTGTACACAGAAATAGCTGAATTTGCTTTAAATTTGACCTTCTCCCAGAGCATGAAGCTGACAAATTTCACTCTAATGCTTCAGATTCAGAAGATAAGAAATGACTGCAATTGATAAAAGAACAAAGGGGGGGAAATTACGTTTTGACAATAGGGAAGGGCATGGCTTTACTGGGTAATACACACTTCTCTTGCTCTCCTGGTTCTCCCAAGTATAACTAAAAGCTTTTGGTGTTGCCTTCTTCAGAGCTTCCTGCAAACAATCTCTAAGCAACTAATGTGTAATATAGAAAATTTTTGTCTACTTCATAGTATTTACAGATTATTACTGCCATTACAGACTGAAAAAATAAACTGAAATAATTTCTTTCTACAGAATCACAGAATGGCTCAGATTGGAAGGGACCTCAGAGATCATCTACTCCTGCAACTCACAGGGAAGTAGACTGAAAAGATTTTTAGGTGTGTATGCATAAGAACTCAAGAATACCTGAGACTCTGTGCTCACTTGCCTTTGAGGTGGTTTCATCATGAGTGCAAAAGACAAGATGCTTTATAGAAACTAGGATATAGACAAGAAATTCTTACTAGCTCTAGTAGAAGGGATGAGGGGTGGAGAGTGGGGCCACCTCTTCCTCCATCTCACAGTGGCACAGTGATAGCTAAATCATATATTCTAAACCATGCTAATGTCATGCTTACTGCATGACAGGAAAGGGTTGGTTGGGACATATAGGACTTAACATATATTCCACAGCTTGTGGGGTTTCTTGTTCTGAGATTTTGGGGTTCCTGTCCTGGCTTCTGGGCCTTTGCTTTCTGTTCTGGTTTCAGTGTGCATGGTTCACAGTGGGGTTCAAGGTTTGTTGGTCTGCTACATATGCAGGTACCTTTTCTTCTTTCCCATTTTCCTTTGTGTAATCCGACATTCCTGCAATAGACTACTAAACTGTCCTTGTCTCAACTAACAACTCTGCCTCCTTCAATGTGTGGGGAGGAGGGGGCTTGTGATAGCGGGCTGTGTTAACCCAGGACACAGTTACATGGGCATCAAACTAAAAGAGACTCATGTTCCATAGGCTTTCCAAAAGAGTTAAAAAGAGCTACATGAAGTTCTTTCAATATAGATGTAAATCAACACAGTACAGGCACAAAAAGTGAATAAAACAACACGATTCACTGAAAGTGAATAGAAGAGTGAAGATGCAGGTAGATTGATTGGGTAACTATAAGCCAGATTTCAGTTTCTGGAGGAGACACACCTGTTACTTTTACATGCATAAGTATGAGAACTGATGAATGTTTTAAAACTTTTTCTTTGCAAGTTTTAGCAGCCTGGGCTCTGCCTAAGTAAGGAAAGAAAAGCAGTGCTTTCAGCAGCTTTCATTTCACACTGAGATCTGATCTCCCTCTAACAGCATGTTATGCAGCGTATAAAGCCAGCAAGCAGCATAGTCGTCTGGAAGTAGATCAGAATTATTTGTCTTACTCTGGTAATGACTTTCTTCATCCAGTATATCTTCAAAGTCCATCAGGGTCTTTCCTTGTCAGTTAAGGTGAAAATTCTTCACTAGCTGAGAATAGCTCCTAGTTTTTTGCTGTCTGTTCATACACAAAGTGCCTGGTCAGTGATCAGTAGGTCTTTTGACACTACAGCAGGGCAGATGAAATCTGGATCATCTGAGTCCCATTTGTTCTCCTAATTCCCAATCTGTCTCTTCTGTCTGTTTGGCTGATTAATGAAATAAATAGGATCGGAACAGCACACGTCTAGGGCCCCAGCACTGCCTGTAATTCATAAATGTATTTATCTGCATGCCATTCCTCACTTTTGTAGACAATGGTCAGGCTGGTCCAGACCAAGAACCATTCTCTAGTGCAGATATGTGTTTTGGAGAAGGGAATTTAAACACATATATGCAATTTGCAGTGTGCAACCCCTCTTCGAGGCTAATTTGCTAGTTAGAGATAGAAGCTCCCATTTTTCATCAAGCATAAATTATGGAATGCATCCATAAGGCAGTCGTAATAATCACCATTCTAGGAATGCTGCTGCCTCATTTTGAGAGCCATCAAAGATTTCCCCATGAAGAAAAAGAGGAGCTGCTTAGCACTCACATCTGGGAGACAAAACCTTCTTCAAAAATGACTTGTAATTCTTAATAGCACAAGAGACAGATGACCAGTACCCTTTCCATATAAATTTTGCTCTCAGAAACTCTAGTCATGTCTGAAAAATACCCTTGATCTCTCTGTGAGATCTGTTCTGTCAGAAAATGGAGACTGTCACAAAAAGAACTTTAAGATCTTGAAAGGAAAGTGGTATGCAAACGCAAAATATAATTATTCAGAACAGCACTCAGATTTTTCTTTAAATTCTTGGGGCTTTTCTAAGAGAAGGTGGTGGGAGGGAGGATCGGCACATAACAAAGTACAGGAAAGATTTTCACTGGCTTTACATCCTTGCTTCTCCATTGAGTTTCATTGACCTACTTACAGAAAAGACCCAGGCCTAGAGGATTGAACATCAACAGCAAAACTCATTTACTGTGGGGGAAATTTGCATTTTGTTTTTCACTCTCTGTCCCAACTTTTTTCTTAATAAAACTTCAGACATGAAAACCACAATAAATACAGACACTACATTAGTAACTCTCTTCCATCTCAGAAAATTTTGTTCTTAAAGCAATTTTGGATTCCTACCTGCCTTTACAATGATACACTGAATGGCTGGTTTGTACCGAATCTATTGTACAAACTATTAAAGAGCCCACAGATCTAAATTACATATTAAAATATGCATTTAGCTCAGGAATTTGAACCAGACTAAGGAAAAAAAAAACCCAACAACTCTTTTTCTTTCTCTTAAGTAATCTTAAGGACTTTACTGATGTGCATTTTCTTTTCTCCACTGACTTTACTGTCAGACAATTTTGATAGGTTTGCTTTTTTACTAGCTTTCAATTATATTATGACAGTTGGCAAGCCAGTGTTGACACAGTGATATGATTTGATATGACCACCAATACTTAGAAGTAGACTTTATCTTGGAAGCTATAGCTGCCATAATTTTAAACAGATATGTGCTTATGATGTATTATACCTACAGTTTATAGGAATAGAATATGATGCCAGGTGAGACACTGAAAACTTTACCTGGTTTTCCTTGCATAGAAGTCAAGGGAGCAACTATCATTTTCTTTTTTTTCCTATGTATGTATTTATTTCTTACACATTTCCCCAGTGCTACCCTAAGAATACAGGCATCAGGTATTCCAGTATGGCTAAAAGGGACGTCACTGAGGACACATAAGAAGATGTGGGATGTTGCCCAGTAGCAGGGTGCCCAGGGCAGACAAGCCAGGAGTAATCTGTGAGGTGCAGCATCTTCCAGCTCCCTGTTCTCATGGCCTCATGGAACTTCTAAAGGCAAAAAAAGTGTAGACCTTGTTTGAGGCAGTATCACCGCTTGCCTGCCAAGTTTCCATTACCTTTTTAGCTCACTTTCAGAAATAAAAACACATTCCAACACTCACCTATGGAAAGCTTGCTTACTCCTCAAGCAACCTCATTTTATAAATTGAAACCTGATATTTAAGAGGGAAGCTGTCATATGCCCAGAGTCAGAAAGAATGTGACTGAACAGAGAACCTAAACAAAGACATCCAAGACATCTTCCAGGGAACAAAGGGATGACATGAAGACAGACCAAATTCTAAGCCTTCCACTTTACAATCACTCTGGCAAAGAGAAATCTCATGAGGAAAAGAGAATTCTGAGGAAAGAACCAAAGTTCTGGGCTATGCTATGTCTCGGTAGTCTTCAAGTGCTGGACAAAATTTTGAGCAATGTTCCAGTTACAAAACTCTGTTTCATCAACTTCCAGAGGAGCTTCAGCTTTAGAAGGGCATGAAGATGGTGCTTGATAAGATTTGAACAACACAAACTTCATCCCAGCAAGTCATCAGTTCCTTGTTCATACTGAGTACAACATTAGGGAGCTATTTGAATACTAGTTATACAGTTATTTATAATAACTGGATTCTATTTAGGACTCATAAATGGAAGACCTGACTATAGCCACGCTATTACTGCACATCGGCCCTATCTCAGAGCTCCTCCTCTTGTTTAATGCATGCAGCTCATGTCACTTTCACAAAGTAGGGAAAATGCTATTATCACAGAGTCACAGAATGCTAGGGGTTGGAAGGGACCTTTAGAGAACATCATGTACAACCCCCCTGACAAAGCAGGATCACCTAGGGTAGGCCACACAAGAGTGTGTTCAGGCAGGTTTTGAACACCTCCAGAGAAAGAGACTCCACAACCTCTCTGGCAAACCTTTTCCAGTGCTCCATCACCCTCACTGCAAAGAAGTTTCTTTTCATACTGAAGTGGAGCTTCCTGTGTTCCAGCTTATACCCATTACTCCTTATCCTTTCACTGGACACCACAGAAAAGAGACTGACACCTTCATCTTGGCACGCACCCCTCATATATTTATAGACATTAATAAGATTCCCTCTCAGCCTTCTTTTCTCAAAACTAAACATCCCCAATTGTCTGTCTTTCTTCACAGGAGAGATGTTCAAGTTCCTCAGTCATCTGTGCAACTCTCCATTGGACTCTCTCCAGTCCCTCTTGAACTGCAGAGACTAAGACTGGGTATTACACCCATTTTTTATACAGGAGGAGATCACAGGTATGCTACAATGACTGATGAATTATACACCAGAATTTGAGCTACAGCACTGTTGTAATTTCCTTCCCTCTTTCATTAATCTGTTTTAACCAGTGTGGCAGCAGATCATCTTTACACAAGAGTGGTGTCGCATTAAAAGCTTTTTTTTTTGCTTGCCACAGACTACTTGAGTAAGGGGAACAATAGGCGTAACAGTGGTGGTTTAACGGCTCAAAAAAGGTAGGAATCACTTGAGCTAACTTGGGTGACCTGTAGTATAGTTGTCTATTGTGTCCACTAGAGTTTTCCATCTGGCTTCTAGCTGCTGCTGTTGAAGACCAACAGTCTGTGAAGTACTGTCTCATTTCAGCGTTCCTCGAGCAGTTGTTGAGTCAATTCAAGTTATCTCAGGTGCCACTAGAAACCTATTTGTAGGAAACTGAATAAAGCTCCAGCTTGAATCTGGTCACTCTCATAGTATTCAGCTGGTGCAGAGTCATGCAAGGAAACAATGCCTGTCTTTCACACTTGGCTAGTTCTATCTCTTTTAAAGCTATGTTCACTGCCTGCCCTATGCGTGGTCAGCAATTTCCTACTTGAGTAACCTTTTAACACTCTTCCTTGCATTGCTATAAAAACGTAATGCCCAGTCAGCTAAAAAAAAATAATTCCTATGATTTTATGAGATGTCCATTCAGAAGAGGTAGGGAGAAGGGGTTCTGGTGTTTAATTGGAGATTTTATTTGTCAGCTGCTTTACTTCCTTTTGCAGTTCTTGCCTTAAGTTTAAAGCGTCTGCTTTGGGAGTTCATCAGCTGCATGAATTATAAGCTAACTTTGAGCAGGAGGTTTAAGTACACAGTGTGAATCACTTGATTGATGGCCCTTTTGATCAACTGTGTAGTCAGGGTCCTTGCTCTGCTGAAAACCTGATGGCACAGGCAATACTACAGCATCCCTGGCTGGCAGAAGGATTCAGGGCAGTAGCTGTACTATAATAAAATCTGCTTTACTGTACAGCTGGCATCTTGCCTATCTCTCCCCCTCGGCTGTCTTTCATTCTTCATGTAAAAGACCCAGCTCTGGGGTCTTTCTTCCGACTCCAGCATTTTTCCCAGGCCTGTCTGTCACCCTGTCAGTTCCTTCAGGTCTTCTCACATGGGTCCAATTTCACAGGAATAGATCTAACTGCAGAGAAAACCTCTGAGTCTGAACATAAGGGACAATGTAAACACCAACAGTGAGATTTGGGCTACTTTTATTTGGTTTGGGTTTTGATGAGAAAAACCTGTTTGAAATACTACATCCTTTCTGCATAATTTTTCTATAAGCATCCATCTCCCTGAGCTGCTGGACATGGATGAGGAGAAGAATGAAGCCCTTATAATCCAATGCTACACCACTTGGATGCCACAATGGAAACAAATGGGACCCATCAAGAGTACAGAGAGAAATGGAGGAAGTGTTCACTGAGACACTTTCCATCATTTATCAGCACTCCTGGCTGACCAGAGAGGTGCCAGTTGACTGGAAGTCAGCAAATATGATGCCCATTTACAAGGAAGATAGAAAGAAGGATCTAGAACTACAGACATGTAACTACGACATTGGTGCTGGGGAAGGCTATGGAGCAGATCATCAGTGTCATCATGTGGCACATACAATGCAAACAGGCAATGAGGCCCAGTTAGTCTGGGTTTGTGAAAGGTAAGTCCTGCTTGGCCAATCTGTTCTCATTCCATGGTAAGATGACTTGCTTAGTGGATGAGGAGAAGGCTGTGAATGTTGTCTACTCAGACTTTAGCAAAGCATTTGAACCATTATATCTTAGCCTAATGTATTTCTTATTCTTGTTTCTCTGCATGCCTTCAGCCAACTCATTTTTAAGTCGATATATTTTATCATCAGTTTTGCTGTGCTGCCATCTCTATACCAGTATAACATATTTAGTTAGTCCATATACGCTGAGTTGGAGTTGCTTCCAGCCCTGACAATTCTGATTCTAGGATTGAAGAATCATCTAGTTCGACTCTTCTTGACAAAAGCACAGTCTAGACAACAAGACTGTGTCCAGTGGAAACTTAAAAGGGTTTTTAAAATTCTGTGTAGTTACTCCACTTAAACAGGGGCCTGGAATGTTTCACACATTCCCTTCACTACCATTCCAACACAGACAGGACAGGTCATACTTCACAGTATCGCCAAGGTTGGAAGAGACCTCATAGATCATCAAGTCCAACCTGTTACTACAGAGCTCAAGGCTAGACCATGGCACCAAGTGCCACGTCCAATCCTGCCTTGAACAGCTCCAGGGACGGTGACTCCACCACCTCCCTGGGCAGCCCATTCCAGTGTCCAATGACTCTCTCAGTGAAGAACTTTCTCCTCACCTCCAGCCTCCTCACCTCCTCCTGGCCACAACCACACCTCAGGTAGTTGTAGACAGCAATAAAGTCTCCCCTGAGCCTCCTCTTCTCCAGGCTAAATAATCCCATCTCCCTCAGCCTCTTCTTATAGGGCTTGGAGACAGAGACTGGATACCTGAACCACCAAACCAGGATTAGTTTCACTGATGGATCTTGAGACCTCTCAAGGAGTGCTTAGGCTTTATCTTATATAAAACATATATTTACACTATTATATAAATATGGATAATTTTGTACAATTGCACAGTATATTTTTATACAAACTCTGTTACGAATGCCTCACATGCATTTTGTTCTACATATAGAAAATATTCATAGAACTTCATAGAAATTTATATGCAGACACCACAGAATTTTCTTTTATAGATATCTATAAATGTGTTTATGATGTTGGCTATTACATAAAGCCACCAGAAACAGCTTTCTGAGGAACCCAGTTCTGTCACTGTATGTTAGGTAAGATCTGAAACACTGTATAGAGCTCCTCAGGAGACATGAGCCTCGTGCTGCCTTATTGCCTGCTTCCTGATTACATTTAGACAAGAGGTAGGGGCTCAGGGAAGGCTGTTCTGAGCCTGAGGAAATTTGAAGAGGCAGAAGAGTTCAAGTGTCATCAGCCTTGAATGGTGTCTGACAAAGAGTCATAGGGATGCAATTTTGGAGCTAGACACATCAGTCTCACTTAGACCTTGTGCTAGTTGTCTGCATCCTTGCTCAGATCAAGCCCCCAGGCTGGGAAGGTGACTGATAGTTTTATTCCTAAATTTTCACTGATATACTGTTCTGGGGATTGCTCCCATGATTTCTTTCTGGACTGCACTTTTCCAGCCACTCAAACATTATGTAACAGACATGTTTTAAGTCAAATCTCAGCTGGCAGCTGTTTGTGTAGCTCGGTGACATCACTGGATGAAGTCTCCATCTCCAGAAATAATGTACTGTTGGTTTGTACCAAACCTCTATGCTGGAATCTGTCCACTTGCTAATGCAGAACAGGGAGGGCTGAGTAACAGGAAAACACTCTTAATATGCTAGATTATTGCTCTGTGTGGCAATTTGTCAGAAACAGTTGGGAAGGTTGTGATCCACATTCATTCTTGCAAGATCACAGCAAGGGAAGGGGCAAGAGACAGCAATTTCTGGAATAAAGAGCAGGGAAAGTGTGCAAAGAGCAGGATAAGCAATTCTCAGAAGCTCTTTGGAAAAGTATAAACAATCTGGTTAGGGGGAGGAGGTGTGGGAGCTGAACAGAAGCAAATTAAAAGGATAATTAGAAGGGGGGGGGGGAGGAGGAATTGAGTTGCCAAAGTACATTTTAGTTGGTGAAGCCAGGGATTTTGGATGTATTCACAGCAGACAGATGGTAAAAAAAGAAAGAAACCCCCTCCAACCAACAGCACACAGTTCCTTAGCATGACTATTAGGGGGATTTAGTTCAGGATAGAGAATATGGAGTTGGCAGCTTTAAAACACACTTTTTTTTCTTTATATCTTTGCAATAGCAGAAAAGAGATTAGAGCAATCAGAGACAAAAGCTCTGGTTTGTTGTGGGGTGATCAGAAACAGTCAAATAATCCTCACCATCCACCCAGACTGATATTTTAACTGTAGTTTTCACATTTCCATGTGTAAATGGTTGGGAGTATTTTTTTCTTGCATATAAACGTCTCTGGGCACTTGGAGGTTGAATTAATGAACATATGAGTTAAATGGATAAGTCATTTTGCCATACCAGTAATCAATGCATCCTAAGTAAAAAAGAGGGATACAAATAACAAAGGAAAAGGAACTCAAGCATCCTATTCACTCATCTCTGGTAAGACCAAATAATAAGCTTCAAATAAGCAAACAGTAAAGAAGGGAAACCATCTCCAAATGTGATAAAAAACCACACATCTTCTCAATGCCATAGGGTGAAGGAACACAGACTTGTAAAGCAGCTTTGAGTGCAGTGCATTGTCATGCCATGGGGCAGCGATCAATGCAGTGAGTTCCTTTGACTCAGCACCACAAATGCTAGTCTTACTCTGGGTGAAAAAATGGGCCAAAAGAACCATCCTGGAGATCTCAACACACTGTCCTCCAAATCCTTGAATTTCAGTTCTTCAGGGTGGAGTGTCCCTATGGCATACTCTTTGGCAGGGTTATTTAGTTTAGGGTGTTGCTTTTTGCTGGGTTTTTTGTTTGGGCTTTTTTTGGTGCCTAACAGAGACACTTTATATAATACCAGTTTTCTTGAACGATATACTTCAAAAGATTTTTTTCACCTGTCTAGTCCAAAGCTTGGCTCAACCTACAGCCAAGATTAAGAGAGTCCTTTGGCAATATCCCTAAAAATATGAACTATTTCATTAAACAATTCCTTCTGAAATTACTAGCAGAACTCCCACTGATTTAATTAAGAAAAGAATCACAGTGGTTATAGCCCCCAAACATAAGGACATCTGACTCATGAGGACAGTAACCAGAGGCAAGCTATTCACACAATTTATTATTCATATAATCAAGACTCTGGACAACATACATGAGACCAAAATTATTCTAAATAAAGAAGCATTTCTATGGAAGGCCAAAACTTTCAGGTAATATTGCTGATTTCAACAGTATTTAAATTTTGCCTGCCTCACTAATTGGGGAGATTTACAACAGAGGAATTGCTAAAAGAAAAAGAAAAAAAAAAGAGTAAAGGTCTGGAATTTTTGATGTTTTCTTCCAAAATTAAATGGAAATGAAATGGAAATGAAAAAAAAAAAAAAAACCAAACAACAAAAACTATCTAAAAAAAAACCCACTCACCCATAACTCTTATAATTCTTCTAGTGTAGTCTTTCCTGCAAAGATTATTTGGTTTGAAGTGTTGCAATATGCACGTTATCAGTTCAAGTCTAGTTGTAAACACATTCCTGGCAAGGTACCATGGTCTGCATTAAATAACAAAAAAAAAAAAAAAAAAAAACCAAAACAACAACTAACCAACCAAACAACAAAACCACAAAACAAAAAAAAAAACCCAAAACAACAACTTTCCATAAGTGTGCATGCCACAGACAGGAGTGAGAACAAGAGGGAAAGTTATCCATCCTAAGCAACGTTCTCCCATATTTTCCCTCACTCCACGTTGTGTTGCTCACAAGCTCTGCGTTTCTGGATGCAGTCACAGCTACAAAGACCACCAAATCTAGGACATGGCTACAGCCTTCCCAGCCCTGGCCAGGAGTGCAAGTAGAGACCAGGCAGAATCTCCCTCCATGGCCTTTGCAGATGAAGTCCATGCTGTGTCATATCTTTCCCTTCTTCCTGTCTCAGAGGCATCTCCTCAGTCTCCCTGCTCCCTCCAGGCCAGCAGCACCAGTCATATATCCAGCAGCAGTAAATGTCACCAACTATGGGAAGTGTCCTGCAAGAGCTCTGACCTAGGCCACCTTTCCTCCAGGCCTCTTCTCCCATCTTAAGGATACTCCAAGCCCTGTTTTGCACTCTTGAAGCAAAAAGTAAAATGTCCTGGAGGACCTGACACAGAAACAAAGACCAGAACATGGTGGATAACACTGTACTCAATGGAGGTACAATCTTCCTTTCAGGAGAATTTCTGAAGAGGAAAATCTTCAATTTTTTTGCTGGCACCAGGCCTGGCTTTGCAACAGCTATTTCCATATTTCACTTGTTTCATCTTGGAGGCTGTGATTCCTTGGTAGATCAGAACCTGCACCACTTCATCTCCCACTTAACTAATTTGATGAGAAAAATGGGACTGCTATGGTGGCAATTTAAGTGTATTAACAAAAAAAAATGTTAATGCAAAATTTTGATTCACCAAATTTAAAGTCCATTTCCATTACATTTAATAAGTTCAGCCTCTCTTAGTTCATCTGCACTTATCTTTAAGTCTGCATGGCTGGGTGGCATTAGAAATAAGAAGATTATTCATAGTAGGGTGCACTGCCTATGAACTTTTTTTAAGCTCTCAGTAGAGATAAAGAATCTTTGCTCAACCGCATAACATTTCATAATCACAGGAGTGGTCAGCTTTTCTGTTCTTATAAAATCAAATCTCACACCATCAGCCACAGATCTTTCAAAAAATACCAAAAGGAGTATAATTGATTTCAACAGAGTAATCATTAAAGTATAAGGATAGTCTGACACATGCTTTTTTTATTTCCCTCCAAGCATACATGAATTATGAGATCCAAATCACAGCTCTTGTAAGGGACTAGTTCATGCATTTGTGTAGGAAGAGGGAAGAGGAGGGAACTTGCTACATAAATTCTCATAATTTCACTGTAACTTCATGCACAAATCATTTGAGACTGAAGGCTTTAATCATGATGTAGCACATCACATCAAGGAAAAGTAGGTGAGGAAGTGAGTCCGAGGACTAAGCTCTGTACATTAGCACGGTGGACAGGAAGCATGCTAAAAGGCTGCTTCTGGAGTGGCAGCAGATGCTTAAATTTGGAGGATGTAAGGAGTCAAGGGAAGGAAAAAAATTACGAGAAAAAATTTCACAGCAGCTGGTACTTCCCTGTCTGTGGAGTCAAGGAGAATGAGAGAAGCCCTTGGAGCTGACATGGGAGCCAGTGAGGGGAAGACCCTGCTGTTATTTGCAGCAGATGCTCCTTAGCAACAACTTTGAGCAGATGGGAGCCCAGGAACCTCTGTGCAAACCCTTGTCCCCCTCAACCTCTGTCCTGGGCAGGGGGAGGTAAGGCAAGACAGTAAAGTGTAGCAGAAAGCTTTTCTCAAGATAAAAGAAAGGGATATGATTGCCTTTGCTTGTGCTAAGCTTAAGCTCAATGAGACATGGACAAATTTGAGTAAACAAGTTTGATAAATACCAACAACATTGCTGCAATTAGACACATAGTAGGGATAAGTAATTATAGAAGTGTTACACATACACACATGCAAACATATTCTTTTACTATGGCTAAGTAACTTGGATTTCTAGGGGTGATGAGAAATCTTGAAAACTTAAGGAACATAGAGGTGACCAAGAGGCCATCCTGAACCACACTTGAGAAGAAGAAAAGAAAATAGAAGGAAGACATAAGACCTTAATCTGCATCTGAAGGTGATGGACGATCCACATTTAAACATGTGATTTGAAAATAGACAGCTCACAGATGCAGAGGATTTTAGAGAAAGTCTGCATTGACAGATGGATGTATTACCAAATTAAAGAAAACAGGAACCTTCTGTGAGATAATGAATTAATCTTGTATATGGACAACGTGGAGAATCATCAAAGATGAACATAGCTAATAGCCGAGTTGAGGCTGTCTGAAGACAGTGTCCATTAGGACTAACAAACAACACCAAGGCATGAGTGCATTTCTTCTTTCCTCAAAACTGGGCATACAGAATTGAGCACTCTGATATCCTGTATTATGTTATTGTAAATATTGTCATATTAACTTTAAAAGAAAAGAAATTCTGATGACTGCATTTGATCTGGCAACACACCCTTGAAACTTGTTCATAATCTGCATGCAAAAGTAAGGGGGAGAATACAAATAAAAATGCCATAAAAATTTGTAGTGAGTAAGGAGCTGTAATTGTCTCTAGGGGGAGGGACAAAAGCTCTTTTTTGAGAGTTTTTTACATAGCAAGAAGGGGTGGGATTTAATGTACCTTCTCAGGGGCAGGGTGTTTCTTGATCATATCAACCAGACTTGTGTCCTCAATGCCTCTTTCCTATTAAACAAAGCCTATGATAGATTAATTGATTAATCTGGACAATTAACTTGATTAATCAGGATCTAGGTGAAAAACGTTATGGCTTAAGAATACCTCTGTAGCCAGAAAAAAAAAACAAAACCAACCAGATAAATACTTGATTATGTATTCTGGTGAGTCAAGCTCACCCATATGGGATCTCATCTCCTGTGTCTCCATTTCCCTTCTGCTAATCTAACCTCTTAGCAACATTTTAGCAATTCCTGTGGGTGATACAAACAGTGAACAGAAATTGGAAAACTACAGATGAATCTGAACTTACTTCCATTAAAGCCAATGGATGCTTTATTCCATTAACATCAAGGACACTAGTCTGAGCAATAATGGTATTTCATATTATTTCTTGAGCAATGTCTGAACAAAGGGAGAGTAACTTCTTTCCCTTGCTTCTGTAGAGGTATAGAGCAAAAAGAGTGTAACTGGAGTAAGACTAAAGTGTAGTTTCTCATAAAAATTTGATGATTAGCCCTAATTGTGAAAATTTGAGATAAATAGTTTTACAAGCTTCTTGTGTACACTACCAGCTTGCCTATTTCAAAGATTTCAGTCTTGCTTGTCCACAAGGTTACCAAGATTTCTGATGATTCCCACTTTCTTGACAGCTCACCTATCAGGTAGAAATGACAGCACAGAGTAGCTTCATGCATCCTCAAGAGCTAAGACTCCCTGTTTGCAGACCACCATGCTTTCAGGGTCTGCAAGGTTTCCACAACTCCTGCTCACCAGCTCCAAAATAAAGGCTCAATAAATACCCTTTCACTGTCATCTTGCACTACAGAGATGCAAACCCATGCACATATCTGGCAACACCTGTACACTTACAGTGCTGAATCTACATATACCTTTATTGACTACTGTACTGCAAACCAGGAATATTTCACAAGCTAGCATTCCTTGCTGCCCTATTGGAAATAGGTTTACTTTAAACTGATGTAGGTATGCCCAGGCAGGAATTTATAGTACTTTTGTTACATTGATTGATATAATTTCTTCACTTTATACCTACAAGTAATGCAAGTGGGCAGATAAGCGTAAGATAAAGCAGATAAGCAATATTATTGTTGTTGTTGTTTAACACAAATTATGGCTGTGGTCATTCTTCAACCAGTAATAGTCACCGCAGCCTACCCATCTTACTAGCCATTATCAGTTTCCTAGAGATGGTATGGACAGCAAGTGAGGGTGGCAGGCAATTCCCATATTCAACATCCTTGCTTCACAGCTGCTGCCAGCATGTCTGTTTTCCTTTTGTTTAATCAGAAAATTCAAAATAGCTTCTCCCACCTCTCCCTGGAGGTGTTCAAGAAAAGACTGGGTGAGGCACTTAGTGCCATGGTCTAGTTGACTGGATAGGGCTGGGTGATAGGTTGGACTGGATGATCTTGGGGGTCTCTTCCATCCTGGTTGATTCTATGATTCTTCACATGTACAAATCAAAACCTCTGCTGGCATTTCCAAGACAAGAAGTGGGTTTGTATTCTTTATCATTTTATCCTCCATCAGGGTGGATTCTTTTAACTGGTATGAGAGCCAACTTCATGTTTCATTGAATGTGAACTTCTTTTATGCAAACCATTACCTACAATGACACCACAGCACTGATCCTGAGTAAAGGATGTTGCAATGTGTCTTTATGGTAAGATAAATCCAGTGTAGCATGAACAAAAAAATTTCCAGTGCATTTCCATTCTGATTACATATCCTCTTGGAAATCTAGATAGCTTACATCATCAGTCTACCGGGTTCAATGCCATGGAAATTGAAAAGAAGTTCTGCTTTGCAGGACCTCCTATGCTGTATCTTGTTGAACAAATTTGAATGTGCCCATGTACATCACAGAGAAATTTGGTTGTGACACTTCTCTGCATGGATTGTACCATTTTTCATACTAAACTGACTTTTTCAGGCTTCAGCTCTGCCATTTATGTCACTTGACTCCAGAACAATTATTGTAAAAATGATTGATTTTTTTTTTTAACTTTTCATAGTGAATCTATTGTGTTTGGGTTTGGTTTGATTGGGTTTGGGGGTTTTTGTTTGTTTGGTTTGTGGTTTTTGGTGTTTTTTTTTTTTTTTTTTAAAGGGTTCATCAGATCCTTTCTATAAAGAATCCACATCCTGTATAGTTTACTATACTTTATGCTACTTCTATTTTCACTCATAAAAATAATAGCATGGGAAACAGCTCCTTTCTTCACTTTGTGAAGATTCATCCCTTTCTAGAAATTCCACTATTCTAGCTAATCCCTACAGATAAGGAGGGAATTTTCCTGACAATGCACGGGCACCAAATAGGAAGTGATATTTTTCTGCTGCGATCATTTTAAATGTCACCAAGCATACAGATGGTGATGTGTGGGACAGGGTAAGTCTTGGTGCAGATTTGCCTAACAGACTCTTTGACTTACAAGTCACTTTCCTTCAGTGTACTTCGCATATTACACAGTGTCACAGTCATCACAGGATATACAGATACGATGCTGAGGCTGAAATCAACAATTGCAGGACAAACTTTTCTGTTTAACTCTGATTTGGAGGAAGGAAGGAATATGATCTCAAGACTGATATTTAATAAAAGCTTTCAAAGATTTTTTTTTTCTTATTTCTGACATTATTTCAGTCTTGGTTTTGGCACTGAAAAATCCCATTATATTTCACCTACCTCTAAAGATATTCAAAAGTATTAAAAATACCAGCCACTTTATGTCTTTGTGGTATTTTTTAATATGCTTTAAACTTTATTTTCAATTTTAAAAGTTGTCTGGTGTTAAATATTTCAGCTATTCCAGCACATGCTTATTTCAGGCCTCCTGGCACTTCTGTAGAACCATCTCCTGCAGGAGATGCAGCTTTCATGCAGATTGCCTTACAGTTACCCAGTAACAGCTTCCCCTCTCCTTGTTTACTTTCCTGAAATAAGTATAATGCCTCCTACATGGTACAGGGCAGATTAGCAGCAGTTTCCTAAATCCTTGTGTAATGGTGTCATCTCTTGTGTAAGGTAGGGACAAGGAACACCATAAAGCTAGAATACAAAAGGTGAGTCCTTAATGTCTCTGGTCATCTTATGACATGATCTGAAAGAAGAGTCTATGTAAACAAAGGCTTCTCAGATGTGACTGGTTTGGGCACCACCGTAGATATAGGCCCATCCTGAACTCTGTTCTGGATAATTTACATGTGTATAAGAAGTAAATCCTTGATATTGTCCACCCAAATATTGGTACACCCTCACTCCTTAGAGCAAAACTCTGTGTCTGTGTTCAAGGCTCCTACCCTCATAAATGTACACTTGCAGCCAATTCTTCTATCTCAGTCTTTCCACATCTGTGCTGCCACCACAAGCTAAATGCTTCCTGCTTCATTTTTCATTATGAGTTGCTTCTCACCACTCCTCTTAGAAGTCAATGGCCAAGCAGGTATTTACATAGAAGTGCATGCATTCCTACATCTCAACTCAAATATATCTCTTTGAAGCAATCAGGATCACCTACCTTGTTCCCTTTGCATTGCTTGTATGTAGGACAAGGGAGGTTATTTTGTCCCTGTACTCAACACTGCTTAGGCCACACCTTGAGTACTGTCCACTTCTGGTCTCCTCAATTCAAGAGAGATGTTGAGATACTGGAATGTGTCCAGAGAAGGGCAATGAAGCTAGTAGAGAGGACTGGAACACAGCCCTGTGAGGAGAGGCTGAGGGAACTGGGCTTTTTTAGCCTGGAGAAGAGCAGGCTCAGGGGTAACTTCATTGCTGTCTACAGCTACCTGAAGTGAGGTTGTAGCCAGATGGGGGTTGGTCTCTTCTGCCAGGCAACCAGCAACAGAACAAGGGGACACAGTCTCAAGTTGTGCTGTGGGAGGTCTAGGCTGGATGTTAGGAGGAAGTTCTTCCCAGAGAGAGTGATTTGCCACTGGAATGGGCTGCCCAGGGAGGTGGTGGAATCACCATCCCTGAAGGTGTTCAAGCGAAGACTGGATGAGGCACTTAGTGCCATGGTCTGGTTGATTGGACAGGGCTGGGTGATAGTTTCGACTGGATGATCTTGGAGGTGTCTTCCAACCCAGTTGATTCTATGATTCACACCTGACTTGATAAGCTCTGGGATAAGCTATTCCAGATTCTTGAGCTGCCTATCTGTCTCTTCACTAGCAATAAGGCCACTCTTAAAAATAAAGCAATAAAAATGGCCTTTATTTGTTGCATGTCTAAATAAACTGTGTAAAAATAACATGAAGAGTGTGACATGAGAATGCCACAGATGGTAAATTTAGGGTGACACTTTTTTCTTAACTTGGACTGTTTGGCAAAAAAAGTATACAGTAAAAACAAAGATTTGGTCTCAAGATTCTCTTGAGATGTCTCACTGTGTTATATGCTTAATACATTTTTAGGTTCTTCCCAAGCTGCCTGTTGTATAAGGCAAAGACACTGGGAAAGCAGGAATGCTGAAAGACCGTCACTGGGGAGCAGTCTCTTGTGACTAGATGCTATAAAGCTAAGTCATAACAACAGTCCCTGACCTGACAACTTAGAATTTAACTGCCTGAAGGAATACAACAGATGAGCCATTCAGACAGACAAAGGGAGGGAAAAGAAGAGCAGACACTGGCTGAACGCATCTGGTAACTAACAGAACAAAGGTCAAAAGAAAAGGGCTTGACGTAACAGCTTCTTCCAGGTATGGGATTTATGGTAGGAACAGCACGAGTAAGACTGAGAAGAGCTCATGAGAAATAAGCATGTGGGGGCTATATTCTGAGGACCTGCCAGCCCAACAGAACAGTGGGATTATCTGTAGCACTGCAGACAATGGTCACAGACAATATCTTTAGTGAGAGCAGCAGAGGGACATGAGACAGAAGTTGAAAAAGTAATTAGGGTTTTTTGTCTTTTCCTCTTTCTTTATTTCTAAGGGAGATAAAGGAGCAGATAGAGCAAGTGACAAATGCTTGCAAGATAGGAGAGTCACTGGGGCAAGAAGAGAGGAAGTAAAAAAGGCAAACAGATTAACTTACTCTGCTTCTTGGATGGAGGGAAAAAATTAAACCACCATTTCTTTTCATGTTTTGCAGAAATATATAAAGAAAGACTTCCTGAGTAGCTGGCTTTGTACACCTTGTACATTTGGACACTGTGAAAAGCTACCATAAGTTTAAATTTATGAGCTAACCCCAAACCATGCTGTACTAACACATAAAGGTTTGCATATTTCATTTTTTTCCTATTTTACCAAGAAATATTTTTTCCATATATTTAGGCCCAATTCCAATTTCAAGATAAGAGACAGGAAAATAATGTGTCACCGTGTAAAGGATATCAAAACAAAGTGGTAATTCAGCAAGGCTAGACAATGTGTCACTGCCCAGCTGGGAAGCCAAGAGGAAAATCAAAGCAAGCACTAGTGGTTGCAGACTCCTGCACAATGTAAGACACGTACATTATGATCTCAAGAGAAAGTAAGAAGAGCTCAGGAAGTATGTAATGAATAGTGTTCTGTCTTTGAGAGTCAGCAACACTGGAAGCAACTGAGGTTCCTGTAAAGTTTTGCTACCTATAACACTTTTTTATTGAGTTGTTGCTAACCAATAACAAGAAGAACTCCTGATCCTGTATGTTCTACAGGAAAGACCACACAAACTTCCTACAACAGGTTCATGGCTGATGAGGGACCTCGAAGCCCCTTATGAGACCCATCAGGGAAGGGCTGAACTCACAGGCTGGGATTCCTCTAGTCTCACCTGCCAAAAAGAAGCTTTGTCCTCTGCCGGCTAATGATAGATGATCCTCTGTTTCCAGTGGAGGGAGGCAAGAGATGCTTGGCTAGTGGCTAGTCCCATTCTAAGATGACTCCTAAGGGAGTTGATGAGAGCCTTGATGCACTGGTAAAATGTGAGTTTGGTAAAAAAAAAGGAGGAAGGAAAGGAGAGGGAGAAGAGGGATAGATATAGGGTGGCATGGTTCGCTTGTACTCTTCCTCCTAGAGTACACTGAAACCATCAAGTGTGTCCCTGTCACAGTCTACCATGTGCAAATGAGACTTATAGGAACTGTCACACATTGACTATACTTCCCCATAAAATGTGTCTGTGTTCCACTCAAGCATAACAGTACCATGCTGCTCACAATCAACAAAAGGGAGGGTATCTGAGACTTGCTGAGACTGACTCTGGAAAGGGGCTGGGGAAGTGAGGAAGGACGTTGTGCCTGGCAGATATCTGAGCTTCTCACTCTCTTTCTGTGTAGTAGGATTATGCTAGCTCCTGTGACTGAGTGGACACCTACCCATAGATATAAATTACTAAATCAAAATCCTTTGCACAAACATGAAAGCTGGGAATGTTTAATTCAGGCTTGACTGTTATTCTTCTCTGCACCAAGACTGGACCTCTGTGAAATATAAAGAAGCATCGACTCTATTAGGTTTTAGCTATTTACCATATTAATCATAATCCAGCTCACCTTTCAAAAAAGTAAATAACATCTTTAAGATTATCAGAGTCACTTTGAAGCAACATTTTTCTTATTAAACTAGCACACAGGACTGGGAAAAATCAATAGGGGAGTTAGACTAGCCTCCATGTAGAGAGTGTTTGTTATCACCCGTAAGTCACTGTAAAAGATGACAAAGCTGCCACAACATGGAGAAAAGTAATTTTTACAGGGCTCAGGTGGCTTCAAGTTTCCATCTTCTCCTCTCCTGTAATACAGTGCATCATGTGTTTCCACCAGCTAAATGAATCTGCTAGTCTGCCAGACACAGATGGTCACTGCAGTGACAGAGCTCAGTGTGCTAATTTCCATTTTATAGGCCATGTTTCCTCACCTTTCCTCTTTAATAATCAAATAAAAAGGAAAACAGCTAATTCTTCACAGATAGTGCAAGCTGGTGTGATTGGGTGGGTGTAACAGCCCACAGTTGTGGGTGGCTGCCTGACCACTTCCATCTGTGGAATGGAGAGGATTCTCATTTCAGCTACCATGACATTTGTCACCTGGGTAAGATGGTTCAACTCCCTCACTGTCCCCTTCACTTCAAATAACCACAAACAGCAACATAAATTCAGTGAAATTGATAGAGTTTAGGCTGGGGATGCTGGTGGATGAGAAGCTCAATGTGTGCTGCTAGTGTATACTTGCAGCCCAGAAAGCCATCCATATTCTGGATTGCAGCAAGAGAATTATGGCCAGCAGGTCAAGAGAGCCACCACTCTCATGAGACCACACCTGCAGCACTGTGTCCAGTTCTGGAGTCCTATTGCAAGAAAGGTATGGCCATGCTGGAATGTATGCAGAGAAAGGCCAGACAACGATCAGAAGGCCAAAGCACCTCTCCTTTGAGGACAGACTGAGAGAGGTGAGGTTGTTCACCTTGGAAAAGAGAAGGGTCTGGGAAGATTTTACTATGGCATTCCAGTATCTGAAGGAGAGCCTAGAAGAAAGCTGCTGAGGAATTTTTTTGTGACAGGACTACGGGGGAAGGATCCAAGCTAGAGGAGGGTAGAGCTAGATTAGACATTAGGAAGAAGTTCTTCACCATGAGGATGGTGAAACACTGGAACAGGTCGCCCAGGGAGATGGTGGAAGCCCCATCCCTAGTGGAAGTTTTTAAAGCCAGGCTGGGTATGGCTCTGTGAACCTAATCTAGCAGAAATTGTCCCTGCCTATGGTGGGGGGTGGGGGTTGGAACTAAATTGATCCCTGAGGTCTCTTCCGTCCCTAACAATTCTATGATTCCATGATTCTAAAATTCTCATTTATAGAAACTCCTTTTATTTTCCAAACTGTCTGTTTTCCCTGTGCAGTTTCATAAATATGAAACTTTAAAAATTAATTATTCATTTGAGAGGAAAGGATGGTTTTGCTGTTTGTTTATTTGGTTTTTGTTAAAAGAAGAGGTTGTTTTTTACCCAAATGGAAGTTCATCTTAAATTCTTTCTTGGTGTGTTGGAGCTATTATTCATTTGTATTATAATAAGGCATTAGAGCTTGAAGATGTAGCTGGAACAAGATGAGGCAAGTACCCATTTCAGATAAATGTTTCTAACACAAAGGAAAGGTGATAAAAGGAAAAAAACAGATGCAGAGAAAGAATAATGAAATTGGCTGTGGTTTTAAAGTATCTTTGTGCCAGAGAGAGAATCCTCATGTTTGCCTTCCTTCCAGTAAACTGCTTATAGTGGAAGTTACTGTAAATCAGTAAAAACAAATCTGTGTTAGATGTTAAGGACACTGAGAAACATAATAGTATAGTGAGAAAGAAAATATATGAGTTTGCAGTAGTATCCATTCCTGTACCAGTCTCAGACATATAGAAAAGATGCTACTTTCTGCTCCACTCTGGCTACCACATGGGTATGATAAAACTCTGCTCTACTACCGACTTTCAAAGAGACACTAAGTTTTGCAGTTTCTTTCTGTTACCTAGATTAATGGGCTATTATTTTATGTTTGTTGTGCTACCTTTGTTAGTTCAGACTTGAAATGTAGCTACCAGTGATCAATAGAGCCTCAATATGCACATATTTACATTATTAGAAAGAATAAGTCATGCAGAGAGCTGAGAGCATCCTTTGTTAGCAATGTTCTCCAGACAGCTGCATAACCTTCACCTGTCCTCTGCATATATTTTGATAACTACTATTGAGTGACTCTCCAATGTGAATACCATAACCTGTATCATGAAATTAATCAATAATACTAGCTCTCCTTGATAGTACATCCTGGGGACATTTAATTGTACATCTCCGGAGCAAGGGCTTGTTTCAGCAGTGTTTTAACATTAACAGCTGTTTGAAATGAGAAACAATCCCTCCCCCCGCCCCCCATTTTCAATTATATAAAAATTGGTTCTCATTTGATGTAATAGAACTTTTAAACCAAAACTACACATTGCATGAAGATGGAATTAGTCACAGAATCGTCCTAATTTTGAATTAAATTCTAGTCCTTTCTGCAAATTTCCTGAGAGTACACCAAAACCAGGATAGTTTGCAGGCATGATAAAATCATTTTAAGCCAACATCTGCATTTGGTGTCAAAGCTGCAACATCTGTATGAAAGTATGATTGATGTGCACTACAAGTAATACTGCTCAAGGATGAATTTGTGGCCACTCAGAAAAGCATTATGTGCAGCTATAATCTTCAGAAGGAGACTGCCTCTTTAAGTCTTCTGAGAGAAGGAGAGATCTCTTCATGAAAATATCTGCCATCAGATTGGACACAAAATTTCATGGGAGGCAGTCTACTTCAATATCCAGAAAATCCATCTAGGCAAAGCCATAGATGATCATTTCACAAAGATATAATTTCTTTTTATTAAGAAGAGGATGACTAATATTTTCCTCTTTTTAGCCCAGCCTAAATTCCCCTTCCTCTTCCCCTTCCCTCTTTCTTATTCATCATATCTCTCCTAATTGCTACAACAAGCAGTTTGTTCAGGCAGTGGAGCACATCATTGGCTACACAACCCTGACTCATTTGTGGATCAAGTCTGACTTATACATGCAATACATGCATGTATTTTCACAAGCAGTGCCTGGAAAGTAATATGTATTTATCTAGAATTGATTTGTGATGCCAGTTTAGCTGCCACAGAAAATGACAGTTCTCATTCTTCCCAAGTTATGTGTTACAAATGGGAAAAACAATGGAAGTTCTTTTTCAGAGTAAACAGCAATTGGAGTTCTCTTCAGGTAAAGAGAGAAAGGGAGACGCTGCCTTTCAGTTACAGTGTGGTTGGATGGTTGCGCTACATGCGACAGGGATCATTCTCCATCACAGATTTTCCTGTATCTGTGCTATTAAACTCTGCCAGCCTGTGAAAAGGTGGGTACACTCAAGCTGCTAACTGGGAATGGTCCCTGCTCTGTGCTGACTCCACAACTGTGTCCAGGATGCATTTGGGAGAATGACAGCTGGCTGAGGACAAAATCATAACAGGAAATATTTACTAGGAGAAGGTGATCAAGTTACCATTCCTGGGAACATTCTCTGGTGCCATTCAATTAGCTAGGACAGATGTAGTCCAAAAGTCTGAACTAATTACCATGAACAGAGACAGTAATTCAGCATCAGTGTTTCATTGCCACATTCTGGCATCTTTGAGGTCTGGATAAAAAACAAAACCATCCTAAGTAAAGTTCAGCCAAAGGAGAGCTCAGAAAGACAACAGCAACAGGGAAAATATTTCAGGCATCAGTCATGGTAGTGTAAGCAGGGTGAAGCTAAGCAAAGGAGGCAAACATAAGCCCATGGGGATGGGGAAAAATAAAACACTATTTCTCTTCTTTCCAGGCTGTTTTTTTTAGAAGCAAAGCATGGTGAAAAGCTGAAGAAGAAAAATAATTACTTACAAAGATGTGCTGTTCGTTTCAAAAATACTCTGAATGTCATGTTTGCATTATTGGATACAGACTTCACCACAGTCTGTTCCGTAGGAAGAGCTCAGAGCAGCTTTCATTTAAAC
Organism: Pogoniulus pusillus; assembly: GCF_015220805.1. NCBI lineage: Eukaryota > Metazoa > Chordata > Aves > Piciformes > Lybiidae > Pogoniulus > Pogoniulus pusillus. The sequence goes on along the minus strand of NC_087277.1, from coordinate 14,535,783 downwards.
AGATTCAGGATCTTGTACTCTGAGACTGGGTTCTGGACAGGGTTATTGTGAGGAACATTTTTACAAGAAACAGCAACACTTTGTTAGTAAGTCTTAACAGAAAAGGTACATGTGCCAAATACGTGCTGGGAGCTTCTAAAATTCAAACTTTGACAGTGAAATGGCATTTATGAATGATAAATCCTTTCTCAAGTTGAACCAAAGAGATTGAATAGGAACATACCTGATTTTGAATGAAATATCAAACAACCCTCCCCCGGCATGATGACAATGAGATGTAAATGAGATGAAGTCATGCACTTGCCACTGCTGTTTGGGCTAGCACATGCACTGGATCATAGGAGAAGACTGTACTGTGACAAATCATTTTATTACTAACCTTATATCTATATCTTCTAGATCTCTAGGGCTGGCAAATGTCTGTCATGGGAAGCCACTGTACCAACAAGGAGGTAAACAACTAGGGCAAAGGCCATTTCTTGCAGTGTGGCTCTGAGCATCTACTGGATGTCCTTTAAATGAAGACTGGTCTCCAAAGCGGGAGGACAGTAAATTCTGTCCGTGTTTACTGGAACACCAGCTGGGCTACGACAAATATCTCATCCTAATCTTGTTAAATGGAAAAATATTTATCTACTGAACACACTCAACACAACCTCTGTCGTGGTAGGCCTGGATAAGCCAAAATAGGCTGATTCATGTCCTGGCTTGCCCAGACATGTTTTTCTGCTCTCCCTCCTTCTGCTATGAGGTGAAGCAACTGCGGGAAAGAAGACAAAGAACCTATAGCCCCTGAGCCTAAGGACTTTGGCTTGCCCAGACAGGTTCCCCTGCTCTGCCTCCTTCTGTGTTGGGGGAAGCAACCACAGAAATGGAAAACAAAAGCCCTGGTCTCACTTAATATGGTCAGGCTTGGAAAAGTGCCATTCTGATTGGCTATTCTGTGTCCAAAGGCCCATTAAGTCTCAGGTCATATTGATAGAAAGAGATGAGTACGTAGCACAACTTGCTCTGCTGTTGTACTCATGCTTGCTTGCTGCTTGCTACTGCCAGCTGCCATTGCTCACTGCCTCAGTGCATCCTTAACTGCCTGGAATGTCCACCACCTCAAATTTACCAGGAGCAGGCTCTAAATGCCTCCATGCAATCGGCCTGCATAGCCAGTGTGACATCATGCTAAGACTGCACATTGCAAGACATCCTGCCTACACCTGCCAAGACAAGGAGTCCTGGAGACACACAGATCATCCAGAGAAGCCAGGATAAGGCTAAAGATTGTCTGTCTTCTTTCCCCAGCACCCTGGGAAGAATCAGAAGTCTCGGTGGCTGACAAGGCAATAACAGAATTCCCTGAAAGCCTTTGGGGGACTGTTTGAAGGTGCAGGTAGCCCTGTGAGTGGGGAGACTAATATTTTGTGAGTAATTATTTAAAGCCTGTTGTAATTCACTAATTGCCTTCTGCCATAAGCAGACAGATGCTTCCTGAGTCCATATAGTTGATAAGTGGTATAATTAACTGCAAGTGGTATAACAACTGCAAGAACCTTCTCTTCCAGTATAATGTTTCCATTTGCCAGTTATTTCTTAAAGTGTTCCAGTTTTGCCTGTTCCCTGTGTGCATAAATGGTGGAATGGGCTGCCCAGGGAGGTGATCGAGGCACAGTCCCTGGAGGTTTTCAAGAAAAGCCTGGGTGAAGCACTTAGTGCCATGGTCTAGTTGACTGGATAGGGCTGGGGGATAGGTTGGACTGGATGATCTTGGAGGTCTTATCCAATCTGGTTGATTCTATGATTCTAAGTTTTCTGGTGAGATTTAATGTTAATAAACCATGTTGATAGTTATTAACAATCTTCATCTGGACATCAAAATTAATACCTATTATCAATTTTACATCATTTATAACAGTTTGTTAAATGAAGAAAATATTTATCTACTGAACACATCCAACACAAGCTGACAAAGAAAACATCACTAGTTAGAAACACAGTCTCATTGAATGGAAAAAGTGCATGTAGGACATGATGGACCCAAAATGAACTTTGCTGCATTTCAACAAGTTCTCCTTTGTCTGGACAAATACAAAAAATTGCTTGATTGAACCTCAGATGTGCTCCACTGTTATAAAGAGAAGTTGTGACAATGTGATGTATATAACTTGACAGCTTTTACCAACTCCTATTCACTGAATTGCTTAGAGATGGATAAAGGTCAATTGGTGGCTGAGAAAATTGAGTTTAATCATAAGCTACCTAAGTCAGGAAAGACATTACCATCCGGCATTATATAGTACATTAAACTGACTCTTCTCTGGCCTGTAAAGGTCATTGTACATTGTATGGCAAAGGTTACGCTGTGGAAATGCTAATTGATTTGTAATATTGGCTATTGGTTTTCAAGTAAAGGGTGTCAAGTGCCTCTTGGGAGTACTTACTGAAACTCATTCCCAATTCAATCATAATTACCATCCACGTCAGCAAAATCAGATGGATTTTTGAGGCCCAGACCAGCAAAGCTGGGAAAGACCTAAGGATCCAAGTAATAACCATGACTCTGTTGCTGAATGAGTAGACTACTTCTGTTAAATTTGGGTAATATGCTTGCATCTCTCTTCTGAAAAGCAAAATAATTCCATCTTCTTGCTGATGGGATTCAGCAACGGAAAAGACAAGTTATTATCATTCACAGAAATGGTTTGTGCACTTGGAGCCAGGTCCACAGGTTAAGTGGTTAGCTCATATTATGTTTCAACTCAATAGAATGTGAGTTAAAAGCCCAATTCAGAAAATGTATCAGCTAACTAGGACAAGTTCACTTTTTACAAGGCCACTGAGATGATGAGGGCTGGAATGCTCTTGAGAGGAGACTGAGGGATGAGCATAGGTCAGTGGGAAGAAGAGATGGTTTTAGGGGGAGTCTGAGGAAGATCATCAAGAAGATGAAGCTAGGATTTTCACAATGCACCTGGTTGGCAGATGACAACCAACCAGGACAGACAATGACAGACTGGATATAAGTAGAACCTTTTTTCCCCAGGAGGACAGGCAGGCAGTGGACTATGTTGCCCAGGTATATTATGCCTTCATCCTTGGAATTTTTCTAGACTCAAATGCACCCAAAAGCTCTGAGCAAATTACAAGATCCCACAGCTGACCTAGTTTTGAGAAAGAGGTTGGAACAGAGATCTCCTGAAGTTCCACTTGACCTGAATACCTCATGACCCAATGAAACAAGTATGTTGGTGCTGGATATTCCTTTTCTGTGAGCCATCCAGGAACATTGGACAGATGGGAAGATTTGTCATTATCTATATTCAGCACACAGAGAAAATATCCTGAGTTAGGTTTATTTCCAGCAGCTTCCTCAAACACCTCTGAAGTAGGGTACTAGATGGCAATACTTTCTCTTCTGAAAAAAAAGTCAGTTGATAATTTTGTCTGGCATTTGCATATATGTCCAATAGCCTGCTTCTGATTGTCATCTTCAGTAGCACAAAATACATTTGGATCACAGACAGTCACAAAACGAATACAAAGTCCAAATCTTCCCAGTGCCTGTTACCTGGGAAGTCAGATGTATTTCTAGGAAATCCTGAAAGCAAGAAAAGTATTAGAATTGGAAGGATGTAGTCTTGTGCAACAGACTGCCTGGTTTACAAAGAGGGGCTACAAGAATAGAAGAAACCCTTGGTATGGCATTGGAAAATATCTGTGTTCATAATTCCCTCAGACCTAAAATGATTCTGAAAGGCTAATTATCAGTCACATTAGATCACTAGTATGTAGGAACAGCCATAGCCTGTGACATTAGGTAGAAGTTAACAATGAAAGCACATCAGAAAAACCCAAACCCTAAACCAACAAAATCACAACAAAATCTCACAACAAAAATCAAAGCTTCACTATTTCAGAAGTGTCTTCTTAGGAAAAAGACTCTGGGACTTCTGTAAGTGATACTGCCAGTAAATTACACAACATTACCATTTGTGTTCAAGTTGTCAAAGCTTTGCACAAATGCTCAAAATTATTAATGAAAAAAAATAATAAAAGGAAAAAAATCTCAAAACAAAAGAAAGGGAAAAAAAAAAGAGAGGGAAAAAAACCATTACAGGTCTTTAAGGGACCAAAAGAAAATAAAAGACAATTCATTTCCAGTGCAATCCAAGTTCCTCTTTGTCAGATTTAAAGAATTTTATCCTATTTCCCCATTAATCAGCTGATAAAGCAGGTCCATTCTGACATGAAGCATAAGATAATGTCAACGTTACTTGCAAACTGCTACATTACAGTGACAGCCCAATGTTTATTGCTGTCAAATTACTGTCATTTTATTAAAAGGACCAAAAGAGCTGGCTTTGCTGAGCACAGCTCTCAATCCCACCAGAGTTGTGAAGCTGCTCCCTCTTCCCCCATGCTGTGCTCTGTGATGGAGCACGGTTTATCCATCCCTCCGAACAGACAGTTCTGTGAACATGCTAGCTAATGAACAAGGCATGGAATTTTAAATACCAGGATAACATTTTATCTGAATCACCCTTTCATGTTTTATTTTAGTTTTTGATGTTTAGGGCTTTTTTTCCCCCTGAAGTAATCACATGTATTGTGAATTGAAGTGAGTTTATCTTCCTAAGAGTTATCCTCCCTTTAGCATTTCTCTTGTTAGGGTCAGATTCTGCTAGCCTGACTCAGTTTGAAAAGCTTTTCTGCTGCATCAGTTCTGATGCTTGTGAAGTGACATGCTACAAAATCGTAGGCAAGATATCACTGTGCCCTCTTCTAAATGTGCATCTACTAACAGGAAATGCAATATTCTCATCACCTGTGCTTTTCTAGGGTGAAATAGAAATGCTTGGTAACAGATGTGATCTAATTCATTCCATGAGTTCTGCATGCAATCACCCTAAATTTTATTTTGACATTGTTAACAAGGGCATAGCACCGGCTGGAAGTGCTTTGCAATCAGTGACAGTTTCCTAGAAATAGTACTGGTAAGAGCTGACACAATGCTTTCAGAAAGGAAGGAAAGGCAGGCACTGTCTCCTGTGGCCTTTTAAGCAAGGTTTGAGATCCATTTATCCAGCTTTGGAAAGAACTGTTGGATTTGCATTTTTTGAAGAGGACATGACATACAAGCCTCTTCTGCTGCAAGGATATGGGCAGTAGTAACAGGAATGGGATTTCTTCTGCTGCCTCAATGTATTCATAACACGTTAATTTAGCTCAGGCTTAATAATCTTTTGCAATAGAATGTAACAACATGACAGATTATCTCCTATGAAGGTCAGAAGGATTCAACCACATGCATAAAAAAAATGACCAAAAAAATCATCAGATGTAGATCTTTTATTGTGCTCCACTGGTTTGTGTCTGCAGAACCACTGCACTTGGTGTGACCCTTGCGTCTAGTGTTTGCTTTTACAGTTAGTAATGAGCAAACTGCAATTAGAGTTGGTTCAAATGAGAGTTAGAATGACCATTTAAACTTTGGAAAAAAAAGAGAAAATAAACTCAGGACCTGCTTCTCTGCACATAGGTGAATACACTGCAGAAATATGCATTAAATAATAAGTCCCATAACAACATATTTTGCATGACAGATGAGAAACAGAAGTGAATTGAGGGTTAAAATTGGCTTTGACTGTCACTGGAAGACCTTGTAAGTATTTCTAGCTAAAATACTCTCATCCCAGTTCAGCTCAACATCCAAACCAGTCATCATTTATCTCATTAGGTTTTAGCACCTAATTTTAGTAGCTGTCTGAGGTTTGAGGCATCAACCATTGCAAAGCGGAACAAAAAGAAAGTTTGCTGGACAGCAGGATAAGAATTTTTTTGCCATCTTTCACTCATATACAACCTGTTTGGCTTTCAATCAGAGGATCTCATATCAAAATGAATGACTTCTTATTAAGCTATTTGAAATTTTAGGGAAGTACTCCACCTCATCCTCCAAGCCATTGATGTCCATCTCTTGTTCTGTTCATGAGACACAGCCCTCCTCTCGCATTAGATATCTGTTCCACGTTATGGAAATTGCTGACACCTGCTTGCAGCAGTCCTTACTTTAAAAACCCTTTACCTTCTAAAGGAAGCAGTGTTTACACTACCAGCCAAGATGAAGTGAGCTAGGAAGAATACAGAACAAGAGAATCTCCTATGCACAGAAGGACTTTGTGTGAAGAATTATTTTTCAGGTGAGCTGCATGCACACAAAGATCAATCCTGAGGGTCTAGGAAACAAAGTTTGGAGGAGAAATTTTTAAGCTGGCTTGGCTAATACTGAAAACCATAAACAATTCAAGTCTGGATTTTTCTCTGCAACAGCAAGAAGCAACCTTGTATACCACACAAAGGTAACTTGAAATGATCTATCTGTATCAAGGTCTTTTCACTCTACTCATTCTGTGTCATGGTCCATATTCTTTCTTGCAAAAAAATACATATTTGGTGGACGGCTGTATTTTATGGTGGAGATTTTCAACATTTCATGTGCATCCTAGACTGTTGGCCTATTATCCAATTTTACCAAAACACTTACATTCATAGAATCATAGAATCTGTCAGGGTTGGAAGAGACCACAAGGATCATCCAGTTCCAACCCCCCTGCCATAGGCAGGGACATCTTTCCCTAGATCAGCCTGGCCACAGTCTTATCCAGCCTGGCCTTAAACACCTCCAGGGATGGAGCCTCAACTACCTTCCATTCCAGGCTGTCACCACTCTCAGGGTGAAGAACTTCCTCTTCACATCTAGTATGGTATAAATTGTGGAAGCCAGCTGAAAAATTACAGTAAGAATAAACACAAACTCAAATTGAACAGAACTCATCCCAAGAGCAGGCAAAAGGACCACATCTGGTAGAATTTTAAGGTTTGGGGTTTTCTTCAATTTCAAATATATACATCCTCCAGTACACTGACATTTAATTGAAAATGTTTACTCTGATTTAGTAAGCCTGAAAATCTGTCTCTTCTGGAAGAGATCACTAAATTACTTTTCTGGGTGGGGGGGGAAGTGAGAGAACTAGTTCTCTGCAGTAATCTAAATAATTTAGGGATGCATCCCAAAAAATATCCAAAACATGACTCTTAAATCTGCAGATGTCTGAAAAAGATTTTAAAGTCAAATAAGGCAGAAGATTAGGAGCTCTTTACTCCCAGAGAATTTCACATGCTTGAAGAACAGCAATTGCTTTGTCTTCTGCTGAAATGCAGCTATCTCTGGGGTAAAGAGAAGCAGATGTGTAACACCACAGAGTGATGCCACACAGGAACTTGACAGAAAAGGAGAAATCACACATGAAAGTACAGCAGCATCAGGAACTTTGCTAGATGAGCTGTGTAGTCATTACCCTTTCAGATTATTGAGACAGAGATGGGAATTAGGCTTCCTGTACCACAGGGCCTTTAAACACCCCTGTGTGGCAAAGCTTGGAGTTTGATATCTTATTTGAAGCCTGGCAACCACCATCTGATAGGGCCCTTTGCTCTACTACTGCTGCTATGAGTGCTGTTCTGGTGTCAAAACAGCAGAACATTTTCATTCAGGAGTAGCATTTGGTTACACCCTGTTTGCTGGTACTAATAATTTGGACCACTTCCAAAAATAGGAAAATAAAAGGGGGGGGTGAGGGGGAGAGGATAAGAAAAAAATGGGGAAAAAAAGTCAGGAAAGAAAAGAGGAAAAGCAGTAATTCAAATATAAATCAACACCTGTGCAGTCATGGAGCTTATGAACTGAAATAATAAATACCTGGCTCTGGATGAATGTTAAAAGGCTTAGTAATATAGTTCACTTGCTTCTCAAAGTGGGAATCACAGAGTTAAAAAGAATTCAATGGAATGGCTGGAAAAGTAAAAGACAAATAACCAGCTTCAAAAGAGGCTTAGAAGGTGGTGATGAGTTTGCCCATAAGGGAATTTCACATTGGCAAATATAAAAAGCATCCAAAGGAACACTGAAGTAGTTCTTGTGAGGCTCACAAATTTCTCCTAGGAACAGGATGCTGGTGATCTGTTACTGCCTTCCATAGGCTGTCAGTCATCAAAGAGAAGCCTGTTTTCCACAGCTAGCTTTTGATTGACCTGCTTGGATGGAGTATGCCACCCTGTCACTAACCTGTGAGCCTCTTCAGGACATTAATCTTAAATGTAAAGGCCACCTCTTAACTGAGGAATTTATACACAGGTAAAGAGACTAGACTCAGACTGCTCTGGAAATTGAATGAAGCTTATATTTACATCTGGCACAATATACAAGCAGATATTTACAGTATATGCCATTATATGCAGAAATATACAAGGTGAAAGATAATGCAGAAACACAACTCCCCTCCCAGAAACCTGAGTTCCCAGGAGGGGCTATCAACCACCCCTTCTCCTTCCCCTCTCAACCTTACCCCAGTCCCAAGGAAGAGTGGAGGTTTGGCCAGGGGGTTAGGAAGCAAAGTGGATTAGTCCAAAATGTAGGGTGAGGTTAGAGAGATGCAGCTCAGCCAGCAGCCCCAGCGAGAGTGATGCCGAGTGTGTTATCTATGTTTTGACTTACGTTTTTATACATCTCAGCAAGCCTATGAGAGGAGCAGACATCACCATTGTTTTCCTTTTACAGCCTGTAATCTAGTTCTTCTCACCAAAACATTCTAGCTAGCTTCAAACTAGCACATCTGCCCCTCTACTCTTATGAAATCACCCAGACTAGACTCAGCCGAGCTGAAAATTAAGAGTGAAGCTATATTTACAGCTTAGCACAACATACAAGCAGATATACACAAACATACACAGTTCTATGCAAATTTAAAGTAACACAGAAGCACAATACCCTCCCCAGAAACAATCAAAGTCCCCAGGAGGGCTTCTGGCCCAAACCCCCTTCCCCTCCCTTCAGAAATAACCAGATCAACCCAAGTATACCTCATGTGATAAATCTGGAGATCTGAGGTGAGACGTCAAAAAAAGACAACAAAGAGGTTAGAGGAAAAGGGGTTAGGTGAATTAGAGGATTAAAGGCAGAGTCAGCCAGAGAGAGCAGACCACCAGAAAGAAAGCAGAGCCCAAAGTGCAAGCTAAGAAGCGTGTGAGAAGTGACCATCTGGTCTGTACTTTGACTAGCTGCGTTTCTCAGCAGAAAACTGAGGGATAGAGATTATTGTTGCTTGCTTTCTTCTCACAGTTTAGGATTTAATTTCTCTCAGTAAAAACTGGCCTCAAACCAGCACACTGATGTCTTGCTGGAGGTCTGAGCTCTATCAACAACAACCCCATCATCTCCAAACGTGCAGGAGTCAGACCTGCTTTCATCTAGCGTACAGAGACTAAAGGTCTGGCAGCCCTGCATACTACTTTCAAACTAGCCAGCTTGAGCTTTGCAGGCTGCATAATGCTTAGCATCTTAATCAGAAATCAGTACATGAAACAGGAGAGGGGGCCTTATCCAAGCCTCATCTGGAAGTCAATAGCACTTACATTTTTTCTTATTTTTTCTAATCTCCAAGATATTATTGAAGCACATTACCATAGCAGTAGTAGAACAATAGAGCATGAATCCCAGAGCACAGAATACCAATAAGTTAAAAGAGCTTCTGATAGGCAATCATTTCAGGCAGTTATTGTGGACACCTGAGAAATAATATATGGCTCCTAAAGCAGAGCTCTCAGAGTCGGCAAGAGATAGCTACACCAAAGGCAGAAACACAGAATGTTAGGGGTTAAATAGGATCTTGAAAGATCATCTAGTCCAACCCCTCTGCTGGAGCAGGATCACCTCTACCAGATCACACAAGAATGCACCCAGGCAGGTTTTGAATATCTCCAGAGAGGGAGACTCCACAACCTCTCTGCACAGCCTGTTCCAGTGTTTCATCACTCTCATCTGCTCCTGATTCTTTCTGGCATACTGGAAATAAACTGATTTCAGCTACTCTTGGTTATAAAATTAAAATCATTGCTGAGTGGTCTCCCTGTTCTCATCTCAAACCATGAGTCTTTCATTGTATTTTCTCCCACCAGCTAGTTGAAGGATATATACACTCTCTATCACTAGAGAACAGCTTGGTGGGTACTGGTGGCCAGCCAAGATCGACACACTGAAGTCATCTCCCTGTCTTTATCTTGGACCATGAGCTTAAGAGATATGCACTTTTTTATAGATATATAACAAAAAACCCCAACCAAGCAATGAAACAAACAAACAAAAAACCCCAAAGCAGCTGTGATTTGCAAGTCTGATTCTAAGGACAACATTTGGAAGTCCATTTGCTTCAGACTTACAACTTGTGCTTGGGCAAGTCATATTCTAAAAGAAAGCTGTAAATCTGTTAAGACTCTCTCAGTCTCAATCAAACCTTAACACATTGTGTTTAGGTATTACAAATTCTGATTCCCGTTCTTTTGAAGAATACAGATGGATCAGGAGACCTATTCAAAATAAAAGGTGAGGCTTTTTGATGTTGAAAATCTCTTGCGTGGAGAGATCCATGAACTAGTGCAGAGTTCTGTTCTGCCCACTAGATGTGAAATGCTAGAGGTGCTCCAAACAAAGCAAATCCTAAATTCTGATCCACTATCTTTGTGGTTTGGTGTTCTTTTGCTTCTAAGGAACTCTTCAAAAAATAAATGCTTGCATAACTGAAAATGTTGCTGCCCTCTAGCTATACCTGGAGTAGAACAAAATATGGGCAAGGATGATTAATAAGCAGCACTGTTTCTCAAGCACTATCTGATTAACAGCATTCCCATTTACACAATCCTCCATTTGGGTTACCAGAACAGGTTATCATCAGTGAATGACAGAAATGGGTCTGCAAGTGGGGCAACACAAGGAAGTCAGCTCTTCCCTCTTAACATATTCTAATCATCAGGAACTAATTTACAATCAGCTCACTTACTGTCTGTGTTTGCACAAGCCAGAAGACAGAGGAGGGAGCAGAGACTTCATCTTTAGTGTGTTTATGCTTTCCTAAATTAATTCTATTACTATATTAACAACTGCAATTATTTCAAAAGCAGTTCACATAGGTCAGTAAAGGAGGCATCAGCTAACCAAATGAGGCTGCTAGCACAGGGGAAGAAGACTGCTCTCATGTACCCCAGGCTAGCCAAATCATACTTGTCCCTCCCCTTCTTCAATCTTCTCTCTGTCACAGCTATCTGTAAAGCAAACTAGAATAACTACAGCCCAAACTTAGGATCATGTTATGTGGGGTCAATATACCTCAAATATGTAAGGCTTGACATGTTGGAGGGACTTACAGTCCCTGACATTCTAAGAACCTTTGAAAACCCACAGATTCTTACAGCATCCTATAAGACTACACCGAACAGAACTGTTGTAATAGTCTCACAGCATGTGGGTGAGGGGGGGAAATGTGTAAACATTTATTATCACAATTGAGAAGAAAAAAGTAACAAGAGGGAGGCACATAGTAAATTTTTCACCTCCCTTTCATGCATTTTTGCAGAAGAAAAAGCAGAAAATGCCTTTATAGGTTTAGAATACAGGAAGACTAGGTCAAGATTCATCTCCTTGCCCCCCCCCCCCCCCCCCCCCCAATTCCCCACAAAATATGTACTATTAAATATAAAGCAAAAGAATGCTGTTCTTGATGCCCAGATGTCATGTCTGTTATCAGGAATCTCATTCCTGGATGGCCTAAGCTTGGTTTCTGGGAAGGTTCTAGAGGAAAGTCATACAGATGCAAATTTCCACTCACATGAACGATAAGAAGGCAACTAAAATTCACAAAGGGCAAATGTTGCTTAAGTAACCTGACTGCTCTCTGTGGTGACTGGTATGATGGAGAGACCAGTCAATGTCATGTAATTTGACAAGCTTGGCAAATTTGCAGTAAATATGAAGCTATATCTTTTTGAATGAACTCCATGATGACAGGAAAGCTAGACCTGACTGAAAAAAAATAGCTAGACTTCAGGGGTAGGGAAGATTTAGACAGAGTCAGTTCCTCACAGTATGCTGGAGCTGATACTAGACAACAGGACAGACTGCACTCTGTATACACCTACAGAATTTATCCTAACATTAAATAGTAACTCTGCTCTCAATCCATGTTTTTCTGCAAACCAATATTTTTCTGGTAAAATGTGAGTTTCTAAGGAATATTGCACCAAAGATCTCTTTCAGGTTTATTCTGGGGTTTCTGCACAGTGCAAAATGATCTGCGTGCATTCACTCTTCCTTATCAAACAGCATTTGAAAGTTAGTGAATTCCTTAAATGCTAAGAACCACAGAAATATGACGTCTTGGATTTTCATTAGCAGGAGCACTGCATTTTTCTGTTTCCTAGTTAAAAGATATTCCAAAGCAGACTGGAATATTTATGCAGCATTAGATAACCATATTAAGTACAACAGAGGCTTTTATTTTTCTTCCTCATGGCATCTACTAGTTATTAGTAGGGGCTGGGTACTAATATTTTTGACATTACCCTGAAATAGAAAATCTTTTACTTCCTGGTGTTCTAATAATTTATGCATAGAAAATCTTTTTCTAGTGTCAAGATTTTCCTTCAGCCAATGCCATTTAAAACTTTCCTTTAAGCAGTGATGAACATTTATAGTGCAACCATAAATTCCCTCTTGCACAAGTCCTCTCAGCCAATATTCTAGCTAATCCTTAGATTTAAAGATGCTTACAAATAAACAAAACCATGTAGCCACGTTTAAGAGAAGGCTTTGGAAACAAATACTGAGTATGAAAATGTCCTGATAAATATGTATTTAAGAAGGCCATGTCAGAGAAACATTTGGAGCAGAAGCCAGCAAAAGAAAGATTGCCTGGTTTTAGTGCTTACAAGCAGAGTCTAAAAGTTTTGCTGAAGGAAGGAAGGAAAAAAGGACAGACAGCAGATAACAAACATGGTTAGACACACATCCTCTCAGCTACTCCTACCTATTTGGTACAGTCCCCTCTGTACTGTGTATGTAGCAAATCACATTGCTATGAGAGCTGTTTTCAGTGATTTTCTCCAAGCACCTATTTATTTTCAGACCCTATCATCAAGCATCGATTTGGAACAGAAGTATAAGTGGGAATCATCATGCTTTACTTCAGACATCTCAGGTTTAAATATCTGAATTAGTTTAACAACTCATGAGTCAAGGAGAAAGAGACAGGTGCTTTTAGGTGAGTCACTTCATCCTGATGCACTACTGTCTCTAAAACGTGTTATCCTTCGAGCTTGTTTCTCTTAGTTGACTATGAGGCAAGCCTGGGCAGCCAGTCAAGAGTCTGTCATTCCAGTTGCAGATACATAAATCAGAACTGAAAAGTCCATCCTCCTTCTTGAACAAAATGTAGAGATCCCTGTTAACTCAATGAGTTGTGTTCTTATATTAGCATCAACTTATTATTACTTTCACTGCTCATAAAGGCAGTAAGACATGAATAATACATATATAATATATATACATATATGGAGAATTCACCATTGTTAATGAAAGGTATTTTGATCATCTTAATCCTCACACATTATTCTACTAGGAAAAAAATAAGTGCTTTCCAGTGATAGAATTATTATACAGCAACCACAGGTCCATGACTTTCAAGCTTAGACATGGTTATTAGATCCGTCAGTCTAGTCTGCTATGAGGAAAACCAATAGAAGCCAAATCTTCTCTTTGTAGCCTGCTGCCATGGTTAATCACTCATAGTTGAGGCTAATTTATCATTTAAAACTGCAAGGTTTTTACACTCAACATTAGTTCTTACTTTTTTCCACTATTAGAGTCATTGAGTACTTGTTATTTTCTCCCTGTGCAAGCAATTATAAAACATAATCAAGCTTTTGAAGCCTCTCACAGTAAAATATCTTCTGTCATCTGAATTATTCTTCTCAAGAGCCCTTACCAAACCTGTTAAATTATGTACACGTGTATATAAACACTATTCAGAAGTACACAGTGTCCTCTGAAGGGGCATTAAGTCATTTACAAAAACTATCTGCTTTTAACTTTGAAGGCTACCACTAAAGTTTAATGATATTAATCTTTTGAATCATGTGAGGGATTCCAATACCAGACTAGTTAGATACAGGAATAAAGACCAAACAACAAAATCTTTCCCCCCAAAAAAAAAAAACCAAAAACCCAAAACCCAAAAGGTAGCTACCACTGCCCATGTCTGTGATGTATGTTTCTCTGACCTAGAATGTATCACTCCAATTTTCTAACATCATCTATGTCTAAATCAAGAGTGAATTCCAGGGAATATACTTTTACTAACAGTCTCTGGCAGAAAAAGAAGATATTTCAAAGATTAGGAGCTATTGTACATCTTCCCAGGTAGTTCAGGAAATGGAATAGGTCAGCTCTGGAATATGAAGGCATTCCCCTTCTATTCCAGAATTGGAAATCTAAGAGTGCTTTAAGTATTTACATTGGTTCTGACCAATTTACCTTCTTCACCTCCCCAGTCCAGTTTCACGTTGTTTAATATACTTTTTTTTCCATGTTCATTTTCTCAGATCCTAACGACTGTATGAAAAAAGTAAATGTAACTCATCATCACTCCTGTAGAACACATGAAACTTCACCATACTCTCTTATGCATTATTTTCAAGAGAAGTGACTGCCTGAGAATCATCTGCTTTCTTGACTTACACTTCCTTAATTTTATTGGTCTTAGAGGGACTTTTTTTCTGGTGTACACTCTTCAAGTGAATAATGGAAAAAAAAGACCCAAAAAACCCACACAGGCTCTTCTTATAAATATTCTGCATGAGAAATCATCACCAGAGTATTTTACATATCTAAAGGAATTTTCTGTTCAAACTATTCCTAGTTAGAGCCTCAAGTGCTGTAAAAAAAGTGAAACAGACTAAATAGAATAAGGTTAATTTTCACATGTGGGCAACTGTGATCATCACCATCATTAGTCAGATGACTTCCAAAATACATGTAGGCAGCAGTCACCATAGCTTATACTTAATCTTCTTGCTTGCTTTCAAGTCTGCAATTAACTGTCCCAAATGGTCTACTGCATTTTAAAAACAATTAAGCATTTATATTGTGATATGAACACTGCAAAATGATTTAATAAAGCCCAAAGTCTGTGAATATGTTTAGCAGTGTATTTCTGTGTTAGTCTGGCTTATATGAAGCAAGAGTGTTTTCATCAGTGGGTTTCTGAGCTTGATATTGCACTGCTAGAAGAATGAACCTGCACACAAATGTATTTTCCTCCTTTTTTTTTTAAATATTCCTAAATAAATTATTTTTGTGAGGTGGAGTCAGCTTATTTTCCTATTAGAAATCCACAAGCAGCAGATACGTCCACATTAAGAAACCCTAAATGGCAACAGAATCATAGAATCAGCCAGGTTGGAAGAGACCTCCAAGATCATCCAGTCCAACCTAGCACCCAGCCCTAGCCTGTCAACCAGACCATGGCACTAAGTGCCTCAGCCAGTCTTTTCTTGAACACCTCCAGGGATGGTGACTCCACCACCTCCCTGGGCAGCCCATTCCAATGCCAATCACTCTCTCTGCCAACAACTTCCTCCTAACATCCAGCCTAGACCTCCCCTGGCACAACTTGAGACTGTGTCCTCTTGTTCTGTTGTTGGTTGTCTGGAAGAAGAGACCACCCCCCACCTGGCTACAGCCTCCCTACAGGTAGCTGTAGGCAGCAATGAGGTCACCCCTGAGCCTCCTCTTCTGCAGGCTGCTCACCCCCAGCTCCCTCAGCCTCTCCTCATAGTGCTTGTGTTGCAGGCCTCCCACCAGCTTTGTTCAGCTTTGCTGCCCTTCTCTGAACAAGTTCCAAAATTAAGCCACACCCCCCCCAAAAACAAACAAACAAATAACCCCCCCCCCCAGAAAACCCCAAACCAATCAAAATGACAAAAAAACAACCAACCTGTGGGAGAATTCCCCCGCAGCAGGATGAGAGCTGGTAAACATGAGAACTCCTGTTGGGAGATGTCCTTGAGCTGGAAGGCACAAGTGAGCAACCCACGCACACCTGCAGGGGGCTGGGCCTGCCGGCCCCTGGGGCGGACACAGCTCCTGGAGGCTGAGCCTGCCGGCCCCTGGGGTGGGAACCACAGGTTGTTTACCACAGGGTAACCTATCTGCACCCTGCACATGGCTCTGAGCCAATCTGTACTTGTGCCAGCCCCGGGCTGACTGTGCACACCTTTTGCTGAGTACTATGTAAGACATTGCACTGTCCTAATAAAGTTGTACTGATGCATAGAAGCTGCTGAGTCGGCTCGTCAGTACCCCGATCTCGCCTCTCGCCAGCCTCCTGACTCCAACACCAACCAACCAACCCATCCATTCAAAACCATAAACCCAAGGCAAGTAAAAAAACCCCAAAGCATAAAAAGTGCTTAATCCTCATGAGATGTTTAGGATCTCTGTCAAACAGATCAACAGTTAAGTTAGTGCTTGTTCTTTTGCCGTAGAAGACAAGTACCAGGTTCATAGGTTGCTGCTTGAGTAAGCATTTGGAGCAGTTCACTGTTCTGCATAAGAGGGCAATCAAAATACATCAGCCTATAGCAGTCAGTCAAAACCAACACCTAACCAACTTCCCTTTAGCTTTATAGAGGGGGCTAGCATTTTGATTTAAGTGAAAACTTTCTTGACTCTAAATTTCAGTACAAATATAAAGATTGTATCACTTAACCTATTTTACATCAAATATTTCTAGGCCTAAAGAACTGGTTAAACGTTTAGCTTTGCAAATGCAGAAACTCAACTCCAATGATTTACATTTGCTTTCTCCCACAAAAGGAGCAGAACCTTTATTAGTCCAGAATGTTATCTCAGTAACTTGGTCTTGAAAGATGAGCTATTTTGATTACTAGCTATGAAGACTCCTGAAAAAAAAAAATTGTCCTAAACCTTTATTAAATCTAAATTATTTTAACTTCATGATTTTCAAGTACATCTTTGACTGAAAAGTGAAAGTTTCCATGAAGCCTGTTCCCTTAATTTGTTATTTTTAGGAATGACATTTCATAAATTCTTAATACTTTCCAAAGTGAGGAGCCTTAAAAAGAACTACACAGCAAAGCAACTTTATTTCTGCCACTGGCTATAGTTTCTAAGCATTTTTAAGAATCCAAGTATGCCAGAGATGTTCTCTTGCCTCGCTGTTGTAGAGAAAGACTGCCTGAAGACAGGGGTCAATGCACTGCAAACTCATTGAATTATCTGAAGCTGCACAAACATTTATCATCTTAGGAATATATGCTTTAATACTAAATACCTTAAGTAATTTCCATTACCAAAGGGGTTTTTCTCCCCATTAAACAAACGCAGCTGTCTTGAATAAAATTGCTGAGCTTGTGAAAGCAACTCTCAGCCCCTTCATCTAATTAATCTTTTTCATAAACTTAAAGATATTCCAATTCTTGGTACACATTTGCTCAGCTGCAACTGTAGTAAGGTTTTTGGACGCTGGTAACCTAGAAACTCTACTACAATTTGGGGCTTTCAGCACAAAATTGTGAAACTGCTACAAAAATCTAACCACAATACCAAAAAAAAAAACCCAAAACCCCAGAAAAAACCCAACCCAAACCAAAAACCTGCAAGGTTGTGGGATAAAAAAGGAAGCAGAACTATTCAAGGCCAGATTTGATCCTACTAAACAAAAATATATGTAATGATGAGTGCTGAAGTTCAACTTTTCATTTTGATCTTTGAAGTTTTTGGTTATTTGCACAGGATTATTAAGTTCCAAGTTGAAAAGTCTGTTCTGCAATGTAATTTAGAAATACATATGCCCTCCAGATTTGTTCTAATGCAAATAGTCATAGAATGTTTCAAGTATTTATTGTGTTATCAAAAATATAGTGATACCAGAATAAACATTTTGCAATGTGATGCAGGCTGGACAACTCAGAAGCAGCAAGCTCATGTCCTTGCTCAGAACCTCTAAGTAAGACAATACCATGTGGACTGGTATCACAAAACAGAGCACCACAGCTGTCCTGGTGTAGGTTAAAGTCATCAGAGACAGCCAATGGTCTCTCAAAGTGAGACAAAGCTGTTTCAATGAGACCCAGATTCCACCCTAAACACAATCACAAGAAATAGAATGGAATCTCTACCTTGTGATAATAACCAGCAGAAATGACATTCAGGCTTCAAAATACAGAGTCAGTCCTTAAGTTTTTAATGAAATGAAGCAAAGTATTGGCAAGATAAACAGCTGGATAGTCAGTAGTCAACCAGCTTTGACTGAACTCTAACACTTCCTGTGGCAGGACAATCAGGACAAGATCTCATCAAAATTAACAGATTTTCTAGATAGATTTGATAGTCACATATTAAAGTAGCAGAATAGTAGTTCATTAAGAAGGTCTGCTGTTTGTGACTTCAGAGTGGGAAGGCTTGCTACTTCACTCCTTAAATAGTGCATAGCACTCCTCAAATGAAATTGTGTTGGTAATCCTGGTGTCCAGTCCAAATTACAGCAAGTGAAATTGCATTCTCCTTATCTATATTCCCCCCTACAGCATCCATATACAATTTTTATACCTGGCTAGCATTTGAAATGTTAGGTGCTGTTCCACACCGGAGGCTCCTGCCCATCACTCTGAAGGGAATGATTATACTTCTCTTATGCTTATTCAAGGTTGCTTTTACTTATTTAAATAATTACTATTGCTCACTGTGGAAAATATTGAAGAAATGCAGTCAATAGTACAGTGAGAGATGATGGCAAGGAAAATCTTTTCAGATTGTGAGAATAACTGATAAAATAACTGTAAATATTTGAAGGTTAAAAATACATTTTTAACACAGTCGAAGTTTTATTAGTCTATTACAAGTGATATCTTACTCAAAGCCCTTTGATCCATGCCACAGTTAATTTTCTCCACATCCTTATACATTTCAAAGCTACACTTCAGTAGTCAATATATGGTCTTAGAAGTTATGAATGTTGAAGAGGAGGCATGTGGTTTGAAGCTGTTAAGTGATACTGTTTATTTTCAAAATAAATAAGACAGACCCAAATTATGCTCTTCTTGGGATAAATTTGAGGTTTAGTGAAGGAAAAATGCATCTGATGGAAG
This sequence comes from Pogoniulus pusillus, assembly GCF_015220805.1. Lineage (NCBI taxonomy): Eukaryota > Metazoa > Chordata > Aves > Piciformes > Lybiidae > Pogoniulus > Pogoniulus pusillus. The sequence goes on along the minus strand of NC_087277.1, from coordinate 14,516,736 downwards.
CACACCTGAGGAAGAGTCACATACTTTGAAAGCAGCATTTAGGAAAAAAAGGACACAAAAGATGAAATTGCCAGAATTTTATTTATGTAACAAATTATCACAATCACAATTAATATAAACCAGAAAGCACTGAGGAAGTGTGACTGTTAGAGACAAGATTTGAGGTGTAGAAACCTCATCCAAGACTCTACTACTAGAAAAACTGTGCCTGTCTATTAAACATATCTATGCATCAACCATCAAGTGAAGAGAATAAGCAGCATATTATGATTGACAGGGACTAAACCACCTTTAGTCACATAAGTTTCTGAAGGAAACAGAAATTACAGTATCATTTCTACCAAGTTTTGAGTAGGCCTGTTTACAATTAGCTATTAAGAAAAACTTGAGCATAAAACACTCATCTCCATTTTAACTTTTCCATGTTGTTCATACATTAGACAAGCTATTTCCAGAAGCATTTAAACTCTAGTCATGAGACTTCACACGCTCTCTTCCACTTGCTGTGCAAGGCTAAAAAGAGTCACTAAAGTAACATGAAGTTGCATTATTGCTTTGTAACAGGAATTTAGATGAAACTTCTTTATTGAGCTCCAAATAAAACATTGTCACATTACTAAACAATTAAGAGTTTAAATATACAATGACTTTAAAAAGTATATATACACATTAAGGCTTTAATACAGGAGATGCTGAACGGGATTTTCATACTCCGTAGCTTGTCTTGCTGTCTAAGCACACGGAGAAGTACAATGCTCTAAGCAGTCCAGAAAGAACACAGCAGAAGTTCCTAGAAAAGAGCAAAACATAATTTATTTCTATACACCCTGAGATTAGTGACTATGAATTCTCTGAAGACTGCCAGATTATAAGCAGTGAGATCAGGCAATTATGCATACAGTGTATGGAGATTTATGGAAACCACTGCAGAAACTGCCATCATTGAAATTCAGTACCAATGCAGACAAAAAATATCAATCAATCAAGGAAAACTAATAGTATGAGTAATTACAATCATTAATGTTAACTTGCTTGATTATAATTAATATAATCATCAACATTAAACTTGACTTGTTGACTTGCTGTACCATAAAGCACTTGACCAGTGTTAGAAGAGATAAAGGCTTCTAAGGTTACCTTGCAGTAAGAAAGGCTACTATCTGCATTGGTTTTTATTTTTTAACATTTAGAGACCTTTTCAGATGTTTCTTCCCTCTTAAAAGTTTAATGGATTTCATTTCAGAGATTATTCTAAAGCAGAAATAAGAAAAATGCTACTGAAATGCAACAGTGGACAATGTTTATTTCCAAGAGAAGTCCTTTACTACAAATAGGTAGTTCAAGAATATCTAACATCAGCCATGTGGCCACTGACTGCTCCATCTGGTCAGATGCACATCTGGCACATGACCAAAACAATCACTTCTGACCACAGGGAAGGTTTAGCCAGGAGGAGAATTTTCTTTACTTGTGTGGCCTGCAACATCCAGTTATAAAAGATGTTGTCATCCAGTGGTGCACCCTCACAGCCTCTGCATGCTTCGGCAGGGAGACTCTTTCTGCCACTAACAGAACCTGAAACAATTTAACGGTTTATAGAACCTTCAGGGCAGAGTAGCAGAGAGTGGCAAAAAAGCATACTGATACAGACAGCCTCCATATAGGAGGCGCTAAGGACAGAGCTGCATAAATACTACAGAGGGTTGAATTCACGTGTTTCACTTCCATCCTTGCCTGCCATTTAGTTTCAATCGATCCAGTCTCATCATAGACAGTATAAAACGCTGTATTTCTGAAGGAAATCTTATGTAACTCATCATATTATGCTATTTAAGGTGTAAAAAAAGATTTGGCCACGTGCATAATATTTATTTTTAATTTCTAACACTCAGTTTTGCCATAGCAGTTTTAGGGCAAAGATCTGACACCAGCTGCTTTGAGCCCTAGAGAGTAGAAATCCTCTCTAAGATCTGTTAACCTTAAAGAGGTCTTTGTTTTAAATCTTCAGAATACTCTCAAAATTGTTCCAAAGTCATTTTGCATGTACAAAACACTCCTTTAGCCTGTGACAGCAGCCTCTTAAATTTACTGTGGTATGCAGAGGCAGTGCCACATATCCAATACTTCAAAGTACAGAGCTCTATTTATCTAAGTCATGTCAACTAAAGACACTGAGATGATAATGTTGGCTGGAAGAATTACCATTCCAAGTAGGAAATAAAGAAAAATATCTGTTTAAAATATACATAATCTGAACACGAATACGGGTAATGTTATCTGTTGGATTCACCAGAAACAGTAGAGCAAGCTATTCTTCAGCTAATGTTTCTCAGTAGATTTGTTCTCCTTCATTTGTGTCTAAAAATCAGCCTGCTTTGGTTCCAGAGATGCTTGACTTAGAAAACTATTACATGGAAAGCTTTCTTCAGCTTTGGAAAACTGTTTTAGACATGCTTGCTAACCAGATTAGAGTCTCAAATTCCCATTTGAGCACTCTTAGTATAAATTGAATGCATTTACTTACACCTTCCTTTGTCCATTGAAATATTAATTGGTTGGGATACTCTCAAAGCTGTGTATGCCTTTCAAAAATAAAAAGCCAGAGGACAGTGCCCACACACTGGAACACAGTTTAATGTTCTATTCAGTGATAGTTTAGAACTATGAGGTCTCCCATAAGTATTGAACACAGACAATGATTTTTGTTGGCTCCCAGTCAATGTAAATTCCATGAAAATTCAAACATTATGCATTAAGATTGAAGGATCTGATCAGAAGCTCCATTATTTATTTGATAATTTCACAGATGAGTAAAGGCACCTACCGAAGCATCAGAAGACAAAGGTTTTTGTTCTCTTGGCTGTCCGAGGAGGTGGATTTCCTGGCAAGAGAAAAATAAAGATTTTTACTATATTTAAAAGACTTTCAAACAAAAACTAAAGAAAACGATGCAAAATAAACTGATTAACAGAAACATAACGATTAAGAACAAGCCTTAGATAACATCTGTAATGTTTAAATTACTAGAATTTATGGAAAAATAATATATTACAAACTACTGGTTATGAGGTTTTACAGTTGTTTAAAAGGGAATAGTTTGTCCAAATTTAACTAGCTAAGCTAAGGCTTTTTAGATTACTCACACAAACTAAACTTTTTAAAATGAGAATTTATGTGTCCTCAAAGTCTTTCCTACATTCTAAACTGAAGCTCTCTAAGTTGTACCCTCCCTGTTTTTATTGGTTATAAATTAAGTGAGATTAAAATCTGATTTGATTTATTTACCTTTGTAAATGAAGACCGTTTTAAGGGTTACACATCCTCTGCCTCTGACGAAAGCGACCTCAATTAGTCAAGTCAGAAAGTCTTTAAAAGCTTTGTGTTTATTGCTTCCAGCACGGAGCGAGGTGGTCATTAAGGTACCAAAATTCTCATAAAGTTGCACTAGTGAAAAAATGCTCAACAAGATGAAAACTAGTCACATCTTTTTCAGAAAATTCATTAGCTATTTTAAACCATTTTTAACAAAAAAAGATTTTGATTTAACGTGGCACTCACGCAGATCCATACCATTTGGGTGCTTTAAACAGCATTTATATCTGTTGTGAGTAGATCGAGAGACATTTAGGTTTATACCAGTTTTGTTTAAAAGAAGTCGCGCAATGTTTAATGTGAGCCTTTTATGCTTGTAGCTGTTAGACATTTCTCCCTGTTTACTACTATTTATGAAGTTTTATTATAAGATAAAGCATAAAATTAATCTCACACACACTGATTTTCTTTCAAAAGTTTATTTAGTATCAAGCAAGGGTAAAACTTTGCTTAACACTACAGAACATTTCAAGACTTGAGTTACAAAATACCACATTATTTGCAGTTGTAATTTGCTTCCCTTTTTACGCATGTTTGCAAAGAGATAATCTAGCAAATGACTGAAAATAAAAGCTAAAAACTAAGTTGTTGAAAACCTTTAAAATAAAAGGTTACGCTTATGTTAAAAGAATGGACTAACATATTTAGTAAACCTATTTTTTGTTGGTTTGTTTAACACTAGTTAATCAAAGGTTATTTTTTTGATCACCTATTTGTTTCAAATACAGTTTGGAAATAACAAAGTTCCTTGCTTTACACATCCTTCTGTCCAGGTTGTTCTTTCAACAAAGTATTTTAGGTTCAGTCCATCCATTCAGATTTTTATGCACTTGGATTTAATAAAAAGGGAGTGTTCATAGAAAAAAATTACTTTGAACAGTATACAGGACTGGTGGAGATTGGATATTTCACAACATCAGACAGTACAATCAGTATCTGGCATATGGCTGGTCTCTGTAGACTCCTTTTGTTGTCCTTGCAGAAGGTGCCTTGTGTCGTGAGTTGGTCCATTCTTCTTGCCCTGCAAGAAGGGAAAAGATAGTTAAGCTTCCTTCCAGTGTTCTCCTATGTTAAACCCTTATTTTCATATAATTGTGAATTGAATAGTGAAATTATTTACAGAAACCAAGGTGTACAAAGTCACATCAGACACACGAACCAAAAATACCCACCCAAAAACCTAGGTACAACACATTTCCATGAGCTATCCCACAATGCTTTTTTGGCACATAACAGCAGAGAGTGCAATAGGCCAATGGCAAAAATAGTAAGGGCTCTGCAAACACAAAAAATGTCAACTATAGTAGCAGATCTACAACTAAATAGGATGAAATTAATGGAGAACATGAATCATGTGTAAGCAAATAAGCTACCATCAGAAAAGCTCAGGTTTAATGCAAGTCTGAAACCCAACAGCAAAAAGCTTTGACTATCACTACAAACATTTGTGGCTTTTAACATCCAATGTCACTGCAAACATAGACTTCCCCTAAGAGACAAGAAACAGGAAAGCAGAGCATAAAGAAAAAAAAGGGCAATGGAGGTTGCTCGCTTGAATTTTGAAAATGAGGTTTGCAAAGACTTATGCTGCATTTAATATGTCACAATCATACCACATTGTAGTGGTAATAAATATTAGCGAAAAGTAGCAAAGTATCCTCTTGAATGGGTTGGATCTACACTGCCAGGCATTTACAAGAAGAGGGGAAACACAGGGCTAAGCTCAGAGTATTACAAGACAGTATTTAGGTAAACTTTCAACAATTCAAGTCAGTACTACATCACATAAAAAAACAAAACCATACATACATAAACAAAAATTTTTACAAAAGCCAAAAAATAAACAAAAGGCAAACCTCTGACAACAATGCTTCCATATTTACTTTGGGAAAATTGCCCTGCCCTAAGCAGACAGATGTCCAAGTGAACCTGACCCAATTCAGAAATTCAGGGTGGAAATAAATGTATCATAGTCCCAAATGAAGGCATTGTTTTGTCTTTATAGTCCATTATAAAAAAGGCAGGAGGGGAAAGTCAACTGTCAAAGAACCTCTGTACTTTGAATGGCAGTGTAACTTGCTCAGGCAGCAGATATCTGAAATCAGGTGACAAGAATCCCTCAAACCAAGGGTCCAATTTAAACTCTCCATTGAAGTCTCACCTTGGCTACACTATTTTAAAAGAGTTAAGGTGTTGCTCCCAGAGCCTGGGTTATATATGACACCCAGGCAGTCAGAATATTTGCCTAGGAGCCAAGAGGAACAAGTTCAAATTAGGTGTGAACTTGAAAGAATTAAAAATGTACCTCAGGCAAGTTCCACAGGAATTTGATAACAGAACAGAAGGAACAAGAAGCAACCTTTTGTGCTGCTTCATCATACAGAAAGCAAACCATATAGTAAGGAAGGAAAAGAACCCTTGCCTAGAAGTGAAGGCAGTTGGCTGAGGGTTGAGAACTCAAAACATCCTAGCTTTTAAGCACCATTCCAAGAAACAGTTTGAGTGGAAAAGTCTTGGTTACAGCTTAAGGAAAATACTTGCTCATTTTCAATGAACTGCTCAAATCAGAGGCTAAAGAGTCACCTTATGTTTTTATCAGTTTTATTTTCAAGCTTCTGAATCCTAAAAATACTCATTTTCTTCCTACATCCTCTGGATTGGCATCTAAGTTTCTCAGGAGAAAAAGTTCAGGTACTTCCTGGGAATCTGTTTCCTCCTGGACAGTACTAGGAAATAATTTTCTCACTATGCAGTCTTATGTATTTTAGTTTGATGCACCTAATGTTCTTACATACCCTAAGAATGATTAATAGCATCTAATTCTGCATTTGAGGATCAGCTAGTTAAAAAATGAAGAGCATAAGCATTTATTTACATGTGCAAAAATTTCAGTGGGTGTAACATATAATCATTCAAGGTATTTATAGTCTTCCTCTCAACTTGAGCAAATACATCACTTAATATTCTGAGTGGCTGTGCTTTGATAAATAGAACATGAGTTTTAAATGCAAAAGCAATGAGAAATCCGTATTTTCAACCTTAAACACTCAATTCACATTTTCCCCCATCAGTCAACTCTATCTGCATTAAGCAGTTTCACACATTTTTTTCCCCATAAATTTTGCATTCATGAAATAGTCTTAGAAATGTCAGGCTTATAATGGCAAATGCTGCATTATTTTAATGCTGAACTAAAAATTTAGGCTATATATCAACAACAATTGAAAGTGCTGGGGGACAGAAGCATTTAAAGGGACCTCCTCTCGAAGAGCTGACTTTCCCCTTAAGCAAAATAATTAGTTTAAGCAGACAACATTGAGCAAACTGCTATATGAGGTGCATTTATCACAACAACTTGAGGTAATTTTAGTTTTCAGCAGGATGCACTTTCAAATGGAGTTCAGGAAAGGCTTCATGCAAAAATTGCAGCAGAGCTCTAAAGCATCCATTACCCAGCATCACAACTCTTTTACTCTAGTTACTACCAATCCCCAGCTGTTGGAGATTCGAGTGATCGGTGTCATATTTCTCTAACCTCTAGCCAGAGATTTAACATCTATCCCTTAACCAAAGGTGCCTTTTATCATGATTTATGCTTCAAATCCATAACAGACTTTTTTTTAAATTAAACCCAACACTACTACACTTGAAGTAAAAAAAGTGATCTTTACCAACGCCATATTTTTTTTTACCTCATTACTTGTTGTTTTGTCTCTATGTGAGTAACCCACTGCCCTCATGTCGATTAGCCACCTAAAGTACTTTCATAACCTTTACATAATGACTCCCTGCTTGATTTCACAAGACTGATGCATGAAAATGAACCAATACAAAGATCGTACAAGTCTAAACTGCACCCAGTCAGCCCTCAGTTCAGCTGAGAATTGGAGCACATTTTCACCTTGTACCAAGTTTCAGTGCCAGTTGTGCCACTAGCAAGCATTTGCTTTCAGGTCCTGAAAAACTGTTCTTCGCTCCCTTTTTCCCCCCTTAAATCTCATTGAATGTGACATGAATTGGGTACTTACAGAACAATTCAGATTTTTGGGTTTTATTTCTTTGATTTTAGTTTCAGATTACTATGTTAGCTAACAGAAATACAGAAAACCCCTTCAGTACTTTTCTCAATAACCACATTATGAGCTCTGTGACAGTGCAGACATCCCTGAACAGCTGTTACTCACTGCAGAACTGAAGCTTGCCTATTGAAATCCTTCTTTGATTATATTTTTTCAAGAGTCTACTATGATGGCAGCCATTCAGCTCATAGATCTACTTACCATAAGAGTCATACGTTTCTTCACTTAGTCCATGGCCGTAATCATAATAATCTGCTCCACTGCACAGGAGGAAGGAAGTAGGAAGAACAAGAAATAAAGCAGTTATGTTTTGAAAAGCAATTATTATCTTTACATATTCTACCTTTCAAAAGTAGAAAGACTGAAGGATATAGATGTGTCCTAAGGTAAGCATGTGATAATGGGAGCTTAAGACCTGTTCAATAATTAGAAAAGTACCTATGTTTATTTCCCATTTAGGGATTTTCTTTACATCACTGAGTCCATAGTATGAATATAGATGTAGGAATTTTGTATGCAAAACTATACTTATCGTTGGGAAATCTGAATATCTGAGAGGCCAAATGAAAGAAGAGTAGATGGTGCAGTTACTAAACCAATTCATTTATCATAAACTTCATTAGCTACTTTTGCCTAGTTATTTTGACTTTGCATCTCTGACTTCACTGATAAAAATGCAATTAAGGACAAGGACCTTGCTGATCAGACTTCTACAGTTGCTATTACGTGCACAAGTTGCAGTATGTGCAAAACAAATGTGCATTTATGTAAATGCTATCCTTTTAAGAGGCAGACAAGAAATGACAATAAGAACTAAGTTAAAAGCAGAAATCTGCATCCATTAGGATTCAGAAGTATGCATGTATATCATAACCATGTCTCACCAAAGACTGAAGAATAAGCCCTATGAAAAACTATAGTTTCACATTTTGTGTATGTAGATCTCTACAGTCTTTTACACAGTTGACAGAATAAGTCTATTAGACACATTTACAGACATCAGAAGTAAGCACCTTGTTATTTGCTGTTATTTGTTAAATACTCTACAAACTGAAGCTACTAAGCCACTGCCTTCTGAATAAGAAAATCACGAATATATCATCATTAGCAAGCAATTACTAATATTGACTGAAATGTTTCTAACATTAGATTGATTGCTAACTTTTTTTTTTTAAAGAGAAAAAGCATTTTATGGCCTTAATATAAATTAACAGGTAAACCATTCACATAAATAACATCAGAATCGCTTTTAAACTGACACAAGACAAAGACAACTTCTTGTGTTTGGGTTGTCTGTCTTTTACTTTGTCAGGTTTTGGTTTTCTTCTACCTAAAATGTTTTAAATCCCACAAAATAATCTAAGCAACTAATAATGCAGTTCTGGTGTGTACAAACACCTCAAAACTGTAAACGAGTAGTTGTTATTGCCAGTGTTCTAGTTTGAAGCTACCTAGAATGTTTTGGTGAGAAGAACTAGATTCCAGGCTGTGAAAGGGAAACAGAATGATGTCTACTTCACTCATAGGCTTGCTGAGATGTAGAAGAACGAGAATCCAAACACAGATAAGGCACTACTGCTTCTTCTGCTGGGGAGCTCAGAGCTGCATTTTTTTCTCTCTCTAGCCTCTCTGCTGTTTCTCTGATTAATCCACTTTGCTTCCTAACCCCCTGGCTGAACTTCCATTCTTCCTTGGGACTGAGTTAAGGTTGAGAGGGGTGGGAGAAGATGGAAGGGTGGTTGGGAGCCCCTCCTGGGGACTCAGGTTTCTGGGAGGGGAGTTGTGTTTCTGTATTACCTTCTACCTTGTATATTTCTGTATATAACTGCATATACTGTAAATATCTGCTTGTATATTCTGCTAAACTGTAAATATAAGCTTCATTCAAAAAACGCCCAAACCATCACAGCTAGCATAAGGCTTCCCAAATAAAAACTGTAACAGAACACGCTAAGAAAACCCACCAAAAAGCACCTGTATGCAAACTGAATGTAATCAATAGTTTGTCAGCCCATGTGATGAGGATCTCAGAATAACAAGGGCAAGTGTGAAGCACAAGATATAACAATTTTGCTCAGCAGTAGCCACTGATAAAAGAGTCTTTATTCTGACAGCCAACTTAAAACTGATGTGCACTATCCTTCCATCCAGTACTTGATTATTTTAAGGCTGTCATCAAGTTTAGAAGCCTGTAGCAGCTGAACCCTATCCCCATATCTGTCAATCCTGTCAGAATGACTTTTGCAGTGTTTCATTTCATAGACCTAAAATATCTATTGAACAAAAAATGACTCACACTCCAGCATGTAAACTGAAAAATGAATAAACATCATAAAGGGAATATTTTTTACTTATACTGAAAATACATCATGACCTATCTTTATTAAAAGACAAACCCTTTCAAATTTATCTGTTCCAGAAGTACAAGTTATAATGGGAAGTCAAGTTGCCTAGTGCAATTCAGTACTTCATAGTGACTGCTTTCATTTGTGCTCTATGAGCAATGTCAACACTCTCAACTCGGCTTTACGTTAAACAACTGTAAAACTTAAGTTGTCTTATCTGAGAGAGAGTATGACCAGAAGAAAATTGTGCACACAAACAGCTGTAAGGAATTCTGGGTACAAAAAAGCCCAAAAAAAGTCAAAATTGGCTTTTTATCTCATCTGTAACAGCCTGAAGAGCCCATAAAATGAAGACTACAGAGGAAGGGGTTTTAGAGGAACCACAGAAAAACACAGTATTGGATATGAAGTTACAGCTTATAGAATGGTATTTTTTCCTCAAAGCAATCCCCTGCTTTAAAAGCAAGCCTAGAAAAAGGAACCTGCAGCACCTGAGCTTTTAAAATTGTACATTTCAGCTCATTAATTGAGATAGTAGAGGTCAATTCTGTTGTAAGCAATTAAGTAGTTATATGAAATAATTTTTCCTTTGGACAGAAGGTATAATGTCAATTTTTGTTTTAAAAGCATCCTTGACATTTATACTTTGCTATATAGGTTCTCTGGCATCTTAGTATTCTGACTTAAGACTATTTAAACTCTGTATTTCCCCTTAATGGATTTATTCTGCAAGGGAAGATCTTTTCTTTCTCTTTCATTTCATCTCAGGATGGAGCACAGTCTCCTTTTCTTTACCTCCTGCGCCTCTCCTTTCAGAACAAAACAACACAGATGCTACGGATCCTTTTTAACTCAGCAAGATTAAACCTGGAGTCTGCTTTTGAGTTCCTCTGTTCTCAGATGTGAAATCTTACGGTGAATGTGTTCAGTTTTCTAATTTTTTCCTCACTTCTCCAGATGTCTGTTTTGTAGATGGATAATTGCATTACATATACAGTCAGCTGAGTTTAAGCATCTTCATAACCATCAAGCAAGAAGTACAAGTGCAAGCAACCCAGGAGTATCAGATATTCAGATGTTTTGTACAGTTAGTTCTTGCTTGTATCTCCCCGTATTTTTTCCTCATCCTATTCCAGCACAATGTTTTGAAGCTAACAAAAGAGAAGATCGAGATGTCAAGTGAAACAATGCTTTGATTGTCATGGCAGTCTGGTGAAGTTCCTGCTGACTGGAAAAGGGCAAACATAACACACATCTTCAAGAAGGAAAAAAGGATGACTCTGGGAACTACAGACCACTCAGTCTCACTTTTGTGCCTGGAAGGATCATGGAGCAGATCCTTCTGAAGGCTCTGCTAAGGCAAATGGAAAACAAAACAAAGGTGATTGGTGGTAACCAGCAGTGGCTTCACTAAGGGCAAATCATGCCTGACAAATTTGGTGGCTTTTTATGATGAAGTCACAGCAATAGTGGACAGGGGAAAGGCAACTGACACCATCTACCTGGACCTGAGTAAGGCATTTGACTCTGTCCCACATGACATCCTGGTCATCAAACTGGAAAAACACAGACTTGGAGGGTGGAGCACTGCTGGGTAAGGGATTGGCTGGATGGTGTCATGCAGAGTGTAGTGATCAACATCAAAATGTCCACCGAGAGACCAGTGACAAGTGGTGTCCCTCAGGGGTCAGTACCGGCACTAGTGCTGTTCAACAACTTTGTCAGGGATATGGACAGAGGAATTGAGTGCACCCTCAGCAAGTTTGCAGATGACACCAAGCTGTGTGGCACAGTTGACTTGCTACAGGGGATGCAGGGATGGCATCCAGAGGGACATGGACAGGCTGGAGAGGTGGGCCCAGGCCAATCTCATGACATTCAACAAGGCCAAGTGTTAAGGTCCTGCACCTGGGTTAGTGCACTCTCAAGCACAGATTACTTGAGATTGGAAAAATACCTGGGGGTCTGGGTTGATGGCTCAACATGAGCCAGCAGTGTGCACATGCAGCCCAGACAGCAACTGTGTGCTGAGCTGCAGCAAGAGAATTGTTGCTGGCAGGGAAATAAAGTTGATTCTCCCCTTTCACACTGTTCTTGTCAGACTCCACCTGGAGTACTGTGTGCAGTTCTGGAGCCCTCAACACAAGAAGGACATCCAACTGTTTGAGTGAGTCCAGAGGAGGGACATGAAGCTGATCAGAGGGCTACAGCAGCTCTACTATGAGGACAGGCTACTAGAATTGGGGCTTTTCAGTCTGGAGAAGAGAAGGCTTCGAGAAGACCCTATAGAAGCCTTCCAGTATCTGAAGGAGGCCTACAGGAAGGCTGTGGAGGGACCATTTACAAGGTCTTGTAATGATAGGATGAGGAGGAATGGGCTTAAACTGGCAGAAGGGAGATTTAAATAGGATGTTAGGAAGAAGTTCTTTACAGTGAGGGTGGTGAGACACTGGAACAGGTTGCCCAGAGAGGCTGTGGCTGCTCCCTCCCTGGAGGTGTTCAAGGCCAGGTTGGATGAGGCCTTGAGCGACCTGTTCTAGTGGGAGGTGTCCCTGCCTAAGGCAGGGGTTTGGAAGTGGATGATCTTTGAGGTGCCTTCCAACCTAAACTATTCTTTGATTTTCCATATCAACATAAAAACTTGGACACATCTAATGTTATAGAAGGATTACCAAACAATAAATTTAAGTAAGTCACCTCAGACTGCTGAGGGTTGGTCATTAATTCTGCAATGCTTAAAGAAAGTGCAAAGTGAGGCTTAATTAGTTTAAATAAAGCCAGAGGGAAGTGCCTAGGAACTGAGCAACCTTAGATTTTAGCACTGCATCACTGACAAAGTAAAGCCTTAGAGGAGCTTTTTTATCTAGTGCAGCAGAGGACTGAGAAGCTTCCTACCATTTTTTAGAACAACAGTGCTGTGAGATGGTCTTAAAATACTTTAATTTATAGTTACTCAACATAAGCCTTCAAAATCATCTCGTGGAATATGACCTGAATTTCTCAGGCTTTTCTGCTAATCTGATTGTTTCTGAAAACAATCTTGATGAACCATAACAGAAGAACAAATCATTATTCAAGCAAACAAACAAACCCCAAACCACCCAAACAAAAAAAAAAAAACAAACACAAAAACCCCAAAGAGCTGTAACCATTCTGACAAATGTTTAAAGAGCTTTTACTTTGTTAACCACTATTTTGACTATAGATGTCAGACAGCTATCAACAGGACGGTAGAGCTTCAACCTAACACTCACAAAGATATAGCACAGTAGATCATTTGGCTATTTTGGGGACAACTGTAGAACAGACATGCCAACCACTGTACAAATATTTGGTTTAAAAAAATGCATATTCAAAACACCTTGTGACTAACAGATGCAATTGTTATGGCTCTTTATGTTTCATCAAATAGAATCACAGAATCAACCAGGTTGGAAGAGACCTCCAAGATCATCCAGCCCTAGCCAGTCAACTAGACCATGGCACGAAGTGCCTCAGCCAGGCTTTTCTTGAACACCGCCAGGGATGGTGACTCCACCACCTCCCTGGGCAGCCCATTCCAATGCCAATCACTCTCTCTGGCAAGAACTTCCTCCTAACATCCAGCCTATACTTTCCCTGGCACGACTTGAGACTGTGTCTCCTTGTTCTGTTGCTGGTTGTCTGGGAGAAGAGACCAACCCCCACCTGGCTACAACCTCCCTTCAGGTAGTTGTAGACAGCAATGAGGTCACCTCTGAGCCTACTCTTCTCCAGACTAAACAACCCCAGCTCCCTCAGCCTCACCTCATAAGGTTTATCTTTTAGATATATGTCATTTCTGCCTTTGAAACCAAACTAGCATGGCAAGGAGGCCGATATCTAAGGCGAGAGGAGGTAAGAGGTCTGGTCGAGAGTTTCCAGCTTCCTTGAAAGTCCCAGACTTAAGCTCTGACAAGACTGGCTAACAGGTTTAAGCACTGAGTAAACTGAATCTTTGTTTTCAGTGATGAAAAACAGCCTTTGTCAAAAATTCAGCTTCTTGTAATCCTTGCTAGGGAAAAACAGGAAAAAAAAGTCTTTTTCTTTTGCACACTGGTATCAGAAGTAACTCTGAGAATTATTTCTTCAGACAGAAGCCACAGCAATTTCAGTAAATGAAATGAAAAAGCTTCCAAACACCAAAGTTTCCTATTGCGCTAAGAGTAGCTCCACTAGCACCACCTTTGTCCTTCTACACAGAAGCTGCACAGAACAGCAGCAAAGCAGAAACAAATGACCTCTCTAGTACAAGGTTCAATATGACAGATCCTGACTGATACGATCGCATCTGAACTGAACTCTTCCACAAGGACAAGTCTCTTTCTACCATTCCTATCAGATCTTCATGCTCAGCTGCTTCCAATATCAAAAGGCATCTGCCAGCAGTAAACAGGAAGAAGAGTGTCCCACATGCTATTGTCAAGACAACAATCACTGCAGTGAAGCTTCTCATAACTCCATAATTGTGTTGACTCTCTGTCTTTTATGATTCTGCAGCTCACTAGAACACCACATTCTCTAAGCCAGCTTACAGCAGGATAGCATAAAACCAGGATATCAAGAAGCAATTCACACCTTTCCTTGCATCTCACAGATTTTTATTTAATGTCCAGGTCTGCCACCTCTTAGCAGAAGTTTCTTTAGTACAAACTCTCATCCCTGCAGTTCAGAGCTTGTCTGTGAAAGATAACAATCTGAGAAAGCAACTGATACCTTTGTCAAAGCTTTACAGAATACAGAAAAATAATGCCATTTTCTTTAAATTGCATCCCATTGTACTCTCATATGGGTAATACAAATAGCAAATTTACCACTTATAATCCTAAAAGATGACCAGAGTGCCCCCTCAAGGATTCCCTTAGCTATCACTATTTAGAAATTACTTTTTATGGCACAAATTGCAGTAAATTTCTCTTCTGAACAGTGACGTGCCCTCGGGCATCTGCATTCCGGTGCTGCACCTAGCAGGCACAGAACTGTCTGTCTGTACATTTCTAGCAGACCTCTATACAGATCCCTACAGCTGAGAGTATTACCATCTGAAACATTCAGTTATTGTCGTCTGTGAATTTGTTCTTCCTTCCCCTCCGCCCCCTCCACTCTCTTTTCACCTCTCAAAACAGGAAAGGTAAATGGCAAGTAGCAGAAGTGGCTGAGGCACACTGTACACATAAGGCTGCTCACCAAAAGCAGCTCTAGGGAGCTGTAGCTTTACTTTAAGGCTACAAACAGAATCCAGCACCGCTCCCTTCCTAATCATGTGAAATACTAAATAAAATATCAAAAATTCATTACAGCAAACAAGAAAGCATCAGCAGATAAACTAAAAATTCAGGTTGTGTGAAATCATCAGCATTTTGGTTTGGCCCCAGCCATCGTACATCACATTTATCTGCTTTGCAAAGCAGTTCATGCGAACTGAACCGGATTGCTACTAGAGGAAACTATGCTTCAAGTCTTAAAATTCCCAGGTGTGTACCAAATATGATCCAACTACTAAAAGGAGATCACATGTACTGACATGAGTATTAGCATTGACAAAGGATGTGTTGTCTTTCCTTTTCCTCCAAACAGACAAAGCTGCTCGGGACAGTGGAAGCAACAGATAATATTCAAAACCTCCAGACTATCCATTGCAGCACTGGAAAGGCCTGGGGGCATTATTTCACGTAAATCTTGGTTATCTCTCATGAGTCTTGCATAAGATGTTGTTAGAAATCCGAGACAGTATTCTGTGTCACAGGCTGCAGTACAAACCAACATTGCTTCTAATACATCATCCACAAAAGCTGCACAGACGGTATGTCACCATTCTGTCATTAGAAATACTACTCAGTAGGATACACATCATACCTTCTTGTCATTGTAATTTACAGAAGGACCAGTGCAACTTTCATCAGTTTCCTATAAATTTTATATCTTTAGTCACTGGTTCACACTGAAGAGCATTTGAGGAAAAATATGTAATTGCATCTCAGTTTTATGTAATTATAATTAAAAAATAATGAGTGCCATCAACAAATGCACTTGGTTAGAGATTATATAACTGCTTTCAGGGCTGATTATCATAAGCGTCTGACAGATCTTACGAGCAATGTATTACCATGTCTTGGATCTTTCCAGTGCTCTCTAATGCCCCTTACAAGCCAGGCTTTGAACCCAGCTTTTTCAAGTACAATAAGGCAGACCTCTTCCTCTGTTGATGATAATCTGATTCACTGTAACTTATTTGCTGGGCTCATGTGGGCTCCACCAAGTATATCAACATATATGCTACAAGCACATTGCACCTGACAATTACAGCATCAAAACCCTCTGATTCTGATGGTCAGTAAAACAGCCTTTTTCATTGCCTGTCAACTGAATAATGCCAAAATTGTTCTTAAAAATGCAATTTACAGCTCCCAGTGTTTTCTTCTAAAACAGAACACAAGCAGGAGAAACAAAAAAGACCAATTTAAAGTTTTCCTGCAACTACCTCCCTTTTCTAAAGTTGCCCAATTAAATAGGTATTTCCTTCCCAATGGAAAGATGCAACATATTTCTTCCCTTGAAAGCAAACCAAGTGCTACAGGATAGTTCAAGAGAAAAAAAGATGCAGTTTTCAATTACTTCTAGTAACTAGACATACTATGTTGACTGCCAACCAGCAAAATAGTGTAAAATCATATGAAAAAAAAAATGTTCTGTGATAAAAAACCATTCTGAACTAATGAGACCTGATTTCTCATGCCTCTCTCGTTCAACAGACATTGGCTTCCAAGTGTGATTTTCAGTGAAGTTCCCTCTCTGCTCCCCATGGGAAAATAAATCGCCTCTACATACTGTCTAAACTACCCACTACAGATGTGAACTTATGATACTGTCCTTTCTTTACTAATAGAGAGTAGTTTCTCTTTATTTTTTTCAGTATCTATTAATGAAACTGGTAGAAGGTTCATTATGTAAGACATTTGAAAAGTTGTTTCTAAATGAGTAACAGCTTTAATCTGTAAGTCTCATTATCCATGTTCTGCCTCCAAAGATCATGTATCTAGCGGCATTGCTGAAGCATCCTGCTGAGGTGTAGCAACTGCAACTGGCTACTCTCCTTCCTCCATTACCTCCTTGATCCAAGCTTGAAGTAGCCTTTTTAAAAAGCAAAGCAAATGTACTGTAATTAAATTGAAGCGCTCAAGATATTTTTAAATGATGACTAATTCCACAAGCTACCATTAATAACTACAATATAGCATTTAATATTTCCAAAACTATACACTGCTAATAAGTTTTTCTTCCCATTAAGAACTTCTTAAAAGATCCTATTTAAGCTATTCTTTTCTCATGTTTTCACCTGTTTAATCAGTCATGAACTCCAATTACGTTGCGGTTATTCAACCACTAAGATAAAGATGTACAACCACCTAAGTAAAATTAAACAAATCATGCAAAGCCAAATAACCTAACTTTATGATTTCTTTTTAATTCCTCAGCAATTTAAAATTCCATGTTACTACTTTTAGTATCACTCTAACACCTTTATGTAAATTTTCTCCAACAGACCTCAATTTTTAAATGCAACTTTACTTGTTTTCTAAACATTGAGGAGTAGTCATGTCTAAGTTTATTATCAAAAACATGTAGAAAATGATATTTTATTTGTATTTTAAAAGACTTTACTACGTATACTTACTACATTTTTTTCTGAATACAGTGAAGCAATCTACTAATGTCACAAGCCTTTACCAGTTTTGAGTGCAGTGTTAAATATGCTTATGCTAAGATCGATTTTTCCTTTAAAGATAAGTTTCTTCTATTGTCATAATTCTGTTATTCCTGTCTACTGATGCTTGAGACCTGATTTCAGTCCCAATTAAACCATTAAAATGAAAAAAAAAGGAAGCATGTGTGCTAGATTCACAATTAAAGCTATCTGTTCTACTGAGGTACTTCTGAATATTTTATCTTGTCACATCAACAGGGCAACAAGGAAAACAAAAACATCTACCTAAATCTGAAGAACCAGACCTGAGACATCTTCCAATAATACAAACATACAAATCAATGGGAAACCACACAGCAAGGATTTTCAGTTAAGAGCTACATTAGCTTGTTTATGTTAATGCTTTTGAGGCTTTATATGTGTAAAATTATAACCTCCAATAAATTCATACATGCCAGGTGTTCATAAGCAACAACTGCAAAATACTAGCTATTTGCAATACCTCCAGAATGCAAACTGCTGTGGATTGGTTTGATTTATATGTCAGTGCATGGAATACAAACATCTACTAGCATAAAAATCCAAAGAATTACATCTTGAAAAGCCATAGTAACAGACACTGTTTTGCATATGTTGCATATTTATACAACCTGGAAATGCACAATTGCTGACAAACTTAATGTAAATTTAAAACACTGAGCATCACAAACAAAATGTTGGCAATTAACTCTCAAATACCAATAGCAACACTTCCATAAGCTAATTTCAAATCCATACACTCAGCTTTTATGAAAATCCTCCTCTTCTAAACAGTAATGTCATCATCTTTTGCATGGCTACTAAACAATATTTCAGAAAACACCTGCAAAAAGAGTTCTGCATGGAAAATGAGAGCCACAACATCTCTGGATCTTGGTGAGAACTACTTGATAGGCATCAGTGTTTCCGAAAACTAAGGTATCAATGGAATGGCACAAAATTGGGGATTTAGAGGTTGGAAGGATTCAAAACTGTATGTGCTGGAACGTGTCTAGAGAAGGGCGACGAAGCTGGTGAAAGGCCTGGAACACAAACCCTATGAGGAGAGACTGAGGGAGCTGGGGGTGTTTAGCCTGGAGAAGAGGAGGCTTAGGGGTGACCTCATTGCTGTCGACAACTACCTGAAGGGAGGTTGTAGCCAAGTGGGGGTTGGTCTCTTCTCCCAGACAACCAGCCATAGAACATGGGGACACAGTCTCAAGTTGTGCCAGAAGCAGTCTAGGCTGGATGTTAGGAGGAAGTTCTTGCCAGAGAGAGTGATTGGCATTGGAATGGGCTGCCCAGGGAGGTGGTGGAGTCACCGTCCCTGGAGTTGTTCAAGAAAAGCCTGGCTGAGGCACTTAGTGCCATGGTCTAGTTGACTGGATAGGGCTGGGTGCTAGGTTGGACTGGATGATGTTGGAGGTCTCTTCCAACCTGGTTGATTCTATGATTATTTAGGCATCTGTTGAACAATGGCCATTGCCTGATTTCAAAGTGGATCTTTTTTTAAAGTCCATTTTGCAACCTGACATCTAGTTATATTTCAATTAACTACCACAAACTACAAACTTCCTCAAATCTTTCAAGCCACAGGGTTATTGTACACAGGTATCCTGCTTTAAGAGAATTATGTCTTGTATTAGACACTGTTGAAAAGAGCAGTAGAGAATGAAGCCTCGGCACATGGCATTTCATAACAAGGGGCTTTTCACATGCTTAGAAATTAGCACATGGACAGTTACACTTTTATGCTTTTAGATATATCATTTAAAATAAAGATGTAGCATGTACTTCTCACTTTCTAACACAGTAATCAATAGCGAGAGTGAACTAGGGGAAGCGACTAAAGATAGCTATACTAAGGAGAACTTGTGATTTCCCTCAATCCAGATTAGCCTGCTGATGCTTTATGTTTTGCAGGCAATTTACAGATATTTCACAGAATCACATTTTGGCATGACTTGAAATCGTAGCAATTATTGTTAGACATGTACGGAGAGCAACTGAGAAACATTATGTTTAAGCCAGTGGCACAGGAGTTATTGCTGAGAGAATTCTAGAGCATTAATAGCCAAGTGTGGAAAACAGAAAGCATTGCAGAAAACTGTAGATAAAACAAGCAATTAACCTAAGTCATAACCTTTCCCCTTTCATATCAGTGTTTAAATTCTACAGCAGTGAAGGGTTAGATCACTCTGACTGAAGATCTAAAAGAGTTTTAGAACAAAGTTCTAACTAAAGACAAAAATTACAAAATTACTATGAGAGTTATTTATTCTCGACCCTAAACAGGCACAGGCATACAATTACACAAACTATCCCTTTAATAGCTGAGGCTAGGAAAAGAGGTATCCAGTTTTAAATGCTAACAGACAATTCTGAAGAAGTCATTTGAAACTTCTGAGAGCTATGAAGCAGGCAGATGGGGTTCTCCTCTTTTTCTGAACTACAGTAACGGTGTTAGTCATTTGCTCTTGATAGTAAACTTAAAAGCACACAGTAAACCTTTAATGCTGATGGAGAAGTAACAAATCCAGCCCCCTTTCTCAGCAACCTTGTCACATAATCTGAATTTTAGTAACAAACCTCATTCTCTGGCATGTTAACTCTCTGCAGCATCTGTCACTGCTATGAATGGTTGATCATAAGTACCTCTGTAGTCATCTCAATGCTATTAAGCAGATGGCAGCGCTAAATCCGAATGATGTAGTACATCTCCCTGGTGGACTTTGTTTCCATACACTACCATTATTCTACAATTCCTCAGTGATAAATCTTATGTATTCTAGAGAACATTAAACAGTGAACTGACAGTGCCAATTGATTTATTAGCATCCATTTCCCTTTGCCCTATTATTGTCTTCATAAACACTTGTGCAGATCATGTATGGGGCCCACTAAGGGACAAAACCACTTCTGCTCAATTTGCAACATATTTCAAAGATATAAAATATATAGGAATTTCTCCATCTGAAAATGTTTTAACCGATCTACACATCTAAATAAACACCAACCTGAGTGTTCCTACTTCCTCTGCAATATTCTGGGTTTTCATAATGGAACAGGTCTAGCATTAGCATAAGGCTACTGAAACACTCACTACTTTCTGTAATTAATCAAATTAAAGAATTACAGATGAAGAGACATTTGGGGGAGTCCTTTAAGAGCCAGCTAGGCTGTGCGAGGATATATCTGTACTGGTGAGGGGCACTGACAAAAATACATGCACCTGACATAGGCAAATACCAGCACTGGGAGTCACAAATATGGCTTTCTGTACAGCAGATTCTACCATAATTTTGTAAAGGGTTTTGGCATGCAACTGTACATTTTAAAATACTACAAAGGTAACAAGAGGAAATTTCATAAAGGAATGACTGACTGCCTAACATGAGATCTGCCCTGCATGACATAGTAATTCAGCCGAGCTCACTCCTCTCCTTAGCTAGGCATTAAGTGCAGAGCAGGCACCTATACATTAAGTGATCAGAGTTGTTGACTGTTTTCTTTATCTTCTTTTTGTTAATTTTACCTTGTTTTGTGATTTATTTATTTATTTTTATATAACCATACTTAACACCTCTGTCAGTTAACCATCCTAATTCATTCTGGTAAAAGTATAATCTAACAATCTTCTGCAAAAACTATACATACAATTTAGCTGCATCTCTTCTAAAAATCGATTATCTAGTCAAGCTCAGTACAGCTCCAAGACAGTTTTTAATTTTAAGTCTTTTTGACTATAAAAAAAAAAAAGTGTAATTCTGTTAAAAGATACCCTGAAGCACTACTTGGGGCTTTGCTGCACGAACAAACAACTGCACACAGGAAAATGTTTTAAAGGAAAACAATTTTTTTATAGGATTAGAGAGCATTAATCACAGACTCATAGAATTAACCAGGTTGGAAGAGACCTCCAAGATCATCCAGTCCAACCTATCCCCCAACCCTAGCCAGTCAACTAGACCATGGCACTAAGATTAAGATGAGAACTTGGAGAAAAGTGATGCTTCTCTTCCTCTTAGTGCTGTGTCAGATTGTAACTAAAGCTTCAGACTGCCAAGCACAAGCAAGGACAAAGTCTTTTATGATTTTTAATAAAATGTCAAACTTTAAAACTTTTTAACAGCAAGCAGTCTGCTACAGAAAGGAATTCTTTTGCAGAGGGATAAAAAGTCTCAACTACCTTAACGCATACAAATACGCTGTATCTGCACAGAACACTCATATATATATATATATCCCAGTCCATCTCAGATTAGGCCACTTCTAGGAAGTACACTAGAAATATCAAAGTTGAAAACAGCATAGGAGAGTCATGCTGTCTTGTACTGAATGGTCAAATCTGGAGAACTTCCACCTTTAACAAAGGATTCACAGTACTTAAGCTGTCTCTACTATATTGCACACGTACACTTGTAAACTGGATTTGATGACATGCAGGAAGGAGTTTCATATACTGAAAAATTACTGCAAGTAATTTCAGTGATGTGCAAACTTACCTTTTTTACTGTACTATCTATTTCTCAAAAATTCCTCTTTAACACATAAAATCATTAATATCATGGTTTTCTAGGGAAATTAATTTCAGAAGACATGTTAGAAATAGGAATACTTTAATACTACTACACCCAAATAACAAAGGAAAGAGGAAAAGTTATTTACACATGCTAGGCACTAAATGATGCATTTTAAACATGTGAATGCCCTCTAGGTGCAAACATTGTTTTCCTTCTGTGTCTTATGAGAGAAAAATATGAAGAATGATATACAGCTAAACTATGGGAACAATACCTTCCCCTAATTTTTCATAATAAGATCGTTGTAAAGCACCTAAGTATCTCAGTGGTTGTGCAATGACATTTTGCAATATGGGCTACTATTTGATATTCAGATTAAAGATAGGAATACTGTTCTAGGCAGCTCAGATGGCTTTATAGTTATTACTTTTTGCCTGCCAATACAATTCTAAAAATCTTTTTGCCAAGCCAGGAAACATGCCAGAAAATGAGTGTCAAATGAGAAACATAAAAGTGAATAATTTCTTGTTTCCTTTTACCATGCCATACTTCATAAAATTAGGCAGGGGGGAGGGAGGAGGAATGAAGTAATCATTCAGAAAATAATGGATTCAACAAAATCTATCAGCAATGCAAAATTACAGGTAAAATATGAAGCAGAGCAGTAAGTTTATCAAGTACCTCCTTCAAGACTGGCTTAAACGTGCACAAAGTATATCTAAGAAAATTATACACAATGTTTTTGTCCTCTGCAAAACTCATTTCATGGGAGATCTGATTTTTGCTAACAAATAATCCTTAATGAAAACCTTCCTAACCTGGAGAACAAATGAAAAAATCAAGTGATTTTTAGTTTTGGGTCAGGCAAATGACTCGTATACCAACACTAGAAGTAGTAAAACAGAATTATCAACTAACAGGTTGTTTACAATACTCTTTAGCAACCAAGTATCAAAGGGACTTCATAAACTCATAGAACGATTTGGGTTGGAAGGACCTTAAAGATCATCTAGTTCCAACCCCTCTGCAAGGGTAGGGACATCCTCCACTAGACCAGATTACTCAAGGCCTCATAAAACCTGGCCCTGAACATCTCCAGGGAAGGAGTTTCCATGATCTTCTGGGAAACTTGTTACAGTCTCACCACCCTCACTGTAAAGAATTTCCTTCTAATACCCAGCCTAAATCTACCCTCCTCAAACTTCAGTGCATTCCCTTTCATCCTATAACTAAAAGCCCTTGTAAAAAGTCACTCCCCAGCTTTCTTGTAGGCTTCTTTTGGGTACTAGAATGCTGCTACAAGGTCTTCATAGAGCCTTCTCCAGGCTGAACAGCCCCAACTCTCATAACCTGTCCCTACAGGTGAGGTGTTCCAGCCCTCCAATCATCTTTGTGACCCTTCTCTGGACCTACTTCAGCAGTTTGAGTCCTTCTTATGCTGGTGGCACCAGAACTGGATGCAGTACTCTAGATGGGGTCTCATGAGAGTGGAGTAGAGTGGGGGAATCATCTCCCTTGTCCTGCTGGTCACAATTCTCTTGATGCTGTCCCAGATATTGGTGGCCTTCTGGATTGCAAGTGCACATTGCTGGCTCATGTTGAGTTTTTCCATCAACTGACAACCAAGTACTTCTCCTCAAGACTTCTCTCGAGACATTCCTCACCCATTTTCTTTCTGTTAGTTCTCAATCATGATAGCACTTCAACTTTCCACTAAACTAACTTGTTTGGCACAAGAAAATAATAATTTATCTAACAAAGATAAGATGCATATGTCAACACTACAGCAAAGGAGATGTTCTAGTATAAACAGCCTTTTTCTCAGCTTTGCTGTGAACAGTTCTGTACTATTTCAGATAAGGCAACATTGTGAAAAAAAAAAGGTCTTATTTAGTAGAAAGTAAAACCAGTTTAAGCAGTATCTATTTATCAACTTCACCATATCGTCCAATATCTCCCTTTCCTACTGTTGTCTTCCCAGTGGGCAAGGTTCGAAGCCCTAATCATCCCAAGTAGCCAAAGCAGTAATGAACAACTACAGCACTTTATTTTACTATTTTCTCAATGCTGTTTCACAGAAACACAGAATGATAGGCATTGGAAGGGATCCAACAGGACAGGAAGGGGTCCAACCACCCAGTCAGAGCAGACTTGTCTAGAGCAGGTTGCACAGAACAGCATCCAGGTAGGTATTGAATGACTCCAGAGATGGAGTCTTCATCCCCTCTCTGGGCAGCCTGCTCCAGTGTTAACTGTTTGAAGTTTATTGCCATAAAAAGTTTAAGAAATTCTCTCAAAATATACTACTGATCAAACTATGAATGTTTGGTCTAGAGTAAAACAGTGAGAATCAATTACAGCTCAGTAAAAGGTGCACAGAAGTTCCCTTTCTAGACATGCACATTTAGAAGCAACTAATAATGGGAACAATCAGCCAAGCTGCTAAATAATGTCACGTGATATTTGCCATTAAGTTCAAATTGCCACCTAATATAAGTAGTTTGTACTTCACAGCATTTTCCCCATAATTGGGACACATTAGTATTCCTTGGTATTCATGGAGTTTCCAAAGAGCAACTCCTTTGAAGAAAGGAAAAAAAAAATTAAGAAGATAAATCATAAGTCCTAAAAAATACTGTTGGGAATGATGTGGGGGAAGGAACCTAAGTGGTAAGAGATTTAAATTTGTCACCAAGACAATTTCACAAAGGAATAAAACTAAAGGATGTACTTTTCCACAGCCAAATAAAATAGTGGCACATAACCCTGTTTTAGTAGTAACAAAATGCAATTCTGTTCCAGATGATTTAATGCGTTTTATGATAAAAGGTTTTTTTCCACTCTTCTTTGCTCCCTGCTCCCCATCCCCTGCAGAACGAACCTGAATTAAATTTGCCTGAATTTCCTGAATATTTGAAGACTTTCTGACTTATGATTTGACACTACTAAAACTCTATTTCAAGTTCTCTTTTCTGGTTCTTTTCACCCACTCAGTAACTTGATTGTTATACTTCTGTGATACTGGAGACAAATAACACTGCAGTTATTCCTAACAAGCCCCTTAAAATATTTTGCTGTTTAAGATGAAATTGAAGAATTCTTTAAGTAAAATTACCTTTACAACTAACTTTATACTTCACAATATTTCAAATGCAATTAAAGCAGACTTGGAGACTTACCTTTGTGCTTGAGTGCTATAGCTGTTATCATAGGAATCATAGCTTTGTTCATCATAAGCAGTTCCATATCCATCATCATACTCCTGAAATGATACAAAAGAAAGGTAATGTTAACTGTTTTCCTTTTAAGAATCCTTCTATCAGAAAAGAAACCCAACCATCAGTATTTATTAGGCAGGGCTGACAAACAGTGACTGTCCACTTCTAGCAGAAAACATCTCTAGTGAGCCACATCTGACAGTGTTGTAGCCAATAAGGACAGTGTTCTATTGTAGAAGCCAATGACATCCTCAAAAGAACTGAGAGAAACCTGAATTTATGACAGAGTTTAGCATTTTTTCAAGTCATTTGAAATTGCTTATATGGAAAATTAGGCAACTTGCCCTCCTGAAAGATCAGTATGATTGTTTCCCAGCGGTGTCTATGAATATTTTCCAGCATGAATGATTAACAGCCTATCTATAGGTCTGGAAGAAGAAATGAGGATTCTTCCAATTGTCTGTTGTAAAAAGATCCATGGATAAATAGACTCACTTGAAAAGGAAGTGCATTATTTCTTCTTTCAGTAATTCACTCTCCTGAAACTAGAGTCACAGCATTTTCTTTGCCCATCAGATATGAATCTCTCTTGATAAAGCACAAACTAAACCCACAAAACCATTGCCTCCTGGCAGTTATTCTGAACAAGCACTTTATTACTTATTAATGCAATACACAGACATCTGTTAACAATACAGACATTGATTAACAGCAGAAGCTGTCTGAGACAACTTATTTGCTCTGTTCCAGAACATTTATGTGACATTTAATATCCTCTCAGATTCTCCACACTGTGAATCGGTCATCCCTAAGAGGGGTTCCCAAACTTTGAACTGTGCACATGCAGAAGTGACAACAAATGACAGTGAAGGACTGAACTCAACCTTTTAACATCCTGTGAAGGCTTTGCCACTAGACAAAGCAGTAAGTTCTATTAGTCACAAATACTTAACTAAAAAATTATTATGAAAGAGGGAAAAATCAGACTACTCTGAAGTTATAGTCTATCTAGAACTTTCTGAAGACAAAGCACAAAGTAATTTTGAAACAGGAAGACAGACCTTTGCCAAGGTGCCCAGCAGAACAAAAGTACAATTTTGGAGAGGTCCACATTGTAGCAGAATTACGTGTTTCTACTATTAACATTTCTCTCAGAAATTCTGCCCAGAGCTCATTGCTGTTCACCACTTTGTGTATTAATAAATTGACTGCTGCAAACATTAAGCCCTGACTTACTATATGGAAAGGGGGCCTCTTACAAGCTTTGAATGTAAAAGTAGTTTGTAAGTGGGACTCTTGTCACTCAGCATTAAAGAGATCAACCACTTCTGTCACCATTACTATAATCTGCCTAAATAGATCGATTCTTCCTTTTTATTGCTGCATTTACTTTTATACAAACAAAAATTTACATTAAAACCAAGATAAACTTCATGTGCAACATGCTGTAAAAATAAATTAGGTTTAAGGAGTTGCTTTCAATAGCTTGTTCTATTAAGAGATAAGAGATTCAAATTTCAAAACATTTGTTTACTGTGCACTATTCCCTTGAAGAAGCAATTAAGCAGAGGCAGCTGAAGTATATTTCAGAGCTTTCCTTGAATTAGGTCTGACACAGTTTTTTCTCTTTGTCATACAGTATTTGAAAGCTTTCTCTTTCAGGTTATAAATAAGGTTGGCCAAAGCAGAATGTTTTATATTTTAGATTAAATCCACACTGCTTGAGTACTTTCTTTCTGAAACACAGATCTCTTGTGGCTTCAATAAATCTTTTAACTTTCTACAGTATCTAGGGGAAATATCCTTGGCTGTCTGGCATGTTTCAGTACTATAAAATATCATGCTAACCTAAATGAAAATAACTATCACTTTTACACAATTATAATGAAAATGAACAGGATCAAACTTAAATATGTGAAGATACTCTGTAACCAAAGTACATCACAGCTTGGTATACAGACAGGCTTTGGTGTACAGATTTCTTTCTGTACAACAGTTCTATACAACAAGAACTATATCTTCATCAGAGGATTTCAACTGATTTTTTCCTGCTGATTTTGGTGTCTTTCAGGTACTTATATAAGCATTCATTTTTGCATTTAAAATCATTATTGTTCACATGGATGGTAGCATTTGCATTCTGACTACCCACCAAAGACAATACAATGGACTTCCCATTCTACTTACCTAAGTCTACAAATAGCTCTTTGTAAAGATACGCAGTAATCAGGAAGTTTACTAGTGAAACTATATTTACTCTCCCACAATAATAAAAAACAAAACAACGTCCAAAAAAACCAAACACAAACAAAAAAAGAATCACACACACACACAAAAAAAATCCCAAACACACAACCAAGCCCAAACAAGATAATAATTTCAACTTATGAAAAGAAGCATTTTGTTCCCATTATTCTGTTTTTCAGAATAACCTAGTGCTGTACACTCTGTGCTCAAAACAAACATGTAGGAACAAAAAAAGAGATGAAAATGGTGAAGTCCTCTTAAGCTTCCAGGTATTTCCATGCAACATTTGAAATACCAGTCATGGAGGTATGGAGGCCAATTGCCTGACTCCGGGCAAAGATTCTTAAGAATGAAAGGAGTGATCTTATTGCTGTCTGCAACTACCTGAGGGGTGGTTGTGGCCAGGGGGAGGTTGCTCTCTTCTCTCAGGTGGCCAGCACCAGAACAAGAGGACACAGCCTCAGGCTGTGCCAAGGGAAATTTAGGCTCGAGGTGAGGAGAAAGTTCTTCACTGAGAGAGTCATTGGACACTGGAATGGGCTGCCCGGGGAGGTGGTGGAGTCGCCGTCCCTGGGGCTGTTCAAGGCAAGATTAGATATGGCACTTGGTGCCATGGTCTAGCCTTGATCTCTGTGGTAAAGGGTTGGACTTGATGATCTATGAGGTCTCTGCCAACTTTGATGATACTATGATACTGTGAATAAAGTAACAGAACAGCTAGAACTAAGTTATTCTGTAAACCTTTAAACCAGCGCATCAGCCAGAATGACCTCACATTTCCTCTTAAGGAGAGAAGCTGCATGCAGGTACCTCAAGGACAGCAACCCATAGTTGATGAATACCCAAAAGGCAGCACTGGTGACAGTAATTGTCCAGACAAAGTGCAGAACTTTTTCATGAACAGAACCAAAAGCAACATGTAAAGATGTACTCTTCAAGTATATTAAGCGGTAAGTTATGAGCGTGGGTCAAAAGAAGGTGAAAGTAATGAAAGGGTTCTTTTCAAAAACCTCTGCCCACAGAAAACATTATAAATCATGCCAAGCCTTGCTCATCAGTGTTTCTTTCCAATAATTAAGCACTCTACACTTACTCTTATTCATCAGCAATAGAAAATGGTGGCTTTAAATTATAATCTGCTGGCAGTGACAATGACAGACTAGTGTTTGGGCCCTCTTTAGGGGAAATTAACAGTGTTTCAAAAAGAACAAGACAAGAGAAACAGTAAGAAAGAAGAGGGTAAAATGTCCATTTTAACAAAAAGGCAGTGCTGGGGGAAAAAAAATCATGAAATCAATAAGAAATCAATTTTCCATCTCTCTCCAACTAAAAATAATCATCCAGGGGAAAAAAAAAATCAAGGCTGTTATCACTACAACTCAGAGGTTAGTGTTTCTTTCCTCATCATTCTCTGAAATGAATACTTACACCAGTACTTTATCACAGAATACTGGAGGAATGTCTTCCTTTTAGACAAAACCTATCACATTCAAAAAACCCTGCTTGAGCAGATGTTAAGTTGAAGGAGCAAGAACACGAGACAATATTATCACAATGCAATGAAGACTTTGGTTTTCACAAATCAGAATTGTAAAGGGAAAGAACAGCCATTTTGGTATGTGGAAAGAACACTCCCCTCTCATTTAATCAACAGGGAATACGGGGCAATCAAAACAAGTATAGGAAGCTACTACTATCTAAAGTAGTAAGAGGTAACATTAAAGACATTAGCTGCAAACATGCACAGACTGTAAGCTCTTATTTTGTAGATTTGAGTCTGTTTTCAGCTAGAAAGGGCTTAGTGCATATTCATCCAGAACAAATAAGGAATCTCTGGAATGAGAGACGTACTAGTAGATCCTCTTACATTCATCTTAAAAAAAACATTGCTAATGAATATAGACACTAACACTTAAACCAACTTGCTACCAGAAAAAAAACAGTTCTGTCCTTCTATAAACAACAGCAGGGAGCAGTATCGGAGGCAGGAGAACAATTCACCCTCAGTCAATGGTACAAAATCAGAAAATGGGCAACTTAAACTACTTGGATGAAAAATTTTTGTAAGCACACGATAGGTTAACTTTTCAGCTTCAAGATAGATAGTGGAACATCTTTTCAGAATTTCCTCCAAAATATTCCACTGTTTCCACAGCCAAAGTGACTGGAGTTTCTGAAAAAAAAAATCTTCTATTCTCTGTTCCACATCATCCTGAAAACCACAGAGAAGCTAAATAGAAAAGACTCGAAAGAAAACAGTTGAGGGATTTTTTTTTTCCATGCTAAATAGGGCAATAAAGAAAAATTAAATGTAAAATTCACATTATAATTATTGGGGGAAAAAAGTAAAAAATAATGGACTGATGTTATTAACTTCATCTTGACTCCAAGAATCTTGTTATGACTCTTGAAAAGCCAGAATTAATTAAATACAAAATCAAGTGCTTAATGCCTAAACTCAAGGCACAACACAGGGGGGAAGAGAGAACCAAATGATTCCTCTACTTCTTGGAGAATGAAGGTACCTTAAGCCCTTTTCCAGGAATCCAAGCAGAAAAAGCTTCACAGTCAAAACAATTAAGCAAGTAAGAACATTTGAAGTGAATGCTGCAGGTTATTAGGAAACTATCAACACTCACAAGATTAAAGTAAAATTATACTTGAACTTTATTCATGAAGAATTTTAATTACTTTCAAAGTCTCACTTATTAGAACCATTAGTTTGCCTAATATTCTTCTACCTTAACTCCAAAAGCATTTATTTGTAAAATGCAGAAAAAAAAGTTTCAATGTTTTATACAGTACTGTTTTTACTCTTTTTTTTTCCCTACTGATCTTTCCTTCCTCAACGATGAACACCAAGTGAGCAAATGAATATCAATGAGAAAAAAAGTCTACTTAAAAAACAGTTCACAATGCAAAATCAGCATTGTATTAATAGCTCCAGGAAATTGCTTCCACATCACTCCAATTTTGTTTTTCAAAATCTAAACTGAATATGATCTCAATAAGGAGATAGGGAATTCAAATGCACTGCTGGAGATAAAACCAGAATTTGTACTAGTTTTCAAGGAGAGTACACTGAGTAATAAGCTACAGGTTATTCAGCTGATTGGAGTCTCACCTGTAAATACTGAGACTTTGCATTCACTCTTTTTCCTTAATGGGTATATACATGCAGACTCTATAAGCACTGGATCATGAAATGGAGTTTGTAAACAAGCCTCCCGTAATTCTCCCCAGACACTTGTAAATATTTCTTACAAAACCAAGAGGACAGAAACTGCTATTCCTGACCCTGTGTATACCGGGACAGCCAGTACCCTGGTGGTCAGCATGCCATCTCCAGAGAGAACTGAAGGAATACAACTACCTGAGACAGCAATTTGAACCAAGGGCATTCCACCACTGGACAAAAACTGAACTTGAGAGACAGTGCCACAGTATACGCTCATTGTTCATTAAACAACACATTATGGTAATGTCTTTTGATCTTTCCCATTTCTCACAAGGAGCATAGGAGTATATTATTATAATAATAGATAACTACCTGAAGGGAGGTTGTAGCCAGGTGGGGGTTGGTCTCTTCTCCCAGACAACCAGCAACAGAACAAGGGGACACAGTCTCAAGTCATGCCAGGGGAAGTATAGGCTGGATGTTAGGAGGAAGTTCTTGCCAGAGAGAGTGATTGGCATTGGAATGGGCTGCCCAGGGAGGTGGTGGAGTCACCATCCCTGGCGGTGTTCAAGAAAAGCCTGGCTGAGGCACTTCGTGCCATGGTCTAGTTGACTGTCTAGGGCTGGGTGCTAGGTTGGACTGGATGATCTTGGAGGTCTCTTCCAACCTGGTTGATTCTATGATATGTACTTTGCAATATATCTAGTCTTACAATATGCACCTAGTATGAGAATTACAAGCTTAAGTCTGAATTCAGGATGAAGTATTGTTTCATTCATCAATGAAAACAATCTATTTATCAAACTATCCAGAAATGTATGCTTCAAGAACCATAAAGCTTAAAAACTTGGCTACCCTTAACCTTTCAGATCTTTCAGAGTCAGGGACTAACTAAAGCTCTATTTTAAAGAGTAGATTTTAAAGGTTCTTATCAATGTCTTCATCCCATCCAAGTGTTCTGTACATGCTCCTAAGTAGCCTGCATCTGTATCCAAGTTAAAAAGGCAAACAAAAGCTTGGCATGGAATTGGAAGTATTTAATATCACTCCTTTTCAAGTTATGATTTACTTATCAGAAATCTCCTTAGGTCTTACTGGTAGAAATTCAGTTACTCATTAGAGAAAGCCATCTCATTGAGGCATTCTAATTGAAGCATTCACTGATAGAAATTGCACACGTGGTCACTGCATTAGAAAAATCTGCTACTGAGGCAACCCTTGTCTGAACAGAAGAAAACATCAATAAACAGAAAGAGAGCTAAAAGCTCTGCAACAACTTTCACACACATGGACTAGAAGGGAACATTTAGATCTGACTTTTTTCTGAAGTGGTGTTGAAGTCTTGGCCGTAACTTGCTATACAAATGACTTTTAAATTTCACTACAGATATTCCACACTGCCACAGCAATGGGTTTAAATCCACATTTAAAGTCCAGCTCTCAACACCTAAAAATTTGATAATGAAGTCAGATAAAGCACTTTGCCTTTAACACACTCAGCAAAAATGACATATTTTCGTCATGAATTTATTCCTGTAGGGATATATTTACAGACTCTTTGCAAAATATTTACCTTTGTGAAGTGAAAACAGCAGCAAACTAAAAAAAATAAATAAAATAAAATCTAACCTTAAAAGCACTTCAGCCAAAAGTACTTCTCTAATTTTGATGAAAGCTTCAAGGGCTTGAAACTGATGAGAGGACAACAGGAAGAGGTAGAAAGCAGCAACTGTTACTAGAAAGTAATTGATACTAAATAGTCCTTTTCTAACTTAGTTTCAATTGAACATTCTTCAGGGAATCGACGCCGTTGAAGAGTAGTGAATTGCCAGCATACTGTTACTAATTTCCTGGTTATTGAAAATCACAGAAAATCTAGTAGCTAAATGCAATTTCTAGTTCTAACAGAATAAACTGCCAACTTAAAAATCCATGGAAATATTTTTACTGTTTCACAACTTAGTTCACTCAGTACAAACAGAAATTCTCATATAGAAGTACTATGACCCTGAAACTATCTGTGAGTCCTTCAACACATCTGGCAACCACCTAACATAAGATTTCCCTTAATCAAGTATTATAAAAATAATCCTGGACATGCTTCATACATCATAGTGTGCTTTCTCTTGACCTAATTGGGGGCATAAAAATGAGAGGCACGTTTAAGCTTTTGGAGAACACTTAATACACCGAACAGTGGTGAGGTTAGAACAGTGATTATGAAACTGCCCTGTTGGAAAGGTCTAAGTTTTTCCTATCATCCAAGCTGATGCTACAACTACTAAACAGAATGTTTATGAAAATAAGCTGCGATTTAGTGGCTCCAAAAACTTAATCATGACAAAGACTCTCAGGTCTCTCACCCTCTCCCTCTAAGACACATGCTCCAATCCCACAATCACCCTCATGTCCCTGCATTGGAATCTGCAGTACTTCCCCTGTCCTCCTTCAACTGGGTAGCCTAGAATTGGACACAGTAGTCCAGCTGTGGCCTCACCAGGGCAGAGAAGAGACTCTCCCTCTGTGACCTACTGGCTACACTGTTCTTAACACACTCCAGAGTTCTACTGGCCTTAGTGGCCAGAAGGGCACGCTGCTGGCTCATGGTAACCTTGTCTACCAGCACACTCAGCTTCTTCTCTGCAGAGCTGCTTTTCAGCAGGTCAATCCCTAAGCTATATTGATCCATGGGGTTACTTCATCCCCAGGTGCAGGACTCTGCAATTGCCTTTGTTGAACTTCATGTGATTCATCTTTGTCCAACTCTCTAGCTTGTCCAGATACACTTCACAGTATTCTACAGAGAAAGCAGGCAAGGACTTCATGTACTGCAAGTCCTGCATCATCCTCAAGATATTTACAGTTATAGAAGCAAGTGGTTGATGACGTACATGCACAATATAGTCTGTTTCCTTCTGAACTCGCATAGTTTCAAGTATAGGCTTTCAAGCCAGAAGGGAATGAAATGCTTCATGAGTTCTTGCAGATTTTCCAGTCCTCAGCAGAAAGCCATTTCGTGGTAGCCTACCCTTGGCCGGATGTCAGGAGCCTACCGAAGCCACTCTATCACTCCCCTTCCTCAGTGGGACAGGGGAAAGAAATAATTAAAAGCTTATGGGTCAGGACAAGTATAGAGATCTTTCACCAACTACTGTCACAAGCAAACCAGACTCAACATGGAGAAATTAAAATTATTTATAACCAAATCAGAGCAGAATGAGGAAAAAAACCCAATCTCCTAACAGCTACCAACCACCTCTCCCCTTCTTACTGGGCTCACTTTTACTTCAAAGTTCTCTACCTCCTCCCCCACCAACAGCACAGGGGAGTGGGGAATAGGGGCTTATCACATCTCTGCCACTTCTTTGTCCTCAGGTAGGACTCCTCACATTCTTCCCATGCTCCAACACAGGGGCTCCTCTTTCAGGAACAGTCTGCTCCAGTGTAGATCCCCCATGGGGTCTTAAGTTCTATGGGTAAACTCGTTCCAGCACGAGCTTTTCTCTCTTCAGGGTCATGGGTCCTGCCAGAAGTCTGCTCCAGCACAGGCTTCCCACATGGCACTGTTTCCCTCAGATACATAGAACTACTTCAGTGTGGGGATGCAGGTAGGTATGTGTTCCACTGTTAATTTCCATGAGCTACAGAGGAAAACCACATCTCAATCACAGTCTTCACCATGGGCTGCCAGGAAATCTAAAGCTTCAGCATCTACTCTCCACATTTTTGCTGACCTTGGTGTCTGCAGAGTTGTTTCTCACATTCTCGCTCCTCGCTGGTTGCAATTGCTGTTGTGCAGGGCTTTTTCCCCTCTCCCTTCTGTTGCAAACTGACTCAGCTTTAGCCAGTGCTGGGTGCACCTTGACACTGGCTAGCACTGGTTCTATTTGACACAGGGGAGGCTTTCTGATATTTACTCACAGAAGCCACCTCTGTAGCTCCCCCCCCAACCAAAACCTTGTCACACAAGCCAAATACATCCCTAAAATCTGCTCTGTAACCTCACTAGAATTCTAAGTCTTCAAGATGCTGGAAGTACACGATGCTTAAAGTAACTTGTTATGATACCAGCCATTTCACTGATGTTTCTATTCAACAGCAAACCATGACACCTTACTCCACTCAGATATTCAAGTTGGCAAAACGGTGCTTAATACCAGATACAGCCAAAGAGTAACTAGTAAGGAAAGGACTACAGTACCACTGCAGCTTCCTACCATGTTACCTTAGCCTGCAAATGATAGTTAGGGCACTTTGATAATGTACTACTAAAGACCAGGTAAAAAGCTTTGCACATACAGCACACACTTTTAGTGAGCCTTCATTTCAGCAAAACAGACACAGAAAACATGGTCATTTAAAAATGGACAAGCTAGCATTATTTTGTTGACTACAGCTTTAAATATACCTATTCCAGTTAAGATATTTTGTTTGGCAGAGAAGTGATCCAGTTCTATAGATCTTTTCAGAAGTTACTTAGCAGAGTACTGTTTTACTTCATAGTGCTATTTTCATGTTCTCTCTCATAAGTAAAGCATACACCACAGTACTGATTCAATGAGCTGCTACTTCCATGCCACTTCCATACATGCTATAAACACTAGATATATAAATACATAGTTACTCAGAGATGCTTACCACGGTACAATGGGAAATAGGCTGTTTAGTGAGGACTACTTCCTTTGACAGTATTGTGAAATAACCACTTATTTGCTATACCACCTTGACTAGACAAGTCAGATATAGCCAGGAGAGATTCAGATAATTGTTCAGGTGCTAGTTCTCATTAAATTAATAAATGACATCTATTTCTTCTAAATTGTTCACGTACATGTACTAATGTTTGTACTTATGACATTAAACTTCTTTCTGCATAAAGCTGTAAGTGTCATATAGAAAATTAGTTTTCTGATTGAAAGGGTAAAAGGTTGAGGGGTTTTGAGAGAGCAGTGAGAGAAGAAGGAGAAGATGGGTGGAAAAAAGGTTGAGAGGAAAAATAAGAAATGTCTACATAGCAAAACCATTTTCTGGAACTCAGAAACTCCTTTTCCACTAGTCTGAATAACAGAGATAATTCAGACAGACCTTGTTGTAAAGGGGGCACATTAAAAGCTTTAAGACAGAAAACATTAAAAGCATTGTCCTTGAAAATGCCATTTTTCCATATGACTAAATCCATTTTTATGAGCATAGTTTTGATTTAATTACCTTTTTTCTTTATCTCACTGCTCTATATGTTCAATTTAAATTAATTTTTTATGCCAAATAGCCATAACTGTCTATAATTTTCAGCCATGGACAAAATATAATATTTTGATACAGTTTTTAATTTTTAATACAATAAAATCAAGGTAAATATGTATGGCTTATTGAGCTACACTGTTCATTCTTAAAGTTTTAGGATCAATTCTGAAGCTTGCATTAAAATATTTTAATTTTCTAATCATTGAACAGCTATATAACCACAAAGGTTTAGGGAGAACAGTAGAATACTAGTCTCAGTTTTAGCTGGGAGGGAAAAGACTGCTGACAATGTGATTTTTCAGATTTTTTTAAAGCAGAAACCTAATGTCATGCATTTAAGTAATATATGGCTGTTTTGCCAAATGCACTGTAAATGTTTTTTTGGCAGTACATATAACCTGAGCATTTAATATGAAACAGTTTAAGGGGATGTGAGAACAGGCTAAGAAAATTGCTTTGCTTAGCATGGAGTAGCAAAGACTCAGGAGTGACCTTAGGGCAGCCCTCTAGTATCTAAAGTGGGCCTACAGGAAAAAGGGAGAGGGATTCTATCAAAGAGGATACTGAGAAGGGGTATCAGTATTAAACTAAAAGAGGGTAGATTTACCTTGGACATATGGAAGAAATCCTTTACTGTGAGGGACTCGAACAGGTTGCCCAGAGAAGTTGCAGATGTCCCATCATGTGAAGTGTTCATGGTCAGGTTGGATGGGACTTTGTGCAACCTGTTCTAGTGGAAGGTGTCCCTGTCATGGCAGGAAGGTTGCATCTAGATGACCTTCAAGGTCCTTCCCTATCCAAACTATTCCATGATTCTATGAAGCTTCAAAATTTGACATGACCACATTTGCCATAGATCTGGGTTCAAGACTTTAATTAGTACCTAACTAAGAGATTCTGCTGAGTTCTAAAGTGACAGTTTGAATCGTTCCTCCAAAATGAACCACTTTACCCATGCTCTGTCAGCACCTGACTTACATATTCGCCGTAAGTCTCCTGTGCCGGAGGTGGTGGAAGAGGTCGGTAACCGGCAGGTGGAGGCACTCCTCGTGCTCTGGGTGCTAGAAGTCCACGACTGCGGCTGACTGGTCCTCTACTGGGAGGCACTCCTCTGGGTGCTGGTGCCCCTCTTGGTACTCCTGCAGGTGGTGGAGGCACTCCTCCACGGCCCCTGTGGATATATGAATCACTTACCATTAAATATCACACTCATGGACCACCTTTCAACTATTCCCTCCCCCACATCATGACAGTTTCACTTTGCTACAGTCAAAAAGTGTAAGGAAGTTTATAGAATGTCATTTTCTGTACACTTTAATTCAATTACATAGAGTATGCAAAAAAAATGCTGAACAATACAAATTAGACATAATTCGGTGATGAACTTCTCACTACCTTGAGCCATTCTTGCATACACAGAGAAACTCAAATCTGCTGGAATCAGTGAATTTCACTAGAATTTAACTTGTAGTATGTGAAATTATAATCATATAATAACAGAGTATTTTGAAGCTGTTAGGCTATATAATACTTAAATCTTGCACAGGGGAGTCAGATGCAACTACCTTTTGGTCCTGCGTAAGCTTCTAAATGTAATTCAAAGATCACTCTGCATGTAAGAGTGGGTCAGAAAATATACATTTTCTTCTGGTTCTAAAGAGATTTCCAGCTGTTGCAGGAAACATTCAGACATGCAATGAATATGCAGGGTGATTACAGGATATAAAACTTGATGTGATACACATATTTAGGAACAAGAAATAGCAGTATCTTTGGGTTTAAAATCTAATTTACTTGTACTTCATTACTTTAGACACTTAACATATGGATGAGAAATCTGAGACCTAAACTGAAACAGTTTCAAAAATACTTAATCCATTTAGAAGTGGCATCCTCCATGCCTCCCTATAGTAAAGGGAGAGACTTAGAGGTACAGTAGGTAAGAAATTTGTATCATTTAGTTTATTTTAAACATGATAATTAAAACACTGTTAATGGACATCTCTCTTTTAAAGATCATTTCACCCCATGTACTACAACTGAGTTTAAATGACTGCTCTGTAGGCATACAGACTTGCCCCAAGGAAGTCTCAGCCTTATTGTACACTGTAACAGATACAGGGAAGAGAAACAAGCACAACCTCTACACTATCTTTCCATCAAGTCATTATCTAATTGATCTGGAGAGTTGTAACTGAGTGAAAACACTGTCCTTATTTCAGTAGAATTTTCCAACTTATTGTAAAGACCCAAGATTTAATATCCCATTTCCACTAAGTCATATTTTTTTCATTGGTAAACTTAAAAAATTGATTGTTCTAACAATTACTATTTGAAAAACTGCATTACTAAATGAAAAATATAAATGTAAACACTTGATACAATCAGGATAGATTTTATCAGTTTTCAGCACTGATTAAAACATAGTCAAAGTAATTTAAACAAGCCTAGAGAGTAAGTGATTTAAAACTGTGCTTATTACTTGGTTTTGGCTAATCTGTAGAATGCCTCCTCAGGACAGGGTACCAGCTGCTTATTTGACTTCATTGTAGTGGGGGCAGGGGTGAGCAGTGAAGTTCCCAGACACAGCCTGCTGAAGTAATATAAAGAAATAGCAAATGTGATACTTTCCAAGTAAAGCCAAAGAAAGGGAAATGAACCTATTGGCATAGACAATAGTCAACACCAAGTGAAAAAAAAAGGTCAGTAAAAAGACTCAGGAGTCCCTAGCCATAATCTTCATGGCATCCTTCATACAAGGTGCAAGTGAAAGCAGCAGAAAATGGGACATGCTGAAAAACATGGGAAAACATTTGAGGGAGAGGAGAAAAAAAAAAAAAGAGTACAATTTGTAGTCAGCACAGACTTACTGTCAAAGAATAATTAGAACACCAGATACATGTGATGAGAAGGTCTTTTTTACATTTCAAAAACAGTTAATGGAATTGGAGTGGTGATAGGTGGGAAACTGTAACTCTACGTTAGGAGACAAGTCACATGTTTTTCTTAGGAGGAATCACTGTGAATAGAAACCTTGGCATACCTTTCCAAAAACAATACATGAGTTCTGGTATTCCTTGATTTGGACAAGGGTCACCACATAAATTAATTTTTTAAAGATTTAAGAGTTAAAATGTATTTACACGCTATGGGAAGACATTTAGGGAAACCTCATGGGAAGTCAGAGCAACCACAAAATTGTCAAAAATCTTGAGTGAAACAAGCTCAGTAAGGCTGGAACAGCAGGGTAGGTAGAGGTATTAAAAAGAGGAATCGTTTGAAAAGCTGAACCCATCTCTAACGAAGGACAAATGCTAATATAACAAATGTCAAATACTCAGAAAAACAGGTCAGAAAATGTAAAGAATTTATCAAAAGCCTGAAACAACAGAAGTCTTTCAAACATCCTGAAACTGGAAAATCTGCCAGAGTCTGGGCAGTGCAGAACAATAAGATATGTATATGTATGTGTACCAACAAACTCAATGTATACAATCAAGAAAGATCAGACAAGGTTCTTATGTATTGGGTAGTGTTGCCAACTGACTGAAACAAATTACAGAACACATATCCTAAGTAAAAGTGCACTATCTTCCTACAAAATACAACAGGAGTTCAGACATCTATCTCTCTAATCTGTAGTTGAATCCCAACCTGGATAAGGAAAGGGAAATAGCCAAAAAAAAAAAAAAAATCAAAGCAGCAAACTACAATGAGTGAACATTTAGGATTTAATACATACACAAGCACATGAATTTACAGTTTCTTTATGAGGATCTTATTGGGAAACGGCCTTCCTGAAGTCATAGCAGACAATATCCAACGTTCTCCCTTACCTAGCAGGCCAGTCACTTCATCACAGATTGCATGACTTTCCCTTTGTGAATCCATGTTTGCTACTCTTGATGACCTTGCTCATGTGCCTAATGTGGTTTTCAGGATTAGTTGCTCCATCGGCTTCCCAAGGACTGAGGTGAGGCTGACCAATCCCACCAGTCTTTCTTGCCAATTCTAAATGTAGGAGTGACATTTACTTTCCACCAGTCCTCAAGCATCTCTCCCAATCTCCATAAATGTTCAAATATTTAGAGTGGCTTCACAGTATCTGCCAGGTCCCTCACAGCCTTGCATCCAGTTTGCTTACCTATTCTCTAACCTAATTCTCTTCCACCAAGGATGTACCTTCCCTCTTATCTTCGGATTCCTGGATTTCAGAAAGCCACTGGCAGTAGTGAAGATGATGTCCAACACCTTAGTATTTTCTATGCACCGTGTCTCCAAAGCTCCTGCTCCATTCAGCAGCAGGCCCACATCTTCCCTTGTCTTTTCCTTGGTACTCGGATACTAATAGAAGCACTTCTTGTTGACTTTGGCATCCCTCATTACCCTGCTGATGATTCCTGAAAGTTCTGTTCTCACTTCTATGTAGCAGACATGTCCATTCATTAGGGGCCAAGTTGTCAGTCCCAGCACTGTTTAATCCCCAACACATCTCTTACCATTCTCATTTGTTTGTGCTATAGTTTACCCTTCCACAGCTAGTTTTACCTCATTAAAAAAAACCCAAACCCCTCTACTCTTTGGAATCTTATCTGAGTATGCTATCCAGAATCTCATCGTTTCTTTGGATGAGGGAAACTCTATGCTGTAAGTATCTATTAACTTTATTTCCTACTAAATAGACTGGAGTAAATAAACAGTATTTAAGCATAGTCTGTAAATCCTAGTCAAGGGCTCTTATTGTCACCTCCAGTCATGCTGCAAAGTCTTCATCTATGTACTTACATAGGGTATATGCCCTAAACTAGATTATTATGGTTAAAAGAAAGTTTGAAGCATTTCTATCTGATCTTTATCACTTTGGTTTTAATTTTCCTGAATTTATAAATCTGGCAGAGATGAATGCAGTGGAGGACATTGACCCTTCCCCATGAAATCCACAGGTAATTCAGGTAACTAAGTTAAGGATAATCTTACTTGCAGGTTATGCACTGGAAAAAAGGTCTTTGTCATTCTGGGCACTGTGGACTACAAGCAATTCCCAGTAATCAGTTTAATGTATTTTGTTTCACTACACTGAAGAGTGAACCAGAATGGGGTGTGTGTTTGTGTGTGTGTAGAACCTAATTTAATTCACATCACAGCATCCCTCAATGATAGTATCATTAAAAGTATTTTTTGTTGGAACCTAGCTCTTCCCATAACATTTCATTATTTCTACCTGCAATTTAGTATGAGAGAAAAAACAATACTAAGTGAAGCACTTAATTTGTAAAAAGCTATGATACATAGATTAGAAAATGTGAGAACATGCTTTTCACTCAAGTGTGAGACCCTGCTAGTGCAATTTGTAAATACAGTAATTACAGAAGATAATGTCAAGGTATAAAACCCTCAGAAGTATACTTTAGTGTGTACAGTTAAAATATTACTTAAGCATTGGATTATTTGTAATTGGTTAGCCTCCTACTGTTTGAACAAATAGTTTAGTGTGTGGGGGAAAACATTCTAAAGAAAATCTACTGCCATTTAGAAGCACATACTATAGCAGACTCCAAACATAAATATTTAAGTAATTCACAGGCAATATAATAATTTACTGCCACTAAAACAGTGGCTTTCAATGCATCCATGAAAAATACTTATACTTTCTCTTTGACTGTTTTAGCAAGAGTTATCTTTTTACATTTCTATTTTATAGCAGTCCCACAGTGTTTCTAGGATTTGTTTCCAGCAATCTAGTTTATCACAGTTGACCATAGCAGAGCATCTAGCTTGATACTCCCTTCTACCTTCCCTCAGCAGTACCTCTACTTTCTCAACTTTTCATTTATCACTTTCTTCTCTCTGCTACTGTGTTTATTTTTATTTCAAGTTTCACCTTTCACTGAACCACTGAGTAAACTTAAGTATGTTTTCACAACCAGAAGAGTGAGTTCACAGTGAAAGAGCAAAAATTAAATGAGTTTATATAATATGAAGCTCCTTTTTGACATCTCCCCTCCAGATAGGGCAAGTAAACATAAATAGTTTTAAAATACAAGTATTTGTGGAATTTAAGATGAGTTGTGGAAGCATTTTTTGCTGACAGAGGACATGATTTGAGAAACACGTGCAACTCGCGCTGCGAGGAGTGTCCTTGGAGCTCATCTCAGGGGCAGGAACTAAGGTGACGAAACAGCCCCCACGTCCATCTGCAAGGGGGCAGGATCTGTTGGCTGCAGGAGGCTGGCCCCATAAATGTTTGCTTTAAGCCTTAAACTATCTGTGCCTTACACATAGCTTTAACCTATCTGTGCCTTCCCCATGTACCAATCTTAATTAAGCTAGCTGAATGTGCCTCTTCTAAGTTTGGCGTAAAAGATGTGGTATCACTGCAATAAAGGGAGAATGATTTTAACCACATTGATACCTGTCCTTGCTCTGGCTGCAGACTTTCACTGACAAGTTCTGTAACACTGCTATTACTCAATGAGGAAACACTTTTATCATTCCATACAACTGCAGGGATTGAAATTAATAAATGCCTCTACTAAATGTTGTTACAGGATGTTGCTATGTTCTCACCATTTGAGCACAGCCATCTACACTCAATATCCCTCAGACAGTTGGTTTTTTTTGTTGCTTTTTTTTTCTCCAAGTTTTATATTAGCATTCAAAAATAAAAGGTTAGCAACAAAATATTGAACACATCCAGATAGCACTCACAGTTCTAGCATTCCTGCCTTTTTCCTAATTAATTGCCATTGAAGATAAGACATCTATGCAATTATTTCACATTTTTCATTTGAAAACACTATGTATGTTCATATTTTGGTTTTGTGAAAAATGGAAGACAACACAATACTAAAGAAAATGCACTGAACATAGAATCTATCTTTGTCCTGGATTCAGAACAGGCTTTGTTAATGTCTTTTGTGCTACCACAATCTTTTGCAGCACACTACCTACATGTTCTCTATAAAAATATATTCTTCAAGAAAGAAACCATTTTATTCCAGACACATGTCCTGAGAACAATTGGAAGTTGTGAACACAATGCAGCATCGATCCACATCACCTCATATTACTTTTGACATACGACAGCAAAT
Organism: Pogoniulus pusillus; assembly: GCF_015220805.1. Classification (NCBI taxonomy): domain Eukaryota; kingdom Metazoa; phylum Chordata; class Aves; order Piciformes; family Lybiidae; genus Pogoniulus; species Pogoniulus pusillus. Next base: position 14,473,698 of record NC_087277.1, on the reverse strand, counting down.
TCTACTACTACTGCAGTGGACTTAGCATTCCCTAGATAGTGGTAGTCATTCAACCATTGAGATCTCACCCATGCATACACTGAAATATGAATAAAAAGGAACAGAAAAAATAACCACAATCTCATGCAAACATAAGCCAGAATTTTGCTGTTTGAGTATTCCCTATGCATTGGCTCTACAACTACTTATTCTTCTCCTCCATGGAACTAAAATGTGCTTTCAAATAATCTTGATCTGAGGAGCAAACCCAACCAGCCCTTCAGTACTTAAAGGGGGGACTGCCTATAACAAAGATGAAGAGAGACTTTTTATTACTGCTTGCAGTCACAAGACAAGGGCTAACATTTTTAAACGGAGAGCGTAGCTTTAGATTGGACATACGGGAGAAATTATTTGCAATGAAGGTAGGGAGATACTGGAACAGGCTGTCCAGAGAAGTTGTGGGTGCAGTGCTCCATCACAGGATATGTTCAAGATCACGTTGGATGGGGCTCTGAGAAACCTTATCTGTTCTCACTTCCTATGGCAGAGGGATTGGGTAGATGGTCTTTAAAAATTCCTTACAAACCAAATGATTGTATGAATCTAACAGCGATTTCAAGCTGTAAGCAACATGTATTGGTTCACCTCAACACCAAGGTAACAAGGAAGATTTACCCATAGTCTCAGACTCATTGTTAACATCCTCTAGAATTTCACTTTTACAATGTATCTTAGAGTAAGAATTGAGTGATACTGAAATCTTTATTCTATTTTATATTAGAATAGGAATGTGAAGTTTGAGAGGAAATGCTACTTTACTTGCCAAATGTCCTTAAAGATATACATTAACATGTAAGTTAGCACATTTATTTGCAGCCTTTAGTTAATCAGAAGTCTTGAAATCACATTTCAATATTATCATTTATATTGCACTGATGCAATATGGAAGTTCAAATACATTAAACAAAATGATTCTGAAAGAGTCGCATCAAGCTACTCACTATGACAGTATCACATTAATCATCATGGATCCTCCAAACTTGCTAGCACAATAAAGTAACTGGTATGAGACTTCCTTTCATACAGTCACCTCAAAAAAAACCAAAACACAAACCAGCCATGTCAGTTTATAACAAAAACAAACCCAAAAGGAACAAAACCTAGGTTGTCACCAGGAAAATAACTCGTGTTCCTTCTCTTGTTGCACAGAAGAGGCAGTTACTACCTGAAGTGGTTAAATGCTCAGCACAGACAGAGATCACAGAAGTGCTGTGAATACATCTGAGGGTCATCTTTAACAGCATTAGGAAGAAAGGAAAAAATGGAGGCAAGAGGGCAGAACAAAGCAGGTATATGCCCAATATTAATGATGAGAAGGATAAGTATATTTCTAAACATTAAGCTCAAAACACACACATCCCTTCTACAGCAAATTCCATCCAATCACCACCCGAATATTACCAGGCTCCAAAGAAAAAAAAATAGCCACGAAAATTTGGACCAAGTCAAAAATAGCAGAACTGAAAGTAATAATAAAACCAAAAGAAAAAGAGAACAACAACAAAAAAACCCACCAACACCCCACAAGCGTTAGGAATTTACTTACCATATAAAGCAATACCTGTGCACAAGCTAGAATTTTGTATGCAAGAACAAATGTATTGTTTCCTACAAAGTAAAATTTTTGTATGGAGCTAAACATACACGTAACAAGTCTTCTTAAAAGAAGGCACTTGATAAGATGCATTATCTCCAGTTTCAACATGTCTGATAAGGAGTAAAAAAAGGCATAAATTAGTACTTAGGTTCTTTTTAATTAAACTATTCAGGAATAATAAAGGCTCAAAATGGGAACTTAAGCACTCAATAATTGCATCCTCAACAGGATGTCCCACGTATCAAGAATGATATCTTAAAAATTCTACAGATTATAAAATGGGGTTAGAACTTGAGGTTTTAGGCTTTATGTTATGAATTTGCTTAAGCTTTGCTTCAACCTCTCCTGGATATCTCCAGGATACTTGCTATTTTATTTAATACCAGGACAAAGCCTTTAACAAAGCCTGCCTTCAACAAAAGTATTAGTGACTGAAATCAATTTGTGCTACAAAGGAGCAGAGCATTACAAGCGTGTTTAAGATCTTAAAAATGCAATGGTTCTAGTATCTCAGAAGTAATGGCATTAAATTTCAATTAAAAAATCTTTTATGCTAACAGAGCTTCAATTTGAGGGGAACTAATCTTGGAGTTTAAGACAAGACTTAAAGTAAGGACAAAGGCTGTTCGTATGACTTTCAGTCTTCTTTGAAACTTAAATAAAAAGGTGAGCACAAACACAATTTTGAGCTGTCATCTATAAATCAAGTTTAAATTTCCTCTGAAGACACTTCAACAGTTATAAACCAATAGGGTGAACTACAAAGGACTGTGAGCTACCTAACAGTATGTCATAAATGAAATGTAAACTTGATAAAATTCACCAAAATCCAAAGAATGGAATAGTGCTGTCAGAACTTGAAAAGTTCATTATGCACGCATGTGCTAGATCCTAGTAGTGGAAATTAGGTATGGAACTTTAGTGATAAGACTAAACAATAACTTCTGTATCAAAAGAGGCTAAAGACATGAAAAATTAAAAAAAATATATATTAAATAGAACAGTGAGTGAATCTGTATTGAACATCTGTAGCAGTGCTGTTCCAGGCATCTATGGGAAAGTTAAAAATAGATATTTAAGAACAGAAGCAAAATTTGCAAAGGAAGCCATCTCCAAAATCAAGACATCTCTAATTGGCAAGCACTTCTGTGTGGCTGAACACAGTGCTGAAGAAGTGAACCTCTGCATATAATTACCACTACTGTGAACAACATTAAAATGAAAAAAACTGAACAGATATTACAGTATTACTTAAGAATATAGGAAGAAAAAAAATAAAGAAAATTATTTTTACAGGGTAAAAGTAGGGATAAGTGTAAATTCCCTAAATTAAAATTCATTCTGCACTGCACTTGCAATCACTATCGCAGCTTATGTGTAACTCTAAACTGATCTGCAGATGGAATAATTGCTCAGTGCTTTTTCTTCTAATATGCTTCATCTGAGCTAAAACACTTGAGAACATTGTTTTGAAATTTTAAGAGCTGGCGAGTAAGTTTCAAGTTTGTATTAATAAGTGTCATGGCCACAAGTGAAGGAAAACAGTTGACTGTAGAAAACTGTTACACTTAGCTGCTGCAGTCACAACCTCTCCACACTGTAACAGAAACAGTTATGTGCTTTATTTAGTTTGTTTTCACACTTTGAGACTCAAAGGAGTTGAAACTGTCATCTTAGTACTGCAAGGAAGATAGCAGATGATAAGAGTAAAAAATATAGCATCTCCTGTGTCAAAGAAAAATAAAGCAAGAGAAGCTGTGGACTTGTCTGTTTCTGAATCAAAAGCCATTTCTTAGGAAACAAGCAGAGCACAGATGAGACTACATCCAAATTCTACCTCCAAGACACTTCCATAACATTATTTTAACAGGACTATACAAATTTTATAATGCAGTAGAAGAAATGTGTATATTCCATATGTTAGAGAAATTAATCTGAAATCATGTCAATCAAAGCAGGATTTAGCAGTTTTTCAAAGCTCTGATCTCCACCAGGCCAATGCACAGACTTTACATGCACCCACCGGGCAACTGAAAGAAGCCAAGCGGCACAGAACTAACCTTGCTGTGCTGCTCACAGCAAGATTGCACATCTTTATGATGTACACTGTTTCTTAACATTCAAGCTTCACAAAAAAAATCAGCACCATTGTTAATTTGGTCTAAGCTAGACTACCTTCATCATATCAAGATTTGTCTCTCTCTGTTGCTCTTATTTTGGGTGTCCTTCACATTTCACTTGTATATCTGGGGATTTTTTGGTGTTTGGCAGGAGCAGCTTAATATATACATGTTCAAGTTCAGTTCCAGTGCAGATGAGACACTTACCTAGACAAAGCAGGAACTGGTACTCCTCTTGCTCGAATAGATGGTTTTCCACGAACTACTGGAACTTCTGCATTTTCTGAACCTCCATTTAAATATGTTAATTCTTGAAGCTGTGCCTGTCTGATTTCATCATTGTAGTCCTAAACCAGAGGGAAAAGTGAGAGAAAATAAAATTGTTCAACCACCATACCAAGCTGGTCTCAGCAAGAACTGCTCCTGAAAGCTTCCTTTTAAATTTTTGAGTATCTCATTTAAAAAAGCTCAATATGTAGAATATAACTCTACAAATTCTACGTATTAACTGGATGTTTTTTCCTCAGGCATGTTTCTTTCCCACTGCATATTACATTCATCAATTAAAACACCAATGTTAAAATGCTGTACATAAAGGGAAACAAACAAAAAAATAAATCAAGGTCCCATTTCTGAGCTGAGATCCAGTTCCAGAAGGAGAACGATAGTGTGCTAAAAGCATGAAAAATTGCCTTGCCTGGTGTTGCAAAGCAATACAGAGTACACTACAGAAAACAGGCCCTGACAACTATGGAATAGATTAGTCATCTACACTTAAAATCAGGATTTAAAAGGAAGAATGTATTCAATACAAATATGCACTATTATCTAATAATAAGAGCTCGAAGAATTTCAATTCTAGAACATGCAAGGATAAACAATTTGAAGACACATGGCTTGTTTCTGATTCTGCCCAAATCTTCTCTCAAGGTCTATTGAAAAGAAAGACAAAGCTATTTACATAGAATTAATATGGTACTTGTCAAATACACAAGAGTCTTTCTGGGGACCTTGAGCCAACCTCCAAAACTAAGCATTACACAAGAATAAAATAGATACAGCAATGAGCTCTTGAGATGTTTATATTTTTCTGCCATTTTTCTTCCATTTAAAATGAGTCAAAGAATGCATCTGTAAAGGTGAATTAGAGAAGAAACACTTTACTCCATGTTTATACATGCACAGTATCAAAATATTAAAAGGTCCTCTAATAAGAATTATATATTACTTCTGATATAATGACTTTTATCTTCTACAAATCCTCCTATTTCAAAAGCAGGCAGGTTCATCCAAATACTGTCTTATTTTCACATTTCAATTACAAAACAGAGGATCTGCATCTCTTTTTGGAAACATGACTACTATATTTATGCACTAGGCAGGTACCAGAACACTCTCTCAGGCACCCTTGCAGCAAACAAGTCACTGAAACAACTCCACATCAAAAGGAGATTAAAATATCTACAAGCTCAAAGATCTCAAGCACACCACTGCAGCCACCTGAGCCTGAAATTCCATGCAAAGGTGTTTGTCCACAGATCTAAAAAGACCTGAGAGGAGAAGCTAAGATATTTTTTTCTATAAGCAGCAACTACAAGGATATTTTGTATCCTTGTGCTCTAGCACCAGTTGTGATTGCATATTACGGCTTCATCTGCAAACTAGATTTCTACAAAGTTCAGTGCCCAAGTTTGTTGAAAGAAAAAAAAAAAAGCAGAGTCAGAACATAAATTAAGATCACAATCATATATATTGATAACAGGACTTCTTCAAATAAAACCAATCATTTGCTAAAAGGCCAAAACAGTCCTTATAGTACAACATACAATGATAATGAAAGAAATCAAGCCACAGTTGGCAGCAATTCGCCAAATGGTAGTTTCCAGAGAGGACAAAGCTGATCCTCACTGCTTACTGGAGCGGCTGCTACATGGGGAGCAGGGCACAGAAGAAATTAAGACATTTAGAACCAATCTTGCATTTGAAAAGCCAGAGGGAAATTAAGACACTGTTGGTTTGATTCCATAGTTCAGAGGAGATTGTACTGAGCTGAACTGATGCTACATAAAGATGCAATGATCAAAAATTGAGATGGAAGTGTACAACCAACAACTGGAATTGCTCATTATTAGCCTGATTCTACTGGCTTAGCAGTCGAGCAATGGCTACATTTTGATAAGATTAGCTCAATGAAGAAAAATACAATCTCTGAAAGGGGCCAGGGATTAGATGTATCTTTACTTTCAATGCATGTAAAAAGCATACTTTTATCCCAAAAGAAAACTGCTGTTTGCTTACTAGAATAACACCAACAACAAAAAATCCCTTATTTCTTCACAGAAAGAAATCATAAATCATATAATACAGTAATCTTTGGTACTATGACAACTCAGTATTCCTACAAATATTCTTCTGTCTCCTACCTAATCAGTTAGTATGTTCAAACAGTAGTATGTTTATTTACCTCTTTTTATATACAGCAAGATAAAAACCTTTATATAACATGAGGAGATGATGCTTGAAACATTTTGTGTTTTTTAACTGTCTTAAGGTGCATCTACATTACTGTGTCATGTCACATCAGGATGTATTCCCAAACAAACCTCCTGATGACCATCACTTACAAATTGATTCACGTCACAGAGTATTATTGGGGCATATAAATTAACTTGATTCCGGACAAAACATGCCAGAAGAAACACTCAAGGAGCACAATCAACTCCAGACACATGGGGACAGTTCCACAGACTGAATAGACTTAGTACAAGCCAAAATCCCAAAACCAAATACAGTTCCACTGTAAGGCCACCAGCAGCATGTGCTTCATCCTAAAATACAGATGGCAATTCTAACCTTGACAGCCTGTAGAGGTTGTACAACAGCCATCACAAATGGGCCTGAATACAGCTACATCAACTCCACTGCCAAACATGTGCTAGTGTCACACACCTTAAAGTTTCCTTAGCTAGGTCCTCCATATTTCCCATTTCTGACATGAATGAAAACTAAAACTAACATTTTCAGCAGTAAAAAAAAAAAAAAGAAGTCAATGCACCCTGACAATTCTTTGCTTTCTATCCTTATTCTGTAACCAATAAAAATAGAAGGAGATTCACTGAAGAGCTAGGAACTTCACACAGTAACATCACCTCAAATGTCCCATCCTCTTCAGAGGGTTTGGACTGTTCCAAGTAGGATAGTATGTAACAAAGCAATACAGGCCAATCCATATGACAAGCAAAAGAAAGAATCTTCTGTAAATACACTGGAAACCCTGCAACACCATTTTCTATATGGTCGATAACACACCTCATTATATATATCCTCTCATTACAAGCTGAAGTATATACCAGAACACAAATATTATCCATGCATCACTAGCTCTGGAAAAAAAAAAAAGGATAAAAGATAAAATTTTATTGATTATCAACACTGAGCACTAATACAGAATTATGGAAGGGAGTAGCACAACATCAAATCTTCTTTGCTCGTAGTAAAACAGAACCCTGTGCTTATACTTTAGTTCTACCAAGGACACTTTAAACAAAGCAAGCTGTTGTCTCATTATTTACAAGGTTTTCTTACACTTTTAAAATACTTTGCACATGACCATTTAAGCAAGAATAAGATGCTCTTTTACTACAGATCATATCATGAGATGAAGGTGTATGTGGACAGCTACGCATTCACTCAATAACCACCTATAGCACAATAAAAGTATTTGTAGGCAGTATCACTTCTTTCACAGGTGAAGGAAATTATGGTGACTTGACATGACTTGACCAATAGCATAGGAAAGTTAGTTTCAGAGACATTTTCTCACTAGAGTAGCAGAATTCTCATAAAATAGTTAAAATACTAACAGGAATGAGGAATTTCTTGATTTCTTCCAATGCATGACCCATTCTGGCATATGCTTCCGCTGGTGGAGCAAATACTTCAATCAAAACATGCAGGTCATCATTTAGGTGAAAGTACTTTGCCTCTCCACTTTTCCTCAACTCTTCCTCCTAGAAGATAAGGAATATGTTTGGGTTATAAAAGGTTGAAGTACAAAATTACACATTGTTCTGATACACTTCAAATCCATCACATGGCTATAATATCAGAACGGTGTCATCGAGTGATTTAAGACACAAAATAGGACCCATCAGCTTCTGCTCACATATAAAAACTGTAGCACAAGGGAAAATGTTCCCAGTTTTCCCAGGTCCCAGTTTTTCTGTAGAAGACACTGAGAAAAGTAAAAGATGCAGCCTCTTCTCAAAAGTCCTTAGAAACATGTTTGACCTTGTATCCCGCAAAAGCAAGGTTTTAAGCAAGGTTTTAGCAATACTACTTCAATTGTAGCATTACTCCACTGCTCAGGTATTTCCTATTTCCTGTTCTGAGATTCTGACCACATGAGTACATCCACAGAATTGCACTTCTCTGATATGAAACTGTGAGCAGGTGGAAGGAGAACATTAAAGAGAAAAGTTCACTAGTTATTTCAGAAGAGAATTTGTTTCTTTTATTCTATTTCATCCAGCCACTTCAGTATGATTGAGAATCTATGACTTCAGTGCAATGGAGCAGAGCTCATTCATTTCTCAATTACCTGCATTCACATGCGTAACACTCACAGACCTATAGGACATTATTTGTTAGTTTCAAGTAGGTTCCCCCACAATGTTTATCTGACAGGTACATTCCGAGAGACTAAAGGACCATTAAAAACAATCGCACTGTATTACCAGATGTTATACCAAGTTCTTAGCAATTCTGCTATTTGGAAAACAAAGCCCTAAGAATTCTCCCTTGCTGTTTATTGTACTTAGCAAACACCAGGCAAGTACTTAATCCTTTAGATTACTAAAACTACAGTTTCAGTGATAGCTGAAATACTCCCATGTACATACTCCTTAATTATGGGTTCGGGCTTATAATGATATTCTGTTTCTGCTTCTCATAAGTACAATACTCATCATCATACCTCATGTTTGACTATAGGAATGCTTAAAAGGGATCACCAGAATCACTAGAGCATGAAGAGGCTAGCATCAGTAGGCTTAGACTTTATCAGTAAAATCATTATCTTCTCAATACAAGAAACACACCCCAGGCAATGAAATAAACTAATACAAACTTCAAAGATCTTACACACTTAATTTTAACAGGAATTGTTCCTCACTTCATCAAGGATTAGGGTTGGGCCAGCTGCTAAACAAGTAATAGACTAACTCCTCTCTAAGGACGTTCTTTAAGAACAGTTTTTTCAAGACATATGAAGGAATAATTAGCTCTAAGAGCTGGTACTTTTCATCATTTCCCCCTTTGTTTTAAGGGAAAAACTCACTGTGCAGTCTGATGCACAAAGAATGAAGAACCAAGAAAATTTATTTCTATAGTAACCAACCAACTTGCCCAGTAACTGCAATAAGCAAAAGAAAAATTACTATTTCATGTGCCTGGTAAAAAAAAAAATTCAGTGTAGATTGTTTTAAAATCATTCCCATTGGCAAGCTGTTAAAGTAACTTTATCCTTTTCTTCTTGCTTCCCTTGCAAAGTTCACTTTGATCAAAACGTTCTCATTTTCAATTGTGTAATCCAATTTGGCAATAACCTCCTCTCCACAACTCTTAGTAGCACACAAATGACAATTTAGCTCACTCACTGGCCTGTATCTCCCAACCTTGGCCATATTTTTTTTTCAGGGAGCTTTTTATTTCTCATGATGAACAACAAAAGCCACAGCTTGTTCCCAATCTAGAATCTCTGACAGTATTTTTAATGCCCAGGAGACACTCTGCTCTCCATCAATTGACAGTACATTGGCTAAGCTTGACCAATGCATCTGGATGCTTCTTGGTTGGCCAAAAGAGATTTTTTTTTTCACCTGTACTACAATGAAGATTCAATAGCTGCAGAAAAGATGAAATCAAACCAGATGCAGAACAAGGTCACAACGTCCTTTTTTTTTTTAAAAAAAAGTGTTCTTCCAATATGTTATCACACAAAATACATCACACCCAATGGCTCATGGTTTGGTCAATCTGATTCAACTTCATATTTCCAGTATAGACACAGCCTTGCAATACTGCACTCAGGGCAAGCTCTCTCATAAGGCTCCAAATTTCCTTTGTATCTTGTGCTCTTGTATTTCATTCCCTTCATGGTCCACAGCAAGGCTGAGCACTAGCACAGCTTATGATGTATAGCACCACAAGACATGAGGCAATATCTACTAAAGTTAATATACTTTGCTCTGCAGAGCTCTATGTTCTTCATCCTACTTGTCAAGGTATCAAGAAACAGATGTTAGCCCTAGAAATCTACTGCTTTAAATTGTAAGTTGACTAGTAGTATTTATCAAAATATGCTAATAGTACTATCTATTTCCATCTTTACTACATCACCTTTGATTTAGGTTCTAAGTTCCTTTGGGTACTAGCTGATATCTAATTTTAATGTTATCTTAAATTTGGCTGCTGTCAGGTTTTGTAAACCATTCAGAATGTTCCAGTTGCTGAAAGGCCTGTGCCAGTCTCAAACTACTGGTAACATGTGGTTAAACCACTGGAGTAGAAGGCTTTAAATTACTTCATCAGATTTACAATATAAAAGTAATTTTGTCATTAAATAAATTCTGAAATGGGTCCTTATAATTTTCCACACTCCTGCAGACACGGGACACTCGCTAGTAGAAAGTTAGTGATGAAATAACAATACAGCTTGGAGAATACACATTAATAGGAGTATTATTTAGCTTACACATCACATTGAAGTTTTCTGCTAACAGCTCAAGCTAAGAACTTTATTAGCCACTTAAAAATTGCTTTAACAGCTTTGGATAGCATCTCAAGGAAAAGTCAAATAAAAAGTTTAATGAAGTAATTGTTCAAAGAAACAGAAATTCCAATGGTTTTTATATAGAAACCTTTAAGACTCTTTCCCAGGACTCGAAGGTTCATATTAGGATCTGAACTTTACAGTAGGAGCTTCAGCTTTTAATATAACAAGCTTTTTTTTAATACTGCAGTCATTAGAAAAATTCAGGGGCCTTTCCATTCCATGACACATCTCATTCTGATACAGAAACATGTAATGCAGCAACAGAAGCATGACAGTTTGACACATTCTGCAAGAACTGTGAAAGTTCACCAAGCATTATTTAAAGCAGGATTTAGAGATTTACTTTGTCATCCTGGCTTACAGCAACTTCAGTTTTCATTCTTTAAAGAGGAAATTAGTTCTTTAGTGGCACAGAACAAAGTAATTTATGTGCTCTGATGAAGTTGATAAACACCATAAATCACCTAACGTTTTTATTTTGCTGATCTAGAGATGACCTAGGTAATAGGCAGTTTAGGAATTTCAGTAGCCAGCCATCTAAGTTACAATTCCATATGCATGTCATTATCTGTCTTCACAACACACAGTATTTTTAAGTTTCAGCTTACATAACCTCTGAAAGATTTCAGTGGAGGCCTATAAAACATGGTATGCTGCAGGCAAGAAATATGTTCACGTGTTTTAATTTGCATCGTTAGGAAGGCTTCAATAATAAAATGCCGCTCACCAGACAGGTGACAGCTCATTGATGTACACTTATCTGCTACAGATTTAGGCAAAGATTAATTCCAGTAGAGAGTGAAACTGATTAGTAACAACACCTATCAAGCTAAAGGTTTCTTTTCTGCTGACTGCTTTGGCTCTTGTAATGGACACGTCCACCATAACCAAATACTTCACATGAAAACAATTTCAGTTTGTCAACTGTTTCAGCTGCATATGTCATCCTCAGAGATGTGAGGGGGTTTTAGTTTGTTTAACCTTATTAATTTCCACTTTTGCCTAAAATTGTTATTTAGTGTTATATGTTATGTGAAAATGTTCACATTTATCCAAAATTCAAGTTCCTTCAAAGGCAGAAACAGTGACACGGTCATTTTGGAATTAATCACTACCAACTGTTCAAGACCAGTCTGGTAAGGCCACACTTACATCCCCAGCAACCATAGCTTGGGAGGAGAGGATGGGGACACTACAGACAACCCATGAAAGCCTCAAAATGTTCAGTAAGAACAAACTCCTTAGAGAAAACAAATTCCATTTGAATCCAATTAATACAAGAATATCCAGTGCTTTCTTTTTAACTATCTTTTTATTTGCTCAAAAATCTTTTCCACAGTTTCACTTCCAGTAACTTTAGGCAAGTTACAACATTCAAACACTCCACTAACATAATAAGCACTTACCTTTGTCTTGTCCCTCATAGAACCTTTCCCCAAAATAGACATTTTTGTTAGGGTTTCTTCCTGTAAACGCTTTAGGGAATTACCACGTGGACCCAAAAGTTTTCCCACAAAGTTGAACTGCAAGAGCAACAACAATAAAAAAAATTAAGCTCATTGGATTTTTAAGCATAAATTAACAAGCAAAATGGAGTATTCTGATGAAGCAATTTTTCGTTCTAGATAGAAACAAGTAGCAGATCATATGCTATACAATCTCCAAGTACAACTGTGTAGGACAATTAACAGCATGTCATTAGTTCCACCAGATGTCAATAGAACAGAAGTACCTGAACTCAGAAATCAAATAGTATAAAGAGAACTTTGTGTTTAATCCACTCAACACTAAAAACAGATGTGCTCAAACTGCAATTCAGTTTTTCCAACAATTGTTACCAAGTACATAACCATAAAATCAAAGCTGGCAGCTATCTCAGACAATACTCACAAAAGCTCTGAAGAAAAATATTTTAATTGCTTTATCTTTCTCTGAAGATTAATGAAGTAACCCAGACAATACAGCTACACTAAAACACAGAAACAGGCAATGAATTAAATCCAGAGAACATCAGCATATATCTCCAATCCCAAATCAGAATCAGCACTTGAAGATCTACTCAACTAACACTCAACTTTCATATTAGTTTACCAAAGCCAATTGAGATTCATTCTGACGGCATAGTGGAGCCACAAAAAAAAAAGGGGGGGGAGGGGGGCAAAAAACCCCAAACATTTCAATTTATAGAAAACACCAAAACATATTCCTGGTGCTCTTTCAGACTCTGAAGTTCTTCAGAGGAGAAGTAGGCTAAAGAAAAACAGGTATCAAAAAAAAAAGAAATCCATTCATAACAATGGAAAACAAGGAAGAATTTTCCTCCTATCATTTCAAGGACACAAGTGGCTTTGGAGCCAGGAAGCATGAAAAGTCTCATGAGCACTGCTCCACAGAGAGTGCTTCACATACCAGGAGAGAAGTTATGTGCATTCAACAGTCCACTTTTATATATCACTGCACAGTACTTTGAAAGTTATAAATTTGAAGTATAGTTAGAGAAGACTCCAAAATTTACTTAAAAGTACACAGACAACTGTTTCAGTTGAGGGAAAAAAATGACAAAGAGGCAATAACATAAACTATTATTGAAAGTTGGTATGCAATGCTGCAAACACTTCCCAAAAATAATATACTCCTGTATGGGATTCACATGGTTAAGAATCTGATAGCAGGAAGATGCAGAGATGACCATTCCACATAGATCATGGAAGCTATCCCCACTTTGCATAAAGCCAGCTCCAAGGCAGACCCATCACTAACCAAAGCTTAGTACATCAGCAACATACCACTGGTGGTAAGACATTTAAGAAATGATAAACACACTGCAAAGCTGAGAGAAGTGAGATGCCCTGGAGATAATAAGATCAGTGAAGATGGGAGGGAAGGAGGTGCTTCAGCAGATTCTCGTGTAGCCCATGGAGAAAACCATGACTGAGTAGGCTCTTCTCTAACAGCACATGAAGCATCACAGAGGAGCATCTATCCACTATCACCCATGGAAGGATAAAAAAAAAGCCCACTAAATACAGAAATTTAATTTTATTCCCCTTAGTACTTTCAAATTCAATTTCCAATGTAGACCTGAGTTAGAAACAGGATTTAAGTCAACAAACTGTTTATGGATGATTAATGTCCACAGAAGGTACTAAATTTAAGACCTTGCATGAGCTAGACTTCTCTGAAATTATCAGGCCAAATCTGAAGAAATCCTCAGGCAATTTCTTTTTTTTTTTTTAACTAGGTATATTAACTTTCCTCCCTTGAAAATCCTAAGATAGATTCATCAGAAACAAGTTGCCCAGTAAAATGATGGAAAAACTTCCTTGTACAGAATATTCAAGACTCAGGGTCATTGTGCAACCTACAGGCATGATTTCACCAGGAGGGTGTACCAGATGTTCTGCAGAGGTCCCTTCCATCTTGGACTTCATGTTATTATTTTTGAAGGTATAACTGCAAGGGACACAAACAGCTCATAACAAGTTTGAGCTTCTAGAAGTTAATAGATCCTTGTCAATAGTTTCCTTAAAGAATTGTTACTTAGGAGCAAGGAGGTCATAGTTCAGCTCAAATGAAAGCTTTCACTTTGTGCAATACTACATAAATTTTTCAAGCACTACTTAGGATTAGTTACGATTACTTTAAAATAGCCTTGTAAGTTATTAGGAACAGAAATAACTACTGCATACTCATTTAAAATGAGTTATTTTCCATTTACAGTAAGGTATGCTGAAATTATTTCAGAATGTTGAGTGGCTGTGATTTGGTACAGCCCAAATTTCCAGCAGCAATCTTAGTTGAAATTTTCAGATGAAGTTCTACTCATTTTTTGACTGAAATTTAGAACTAGTCAGGCATGTATTTAACTATGCCATGCATAGCTCTGAGTATCACTTCCTAACTGGAACAAACAACAACCTGACAATTAAAACACAAACTACAAATCATAACAAATGGAAGTGCATGCATGCAACAAAAGCAAAATCCACTTTGTATGCAAAGTAACTAAAAAGCTTTGGTGCTCAAAGATGTGAGTGTTATGAAGCACACATTTACTCCAGATGTATTGTTTGTTTTAAAGTCAAATAGTTTAGTATATTGTGTATATCTAAAACTTGACTTACAAAACTTTAATACTACCAAAATCTGTCACCTTCAGAAAAAGTGGAAGCTACTACCTATACAAGCAGCTGCACAGATGACATGTTTAAGACAATACATTGAATAAACACAAAAACGCTTTACTTGTATCCTGAGATCTGAACTATTCCTTTTTGTGTGCTGAGGCTCCAAATATTAAATTTGACAAGTCTGAAGCATGAGAAACTTGTGCTCCAAGTCTGAAATAGGGTTGGACTTGATGATCTGTGAGGTCTCTTCCAACCCTGATGATACTGTGATACTGTGAAATTCTGCTGATTTGAAAGCCCAGTACCTCTAGACATTGAGCACTACTTAAAAATGGCTTACAATGCATTCTCAAAGCCTCTTTGCTCTAAAAAGCTTTGGAAGTTTTCAGTCAATAAACAAAAGCTATTTATGATATTGAATGAATCTTTTTCAGTGGAAAACAATTACTTAAATAAAAAAAATCCAGTACCTGTTCAAACTACTGGTTTAGTCTCTTTTTATTTCAAATCAGACACATCTGATAAAAAGTTTATTTTGAAATACTTCAGAGGCATAAAAACAGACAAAAAAAAATCAGCCACTATGTTGCTAGCACTATTTACACACTACTATATCAAAGTAGTGTCAATCAAAAAGTAAAAGGACTCAACCAAAGGTATAAAAGCAACTACACCACAAGCAGGTTTTCATCACTAAACTGACAAATTTAGGCTATATGCTGGTGTAACAGAAGTAAGCCTGGAACAACCAGTTTAGCTCTTACAAAATATAACAGAAGGCCAAAAAGAAAACTCAGGTCTATTGCTGCACTAAAGCTTATAAACGATCTCTGAATTACAGGCAGTGGGCAGTAGCAAAAAGACACCTGTGCATCTCCCTACAAGTCAGATGTCACATTCATGGCCTCTGGCCCAGAACTAAACATCCAAGGCTTCCCTTTTCTCTCACCCTTCTTCCTAGTACAGCACAATCATATTGAACTGCTGTACATACTCAAAATTGCCTCCAAGAGCTTCACTGCTTCCAAGAAGCTTCACTTCTTTCCAGCAGAAGCTGGTCTGGAAGTTGCAGCCATATTCACACTTCTACAACTGAGTTGAAGAGTCAGTCATGAATGTTATTCTACACTGAATGAATTGCCTGCACTAAATCATGGATTGCCTCTGGAACAGGCTGCCCAGGGCACTTTTGGAGTCTCTCTCCCTCGAGATATTCAAAACCCACCTGGATGCATTCCTGTATGACCTGGTATAGGTGATCCTGCTCTGGTTGAGAGGTTGGACTAGATGATTTTTTTGAGGTCACTTCCAATCCCTAACATTCTGTAATTCTGTGGTTAAGACAGCTTTTGCTGCCTTAGGCAAGAATCAGGATATTATGAAGGTATGTAAAGCAGAAAATAAAGTTCCCAATTTAAAGTTGCTTCTAGACCACCTCTGAAGGACATGCCAAACACCTCAAAATATCCTGGAGAAGAGGAGGCTCAGGGGTGACCTTATTGCTGTCTACAACTACCTGAAGGGTGGTTGTGGCCAGGAGGAGGTTGCTCTCTTCTCTCAGGTGGCCAGCACCAGCACAAGAGGACACAGTCTCAAGCTACACCTGGGGAAATTTAGGCTTGAGGTGAGGAGAAAGTTCTTCACTGAGAGAGTCATTGGACACTGGAATGGGCTTCCCGGGGAGGTGGTGGAGTCGCCGTCCCTGGGGCTGTTCAAGGCAGGATTGGATGTGACACTTGGTGCCATGGTCTAGCCTTGAGCTCTGTGGTAAAGGGTTGGACTTGATGATCTGTGAGGTCTCTTCCAACCTTGGTGATACTGTGATAAGTTACAGCAAAACATTTAAGGCATCTTTGCAAAAATTGTCAGCAAGATTCAGATTAACAGACCTAGGAGGAGACAATTAGAGATGGGAAAAATTCTCATCTCAGCTACAGTTCAAGCCAAATAACACTCTAGTAGTTATAAATGACACTCCTTGTAAGTTTTACATCATTTGAACAAAAGGACACAAGATTTAAGGGTTGTTATTTCCTCTGATTGCTCAAAGTGCATTCTCCTGTATCTGCATCTCTACTTTGTAGGTAAAATACACTATGAAGTGCAACAGCTCCTCCTCAAATTCCTCAGATACAGGATTTTATCTCTTGGCCACAGTGTCCACTATCCCACAAGTACTAGCTTATACTGAAGGTATGCATGTTTTCCTTTTAAAGATTACATTAAGCAATAGCTATGTAACTAAAAAAAAAAAAAATCATATATACTTTAAATACTTTTTAACAAATCAACAGAAACAATCATTTTACTTGAAAACAGTTTCTTCTCTAGATATGCCTACATGTATGTAAGAAGCATTTTTGCATATATAGTACAATGAAGACTAAAATCTCTTACTTCAGAATCTCCACATAAAATAAGACTATTAGTTCTCTAGAGATCTATCTCCTTATCAGATCACCACTTGAAGTGATTCCCCTAACAGTTCTGGAGAAAACAGCCACACAGAGTATTCAAGTGAAAGACTCTTTGCATAAGCATTTGATCTGCTATATGAACTTCAGCAAAAAAGGAATGGATGCAAATGTTGCAACATTTGAAATTGTATATATTATGGAAAGGGGGATATAATGCAAAAAGTAATACTTTTTTAGTCCCACCAAGACAAGAGTGCTGAAAATGCTTCATCCAGCTTACAATATTTAGTGAAAGTGTAAAAGCTGGACCAAATGCTCTCCAGTAAAGCTCTAAGCCATTGTCACTGAAGTCATAGAAAGCTTTCTTGGTATATTAGTATTCTGCAATGGTTCCTCTGTGACAGGGTCACTATTAAAATCAGTTACATTAATATTACATTCCCTTATAGTGACCTAAACCCAGAAAACTTCAGGATTTTTCATACTCATTTCAAGAACAAAAGATTCCTATAGAAAGGTAGTGCAAACTCCTTCAAACAATGAAGTGATAGTCTTGAAACATTTAACAAGAAGAAGAACAGAAAACATAGTCAATTGCTCTCGAGTTTCTCAAAAGCTATACTGGTAGTATGCTTGATGCTTGCTCTCCCATGTCAGTTAAGGTTGTATAACCACTTTTTCACATTTCTACTCTGAGAAATTCTTGGAGCTAAGCTATAATGACAAATTGCTTCTACCTAGTCATGTAAGTAAAATATTAATCTCTCTATGGCTTTATGTAACAACTGCAGATATACTGTATATGACAATGGCATTTAAACCAGGATATTTTGACTTTAACCATTAAGCTAAAAGGCTTAAGTGGGTACCAGTTCTGTAACTCTGTAACTGTTGAGAAAATAAATATATATAAAGCCTCATGTCAGGGAATAGCAGACAATTCCTTACTGACTTCTGAGGTTTACTCTGTATTCAAGTGTGGATCTATAAGCAACTTCTAAAACAGTAGCCTGTTGTAAAACAAAAGTAGTTCCCATAGTTTTGATCCACCTTACGGAAAACTATCGTTCCATTTATTATCCATGGAAGTAATTTCTTCTCTGAGTTCAGAACACTTAAACTCACTACACTGTCACAGCAAAATCAATTTTCTGAGGCTAAACTTCTTGATGATGAATATTTATTAAACGTATCTAAGCTATGAAAGACCTTCCACATACACTGGCATTTCATACAAGTGTTAGGACAGATCCAGAGTCCCTTCACCAAGACAACCACATTGTGACCTTCTGTGGCCAGCTCACTTTTTCTGCCTTAAGTCTGTGCAAGCTTGAAGATTATTTTCAAGCACAAAATGCAACTGAAGAACAGGTTTAAGGGCCACATTTTAACACTTCACCTAGAGTCGTTTGAAGCATTCAGTTCATCAAATAGTAAGGTGTGTTAAATTATCCTGGATCTCATTGTCTAAACTGACAAGATCTCCTTCATTAACTGCAGTTCAAACACACAGCATGCACAGGGACTCCCCACTATAGGTAACTTGATTGGATCCCCACCTTAAGAAGCTGGACTTTCTTTGGTTGTACAAAAGCCCTCACCTAAATGCCTCATTCATTTCCATTATTATCGCCTTTCAGACTTCTCAGAGGAACCTGTAGAGTTGGATCAATCTGAACAATTCATAATGAGATTGTACACAATCAGATTTTGAAGAGACTTGACTGCACCAAATCTGTAGCAGAGAGTTTCCACAAAATTGTGTCTTACCAAGTAAGACTGTCACCATATCAGGACATTAATTCAGGGTTTATTTTAATGCATACAGGAGTCTGTAAGAAACAAAGCAATGAATTCAAATGCATAAGTAGCCTCAAGCATAAACTGAACATGACCCCTGAGACTATCCTAAATTATGTCATAAAGCAGACAAAAACTCAAGCTGTCTTCATTACTCTATCACTTTCCAGCAGGGTCTAAACAAGGAAAGAGACACATTTAGAACAACTAGCTTTACCATGAGATTAGGACTGTTAATACTGCCAAGGTCTGAGGAAGGCAAAAAGACCTCAGCTAAAAGATACAAATTTATAGCACTGCAGAGGCAACCAAGAGCTGTTAAGCAGGAGGTAAATCAAGCACTTCACTACAGAGACTCAACTGTTTGCACACCAAGCAGAAAATCAGAAACTCATAAGGATTTTTCATGGAGAGGAAAGTTATTTTATAACAAGTGAAAAATCTACTTTTGAATCTGAGGTCTACCGGATTCTTTTCCAACAGAAATCCAGATGCTCTGACCTTCAGTTGAATAGCTTTCTGCTGCAGTTAACCTGTCACCTTCCAGGGCTGTCAGAGGTAATGAGGCTGAATTTGCACAGGACTTAGCTATGAGCCCATGAGAATATATCTGACAGGACAGGTAATATGAGTAGGCAGTACAATGCTAGGCTGATCAGATCAGAGCTAGGACTGCCTGACCTGTGTTGAGGATATTATGATTTATTCAAGGAGTCAGAGTTACAAGTTTTAAAAAGGGAAAGGGCTATTAAATACTTAAAGAAAATTTAGTAAACCCTGTGTCAGGTCTAGTAAACTGACTGAATGAAGGTAGTATAGTGGTGGGCTGTTCATATACCTCATTTAATTGGGGAAGCACTACTTTATTCATGAAGTTCAAAGAAAAAATTCCCACCACTTGCTGGATACACAAGTTTGCCAGTAGCAACCCAAAGCAGTAGGAAAATGCCAGTTTGAGAGATTTATCAATTATTGCAGTGAATGAGTCATCTTCAAAAATCAGATTCTCTGTGTACTAACATCAAAAAGGCTAGATCTCCCAAAAGACCCAACACATCCTTTTGTTCAGGATCTTGCACAATAACTAACTCTATTAGTGTGGACTGCAGACACAGCTTGCTAGAAGAACTGTTCCAAAGTCAACATTGACATGCAGAAAATATTTGAGGACTTCAGCTATATTTGTCTTAAGTTTCACTCTTCTGAAACATTTTTTTCATCAAACTTGATCAGTAGGAAGGAGGTAATTGCTTATAAATTGGAACCAAATCTTTTAACCATTTTCTGAGTATCTTGGCACCTTCTACAAATGACATATTTGCTTTAATACTAACACCTCTTGTAGGCAAAATGGTTTAGGAAAGTGCACAAACACACAGAGGTGTAAAGCATTTACATGAAGCATCATGGCAGGTCTTATAAGCACCACATAATCCTTTCTGCTTATGTTACACAGAATCTGAATACACAATGTATGCACCCTCAATACAGCTCAGCAAAACCAAGATGATTGTAGCAATTCTGTATATACTCCAAAAGACTTGACAAAGCATCCCTAATTCAAGCCCTCCTCTGGACACAATTAACAAGAGAATCAGCCTTTAGAACAACCATTAGGATGCAAACAAACTGTTACCCTGAGTACATGCATTCAAAACTCACATCACTCAGAGCAGACTACAGGTAAGCCAGAACAGAGCTCTCAGTTTGCCACACTGAAGCTGTGTCACTTCATTCAAAATATTCCAGTTTACTGCATATCAGAAACAAACACAAGCCTGATCCTATTAAACAAATGATACTAAACAGTAGTGACTGCTTGTGGTTTAGAGTGATAGAATGGTTTAGTTTGGAAGGGACTTTAAAAGTCATCTAGTTCAATCCATCTGCCATGGACAGGGACACTTTCCATTAAGCCAGGTTGCTTCAAACCCCACCCAACATGGCCTTGAACTTTTTCAGGCATGGGGCATCTACAATTTCTGGGCAACCTGTTTCAGTATCTCACCACCCTCACAGTGGTGAGCTCAATCTAGCCTCTATTTAAAACCATTACCTCTTATCCTGTCACATCTCTAATAGACAGTCCCTACCCATCGCTTCTGTAGGCTCCCTTTAAGTGCTAGAAGGCATTATAAGGTCTTATCAGAGCTTTCTCTTCTTGACATTAAGCAACCCCAACTCTCAGCCAGTCCTCAGAGGAGAGGTGCTCTTCAGTGTATTTTATTCCTTCTGATGCTACAATGAGGATCTCACTATTCTGAAAATATGACTCATCATTTGTTCTCAACATAATATGTGGCCAGCACTTTTCTGGACATTTTTTTCCAATAAGAAGCATTCCTACCTTAGAATTTCTACAGAGCAGAATGCAGAACAGCAACAGTAGACAGTAAATAGTTTTAAGTACAGCTGCTAAAAAAATCCTAGTTATGAGTGGATTTTTTTGTAACTCATTAAAATTCATGAAGCATGAAAATTGGACTTACCTTAGGGAACTGTTTTACTGGAATCAAAACTTTTTGCCCCAACTTCATATTTTTATTGATGACTACATCAATATACTTTTCTTCTTCCTTTCCTTCTCCTTTTTGGAATTTTTCAATTTCTGTGAAAGGAAAAAATAGTTCATTATTTTGCTCAGTTTAATACAATAATCTAAAAGCTGAGAAATCTGCAGTCTGTATAGATTTAACACTTTTAAATGCTAGTATTTTATGGTGTATTTTTGTAACTAATACATACAGCTGGTCAAACAGGTCAAAGAAAAGAAACACATGCTGCCTTTTTCAGCTCTTTTAACATGTGCACATCAGCACCCTGAATTAGCATTGCAAACATTTTAAGTGCTCACTTCTAACTTGGCACATTTTAGCTGGCTAAAAGTAGTAAAAACAATTCTTAGATACCTTTTTCATTTTCAAATTAAGAAAAACCAAAACCTTACAGCACAGTTTAATACTTGACTATTTCATTCTTATCTACTAGAAACAAAGCACAGAGCTTTAACCGTAGCTGTCTACACTACACTTAAAAACAAATACCAAACCCATCCTCCAAAATTTCAGGAATGTGGTTGAGACAGATCACACCCAAAAACCTGAGATTAGTGTTATATTAATGGTAGAATTGTTAGGAATGAGATTTAGAAGTTCCAGTGGAGGCTACATGACTGCTCACTCTAGAGATACATACTGAACCAATTCTTGATTACATGTCCAAGCACTGTCTCTCCAATGTGCTAATGAGAAACTACAGATTTCGTTTCACTGGCTGGCAAATATGAAGAGCATACGAGATGACTAAAATGAAGCACTGCTTGAAACCACAGCTGGACTGGGGCCAGCATGCTGTGGGTTGCAGTGCTAAACCTGATAGCACAGAACATACCAAAATCCAACCACTTTCAGAAGTGCAACAGAAGATCATCTATGGACAACTAGCACTTGCTTGCCAGAATCATCTCCAAGTACCCTGTTAGCTTTTCACAAGAAACACCCTTCTACTCAAACAATGAAAGCAAATTATATTTATCAGGACTTTGAAATCCTCATGGAAATGTGATCTTATGCCAACAAGAGACTGTAAGAAAAAAATTTGAGTGCAAGGAAGCCAATCAAAAATATAGAAAGTATCCTTGAGGTACACTTTAAAAGACGGTTTAATTTGAAATTACTTCCAAACAGAATAAATACTAAACCAACACATTTCTTACTGCTGAAAAAATCCATGCATCATTAGCAGCTTTAATGAGTTCCCGTCTGTTCCCATTTACCACAGAAACTAAGATGCTAACATCTTTCCCACTAATGGACACTCCAAACTTCCCTGCAAGTTTTCCCCTCCCTAGCAGACAAGAGGAAATAAATACAACTGCATTTTTTTCAAGTTAGTGTTCTATGACTAAAACACTGAGAAAGGCAAACTAGCCTCAGCTTACCTAAAGATCTCTTGAAAGAAAAGCCTTCCCCAGCTATACTTTCTCATCATCTTGACAAGTCTCTAGGAATCTTTTTTATTCAATCATACAGATTTCAGCAATGTAAGCATTTTGGAGGAGCTCCATCGAAACAACTTCAGCAGCATGCTCAGAAAGAACTCAGCACAAAGGCTCCTGAGGAACAACTTAACAGATGGATCCAGGTAAAAATGCAATTCACATGCTTTGGGTTTTTTTTTTTTTTAGTACATACTTTATGGGCTAGAAAATTATAGGCAATTGGATAGATGGAAAGTTACACTGAAATTCTTCAGATCAAACTTTCATAGGGTATGAAGCTCCTACGCAGAAAGCAGATGACTGATATTTTCTAGAAGCCAAAGTTTCACATTCAGATATGAGTGCAATACTAATACAGGACTTCAATACAAACCATTTTTAACAGTAACACTGCTTCCTGATAGAAAGTTATGATAAAGCTCTTTGACTTCTGGAAAATGAACCTATACATTTGAGATTTGCACATTTGACGAGTGAAAAACAAATATAACTCTGACTTTTAATGCTGTTGTTGGCATACCTTTTTGAAAGTATAAATACTCAAAGCTCAAAACCAATCAAAATATGTTGTTTTTTTCCTCAACATTTTACACTAAAACACCAAATATTAGATCTAATAAAAGTGAAATCACAGGTGCATTAAGATCAGGAAGGCCGTCCAAGATCAATGATTAAATTATTACACCCCTTTTATTATAAAACAAACAGCTACAACAAAATCTCACTTCATTTGGAACTGACTTCAAGGGTTAAGTGTAGAATTTGTTGAGAACAGTCAGAACAGCAAGGTGCAACTCCACTCAAAATTAAACTTTAAATTAGCACAGTGCTGCAGTATTTTGGAACCCATAAGTATACATGAAAGAGTCCTGGAAGACAGACACAAAACCTTTATGAGTTTCCAGCATCTGTAATCACTTTCTGTATGAACAATTACTGTCACAGTGAAGGTCTTCCTGAAGTAATCTTATCTAAACTTACAAAATAAAAGTACATTTAACACTAAAGCCCACCGTGTTTTTATAAACTAGGAAAGCTAAAAAATTGCTTTCTCTTTTTGAGTTCTATATTACCATGTAAAACTGCAATCCTTCTGCCCATCTACAAATGTAATTTAACCAAAAAATAAGTTCCAGAAACAGTAAGGAATTCTAAATTAGAGTCCCACTCCCAGTTAATGGATGAAGAGTGGTTTAAAGAAGTTCTTAGAAATTGCCAGAAAACACTGCATCTAAAAGTCAGACTTGTTTTGGCAGCACTCAGATGTCCCAAATGGACTTGTCAAAGTTAAAATGTATTTGTAGATCTAAGAGCAGAATTATCATAGAATCATAAAATCAACCAGGTTGGAAGAGATCTCCAAGATCATCCAGTCCAACCTAGCACCCAGCCCTAGCCTGTCAACTGGACCATGGCACCAAGTGCCTCATCCAGTCTTTTCCTGAACACCTCCAGGGACGGTGACTCCACCACCTCCCTGGGCAGCCCATTCCATTGCAAATCACTCTCTCTGCCAACAACTTCCTCCTAACATCCAGTCTAGACTTCCCCCGGCACAATTTGAGA
Organism: Pogoniulus pusillus; assembly: GCF_015220805.1. Taxonomy (NCBI): domain Eukaryota; kingdom Metazoa; phylum Chordata; class Aves; order Piciformes; family Lybiidae; genus Pogoniulus; species Pogoniulus pusillus. The sequence continues at coordinate 14,449,191 of NC_087277.1, read as the reverse complement.
CTGTCCCCCCTTGTTCTATTGCTGGTTGTCTGGGAGAAGAGACCAACCCCCACCTGGCTACAACCTCCCTTTGGGTAGTTGTAACAATCTCAGTGACATTCTCTATATGAGCCAGCTGCAGAAATTCCTGGAGAGATGATCACACTTATTTGTATTTCCTAAATATTCTAGCTTATGTAAATTACTTGAATCCAGTATTCCATAAACTTGATAACAACAACATCACTAATGCTAGACACACTCTAACTCTATAGCATTTGGGTTTAGTCAGAAGAAAAAAAGGTCATAAAAAGAGCATTCTTGCTATACTAGACAAAGGAAATATTAAAAAAGAAACCCATTCATTACTCTGAAGATCAGTACTCCAAATTGCTACATACTTCAATGATAATTTTAAGATGATAATTTTAAGAATAATCATTTCTTTATTCTTTTACTTTCACTAATGAATCAACTGTCCATTTGCTTGAAGATACTGAAACTCAGAAGAGGCTGCCAATCCACTCTCAGCAGAAATGCTTCCTAATTGTCCCCATTTGTTTTAATGGGAAATTGCTTGGTTTTCTTCTAATAAACAGCCATAGCCCATTGCCCCAGCAGGATAAAGTAAAAGTGTTAGGTTTTTTGTTTTCTATTATGGGCTGAAGTCAATCAAACTGACTTAGGACCTTATGCCTTATTCACTGTCGTAAGATTTTCACATCGAATAAACAGCCAAGGCCACTGAATTAGTGAAAATTTATTTCAGAGACCACATTTTGTCTCATTTTTCAGGTTTTGTTTTGTGTAGGTGTGTGTGGTGTGTTTTTCTTTTGTTTGGTTGCTTTTTGTCACTTCTTTGCACTCACATCTGAAACTAATACAAAAAAGCATTTGAATTTTATCCATATATGTACAGTTCACTCAATATCACCCACTCACATACATCAAGCTTTAGATAATTAGGGAAAATCATGCCAGATCACACAGAAAATCTAATCAGATTTTCAAGGTCAAATGGATAGGAAGATTTGCCTTTTCCTAATCTTTAGATTACATCTGTACTGCTTAGCTATACGAAGCAATGACATTTCCTAGATCACAAATAGTAAATAAACATGTGATTAAAGCTTCCCATAATGCCAGAGATTAAAATCCCATGTTCTCAGACTCAGGATGCAGCTAATGCAACAGTCCAGGAATTTAACTGGATGAAGTAATAATAACTGCGAGGATTTTTTTCTTTAATCATAGCAGAGAGATCTAAGCAACAATTACTCCTCACTTAATTCACTGAATCATGTTTCTAGATACATCAGATAACGACAAAGTAGAATTGTTTCACTTTAATCTTTAGGTAGAATTAATCTTCCTGTTGCAGAACTACAAGCCAGGAATCTGGCTCCCCTCTGCTAAGCCAATAGAAAAACAAAACTTGTGTTTAATGTCGAACAAAGTGATGTTCTGTATTCAGCTGTAGTAAATCAATACAATCAACATAAGATGAAATGCCAGGCTCAAAATAATACTTACTGCATTTGTCCTTAATATGATATTTCCAAAACATGAGGAAACCAGGTAAATCCTTAAGAAATATTCTACTATCTCTCCTTAGATTGAGAAGTCTTATCAGGCACTCCATCAAATCCAAATAATCCCATGCAATTCTTTTCTACTTCAGAAGAACAAGCAAGGAATTCAAGGTTCAAATTCTAGGGCATACAAATGATCAGAAAACAGCAGTCTTGACAGAACTGCATTGCCATTTCACTAGAAATACTATCCACATAAATTTTGGAAGGGAAAATACTGTAAGAACATTACCTTTTCTAAATACTCTTAAATAATGCCTGACTGAAATACACTGAAGTGGTTTTGGAAATTACTAATACTACACAGCAGCAGCTATATATTTTGCTTTGTTTGAACAATTCCAGTTGTATTAGCTTGTAGCTAATGCATCAAAATTTAGATGAAGCCAACCAAATAAGGTTGCTCCAAACAGGTTTGTTATGCAACTACTGAAGTATGTCAGATAACAGTAGTTCCTCAGCAAATACTCAAAGACTTAGATGACTTTCAAAAAGAAAATAACATCTTCAAAGTCAGGAGACTCCTAAGCCAAATAGAAGGCTGTGGAAGTATCTCTGTGTGGCTTCCCCATCCTTCTATTTCTTGGAGACCAATAATCAAATCACTACTATTGACTGTTGCTGGACATACAACATTGAGCTAGATGGGTATCTGGTCATCTGTAATTCCTTATGGTTTCAGATTAAATAAAAATTCTACTGCAAAACCAAACAAATAACCACCAACCAACCAAACACACTTTGGCTTAGCCATTTGCATTTTATAAATATTTATTTTAAGGAACACACCTAAGCTTTGATAACAGACAAGTTTCCAGAGGAAGAGAGAGACTCCAAGTCAGCTGTAGCCAAATTTAAGAACAAAAATACTTTTCCTTAATGGAGGAAAAAGTCATAGACAATATTGGCTCAATTTTCTCAAACACATTCTGAAAATACTGGCAGTTAGAACTTTTGCTGTGAAGCCAAGTCATAAAAAGTCTGCTCTGCTGGATGGTGATAAAATGCTCACAGCCCTTCCATGACTTTCTGTGGTAAATACAAAGTGCAATAGCATGGGATGATGAATCCAACAATAGTTCTCATTTTGATGACATCAAAGAGCTTAATCTCATTATTGCCATAGTAAAATTCTCAGCTGTGCTTCAAATGATGCATCTCTTACACTGGACTCCTTTATTCCCTGCCCTACTAGCAGGGCAGGGAATTAGAAGTTATCTGAAATTGTACCTCTCCAACAACTATTTCTTGTCTTTTCAGCTGAAAATAGTACTGCACAACATGAACTTCAACTAGAATCCCCATACTAAAGCTTTAAGACATTTCAAAGAGCTTTCTCAAATAGATCACACAGATTTCCTGAAAGCAGCCTCTAAGAGACCTGCTAATCACTAAGCTCATCTTCCTGATTAGTATGAGGATGGATAACTTCCCAATTTTTGCACTGAACACAAGACATTAAACTCAGCTTCCTGGTTTTAACTATCTTAAGAGATGTTTAGCATAGCCTAGTTAGCTTTAGGACAGTTTATCCATGTATATATTCACAAAAGTGCAGATTCCTTAGCTTGAATTGCAAGTACCATCCCAACCCTCTGGAAAAAAAAAACAAACACCACAATTAAGAGGAGCATGTAATTTTCTGATGTAGTAAATGCTTGGACAAACATCCTTTTTTCAACCCACAAGATATAGCAAAACCAAATACTAATTAGTGAATCTTCATTAAAAAGGCAAACTAGAGAATTAAAGTAATAAAAACAAAGATATCCTCAAAAATTTAATATGAAGGAGTTAAATATATGCAGAATGACTACATCGAGATGCATATCTTGAATGGCTCTAAAAGACCTGAATCAATAAGGCATTGTTTTTGTCAGTTTAATGCAGCTGCTATATTGCACCCATCCCTGTTCCACTACAAACTTCAGAAAACTCCACCTATCCTCCTCAACCTTCATTTTGATACTTAAAAAAAAAACAAACACCTTAGTACCTCAGATTTAGCCTCAACAGCAGGTCCCAGCTCTGAACTGAAAAGCAATACATTAAGGGCGCAAACTGTTGATAAGAAACAAAAATTTGTTTCAATGAATGCACACTTTTACAATAGCTGAATCCAGAGTAACTGTCTCTCATATGCCACTTTAATTTTGTAGAAGCAACTGACAATGAATCTAATTTGAATTTACAATAAAATGAGTGGTTCATGCTAGAATGATGCCTACAACATTCAGCATACTCAAATTAATAATATCCCTGTTGAAGGACTCAAACCAATCTTTATTTAAATTGCATTCACAGGCATTGTAAGTTCTATTTTACAGTCTAAGTACTACTGTCTGCACTGATCTGAAAATACATTTCAGTTACCAACATGACAAATATTTTGAATAGGCCTTTTTATTTAAGCAATTCAAAACTAATTGCTCACCTATTACCTTCACATCAAAAATGACTCCACTAAAATCTGTTTCAGCTGATTAATATTAGCAATATAGTAGAAAGTAGCACAGTAAAAAATTGTCAGAAGTCACATAAGATATGAACAGATGTTCAGTCAGTCTTGCTGAGGAAAAAGAAAAGGTGTAAATATAGGCTTCAGTTCCACATACTCACCCTATTTCACTGAAAATTACTGTTTATCTCATATAAGCTGTTTGCAAACTTACACAAAGTGCTAACATTTCCTATATGATTTACCTGCTGTTGACAGCTTTCTTTAAACATGAATGTTTTCACACTATCAAGGTCAGGAATCCAGCAACCACAAAAAAGTCAACTCATTTGTTCCATAGCTTAAAATTTAGAACAAAAACCCAAGGGCAGCCCAAACATACTTGTAGAAAAACAGCACCCAGTGTCCGACGCTCAAGTGCTTCAAACTTGGACACTGTATCATACCTCTCAGGGCAAAAATACCTGACTGCCACATTACAACCTGCTTCACGAGAACCTAAACTAGCTGCCTAAACATTACCAAGAGTACTGGCTTTTTGCTCTGCTTTGAGCAGAAGACATGACTATCAGAGTCTGTTTCTTATAGCCTCAGGCACCTTTTGATCCTTCCTACAAGTAGGTGTCTGTAAAGGCTCTTAATGACTTGTTTCTACCTACATGCGTCTACCGCCCAATAGTCTGTAGATAATATGATTCTCATTCTGCAAGTACTATTTTCTGTTCCACAGGACAAGGCAAGTAGCTCATAAGCCCCAAAGGCAAAGCTTTGGAAGCCCTCTAAACCATTTAGATGATATGTTAAGAACAAATGGAATAGTTAGTATTAAGTGATCGTCATGTTTAGAAGACATTTCTCACAGAGTTTTAAACATGAGACTAAAGTAAATCCCTCAGAAAAGCAACATGTGCAAACAACAGCTTGGCAATATAGATATAAAGATACTTTGGATATGGACTTATAAAAAGCCATGACTATTTCAGAAGGGGATCCCACATATATAGATTGTCTTGTACTACTTGAGGCACAGAGCTTAAATAAAATGAAGTTAACATTTTGTATCAAGAGCCCTTACAAAAAGCTATGCCACCTTTTTTCATTTATATGTATGGATATGATCAAGTATCCCCTACACTAGATTTAATTTGTCACCATGTTGTGCCATCAGGAAGGGTCTATATCCTCTCTTCCTTATTACATGCATAGCATCACACAAATTTTCTGTGATTCTTTTGACAAGGAAAAGCATAATTCAAATATCATTTGAAAATACTGATACAACCTGCAGCTCTTAACATGCATATATCACCTTTAAATTGCTCAGATCATCAAGACTTCATGTCTGCAATTTTTCCTAACGCACAAAATCATACGTGCAAGCAAGCTGTGTGAAAAGGTAAACTGGTATGGAAGAAACATGAAACAAGAAGAGAATGAACAAACAGAATATCATGGGTGGGTTGTTTTCATCCACAAACCAAAGATACAGCTCAAGAACTTGAAAAATGCACTCAGAATACTTATGGGAAAAGTGAGAGTCCAAATGGCTCAAAGCATTTGTATATTCTAGTACAGACACCTATGAAACAAACTTACGGTGGTCAGATGGTGGCTAGAGGAAGAAGGATATTCATTTCAGTACATCATTCTGGATTACATCCACACATCCCTAATCCTTCAGAAGGCCACTACTCATGCTGCCAGCAGATAAAAGGTACTTTTGATACAATTATTGTAAGCAGTACTTTTATTGTTTGCCATCCATTATAGCCCTTGGCGGCAGTAATGTAGCTTGGCAGGAAAAACATGCAAAGGCAGCTTGTACATCTTCTGCCCTATGGGAAAGTGCAGCTGAAAAATTCATGTGGAAATTTTATGTGTGGGCTTCAACAAACTCATGCTAAAAACTCTTAGCATTCAAGTAAATTTTTAACTAGCAGGGGAATAACATTAATTACTATCCCTTCCACAGGCTCAACAGCAGGTGAACCCAAGCATCTTCTTGTATGAAGATGCATATTACACAACAAACTGCTATTACATGAAAATGTTTCCAAGCATTATTCTAGTCAATTTTATCATGAAATCAGTGGAATCACATCTTGGAATTTTAGACTAAAACCACAATTCTCCCTTGAAAGTCCAGTTTATGGACTCATTCCAGCTGTAACTAACAAGGGGTAACTCATCTCTGCAAACAGGCCAGTTTCTCCAGGACAGAAGCGAGATCTAAATCTGTAGTAAGCCTGTTCTCTGTAGGGTCATGTGCTTAGTCATGTAGCACCTTCACTGAGGAAAGCAATCTTCCAACTTTTATGGCATGTATTAGAGAAAAGGTCAAGGGGTATTCTTAAAGTAGGATTTCTAGCTTTCACCTAACAGACAATTCATGTTGTTTAATACCTGCATAACGATCTGAAATAACTACCAACTTATCTCAGGAAGCTTTTCCTGAAACACTTCTTGTAGATAAAGTTTGAAATATACTACAGTTTCAGTATACTTATGCACTTATGGTATGATTTTTATTTGACATAGGAAACAGTTCTGAATGTATTTATTTTTTAATCTAAGGAATATGTCTTCATATTTAGTTTAAGTGTTATTAAGCTTTTCCTTTAGAGTAAGTCACCTATTTCACGATCTTTCAGCAGAAAGTACTTTTGAAAGCTCAAGGTCAAGTTTATCTCTAACAGACATGGTTATTTTACAGCTGTTGAAACAGAATAGCTACATGTTGTTCTGTGCAACTACTCAGAAATCAAGATACAGCAAATTCATTTGTCTTAGAAATTTGTTTTCAAGACAGTTTAAAATCAAGTGCTTATATGGAGATGGAAAATATAATGCCTTAGTTCTACTGCCATTTCAGAAGCCACAGTACCTTGGGTAGTTAGTTATGTGATGAATTAAGTTTAGAAATATTACTGGTTTGGTTGTAATTTAGTTACTTTCAAAATTCCAGTTTTCACTGAACACAACAACTTATTCCCAGCGGTGCCTGTGTATGTGTTATGAATTTCCTGTATTTACTTTAAATAGATTTCTGTATGTTTTTTTCAGATTTTACCCAGAATAATCAGCTGCTAGAAAAGTGTCACATGCACAAGGCAGTTGACATCTTCAGGCACAATGGAAAAATTCCCAGCCAGGGAGATACATCTACTTTCAAGGTAAGACAAGCAAACCCAAAACTGAACAGTGTTGGGAAAACGCAGTTGCTAACTAAGCACAGACACCCTGCCTGCCCCCCACTTGCCTTCATAATCCCATATACTAAAGCTTCTGCTCCTTCGTCACACCTGTTAACAAAGAAACAATAAGTGCCAACTCAAAGAACCTTAAATATCATTGCTTTTTGGTTCAGTGATGCTTGAATTGCTTGTATACACAAATGGAAATTCTGATGCTCCACTTTTGGAAAGTACAGAAACAAGTTACCCACAAGATATGGCAGAGGAAAATGGGATGCATTAAAAAAATTAAAATGCAGCTGCCCAAGAAATTTAGGGTCTGGCTGCTCAATGGATAAAGGACAGCTGCAATGGCATTAACCACTTAATATGGTAGATCATTCCATCACTTTTCACTACTTGCGAGAAGCAAATCAACAAAGCATGTTTTGGAAGAACAAAGCATCAAATCAGTTATTATAAGTACTTACAAACCCATGAATAAGTCTTCATAAAGTATGGTTCATGTGTGTATTAAATGTCAAATCTCATTTCCCCCTCCTGATTCACTGACTTTAGAGCAAGCGCAGGAATGACTTATCTAGTAACAAGCAGAATAACCACCTGAAAAAACATGCTGGAATGTGCTACTTCACAAACACAAGTGATAAAGGTGCTTATGAAAAAGATCTGACTGTCCTGTCTGCCAATAATAAGCATGGAAACAATATTTGACAAGAGAGAAGTTAAGCTCTTCCTCAAGCTATTAGGGTAAACACAGGAACAAATGCCTCTATTAAATTTGACATGAGGGGCTGAAGACCCAATCAATGTTGTCCAGATCAAGACAATACCAGGAATGCTAGAATTAATCTTCAGAAAACAGAAATGAAAACATATTCCCAGGATTGCTCTTTTCTGTACCATCCCTTTCTGAAAAAAAAACACAACTAATTTAACAGCTTACTACACCAATTTAGTAGGTCTGTGCCTTAAAAATGCAAACAGAATGCTAGAATACCACAAGTTCACAGGATATTAGGGGTTGAAAGGGACCCAAGGAGATCATCAAGTCCAACCCCCCTGCCAGAGCAGGACAATACTATCTAACACAGAGCACAGAGGAACACATCCAGACAGGCCTTGAAAGTCCCCGAAGAAGGAGACTCCACAACCTCTCTGGGGAGCCTGTTCCAGTGCTCTGTGACCCTTCAGTAAAGAGGGCCCCCCTTGTGTTGAGGCAGAACCTCTTGTGCTGCAACTTACACCCATTGCTCCTTGTCCTATCACAGGGAGCAAGTGAGCAGAGCCTGTCCCACTCTGTCCTGGCCAGCCCTCAGATACTTACAAACATTTACCAAATCCCCTCCAAGTCTTCTTTTCTCCAGGCTAAAAAGTCCCAGGTCCCTCAGCCTCTCCTCATAAGCCATGCTCTCCTGTCCCATAATCATCCTCCTAGCCCTCCACTGGACCCTCTCCAGCAGACCCGTGTCCCTCTTAAAACTGGGGAGCCCAAAACTGCACACAGTATTCAAGATGAGGTCTCAGCAGGGCAGAGTAGAGGGGGAGAAGAACCTCCCTTGATCTGCTGGACACACTCTTCCTAATACACCTCAGGATCCCATTGGCTTTCTTGTCCACAAGGGCACATTGCTGTGCCATGGTCAACTTGTTATCCACCAAGCCACTCAGGTCCCTCTCCACAGGACCCTTTCCAGCAGATCACCTCCCAGCCTGTACTGGTGAAGTTTATTATTCCTCCCCAGATGCAGGACTCTGCACTTGTCCTTGTTGAACTTCATCTGGTTCCTCTGTGCCCAGCTCTCCAGTCTGCCCAGGTCTCACTGGATGGCCACACAGCCTACGGCTGGATCAGCCAAGCCTCCCAGCTTGGTGTCACCAGCAAACTTGCTGAGCAGACTCTCTGTGCCCTCATCAGACAAATGGCATGAGGAAAATCTTTTTTCACTCCCTAAATACATACAGTTTTTATTTACTCCTGCATAATATCTATTAGCAGTACCTCTTGACAAGAAGTAAGGGATTAACTATGTAGCCAGCTAGGAGCATCTATTATCTTTAATGGATTTTTCTGAAGGGGCCATCTGCTCTTATTTCTTCATTTTGTGGCCTAGCTTGAAACTGCATTCAATTAGCTACATGTACAAATTCCTCCCATGTCAGAACAGCTGTCTTGAGGATGAAATACTGTAAGGTGAAGTGCGAAAAGGGTTTATTATCAAAATCTGATTGACTATAATTGATATAGCTCAATGAGCTAATTACTCATCAATAAAAGGAAAAATAATGCTTTATCATTTGTTTTATTATAACACAGCTTGACATCCATAAATGACCAGAGTATCACAGTATCATCAGGGTTGGAAGAGACCTCACAGATCACCAAGTCCAACCCTTTACCACAGAGCTCAAGGCTAGACCATGGCACCAAGTGCCACGTCCAATCTTGCCTTGAACAGCCCCAGGGACAGCGACTCCACCACCTCCCCAGGCAGCCCATTCCAGCATCCAATCACTCTCTCAGTGAAGAACTTTCTCCTCACCTCGAGCCTAAATTTCCCCTGGCACAGCCTGAGGCTGTGTCCTCTCGTTCTGGTGCTGGCCACCTGAGAGAAGAGAGCAACCTCCTCCTGGCCACAACCACCCCTCAGGTAGTTGTAGACAGCAATAAGGTCACCCCTGAGCCTCCTCTTCTCCAGGCTAAACAATCCCAGCTCCCTCAGCCTCTCCTCGTAGGGCTGTGCTCAAGGCCTCTCACCAGCCTCGTCGCCCTTCTCTGGACACGCTCAAGCATCTCAATGTCCCTTCTAAACTGGGGGGCCCAGAACTGAACACAGTACTCAAGGTGTGGTCTAACCAGTGCAGAGTACAGGGGCAGAATGACCTCCCTGCTCCTGCTGACCACACCATTCCTGATGCAGGCCAGGATGCCACTGGCTCTCTTGGCCACCTGGGCACACTGCTGGCTCATGTTCAGGTGGGTATCAATCAGCACCCCCAGATCCCTCTCTGTCTGGCTGCTCTCCAGCCACTCCGACCCCAGCTTGTATCTCTGCATGGGGTTGTTGTGGCCAAAGTGCAGCACCCTGCACTTGGAGCTATTGAACCCCATCCCATTGGACTCTGCCCATCCGTCCAGGCGGTCAAGGTCCCGCTGCAGAGCCCTTCTGCCCTCCAACTCAATCACATCTGCCCCCAGCTTAGTGTCATCTGCAAACCTGAGTGTCATCTGAAAAGTGCATAGCTATGCAAAAGCATCAGATCTGAACACAAGGATTATGGTTGCTTTTTGTATGCTGTGCACTCATCTCTTCAGATAACTGCAGTGAAGCTTTGCATCTCAGCCTTAGTAACACCACAGCTTTCCAAAATGAGGTGCATGCACAATAAGCAAAGGATTTTGAAAGGACTGTACAGAAGGAAACCTATGGCTTTACATCCTGCTTCATCTAATTGGGGAAAAAAAAAACCACACATAACACCTCCTTTTTCTATGCATTTCACTGTTTCCCCGTGGAAAAAGAGAGTTTTATAGGCTTTTTCTTTTTTTCCTGTGGTGTGTTCAGTGTGTGGATACATTTGCTTTTTGGGGGCAGCTGGGGCCCCTGTAGACTCGTAATTATGTCTTCTATGTGGTGGTGCTCGTCATCTCAAATGGCTTAAAGCTGCACTGTTGCTGCTGTGCTGGTTACTGGCATATTATCATAGAATCATAGAATCATAGAATCAACCAGGTTGGAAGAGACCTCCAAGATCATCGAGTCCAACCTATCACCCAGCCCTAGCCAGTCAACTAGACCATGGCACTAAGTGCCTCATCCAGTCTTTTCTTGAAGACCCCCAGGGACGGTGCCTCCACCACCTCCCTGGGCAGCCCATTCCAATGGGAAATCACTCTCTCTGTGAAGAACTTCTTCCTAATATCCAGCCTATACCTACCCTGGCACAACTTGAGACTGTGTCCCCTTGTTTTATTGCTGGTTACCTGGGAGAAGAGGCCAACCCCCCTTATGATACAGTTGTTCAATTAGCCACTCCACTCAGATGTAATCACACACAATTGATGGGCCAGGTTTTGTCTGCAGCAACACCAGTCTCTCCCAAGAGTACCACCTGGAGATCTTCCCTGAGGCTGGATAATTATGACTGACAGAGTGTGTGGGAGATTACGGGCAAGTGCCTAGGGCAGTGGTCCCCTCCAGTGTTTTGGAATTTCACCCCTGAGCAAGCGCACAATCCTGCCAAGCCAGTGAAATGTTTGGGAAGTTTATTGTCAGCTCAGAAGTTCCCAAGAGAGAAGTCACTACATGTGTTGGGGCCCAGCAATCTGTTCTGCTCAAAACCATGACACCTTGCCATCACAGCTGAGAGTGCTCAGAAGCAAGACAAGGTCTCAGGCCTACAGACAGACCAACTTGCATGGCAGCTGCACCAGGGAACCAGCCTATGCCTGTATCTGCTGCCCCTCTATAGAAAAAGAAACAAGTTCCTCTGGCAAAGGATGAGGATGAAGCACAAGTCATCACAGGAACAAGAGGAAGAGCTATGGGTGGTCATTGAGTCTTTTCTTCTAGCTCTGTAAGAAGGATAAAGACAAGCAGTGAATGAAACAACTGGCAGGCTCCATCAATGTGAGGGAAGTCTCTTCCTGCGTACAGGCCTGTGTTTCAACTGTGAAGGAACTGTCCTAGAAGGTCACCCTAGAACAGGGTGGAGCTCCAGAGCATCTGCAGTAAGAATACTTTTGTGTACCTCAAGGCAATCTCATTTGGATCACTAAGAGACAGTGAATGATGGGTGTTGTTTGATGGTAACTGCTGCTGGGTGTGGTGGAGCTGGTATAGAATGAGTGGAGAATGTCATAGGTTGAGTTGAACCTGCTGCTGATACCCAATACCATGCTGCCCTCATGCCAGCTTCAAAATGGAAGTGCTGACTGAAGCAAAGTATCATGGAGGGTGAAGTCTGGATTGTAATGAGAATCTTCCTGTTTCAGTTGATGCTTCCAGTTTGTGGGGCTTGGTCTTTTCCACTGGACAGGCAGTAGGTCAGGGAGCGGGGGTAGATCACTGACAGCTGCTTCTGCCTTTTGCTGTGCCTCCTCTGTAAACTGGCTGGCCTAATTGCATAATGTATCATTTCAAGTAAACTATCTCAGCCCAGAGGGCTTGTGTTACCTTCCCTTCCATCTGTGTGTGGGGGGAGAGGGTTTGTGAGAGCAAGCCGTGTTAAACCAGCACATCTAGCTGACTTCCCAGCATCATCTTCATGCAAGCCACCACAACAGGTAGCCTTCTAGCCTAGACAGCCAGTAATTGAAGGCCTTGGTCATTGTTTTGAACACATTAAAAGTAAGGGATTAGTGCCTTGAGGACCTACAAGCTACTCAGAGGCAGGAAATACATTATACTAGCATAATGCTCAGCATACTATTGAAGTTTAAGAAAACATGATCTCCTGGTTAAAGAAATCCCATCTTTTTTCCTCTACTGGGGCATTAATTTTAAGAAGGACTAAAATTCTTCATAAAGCTGATCTCACAGGTCACTACTTGCCACTTATGTGATAACGAAAAATCCATCAGCATTTTTAATTAACCTTTATTGAACTCTGAAATATTTCTTGGTGTTCCAAATAAAGTTGAGTCTAAATTCTTTTAGCGCGCCTACGAACAAGTTCTTTACAAATAGCATGATGGTAGTTTACCTGTACTCCCCATTTAATCAGCTGATAATAATGAGATATTCTAAAAGCTTGAAGTTGAGAAGCCTGGAAAGGTATTTTATTAAGTTTTGTGCAACATACAAATTGGAGTAACTGACAGCAGTCTTACAAGTTGACGTACACATCAAGAGGACAGCACAAGCCAAAGCTCTTTCAGGTCCCATCCACATTTAAATTGTATTTGGGAGCCCTGTGCCTGAAGATAAGGTAGTTCCATTACAGCCACGGCATTCAGTCTGTATTTGAGCTTAAGCTTGTGATTGAGGTATGAGGAGGAAAGACAAACACCTATGAGATGGCCAAGCAGAAAGATAGAACTAGTGGTAACTTCAAATAGGCCATTTACCAATTAAACCTTTCATATGTTGAACATCAACTTTTTCTATCCTCATAGTGAAGCAATGTGAAAAGTAATACTGACAAAAGGATTCTCTAAGCACTGAAGCCTCAGTTAACCAAACATCAGCTTCAGGTGCGACCTGTGTTTTAAGATGCAAACAGAACATTCAGCTGCAAGAGCTACTGTGACAAGTGAACACCAATGGCATGCAGCACTCCTGTGCAGCTCCTGGCTGTTCTTCCAGAGCTGACGCTCCTTTCCAACAGCCTCAGTTCCCTGAGGAGCTCCTGCAGACACCATGACAGTGCTGTCAGGCTGAACATGTGAGTCACACTGCATTTTAAATAGTTGAAAAACTGGTCTACAAAGCTCTTCAAAAAATGCTCCACAAAAAATAAGAACTTTGCCATCATTTCTCCAACAAACAGCAACTTACTGCTAATTCAACAGTTTTCTGACACAGGGACAGCATCCAAAGACCTTCCTGCATACGTTATACCTCCAAAACTTCATCACTGCTGTATTTACAATGCTCTGTAGGTATTCTTCAAGAAAATTCACTCCGCTCTTTCCAAAGTGTGGTCATGTTAATTCTTCATAATCGCCCAAGACAAAATTCACATAAAAAAACATAGCTATGAGAAATCTTAGTCATTAATTCACTCATAAGCACTTTATACAGCTACACTTACACTATTCCTGAGGTGCTTCACTTGGTATTAACAGGCTACAGAGAAAGCTTCAAGTGTCTGCAGAAAAAAAAAAATGGCTGAAGAACAGATGCAGTAAGCTTTAAAAATATGATAAATCTTCTGTTGTATGCTCTTATACAGTAGGCCAATAAAAACCTAATATTTTTTTCAGACCAAGGATGCATGGTGTAATAAAAAGGTCAAGGGTATATGATAAGTGAAAAGAATGTTTAAGAGCAATTTGTGTTACACGAGACAAATTGGACCACAGTAGTCCGTTACAGTCTTAAGGTCTAGGATTAAGGTGCCACATTTCACCTTGCAGACTGGTCAACTTAGGATATCATTAGAATGTTGCTAGAAAAGCAGTAAGTGTTAACTAGAGCTAAAGGTGTCACTGTATCTTATCTGCTGTGAAGGAGAAGATGAAATGGATTAGCTCTTCCACATACAATGATTTAAATGGGAGAAACTGAGTCAAATTAGTAAGAAACAGTTTCAATTTGAGAAATTCCACCTTCCACAAAAGTTTTGGGGAACCCCTGTAAGGAAGGCAGAAAACTCATCTGCTACACATCTCTACTCTTTGAAATTAGAACTTTTTGTTCCTAAAAAAAAAGCATCTGGAAGCAGTCATGAAATAGCTAAAGTGAGAAACCACTCCAGGTTCTGAACCTTCCTGGCTGTATACGTCGACCAAGAACATAAACCCTGAAACTGTTTGAAGGCAAGTCTAGAAAAGAAAAAACAGTTTCATTCAAACTCAGGTAAGGGTGTAGTAAAGCATTATAAATATCCATGAAAGAACTAGATATGGCTGATCTTAGTACTTCAGTTGTATCACTTAACGTTAGTTTGAAGGTGAACAGAAGAGAAAAACGGTAATTTTACTTGACTGGTTTACCCTATAGAGCAATATCAAGACTGTATATAATATAGCTCATCATTTCTGCTGATTAGCAGGAGAAAGACAATATGAAAAAGATCAGATACTCAGTATCTGAGGGTTAAGGAGGTCAGGAAGCAGAATGTAGGCTGCTGACCAGATACATAAGAGGACTGGAGCTTCACTGACACCTCTAGTTAATTAGGACACAGATTAAAAGGAATCAGTAACAAAAAACTTTTGTCCATTACCAGTTAACGAAAAAGGAAACACATAAAAGGAAAGATGACTGCATTAAAAGCAGTCCTTCCACTTCCACATCTTTCAGAAACATCATTATCCCAAAGCAGCAGGAAAAATCCTGTCTGCAAATATCTAAAACCTTTTGCTTTCAAACATCTGCTTTCCAGAGTACTGGCACTTGACGATCAGAGGCAGAAAGAGACTACAGGTGCATCTACTCTCCAAGCACTCAGCAAATGCAGCAGCATTCAATATCTGAGCATCAGTGGTCATTTTTACTTCTTCCTGAATTTTGTCTTGTCCACAGAAAGGCATCTTCCCCTACAGTATTCATCTTGTACAACCCAAACAGAATAATAACGTTGAAGAAAATCAGTAAATCC
This sequence comes from Pogoniulus pusillus, assembly GCF_015220805.1. Taxonomy (NCBI): domain Eukaryota; kingdom Metazoa; phylum Chordata; class Aves; order Piciformes; family Lybiidae; genus Pogoniulus; species Pogoniulus pusillus. The sequence goes on along the minus strand of NC_087277.1, from coordinate 14,433,700 downwards.
TCAAAGGATTTGCAGCTTTAGCTTTTCACTGTCAGTACATTATACCAAGATCACCCCAGCAGCAGTTGTTACAACAAATTTTCTTTTGGATTAAGTGCAAGAACAATTGGTTTACTGAAATGATTTCTAATCTTTTAGGTTTCCAATTATTTTGTCAAGAAATTCATCCTAAAAAAGGCCTATAAAACCCACCTATATAGGCCAAGATTTACCAACTACAAGAATTAAACTGACATTTGTTTGCTGCCTTGCAACTTTGTTCCTGTTGAGCTGATAGCTGAAGCCAAAAACCTGATAAACACATCAAAATAAGAAATGGAAGGCAGCCAGCAAAACAGCAACTGGAAATGGAGAATAGGAATGAAATCCATTTAACTTCCTAGTTTCTTATTAATATTACTCTGACAATAAGGTAAAGTGATAGAAAACAACAGCACAAAAGAACAAGTGATAAATATGACATTGTATTCAAGCAAATGAATATTTTAAGATAGGATAAACACAAAGAATTACATGTGCACTGCTCTGCCTTTGATACACTCAAAACTACAGCTTTCTCAGCTTAAAAATGGTTCAACATTTGATCTCTCCAGTTGATACTCTTGTTTGCTCCTTGTCATAAAAATGACAGCCCACATCTACTATATATCCATGCTACTGCCAGTTCAATAAACAGCCTAAGAATTTACTTCAGATTGAATGTCCAGAATTGCATCTCATTTTTGAATCAATGGTATCAAAAGGTGCAAAATCTACCAGTTCTTATATTTGAGTTAATCATCCACTGCCAAGGCACCATGCTTTAGTCTTTCATTTGCACATTTCTAGCTAGGCATTTCATCACCAGTTTAAAGAGCCTCTTAGCACCTTTATTTACCTCTGTGAAAATAGCATAACACTCAAACCACAGGTTAATGATCATTTTCACAAACCAGACTATCAAGAGGCCTACAGACAGTTTAAAAAACATTGAGAAGATGATGAAAAAACCCAAACATTAAGAAAATTAAACTGCTTAGTCCACGTGCCCTTATGGTTTTAGCTTAAAGCCATAGAAATAGGTATTTTCTAGTTAGCTGAATGTGTCACTTGAATGATACATTCAGCAATATATAGCTCTAAATTCCCAGAACTACCACCACACCCCACCATGCAGCAGCTTCCATTGCATAGCTGAGACATGCCTCCCCAGGCTTAGAATCACAGAATCAACCAGGTTGGAAGAGACCTCCAAGATCATCCAGTCCAACCTATCACCCAGTCCTATCCAGTCAACAGCACCAAGTGCCCCATCCAGTCTTCTCCTGAACACCGCCAGGGACTCCACCACCTCTTCTGAGGGAAGAGAATCACATTTTTGTCAAGATATTCCATTTGTCCTTTACCATTTTCCATTTGAAAAGCTATATTAATAATGTAAACATTAAGTTTGCAAGATTCCTGCATAGCTCAGCTAAGAACAGTCAGTCAATTCACTATAAAATATTAGGTGTGTCAGTTAGCAGTTAATCCTTTTAAAAAGGTTTTTTACTGAAATTGCTAAATACTAATTAAAAAGCCATGCAGTACCACACTGAATACTTTAGAGAGGCTACTCAATTCTGAACTTTGATACCAAATTCTTTCAAACCAAATTTAGATTCTTTTGTTTCTTAATTATACTTGAAAGCAGAGGTGGTGCAAAACTCAGGAGGGCAGAAAGGCCACATACATAGATTTTAACATGCAAGTTAACTCAAACAAGCCCCAGGCCAGAAGATCAGCCATTCAGTACTATGACCTTCTTTATGAATTCTCCAGTAAATAAGTACTCAGGAGGTTACAGTTTTAATTTGCATGGCTGGTGTCGAAAAGGATTGAAAGTGACAAACCATGTCAGTCTAAATTTGAAACCTTTAAATTCGATCTCTCTCATTGCCTGCCAAAGTAAGTGTGCAAGTGAATTAGAAGTCAGCTTTAGACTAAATGTGATCATTGGTGAGTGGCTGCAGGCTGGAGTCACGCTTCGGAGCAGATGAGCCTCAGGTGAAGTATGTATGATTATCTTCTGCTGCATTTCACAGCAGCCCTGTTAACATGACTGGAATATCTGATAAATCAGTTCCACAGCCTTTTTAAGAAATCAAGACTGGAATCTAACTGTTAAGTCCTATGACTTGGCCAATAAAATTTTGCTGCAGTAAAAGCAAAGAGCAACCATAAAAGCATGAACTTCTGAAGTGTTACTGAAAAAAGAAGGCTGAGAGGGCAATCTCTGAAACATCCCTGCTTCACTCTGAATCTTATTACTTTTCATGGTGTTTTAAGAACATAGAAAAAGATCCTAAGTCAGACTTCCCTGGTTTTATGGTGCCATCATCACACCACATCCATGCCATCACTAAGTTTCTGATCACACAACCTGTCAATTCCCATGAACATTTTCATAGACTGTTTTGAGTCTGATTACTAGAATACAACAGAAAAAAAATATTATTTCTGATTAATCTCTAAGAGAGCTTAATGACTTGTTGGTTGAAAAGAACTCTGAAGGATAAATTACAAAACTGTTTTATTCAATTTAATAGGATGCTCTGAATAATCATGATTTATTTGTTTTACAAAACACCTCCAGCCTTCACAGTGCTTTGACAGACACCAAGGACAGATTGCTTGAAAGAAGTGTTCATTTAATTGTGACTACAATAAGTAGTATAAGAGTTTGCAGTTCCACTACTTGTAACACCATTAGGGACAGCATCACATGTCTGTTCCATGCCATGAAACACCTGTGCTCAGAGGAAAATGGATGATACAGTAGCAAACATTTGTATTGCAGCATCTGTATGTAACTTCACAACATAATCGAGAACACCTTGTAGAACTGTGAAAAATGAGACTTCTATTCTTGAAAAACAAAAGAAAATCCTTTGCATCCCATGAAAGATTTATTCAAAATCAATAACATCTATAGAACCTTAATTTATTAAGTTCCTACTCTACCACTTTTACAATGGTTACCTGCTAAAACCCCAGCCAAACCAGATGGCTAATCTTTTCCACAATGCAGAAACACGCTATATCCATTCTGATATTTAGGGAGGTACTATTACTAGCCTGATTATTGAATTCCTACTCAAAACTGGATTGCAGAAACAGCAAGCATCTCTGTTGATCACTACTAGACATGTGACTCAGTAAAGCCATTCAATATAAAGCCTAGCACATACAGCCATCTACTGATAGGAAGGCTGCTTATTCCTGTACAGCCTGCAGTTTAAACAAAGCTTCAACAATTGAAGATACTACCTCAAATCTCCAAGTAGCTAAAATGATCATGTAAGGGAGAATTTGACTGTCCACAGATGTAAAAGTTATCTTTCAGCAGTCGCACTGGGATGAAGACTTCAAGTACCCTGACTGCAATCCCACACATTTAACACTACACAAATCAAACAAGCACCAGGTATCCGCTTTAATGTCTCCACTGTAACAAAACATCTTGTATCAATATGTTTTACTTACAGTTAGCTTCTCCTATCTCCAATTTCACATACTTTACCCAGAATCACAAATTACTTGTCAGAAATCAGGACTGGGTATAGAGGTGAATGAAGACAATGAAGATTAATTCTTCTCCTACAGATTTTTCTGTGTTTTTTACAGCACCACTTCTCCTGAACTATCTTTTAACCATCAACATTACACTTGCACATTTACCAACATTTACATACAATCCCAAGTACTAAGTCTTCAAAATAAAGGCCTCAAAAAAGCATTAAAAAGTTAAGCTGCTCAATGTCTTGCAATGATAGACAAAGAAACAGCCTAACTTTAGAACAAGCATCACTTTTCATTACCATGAGCATCTGAGAGTTGTAAATAGGAAAAACACAGGTACTGAATTCTTGCTTCTTCATAGAATATCATCTTGGCCAAGGTATTTCAAGAACTAATGAGATAATAATTGGACACAATGTTCCCAGTTCTCATTGTCTGATACCAGCTGCAAATTAACCCTACTGGCATCATCACCTTACGTCACGTATCATGTCCAATTCCAATCTGTAACTTTTAAACATTTACAGGTAATAATATGCTTTGCTTTTAGGATGACTTGCTGTCCATGTATACAAGTAAATCATCTTGAGAAAATGATAGTTTATTCTCCTGCTGTTCTAAAATTTAAGCAGCAGCTGAATGTTTCAATGACTATTTAAAGGAAAATTTAAGTGATTTGTCTGAAAGACACAGGCTATCAAACACTTGAGCAGTTTTCCAACAAGAAAAATCAGCACTTCAAGTATTATGTAGGAACAATTAATGATACTGCTCTTTAATGCTTTTAAAATGCATAAAACAAGGTTTTACTAGGACAAGAGAAGATGTCTCAATTCTGTAGTATGGAGTAGCAATACTGCCCAGGAAAGTAGTCCCATAGCACCTTAGTTCTCTTCACATCATTTTCAACCAAAAGGCTACCCTGGAACTATAAAAGCATCTCCAGCTCCACTTTTCTCCCCATATCATTTAAAATTACATAATTTGCATGTACTCAAATCATAATTTGTAATTGTAAGTATAATATGCAAATGTGTCCACTTCCATCTGACAACTATAATTAGCAGATTTTCAAAGTCTAGACACAGGACTTCCATAGAAACCAGATTCCAACATGGTTAGAAATTTCTTCATGATTGGGCTCGTTTGACAGAGCAGAACATGCTCCAATTTCTTCAACATCTCAGAAAGATTAATTTAACCATACAATTCTTAGAGCAATCCTGAGTTTCTGAAGTTGGCTGACCTACAGTATTTCGGTTTAAATAAATACAGATAGTAACTGTAATAATATTAAGACATCAAAATGCTATTACATAATTAAGCTGGTTATTTTAAGCACTTAAAACCTTCCCTAAGACATTCTCATACATACCTAGAAGCAGTCAAACTTAGAAACATTTCACTCTGAGTTGAAAAGCTAAACCCAGTTTAAACAAAAACACACAAGCTCACTACTCAAATGTCATCACAAGAACTCAGTGGTCCTGACATAAGTACAAGCCAGAACTATTACATACACATTTCCACAAGTATTTGAGCTAAGAACTGTAGAGAATTGTTAAAATTGAGAAGGAAAAGAATAGTCACTGATAAAGTTAGTGTCAGGTCTGCAGAATATCTTACATTTGCCACTTAGTCACTTCACATTATTTGTTCCTCAGGAAACTCTAGAGCTGCCAAAAATATCTGTTTTACATAGATATTACATAAATTTGCATTTTGAAGTACAGTTAATCAATTTGTAGTAATCTTGCCTTTTTTTAACCTGTCTCTAACATGGCAAACACTCAAATTTACTGCATGACTTCATTTTCAAAGAAAGCAAAAATATCTATAGATATAGTAGAACAAAGATGATGAAATCCATGTCCATCTGCATTCACTGTTTACTGGCTACGTTTTCAGAGCCAAAAGTGCACATGCAGATATCAAGTGTTACAAGATAAAGGCAGGCAGAAGTTTGTCTGTCCTCTAGTTTTATCTTCCAATTAGAACCTTGAAAAAAAAATCACAGTCCAAGAAAGCCACAAGCTTGATAACAGCCACGCAGCTGTACTTACTTCCATAAACACTGCATGTAAAACAATAAAGCACACATTCTGTAACTTCCAAAAATAATCAACATCCACATAAAAGAGTCTTCCTTCAGGAGCACCACCAATTTACAGTCTCAAATTCTCAGTCATCTAACTAAATTTTTTTTTTTTTTTCAATTATACCAAACAATACAAATCTCTCTATGAACCTATTTATTCCTTTGATCACTATCAACAGTGGCATTTTTCCAAATTCGAAGTTTGGAAAAACATGAAATAGATACTAAATACTCAAGGACACGCATCTGCAAACCACATGACATATGCATTCCACAGCTGAAACTGACAGCTTCTCCTAACTCCAGAATATTACAGGTAAGAGGTGATGATTCTTCTAACTTAGAGATAAGCATTTACCCTCCATTACATATCCAAAACTACAACAATGCATCAATAGAAGCCACACAGATTTAGATCTACCCCTGCTATAGGAAGTACCATAGCATAGCTTTGTAATCACTTCAACTAACACCAAAACCATTCCATGTGTCATTAAGTTATATTAGAATACCATCACTCATTTCACTTGACCATTCCAAGCACTGTGTTAAGTGCTTGTCTCTACAGAGCTATACTTGAAAGTCACCTGCCAATTACATAATCTTTCCAAAACACTGTAAATAACACAGAATCAGCTCTCGCTTCAGTACCAGGTAATTGAAACAAAGAGCTAGCATTTTAAAGCACATCTGACACGTCAGATGTAGAAGAGGTAGGAATCACTTATTACTTGGAGTTATATAATTGCAGAAGAAAACATGCTTCTGCTTTTCCAACAGATTCACCAAATGTACTGTTGGTTCCTTAATTTTTCAGTTACAGAGCCAAAAGTTCCAAGGAAAGGACACCGGTTGTAGGCTGCTTTTTAAAGGGCTCAAACACGTATAAACAATAATCTATTTCTTCCTGAGAAACAGTGTGAGAGCAGACTAGGAACATTTTTCGAGGTTTTTTTAATCAACTTGAAGCCCAAGCCGAGCGCGGAAGATCCAAGCTGTTCTACACAGCAATTTAACTTGGAATAATGCAGAATTCAAGCAGCGAGCGATCATGTCCTCGCTATTGTAAACACCACCTAAGAAAGAGAAGGAATCAGGGGAAGCAGCCCAGCGTTTGCCTCTGTCTGTTTGGGGAGATGTTCTGCCTGTTGGAAGGGCAGCCGGGAAGCCTCGCTGACCTCAGGCAGTGCCGGGGGTGCAGGCAGAGCCTTGGCTGTGCAGCGCCCGCCAGTACTGGGCTGAGCCCCGAACCCCTCCGCACAAGGGGAAGGGGGCAGGAGCCGGTAGACACCATTAGCCTAAACATAACAAAAGCCCACCGAGCACTGCGTAACGAAGAGAAAGCCCTGACTGAGCATCCTCGGCGGCCGCCACTAACTCTGGCTCGACCCCACCGCTCGCCCCTGCAGCACGACGAAGCCACCCCGCTCCGCCGTGCCCCGCTGGCCCTCACCTTGGTTGACCAGCCGCAGGGCGTGAGTGAAGGACGGGTCCAGCGAGTCCTTCTCCGCCATCAGCTCGGGCAGGTACTTCTCGTCCATGGCCACGGCCCGAAGCGGCAGCGGAGCCGGGGCGCCGGGTGCCCTCGCGGGGAAGGGGGCGACGGCGGCGCGAGTCCGAGTGCCAGACAGCAGTAAATCCCCGGAGGCAGCGCTTCCCCCTGGCCGCCTCCCGCCCGAGGCTGCGGGGACGCATCCAGAGGGAAGCGCCGCAAGCCCCCGGCCGGGAAGCGGGAGGAAAGGGGCGCGGGTCGGGGAAACGCGGAAAAATCCCTCTGCGGAAGCGCTCGAAGGGGGGAGGATGAGAAAGAGAAAAAGATGCGCCCCAGGAGGCGCGACCCAGACGGGACAAGAGCCTCAGCCTCCCGCGCACACGCGCGTAGCGGAAAAGAGAACAACAAGGCTGCTGGAGCAGACGCCGACCTACGCCTCCAGCAGCGCCCCACAGACTGAGCTGGCAGGGCGCTGGGCGCCAGGTTTAAATACCGCTGCTGTGGCCGTGCCCACAAGCCCACAAACCCCGCCCCGGCCCCATGGACCACGCCCAGGGCGGAGTCCCGCCTCCAGCTCCTCCCCAAGGGCGGTGATTACATGGCTCTCGGCGCTGTCGCTCCGCCTACTGAGCTGACGCCTTCCATTGGGTGGTGCAGCTTGTCACTCAGGGGCCAGCTGCAGCTTCTGATTGGCTTTCTGGGCGCTCTGCCCCACTCCGCTGCCGCTGTATAAAGTAGCCCTCGCGCGGGACGGGTTGGGTAGGGGAGTGGATCAGAGCTTGTTGTGCTATTGCGTGGCTCTCAGGAGTGATGTCTCCCTTTAAAGCCCTATTAGCGGACCCTCTCCCGGGAGGAGAGCTGGTGCTGCTCTTCTCTGGGAGCTCGCAGACATGGTGGCCGGCACCGGTCGTTCTTCGGGAACTCCCTGAGCAGCGCCCGTAGCTAGGCGAGGGCAGACGATCGCGACCATGTCGCGTATGAGCGGGGTTCAGGGCAACCGAGGCATCGTCCTGATCCATCCTGTCAAACCTCAGGGGCAGAGGGAACGAAGAAAGGCAAAATTTGTCTAAAGGGCCGCAGCACTCTCTTTGTCCCACGTTTTGTACTTCTGTCTCTAGTAATGCCAGGCACTTGGAGACACTGGCCAGGAAACGTTGTTTGCGATGAATTGCACCAGTGAACCCGTGTTAGCGGTTTTGTGATTCAGCAGCAGCCTCTTTTGCAGGGAATAGAAGCAAAGTTGAAAAGACCTTGCTCAAGCCTATTTTCCTACTTTTTTCAGTGAATACGCTTGGTATATTAGATCATTATTCACTCGGATCTGTAGCCGTGATGTGTTACATAGTTACATTTCATCAACGAGTCGGTGGTGACAAAAGCCCGCAGGCAGCAATACCAAGTTTTCCCTGTAACATAGCACAGGGGCAAAGCACGGGAAAAATTATTAAATTGCTGGAGCCAAAACCAATGCAAAGGTAACATTCTAAAGCAATATTTACAGGAAAAGATGATAAGAAATATTTAAGTGATAAACTACAGTGAAAAGTGCACTGTAAATATTCTTATCTACGTGAATCAAATAATTACATGTTTACTACTGTATTCAGAAAAAGGTCTGCAGCGTATCTCAGTCATATTCTTACAAGAGAAGGAGGAAAAAGAAATTAAAAACCTAGCCTAAGAAATCACTCAGAGCTTGGAGACAGAGGTTAAGGCTCCATTCTCAGAATTACATCTGCTTTTCCACTCTTAAAACAGATCGAACATGTATTAAGGTATCTCATTTCTTGTTGCATTTTATGGCCTGGAATACCTTTCAAAACAATGTCTGATATATTACAATATGAAATGTACTTGATTTACATTCTCTCTACCACCCTTCCAAATAAATCTTGACCCAGGATGAAGAGAAACAAATTCACAAAGCTGTATTCTAAAAATTCCCCTGCATGACATCAAGCTTGACAGGTACAACTGAAATATACACACAACTATAAGAAGTTGGTTTACAATGAATGTTTTATTTCAATCTTCCATATATGTCTTTTATATAAAACTACTGAAGTGGAGCCATCTGTTGTGAAACAGGCAGACGCATACAACTTTGACACAGAACAATATGTAGGAGTGTAATCTTTATTCACTGACCTGAAGCAAAATAATCTCTAGCTTTGCCAAAAATGTATTTAAATCTCTGCACAGCACACAAGACCTCAGAAAGAAAGATAGCTATAATTTTACAAAATTATATAAAGCACAACATACCTTGCTTGAAAAGAGTCACATTTTCCTTGGTAACTGATTTAATAAACATTTGTTGTCTCAAGAAACCACAGTATTCCCAAATTATACCAGTTCACTCTGGCTTACAATAGCGAAAGAACTGCTCAAAGTCAGAAGACTTGTTTCTCACCAGGTTTACAATAACTTAGGATTTGTAAAATTATCCACATTTTACCCTATTTTTCAAACTCAAACCGTCACAGAACAAGGTCAGTATATTGTTTTCTCCAGTAAGATTAGGTAGGATGTAATAAATCAAGAAGAGAGCAGATAAGATGGGGAATTTCTAGCCTTGAGCCATGGAAATCTTCCCAGCTGGGAAAAGCCTTAGTTCTTAACTGTCCAGGAATGGCAGGAATCATAGAATCAGTCAGGGCTGGAAGGGACCACAAGGATCATCTAGTTCCAACCTCCTTGCCATGGGCAGGGACACCCTACCCTAGAGCAGGCTGGCCAGAGACTCATCCAGACTGTCCTTAAACACCTCCAGGCATGGGGCCCCAACCACTTCCCTGGGCAACCCATTCCAGATTCTCACCACTCTCATGGTGAAGAACTTCCTCTTCACATCCAGTCTGAGTCTACTCACCTCCAGCTTTGCTCCACAACAGCCCCAACTCTTTCAGTCTGTCCTCATAGAAGAGCTGGTGCAACCTTCTGATCATCCTCTTAGCCCTTATCTGGACACACTCCAGCATCTCCACATCCCTCTTGTAATAGGAGCTCCAGAACTGGATGCAGTACTCCAGGTTGGCTCTCACCAGAGTGGAGTAGAGGAGGAGAATCACCTCCCTCTACCTGCTGGCCACACTTCTCCTGATGCAACCCAGGATCTGGTTGGCTTTCTGAGCTGCAAGTGCACACTGTTGGCTCATGTTGTTTCCTGTTCACCAGTGCCCCTAAGTCCCTCTATTCAGGGCTGCTGTCCAACCAGTCACTGTCCAGCCTGCATTTGTGCTTGGGATTGCCTCAAGCCAGATGCAGGACCTTGAGAAACCAACTTCTTAAGGATTCCTTGCCTTCTTGATTCTGAAATCTATACAAAGGTTTGAAAGCAGCTTGATCAAGGAACTGCCCAGTGTTAACTTTAGTGTTCATGAATGTCCTGAGACAAAACATCTAAAATTCACCATTTAAATGTGTTTACCACTAATCTCCAACAGTGAACTAATGAGGACTTTTTACACATGTCCACTCTGCTGTCAGTATGCAAGTGGTAGGTTCAGGAAGTTAATTTAGTAGGCGTACATCAGGCAGGAAACAATGCCAGACTAACATACTTTACTTCATTTAAAGCACCAGTTGCCTGACCTGACAGTTTGCCTGCCTGTTTATAAACAAACACAAAAAAATGTAGATACCCAGATTAGTATTCATATGTAACAGAAACATTAGGACAAGCTTTGTACTTCAAGCTTCACTCTCAGAAGTGACATTCACTTTCTTAATTCTTATCCCTTTTGACACAGCCAATCGGATATTTGGGGAGAGGCTGAAACTGAGCTGCATCCTCTTCCTGCTGTGTAGGTTCTGTACAACTTATTGCAAATACATTTTCCTTATTTGCAGGCTCAGCACAACAAGCAGTATTTACACCATTAAGTCTTTGTTCCTAGTACTGTAAGTAAACGTAAATATTTGTAATTTTGCTGATGTCACCACCCACTTTTTTTGATGTAACAAGTGATATTCCATTTACTCAGTGTTCATATGACTGACTGACCATAGCAGACTTTACATGGCTCTTGTGTAAAGATCTGCCTCTGACTTAACTCCAGATTCCTGATTTAAAGTTCAGACCACAACGTGCTGTTAAGGAATCATTATTTATTTGAGTCTTCAGCTCATTAACATGCAGAGCTGAAGACCTATAGAAGCAGAGTCTATTTTGGGAAATAGGTTGTCACAAATACCACATCTAGCAAATATGTCCTTGATGTGACTCACTGCATTTCTGATTAGCATGTTGCTAAGTGGGTGCTGGCTTCCTTGGTATACCAATGTATCACTTGCCAATTTCTCTTTGGCACATAAAAATTACCATTGCACTCCTTTCTCCACTATTCCTGTGGCTATATATATATATATTTTAACTTACACATGGGTTAAAGCATGAAAAAGTAGACAAGAGTATGCTGTCACATCAAAACATCCATCATGAATCATTTTCAAAAGCTTTGGATGCTTTCTTCTAAAAGTTCATGCCTCTTTTATACCTTTAGTGCCATAGCTCATCCCTAATGAAACTTTTTTTTTCATTACCAACTATATTAACTTTGGGGTTTTTTTTTGTTTTGTTTTGTCTTTGGATTTGGTTTCTCTTAAAATATTTGTTATGTTGCTTTCATATTCACTCTTTCTGTACATTTATCTCTGAGAGAACAAGATTTGCAGGATGAAAGTATCTTGTGCTAGGCTAAAAAAAGGCTTTTGGGTATGTAGGTTCTTTGCCACCATATTTGTAGTTACTACAATATAGCATAGTGTCACATGTGTCACATACCTGTTCATCCAATTCTTCTGTTTTATACTTTGCTATGTGGTATTAAGTATTAGAAATGGGTTGATAGGATCCACATGAAATTCAGTAAATGGAAGTGGAAAGTCCTATAAGAATATCCCCAGTCTGTGGTACATGCTGGGGGGCACCCAGGTTGCCGCAAAAGGACTTGATGGTGTTGATGGCCACCAGGTTGAACATAAGCCTGCAACACACCCTTGCAGCAAAGAGGTCTAATGGTATCCTGGTCTGTAGTAGGAAACACAGTTCTGGATTCCCCAGTGCAAGAGAGCCATGGACATACTGGATGGAGTTCAACAAAAGAGGTCAGAAAGATGATGCAGATGCATCTGTCCTATGAGGAAAGGTTGAGAGAGATGGGTCTGTTCATCCTGGAGAAGAGAAGGATTATTAGTGTATATAAATACCTGAAGGGAGGGTGTAAAGAAGATGGTGCACAGTGATAAGAGAGGAGGCAATGCAACACAAGCACAGATTTCCTGTGAGGATCAGGAAACACCGTGAGGGCAGCTGAATACCAGTGCACATTGCTGTTTTGGTTTCCACACATTGCCCAAGGAGGTATGGAGTCACCAATCCCTGTAGATACTCAAAAGCCGCCTGGATATGGTCTTGGACAGCTGGCAGCAAGTGGCCCTGCATAAGCAGGAGAGTTGGACCGGATGGCCTCCAGAGGTCCTGTCCAGACCTGAAGATTCTGTGTTAATAAATAAATAACTAACTTACTGACCTTGTGCATTTGTATTGTTTTATATTGTGTTGCAGTGTCAGCACTGAAAGATCCAAAGATTAATCAAGATTTTTGTGGAATCTGAACTGATTGTTTCATTTTTATTTTTCCTGTGTAGCCATATACGTGATGGGGGAAAAAAAAACCAACAGTATAACACCCACAAGAAAGTTCTGATAACCATAATTTTACATTAATGTGGTGTCACTCTTAATTTCTCCTTGTTACGTAGCAGCCAACAGCATTTTTATTTGAATGAGCCAAAACACTACAGCAGAACAAGTAGATGACTAAGTCTTTCATGTTACAGAAAACATCATCTGTGAAATCATTCAGACTGTGATCCCAACATCATTTTCATCCTGCCTTCTCCAGTTGCTCTAGATTTTTGCCAGTCTTAGTCATCTTCATTAAGTTTTTCAGCTCTTGTGAAAAGAGAATGTTTTTACTTGCTGTAAGCACTAGCTTTGGAAAGTTAGACACCTTTCTGTTCCTAGACATAACCAAAATTATTTACACCAATTTTCCATCAGGTATGGTTGATTTTTTTATTTCATCTCCTTGTATCTTCTTCCTGTGACATGGCTAATTTCAGACAATCCTTCCAGTATACAACCACACCTTCCTTAAATATGTCATGCACATACACCTTGATAATATGATGTACCTGTAGGCGCCATGACAAACTTTCTCTGCTCTGAAGTATGTTGTGATAATATAAGAGACTATTATAATTTTGTTTCAAATGATTTTACAGTTTTCTACCTCAATATTGGCTTTGAAGTTATTAAAAATCTGGCTTGATGGCCACACTACAAGAGTAGCTGTCAATGAGTCCATATCCAAGTGGAGGCCAGTGACAAGTGGAGTCCCTCAGGGATCAGTCCTGGGACCAGTCTAGTTCAACATCTTTGTCAGAGACATGGATGGAGGCATTGAGTGCATCCTCAGCAAGTTTGCTGATGACATCAAGCTGTGTGGTACAGCAAACATGCTGGAGGGCAGGGATGCCATCCAGAAGGACCTGGACAAGCTGGAGAGGTGGGCATAAGCCAACCTCATGAGGTTCAACAAGACCAAGTGCAGGGTCCTGCATCTGGGTCAGGGCAATCCCAAGCACAGATACAGGCTGGGCAGTGACTGGCTGGAGAGCATCACTGAGAAGAGGGACTTGGGGATGCTGGTGGATGAGAAGCTCAACATGAGCCAGCAGTGTGCACTTGCAGTCCGGAGGCCAACCAGATCCTGGGCTGCATCAGGAGAAGTGTGGCCAGCAGGTCGAGGGAGTTGATTCTCCTCCTCTACTCCACTCTGGTGAGACCCCACCTGGAGCACTGTACCCTGTTCTGGAGCCTCTATTGCAAGAAAGATACTGAGATGCTGGAGCATGTCCAGAGAAAGGCCACGAGGATGATCAGAGGGCTGGAGCACCTCTCCTATGAGGACAGACTGAAAGAGTTTGGGCTGTTGAGTCTGGAGAAGAGGAGATTCCGAGGTGACCTTCTTGTGGCCTTTTAGTATCTGATGGGGGCCTAAAAAAAAAAACTGGGGAAGGACTTGTTAGGCTCTCAGGCAGTGACAGGACTAGGGGTGATCCTTGTGGTCCCTTCCAACCCTGACTGATTGTATGGTTCTATGATTCTAGTCACAGAATCACAGATCATCCAACCTATCATTTTGACATTTTCCTTTGTTTGCTAATAGTCCCTCCATATAATTCTAATGAAGCACAACTTATCAATATGGTTAATGATCAAAATACATTTTCTCTTATGTCAGACTTGGATATGATAGCTTCTTTATTACTCCTTTCTTGATCCTGTACTGTAGCTGTAAGGAATGTTGCTAAAATCCTCTGCTTAGAGTTTTTGCTTGTTCTTTGCTTTCCTATGTTCCTGTGTAACCTGCTTATAGATGTGATTTCCTTAGTGCACTTCTTGACTGTCTTCTTTAGTGCTGGGCAGTCAACATGTGTTACAAAGCCTGATGCAACTGTTCCTCCCACATAGCTCTTTTATTGCTCTGGATGTGGGTGATACCAAATCCAGTACACTCTTGTCTTTGCTATACCTGTCTTCTTTCTGGTTACATCTCTTTTAACACATTGCAATGTGTGCTAACGAATGTTCTCTTTTGCTTTAGGACAGCTTTTTCCAGTGTGAAATGGTTTGTTACTGTTTTTTTTCTCTTAGCTCAAACCCATTAAAAGCTTGTCTTTCACAGACTGTCTTTCTTAACTACCAAGGCCTCATCAGCCATAACTTGTCAGTTGTCACAGTAAGACCTCGATGTGTCTCACAACATTTGTCTTTGGATGGTGATATTCTCTTAAAAAAAATCCCCAGAACTCAATTCAGAGTGATAATCTGTGTTTTCCTGTCTGCTTGCATGAGTTTAATGCTTTGAAAATACCCATCTCTTTCTTTGTTTTCTAGTAAAATGTGTGGCTCTTCAAAGCAAAGAATATTATGTACTCTAACCCTGAAAGCAATTTGCTGCATTAATATCTTCTGTCTAACACTGTTTCTGCAATGCTTCTTTTCTGATCTAGCCATGGTCCATTTCTTCCATTATTCTTCACAAAGGCTGTAAATAGTTTCTTTTGTTCTGATGATATATTAGAAAATGTTCAGACTGCTCAGATCCTCAAGTAAATAGTGATAACCAAAGTTACTATGTAATAGAGGTCATTCAGTGGTGGTAGTTTATTGCATTTGCTTTTAAACAGAGTTAACTCAGACAGTAATCATGAAGCAGTCTCATAAAAGGTATTTCTTAAGTTTATCTTAAGGGGAAGAGGGTTAACAGTAAAATGTCCATCTTTCTTTTGGAGAGGAAATTCTAGAAGATGGGGCTTTTTAGTCCAGAGGCTCACCTGGGCCCACTACTTTTGTAAGGATGAGCCAGAACATACTTCATGAAAACTTTCCAGACTATGATGAGACCAAAGTACACACAAACATAATGACGCTTTTAGGTCAATGCTCAAGAGTCTGCATATCTGAATTGAGACGATGAGGCAAGGCAGCAGATGCAGGAGAGCCCCAGAGGAAGTGCTGGGGATAAAAAACAAAAAGGCTTAAAGGACTCTAACTCATTCATCTTTTCTTTAGGAATGGGAGCATGCTCCTTCTGCACCTTCTACAGGCAGTAGATGAAAGAGAATGAGCTCACCGTGAAAGACAGCAAGACTCAGCTCCTGCTCAAAGTTTACAGTATGTGAAACATCGATTTTATAAGTGCTCCCATTCTGCCAGGCGCATGTCCTGCAACAGAAGGATCAAGCAGTGCAAAATGTTTTCAGTATTCTATGTTCTTGGTATCTTTTGTGACACAGAGAGTTAAGGGACAGAAACAGAATCATCAAACAGTTGCCACCAGAGAATTGTTCAGCTCACTAGTGTCTGCTGAAAAGGCTACTGTTTTAATGTGTAGCTCCAGATAATGTCATTTACACTTAAAACACAAAGTAGTTCTGTTTTCTTAGGCCCAGTGTTCTCATGCCACCTATCAATACCAGCTTCACACTTAAATGCTTATGTCAGTCTTACATATGAACCTCATTGAATAATTTTGTCATATAAAGCAGGTAGCAAACATATTGTTTTGAAAGATATTTCAGCTCTGTGTATATTGATCACTACTAGTAACAGAAAAAGGGACTGCCTGTGGTGGCAAGGCAGAGTTGTTCAGTTTCTGTATTTGTAAGTTTTGTCTCACAAGAAAATAAATTTTTTTAACCCATCACTCTTTAAGTTTAAATTCAGTTCTAATGGAACTTCTGATCTTTGTGGTTTGGTCTTATGTTTTGCAGTAAACTGTTTCCACACTTCACTTTGTCGAATTTTTTGCAATAAGCAAGCTAAATATTAGATCTTTAGGTTTAGCATTTCTTGCTTTAGACAATAAACAGCCTAGGCAAATTCCATTTTAGTAACAGGTTTCATTTCTAGGTTTTCATTTCTAGATTTTCTTTTATGTCAAGCATGATCTGTAATTTAAAGTGCCTGCTCTGCATGATGGTACTACATCTTGAGTTTGTTGTGATAATTATATGTTCTATAATAATTATATAAAGTATAGATCCATATATTTATTTCTGTGTTTGAGATAAAGTGGTCTGGATGGAAGTATCCATTAAATTTGTGTATCGAAATTCACTCTCCAATTAATTACCTCACTGTAGGAGGAAAACAATATTTATGTCATTGATCGTTGACATGCTGAGTGGTCACAGCATCAGGAAACATTACATGGTGATCAGGGGAGAGTTATTACAACAGTTGTCACAAACCCTCACACTACGTGTACAGTTATATGTGGTATTTTGTAAGCCATCTTACAATCTCCTTTACTGCATGCAGTTTTAGGAGTTTTTAAAGAGGTTAAGTAATTTGAAAATGTCAGCTTAAAAGACAAAAAACATTTTTACTTCCCCTGTTGAAAAAAAAACCCAACCAAACCAGCTTATAATGGCAAAGACTGTACTGATTTTTTTGTGAGAAAACAAACAGACAAACAAATCTGCAGAAGTATCAAATGGTTACATTTTAAATACCTGAGAACTAATAAATCCCAGGGGGAAGCACTCTGAAAGTAAGATTTGGCCATTGTATATTAGGAGATTGGCTTTTGAGAACTGAGCGATTCTAGAGGTTCTCTCAGATCTGTGAGTCCTAAATGTGATGTGGAAACAAGACAGACTGCATAAAACAGAGCAAGAGGAGTTGAGAGTTCCTGCTTTGGGGAATGGTAAAAAGAAATGTGGTTGTGAGATTAAAAAAAATGCCTTTGCTTTCTTGCTAAAAGATTTTAATTAAATGTAGTCTCCCTCCTTCACCCAATCATTTTCCTCAATAATTTGTGATATTGACTTAATGCAGTTCTGTGGCTTAAACTGAGGAATATATTTTTGTCAACAGCAAATTACTAAAAATCAATAGTTTGAATTTTATTGATGCACTGTCTTATTTCAGCAGTGAACAGGCATGAGTGTAAGCTAGGGTAAGAAATGCTTAGTAAGGTTTAAAATGTATCCAGGCACACATTTCCTTTAAAATAATATATCGATGGGCTAATACCTCAATTCTAAGTCTTATTCACAGGCCTCTGGGTAGAATTTATGTATTTATTTTTTTTTAATTAGTGGTGAATTAGAACATAATACTTCCCAAGGAAACTACTTCTGTTCTCTGAAGGAAAATGTTAAGTTTTATTGACTTCTGAAGACTTAACCTCTTATGCAGTTCAAGTGAAAGTGCAGTGCCTGAAAAATAGGATATGAATGGGTCTTTTAAATTACCTTGAGAAGCTAAGGATGCCTTTCTAGCATTAGTAGTCAGTAATTGATGCATTCAGCCTAAATCTCAACTTTGCTGCTGCAGCAGGTCTGAAAATGAATGTAACAATCCCAAAGAACAAATGAGTCCCTAGCTGTAAGTTTCTCAGCTACTGATTTTTTCATTCATTACTGTGATTTTTGTTTTTTTATGGTGTTTTACTGCAGATCTTGTGTTCCCATGATACAATATGCGGTTAAAATTATCTGACTTTGTATTTGTTTCTCAGTAAACAGAATGTGCTGCACAAATATGCCATATCTTTGATTGTGTTATAAAACAAATACAGTGTTCCAAATGACACAAATAATTAGGTTTTTAATATTCATTATTGTATCTTTTCTTTTTCTTACATTCATGATGGCATACATTATAGCTATAAGGATGATAATGTGCTCTCTTATGTTCTGTAGTGCATTACTTTGCCACAGCAAGATTAGGAAGCAATACTAAAAATAGCCAATCCTAAGTATACCCAGATACATTTCCATTTCACTTTTTCTATATTGCATAAATAGAACAGCTATAATTTTATACTAGTAACAGATCTAATTTGAGTAAAAACACTCCAGGTAGGCTGGGACAAATTAAAGCATAAAAGTGGGAACGTGTGAAAGAAACATATACTTTCATTTCAAGATTTATGGTATTCAGCTATAGCAATGTTAAAGCCTTTCTGGTTTGTTTGGTTTTTTTTTCCATGTGGAAGGAAATGCAAGTATTCAGATTTCCTTAACCAATGGGCCAATGGACAGCTGCAGCTGTATAAGAGGTTGGTTTAGCAGATGCTGCTGTCCTTTACATGCAGGAAAATAATGTGATTTATTATTGACAACACAGTCTTGCAGTTAGCTGTGTGATACAGAACTGAAGAAAACCAGAGTGAAACAGACCCCACAAGGTCATCTAATCCAACAGCTTCCCCCCACCAAAAAAAAAAAGTCCATAGGACACTAATATCTGCTGAACTGCCTTGCCAGAAAATTGCTTGCAATGCCCCTGGCAATGACCTTTTCTTATACCTACAGACATATTCTTTGATATAAAGCATTACTGGGATGGAAGTACACCACAACAGGGCTTACTGTAGGCCTTGAGCTTTTGCCCTAAAGCTGCAAGACAGTATATGTAACATTTATCCCACCTGTTCAGGTTAAGTGGGTTGTTCTTAATGCATACTACAACTTGTTTGTTAATATTCACCCACCCAACCAACGTGCACAATGATGTTACTCTTTTTGAATCTAAATCACTATACAAGTGTCTAGTTTGGTTTTCTTACATTAAATATAAAATATAAAACTAACTTCACCCCTCACTTTACTGTTTTCCGTTGTATGGATTCCTTTACAAATTAACTCAGAGATCATAGAAGATGCTGAATTGACACCACCCTGTCTATCTATATGTGCAATGAGGAAAATCTGTTGTGAAAGAGTCCACATGTTTTCCACTCCACTCTTCCAGTGTTGCAGTCTTCAACAGTTATGAAGATAGTAATAGTAATACTGTCTCCCAATTAACCCATTTTTTAGCTGAAAAGGTTAATGGCTAGTCTATTTTTTATTTAAAATCTACTGCAACAAAATTACTGCAGACTAATGATCCTCTACGTCTTACTAAATGTAAAGGC
Organism: Pogoniulus pusillus; assembly: GCF_015220805.1. Lineage (NCBI taxonomy): Eukaryota > Metazoa > Chordata > Aves > Piciformes > Lybiidae > Pogoniulus > Pogoniulus pusillus. The sequence goes on along the minus strand of NC_087277.1, from coordinate 14,414,064 downwards.
CAGAGGAAGGCACTTATGAAAGGTTAACATAAAAGGTATGGCCTTTTGAAGAATAAATTCTGATAAAATCTTCATAATTAAAGTGTTAATGCTTAGTGATTTTAGTTAGATTGCTACACGCTGCAATATAAGAGGGATGTTAAAATCCAGTCCCTGAGAAAGGTTCAAGAAGAAAGTTTGCTGTTATATGGGCCTTGAGAGCTATTGAAAAATAACTGCCTTGCAGTTATTTTTGGGAATTGTGGTTTCATGGCAAGTGGTTATTTTGGTAATTAAGCCTTATTAACACACTGGGAAAAGGGGATGAAGAACTGGTAATGTTTGATAAGACCTTATCATACCATTAAAGACAACACAGCACTAGCGAGAGACTGTTAGGGTATAATAAGGGTCCATAACCTTGTTTGTGGTACATTTGGTCTAGGTTATCTGGTGATTTTAGAGCCTGTGTTTTGATTTCTTTCTATAAAGAAGACAGATGCTTTTTATGAACATAATGTAGGGCAGTTTGGTTTGGGTTTCATTATTTGCTTCATAATAGAGTCTGTGAGCAACAGGCAATAAATCACCTGCTGAAATCTGTTAAGATAGGTTTGGGGGGTTTATAGTAGTAGTTGAAATCCTGAGTTTTATTACATTACTTCAATATTCAAAGAGGTAATACAGCTTTTGCTTATCCCCCTTTGTAATCTGTGTGACATAATCAATAGTTTTAATACACTGTAGAGTCAAGAGTTTCCTGCAAGCCGATGGTATAATGGTGCTGCAGGTAGGTGTTGCGGTACTGCTGGAGAATTTAGTTCCTGAGATCTGAATGACATATAATTTTGTAAAAAAAATAGACTTGCTGTTTAGTTTGTGGAGAAAAAGTCCATCTCTTACCTTCCAGAAACAGTCACCAGAACTGTGTGACATTTTTTTAGAAACTCTTAGTGAGTGAACCATTTTTGCCATCAATCTGAACTAACAATGGATATTTAATCCAAACCAGCTATTTCTAAACTTGATTTTGCATGAGCTCCAGCTGCAATTGCAGGTGCGTGTTATAAATCTATAGAGCTTCTGCTGTTCCACCTCTCCCTAAATAAATGGCACCTTGGGGAATCTCAAGTAGCACAGATACTGATTTGAGCCCTGGTAATTCTTGAACTTTTTTTCCCCTCCCATAATCTATCTTATGGAAAGTCACCTCTTTGACAATAATAGTTGGAATGCTTGGGATTTCTCATCTCAGTTAAGAAAACTAATATTGACTTCACACAGTATTTATTCTTTTGTAAATGACTGAGAAGTATCCAATGGCTGCATTCTGTTTCATTGATGTTAACCCCATCAAAATCTGAGGCTAGGTCTGCTCTGTAAGGGTAATGATAGTAAAAAATGTTTTGAGAATATAAATGCTTACTCCTCTGTGGCTTTATTAGTGTTTCTTTTTTTTTTTTTTTTATGTAGGAATTGAAGTTCTTCACAGAGCTTTTCATGTTCTGACAATGTTTAATGACTTTATGGTGCTTTGGTAATGTCTTAAAAATATTGAAAACAAGGTAGCATGAGAGCAGATGAAAATGAGTACCAGCATAACTGGTAATAGCTATGACCCCCATGTGTCAAAGGTTGTGCAGGTGTTTAACTTCAAGCATATGTGCAGACCTCTTATGATGGCCTCTAATGAGCACATTTATAATGGAGACAGGAAGCCACAGAAACTGTAGCCAAAATGAGCCCTCTGCATCTTCTCACTTTTTCGTGATTGTCTAAGTCTGTGGAGTGCTGTAATCACTTCTGTGGGCAAAGACATCCTGCAAGAACAGGCTTCTCTGCTTAGCCATTTTCTGTGGCAGTACTTCAATGAAGTAGGGCTCCTTCAGTACTAGCAACTTAGAGTACAGCTTTCTCACACCAGTGCTAAAGACAGATGGCTAAAGAGTCTTGGGTTTTTTAATGATTATTTCTCAGGTGCCTCATCCCAAGAAATGGAAGTCAATGCCTACCATATGTTTCTCTGCAATGCTGTGGGGAGAACTAGTTCCCTTGGAGATACAATCCAAAGACCCTTAGATTCGTTAGGGCATTGCTAGTACCTCAGCAGTTACCAGCAGTAATTTCTGAGCATGGGAGAAGTCTGGGGAAGTCCACTGCTTTTGTCTTCTGCAACTAAGACACCACAGGCAGTTCTGCAAAGTTTCTCAGAGTCCAGACTCAAAACCAGTTCATGAGGGAAGACCCCTACTCTGAAAGAATGGCAAAAGTCCTGTGCTAAAAATATTGTGATGCCCTCCTTGTACAAAATAACCTGCTGGTTTTAACACTTCATTAAAAATGCTTTTACGCAAGTGCCTAATGCCTTGACTTAAGAGTGTGGAGTCCTGGACTCTCAGCCTGTCTACAAGATGTATATTTTTTTTTCAAATGCATTGACTATTGAATGCAAAATACAGTAGCCTGTAGGTACATTCAAAATGTCCCCCTATGTGGAAAAGCAGGAGAGATTATTCATAGGGAGGGAGGAGAAGGGATGCAAAAGAGTGAACTCATAACTGATTAGAGCAGCTTTCTGAGAGAGAATAACCTTCCCAAGGCATGCAAGTTTGTTCTCAACAGTTTCTGGGTCATTATTGCAACTACTGGGCAATAATGATAGATGCTGCTGCAGCTGGGTTTTGATAAAGAAGCTACAAGTGCATGTTGGCAGCATTTGTCCTTTTAAGTATAACTCCACAGTGTTCTCAAAAGACATCTCCCAGACTGAGCGCAGTGACTCTTAGACATTGCTTTGTCTATTTTATGGATGCTGCCAGAACTCTTGCTTTGATCTCGTAGGGAAAGGCAGCAGAACTGCACCTGCCTGAATGAATTAAAGAAAATAAAAAACAATAATAAAAAAGAAAACAAGCCAACCATATTTGTATACAGAATGGAGTTAACATTAAAATATCCTTAGGTTGTTTTTTATATGCACTTTTTAATTGCTCATGACTATTCCTAAACCCTACAGCTAACTTAGTTATAAAATTGATTTTGATACCTAGTGAGTCCATTTTCTAATTATATAAAGAATGCAAAAAAAATCTCAAAATTGAACCTGCAGGGATGTAAACTTTCTTATTCCATTTGTTCTGCAGATAGAAACATGTAGAGATACAGCAACTTATGACATATCTCAGCATCTCCAAATTAACATTTTTTTTGTCATTATTTTCAGGAGATGGGGCAGAATAAAATGTTGGGGTTAAGTATTTGTATTGATAAAAAAAAAAAACACAACCATAGAGAGGAAAAGAATATACAGAGAAACCCTCAGAGCACTGTTTGTTACAACAGGACTTCTGCAGCAAGCAAACTGAATGAACAATCTGTGTGTATATAATTCATTTTATTTGAGGGAAGACATCAGGAAAAAGCAATGTACTGAAAAGTATTTCTGGTTGTGTTAAACTAAGAGAACCCATTGGGATGCCTTTGCCCATTTATCAATTCCCTTTGAGAAGTAAGCAAAGATCTATAAGCCTCTATGAATATGTACATTTCTAGTGTCTCTAGAACAACAGAATGGCATCATAATAGAGTTTAGAAACAGCTACATTTCTTTGTTGTTCTTGTGTTGCCTTTCTGCAGTTAAAAATGCTCATCTACATGATTTATAGCACATAACTAGGTACATGGTTTGTTTATGCATTCAAGTTTTCACCATCCTTTCTGGTTTGTCCTTTTCTATAAGAAAACATATAAATCTAATAAGTCTCCAAAGAGCACATTTTGAAACAATGTCTTCCTGGCCTATCTTTTAGCTCTACAGCAACTCCAGGGTGGAAGAAATGGACAGCAGCTTTCAGACAGTAAAGATAAGTGCTATTTTCTCCTCCTATTTTTTGTATGGAGAAAAGTCTATTTCTGTGCCCTGGTGCAAGCAAAGCTTTAGTGAGATTTAAGGTGATTTTCACAAATTGTGTCTCTGGTTTTGTTTTCATTGGTGTAAATCAGAAACAAAATTTTGCTGTAAATGAAATCAGATTAATGTTAGCACTTAGCAGATCAGGACAAACGTTGTCATCAACATGTGACTAGTGGTGTCCCCCAGGGATCAGTGCTGGGCCCAGTCCTGTTCAATATCTTTACTGATGATCTGGACCAGGGGATTGAGTCCAGCATCAGTAAGTTTGCAGATGACTCCAAGCTAGGAGCAGGTGTTGATCTGTTAGAGGGTAGGAGAGCCCTGCAGAGGGACTTTGACAGGCTGAATGGGTGGACAGAGACCAATAGGATGAGGTTTAACATGGCCAAGTGCAGAGTTCTGCACTTTGGCCACAACAACCCCAAGCAGCACTACAGGCTGGGGACAGAGTGGCTGGAGAGCAACCAGGAAGAAAGGGACCTGAGGGTACTGGTAGATAATAGGCTAAATATGAGCTATCAGTGTGCCCAGGTGGGCAGGAGAGCCAATGGCATCCTGGCCTGTACCAGGAAAAGTGTGGCCAGTAGGACAAAGGAGGTTATTCTTCCTCTGTACTCAGCACTGGTCAGGCCACACCTTGAGTACTGTGTCCAGTTCTGGGCCCCTCAATTCAAAAGAGATATTGAGGTACTGGAATGTGTCTAAAGAAGGGAAACAAGGCTGATGAGAGGCCTGGAACACAAACCCTATGAGCAGAGGCTGAGGGAGTTGAGGTTGTTTAGCGTGGAGAAGAGTGGGCTCAGGGATGATCTCATTGCTGTCTACAACTACCTGAAGGGAGGCTGTAGCCAGGTGGGGTTGATCTCTTCTCCCAGGCAACCAGCAACAGAACAAGGGGACACAGTCTCAAGTTGTGCCAGGGGAAGCATAGGATGGATGTTGGGAGAAAGTTCTTCCCAAAGAGTGATTGGCATTGCAATGGGCTGCCCTGGGAGGTGGTGGAGTCACCATCTCTGGAGGTGTTCAAGAAAAGGATGAGGCACTTAGTGCCATGGTCTAGTTGATTGGATAAGGCTGGGTGATAGTTTGGACTGGCTGATCATGGAGGTCTCTTCCAACCTGCTTGATTTTATGATTCTATGATTCTATTTCTAGAAATGTGTACATCCAAAATATGAAGTATAATTAATTATTAATTAAAGGCCTTCTACTAGGTTATGACATTGTACAGAATATGTATTAATTATGATTATTACTCTGTTCAGCTGCAAGAAGGTTGTAATTGTCACCCAATCAACTGTTGTTTATAGGCTTCCATTCCCAGCAACTTCTAGAAACAATATTTCTCTTCAAGACAAAGAATTTAAAAAAAAAAATCAATATAAACCAAAACAACAGAAAAAATCTACTAAACATTCTCAGCCCTGCACAAATTTACCTTCCTAGTAATGAAGGTAGAGAGTTTCATTCGGTCAAATTCCAGATTTCTCTGAAACTGTGTCCCCTGAATGGCTTAGTTTGTAGGGACAGCACTGAAAATACAATCTGCTGTATGTTCTCTGATGAGCTGCTGGTTGCAAATGGTTCAAGAAACCTGTCCTGGTTGCCCATAACCCCAGAGGCCTGAGGATAAGTGAACCTTTAGTTGTTTAATAGCATAAACGAAACTATTTCCTACCTACAGATTACCTCTGAAATGAAGGTTGGAGATGGCAACCTTTAAAAATGAACTTTTTCTAATATTATTAACTCTCATTAATAGGAGTGAAAACACACACCTATATCATCATCCCAAGTTCCTGAGTGGACTCTTTGGGATTCAGCATTTCTCCTCTAAACTGTAAGCAGTGGCAAGCTTTGTAACCATTGACTGTGTGAATCACAGGTCAGTCTGAATCCCACTTCTAACTTGATATCATAATTTCACACAAGTTATTTTTAATAAAAGTAGAAGCAAGCAGCCAGAGTATTAGCTGAATTTTTCATTTTTTTCTTTCTCTGTCTGGAGTATAACTACATAATTGCCCTTTGTTCTCTTTCTCCAGCAACAAGCAATAAATAAATACATCAAATGAACAGATTTTTGTCATTGTCCTGAAGCTTCTGGGTGTCTCATGCCTGAGGCATATAAACTTTACCTGTCCAACGTGCTGCATTTTCACAGAAGATAGCTGTAAGGACCTCTCTAAAGGATTTTATATGAGCCTCATTACAACAGTATCAAAGTGCATGACAGTCATAAATTGATTTATGTCTACAATACTGTGATAATTAGAGAGCTCATCTTTTATAGATGAAGATCCAAAGCACAGAAAATTTTCAGAAGGCAAGCTATGACAGAGCAGTGGAATAGATTTCAGTTAGCACCCTGTACACAAAACTGCCTTTCTTCTGGTGCCCTGACCTGTACGATCTGGCCTGGCTAAGTCTCCCTACGCTGTAGCACAACAGAGTGCAAGCCCGGTGTAAAGGCAGAGCTATTTAATGCCATTGGCTCAGGTTTCTGCTCCTATCTATCATCTCAGGTGACACCCTCTCCAAGGAGCAGAGCTATCAAACCTGGAGCTGATTTGCATTTTGCTAGCTTTGAGTGAAAACAAAATTAAAGCCACATGTTTCCATCTGCCTGAGCATACACTCTTGGCACAGATAGAAAGGCCAGGTGACACCTGATATTCCCACAGATTAACCCACTTGATTCACTTTAACATTAAAACATCTGCATTAAAGAGGGGCTTCAGTTGAGATATGGTTTGTGTTTCTCAATGTATTCTGTTTAGCAAGCTAAATAATTGAAAGTGTAGCGTGCTTTTAAATTGTTCACTTTGGATTCTTTGTATTTTAAGTGTTTCCTTACTTCATATTATGAACATTTTTATGGGTTGATTGTTTTTGGACAGTCAAGGGAGATGATATCACATTCATCAAGAATTAGAGGTGTCTGTATTTCTAGATTCAAGTGAAAAAGGACAAACATCCTGCGTATGAAATATTGTGGGGAACAGCAGAAAGGGAAATTGTTATACTCATGATCTACTTCAGGAATTAAATTGGACCAATAGAGATCATTATTTGAAATAGCTGTTTTCATGTGCTATTTTCATAACAAAATAGCAAAAATCTTGAATCATTCCATGTTTTTTTCCAAGTTTATAGCAGCTTAAAAAAATGCAGAAGACAAGAATACTAAGCAAAGCCTCTGTCTGTGGTACTGTACAAGTGATAGGATTGGGGTTTTCTTATGGAGTCATGGAATATGGCTGGGGATCTTGTCAGTGCTTATAAATATCTAAAGGGTGTGTTAAGGGGATGGGGCCAGACTCTTCACTGATGCCCAGTGATAGGATAAGGCTCAATGGGCACAAACTACAACACAAGCAGTTACATCTAAACATATGAAAAAAAGTATTTCCTTTGAGGGGATTCAAAGCACTGCAAAAAGCTGCCCAGAGAGGTTGTGGAGTCTCCTCTGGAGACTTTCAAAAACTGCCTGGACACATTCCTGTGCAATTTGCTCTAGGTTATCCATCTTTATCAGGGAGGTTGTACAAGATGATCTCTGAAAGTGCCTTCCAATCCCCACCATTTCATGTTTCTATGATTCTGTGAGTGCAGAGGTGAAAAGACCTGCAAAATTCTTCAAGTTACAAAAGAATTGTTAATTACAATTTAAATCAAACAAACAAACCCTTGAAAGTAAATAATCCGTGCCACATGGCTTTTGTTTCTTCTTTGGAGATTATAATCAAGGGGGTTGAGACAGTGGAATGTTAATAAAACACAAATTTCAAGACTTGAACAGCTGAGAGGAGACTCATTAAATCACCGCCTTCAGTTTCTTCTTTTGTATAGCAAATCACAGCTTTGAAAGATGAGTATTCACTCTATAGACATTCCTTAATTTCTAATCTACAAAGCAGCTCTTTCATAAGCACATAAACTTTGGATTTGTCCATCATAACCCTCTTTTTCATTCTGCCACTGTAGTGAAGGTAAGGATAGATGATGACATACCTTAAAAAACAAATACAAACCATTCTCGAGTAACTAGTAAAACTTGCACATCACTTTTCTTGCAATTAGTTCCAATACTATTCAAGGCTGGTACAGACACATCAGCTTTTAAATATCTATTGGTGCTGTATTTGCTGCACGTCGATGCTGTTGCTTGGGAGTTGACATGCACATGACACTGTCAGGCTGCGCTTCCGAGACCTGGACCAGCGTCTGCAGCAGCAGGGCAGCCTTTGATGGGGTACTTGCTGAGTGACGATGCTGCCTCCCGGTGGCTTCCTCCGTCATTCACTCTTGATGCCTTTAAACCTGTAACTTTTTTGGCTGAACTAAATCATGTTCTTTCTTTTGTATTTTGAATGCAAAATGCACACAAGTAAGCACTCTGGGTTTGTATACAATAGGACAGCTTCATCCCTATGTGCATTAACAGGATGGGTTTTTTCCTGACATTTTCATACGATGATTCTGCTACAGCTGTGGTAATTGAGACTCAGATTGAAAACCCCAACATGCTCTCAACTGTTTTCTTCTTACTCTGGCTTGGCAAGATTATTGAGGAAGGTACACAAAGCATTATATTCCTTAAGCTAAATGTGTGTCCAGAGCAATTTATTTTTCAGCATACTGAGCAATCTAACTGCTACCAACTTCTCATCATATTGCAGAAACTATGAGTCTGTGTCTTTCAACTTAATTATATGCATTAGCTTTTCTTTTCTGTGCTGATTGTGACCTTCCAAGAACACCCAGGTCCACTTGACCTGTCTTCACAAAGACTACAGAATCACTCAGACCTCAGAGAGATGACTAGCTCTTCAAAAGCTGTTAGAAGAAGGGTCATCCTTTCTAAAGTTCTGGGGACTCACACCAGCAGCTCCCGCTGTCACATTTATAGCTCACTTCTTTTTTTAACACTTCAGCAACTTAGTAAGTAGCTTAACATTTTAAAATGTGATCAAATTGTAGCCATACATCAGTATATGAGATGACATGTGGTTAAGACTATGCACAGGGTATACTTAATATGTAGGGGAACTTTCTTTGTAACTCCTGGAGAGTGAGATCTTGAATTTTAAAACCAAAATTAGTGCTTCAGAAAATTTCCAGAAGTTCATCTCAGAGGCACACGTTGGATGAGAAATGAAACCATTTACAAAGAGTGGTACAGAAGTCTCTGCTAGCCATTTCCCTTCACACTAAACATGGGAAGGAAGGGGAATGGATCTTGAATGACTGAATATGCACCAGCTTGCAAATTTCCTTGTCTTGGAAAAAAAAAAGCTTCTATTTTATCAGCCTATAGCCACTCTGTGTGGAGAAAGGCTTATCTTTTTGTAAAATAGTTACTGATTTTAGGTAACTATTTTAAGCATGGAAACCCAATACTCAAGCATCCTTGCCATCTTTTTCCACATGGAATTCTGTCCAAAAGTTAAACAAACAAACAAACCAAGCCCTATTTAGAAGACATCTGCAGAAGCAAGTAGAGATGTTGGAGGTTGGTCACTGTGTCTCAGAAACAGAAGAGCCCAATAGGACTGCTGACTTCATATATGACTCATGACTATACATCAACTGGTAATCATGGATTTACATATCAGAGACAGAGATGGAATGTAAGCTAGTGTGAATCTAAATGAGAAGCAGTCTCAGTGGAAGATGAGAGCTACCAGCACAGAAATGTAGGTGTCTACACTGTTTTGTCTCAAAGAACAGGGCAGGTGTCACTGTGCTGAAGCTATCAGGTAGTGAAGCTGGGTGCAGGCTCATTCTGACCTCTCTGTGTTGGTAGGTATGTATGCCCCTATACTGTGCAATAAAGCTGTTTTGATATTGCCAGAGGAGAACTCTTTGTACATTTTCTTTCACTGGAACAATCATCAATGACAATTTCCTGCAGTGTTAAGTACCCATAGTTATACAATGGTATTTATTTCATGTGTGCCTGCCACAAGACCTGATTCTCAACTACTTTATCTGTCCAGATTGCTGTGTGCCATGGTGGTATAAGACATGACAGCAAGAGCTGTTTTTCCAACTCTACTTTGCACTAGAAGAGAAAGGGAAAGACAGGTTCATCATGGGGCAGCCAACTAAAGGAATTAGATTCAAGTTTTCATTTAATATAGGAACAATATTAAAAAAAGAAGTTACAAATCTCACATCCTCAGGTTTCTTCCTACATCTGTATTTGTGTGGTTTCCTATTGCTGTGTTTGCTGCCATTGGATGGTCTTGTGTTGTACTCCATGAGATGTCCTAGCTAGTTAAGTTCCTTGGGAAAAAAAGAAATCCTTGTCATGCAGCAACTTTGTTAGACATTTTGTCTGTCTTGCACCTGCAATCTGTTAGTGCCCTGCAGAAAAGAACATATTGCCTGACAAGATAGTGCTGTTTAGTAAGTGGTTAAATCTTTCTGTGCTCCTGATAACATGGCTTTGAGGGAGATGAGAGGAGGATATTAAAAGCTTTCACTTACAGACGTATGCTGGAAGGACAATTTTGACACTGCTTTGGTAGCATGTAAAGGTTAAGTGTGAGAGAACAGTTGTGCATTACTGATTACACAATTCTGTTTGTGCAGAAAGGGTTTCTGATTCTCCTCAGAGCCTTTTTCAAGCAAGGCTGTCTTCCCCCCACCCCCACCCCAAGAGTGATCATTCTGGGTAAATGGAAATCATGAGTTTTCCTTCTTTTTGCTTTAGAACATCTGAGTCTCCAAGGCAGGATTTGGTTAAAATCTTCTTCCACTCTTGGCTCAAAAGCTTGGCAGCATGACTGTTATCAGTTTTTTCTGTCCTTTGCTAGTGTATTTGAACAGCAGGGATGCGGCAGCCCAGAATAGAGGACCTATAATGGCTCTGGACGTTCATGATGTTTATGACATATTGTCTGGAGTGCAGCAGAATTCTGGTAAGCATCTTAGGTTAAGAAAGATACATGCTGTAAGTCGAGCAATATTCTGTCCAAGAGACTGCTGTAAGTAAGAATCTTAAGGGCTACAAGCTTTCCTTTCTAAGCAGTTCCAAATTAATTTATGACACTGAGAGGGTCTGAGTGCTTGCTATGGCTTTCAGGGAGCTGATTGCTCACGTGGTTTAGTCTAGACTTTTTTCCTTCCTCTCTGCTCCATGTTTCTCTATTCTGTTTGCAAATGACAGCTCTGAGATGTGTAAAAGTGCCTGAAAGGCAAGAAGAGAATCTGGCTGCTGATGGCTAGAACAGACACTATGTCAGAGCAAGGAAGAAATTCTCTCAAGGTGCTGCTCCCAGAGCTGTCATTTACCAGAGGAAGGATTGTCTCATGCACACTGTCAGGAGGCAAATGGGCAGTGTATATGGAGAATAGTGAAAGAAACTCAGGGGAATGGGCAATGTTTCCAGTGAGAAAGGAATCATTTAACATGGCAACCTTCCTTAGACAAAATGACAACAAGAAAGCACAAAAGCAGAAAATGGTAAGAATCGGGGTGTGAAGAAACATATTTATAAGAGCAGAGAAAGAGGTGGACAGAGGGATGCAGAATAACTTTTACACAAAAAGGGGAATTAATGTAGCATTACACTGAAGATGTATGAAGGTAAATATTATATATATGTGCATATATGTAGATATAAAATGCACATGTTTTCTTAACACTGTCTATGAACTTCTGCTGCTGGTTTAAAATGCTTCTTATGGTCCTGTTGCATAGTTTAGAAAAAGTTATAAACCCCTTTGCTATGAGAGATAGGTGAGCTCTGTGCTTCTCAGCAGAGGGAATATTCCGTAGCGTTTTGATACAATTACCTTATTCTAGTTCCTCTGTAATTCCGTGAAGTGGATGTAGAGTCTTGGATAATTCAAGTGTATGAGTTAATAAATTACAGTTGGAGTATATCCAGTTACCATAATGGCTCTTAAATAATTAAACAAAGCAATCTTAAATAGGATATTGCTACACTGCTCTAACTAGAAAGGTGTCATCAGAGTTACTAAAAAGCTATCCCTTAAGATCCCATTCCGCTGTGTGTGTAGAGTACAATTAGTGGCTGCTTTGTAGGTCTGAAGGAATTGGGTATAAATCAAAGTCATAGAGTGCTCGTAGCGAATAGAGTAGAATTTAGCCCTGAGAGTTGTGTAGATTGTGGAAAATGTGGACTGGTCACTACTGCTGATGTGATAGAAGAAACACCTCGCTTTGCTGTGACTAGGCTGACATGCCTGTAGTCGCCTTCCATGTCACTGCAGGAGTTAACGTTTATAAAGCTCTTTCACGCTCTTCAAAGACAACATTACTTTTTACATCAACATCTGGAATAAAGATATAATTGGAAGATAGAGGTGGGTATTGACCATGCTTCAATCAGGCCTTGAAGTCCTGATGAAAGCAGAAAGCAATGCTCTCGTAATTAGTTCCGCAAACATCTGACAATTCACTCACACAAGTGAAGGACACAAGCTTAGTCGTTCGTTAAGACTCTTTCAGGAGCTAAATTTGTACCTGCTAGCAATGAGGTAAGAATGAGCTGACTGATCCTTTGTGCAGACCTCAATAGATATGGTTTGTTTTTTTAGAAACAGACACCTAGAACAAAAGGAAGAAAAGACCATTCTAATAAAATATATTCTCATCAATTTCCCTGCACATTAAAAGAAATGAATAGTGGTATAAGCAGAATTCTTTTCCATGGAAAACTAGAGGTACTCTCTGAAAGCTGAGTGAAGGTTGTAGAGCATATCAACAAAAGACTCCCTGGAAGAACTTTACTCAAAGGCTTTTTAGTGTCTGTGGCTTTTCAGATGTTCTCACAGCAGGTAGGCCATATATTGTGTTAGTTTCTTTGAGAAATTGCAGGAAAGCAGCTGGTGAAATACAAAGTGTCATCCAACACTTGTTTCATATACAGTAAAGCAGACCTGTAATGCAGGTTTCTATGATTTATCAATAAAGAGCCAAACCATATACTGGAGTTGCCTCTAGACAACTCACTCAGTGTTCTTTTCATAGTAATAACTTAGATTTATATAGTGCCTTCTATCCCCCAAAGATCCCAAAGCATTTTATGAACTCTTTTAAACACCCTTTTTTAGAGGAAAAAGAAGGCCCAAGAAGAAAATGTGACCAATGCTTGTGCAAGAAGCAATTGTCTGGCAAAATATGTGATGCTGTAATACAACAGTTTGGGATAGGAAGAGAAGGACAAAGGTGTCAGTCCAGAATGGCAGGTAGTATATAATGAAATACAATATGAATCAAAGTAATTTATCTAAGTTCCACTGGCACTGGAATCTAGCCATTATCCTACGGGACTTCACTTCCCTTAAGAGCGACACTTGTATTTTTTTAACCTATAATGTGAAATCAATCCAACAGTAAGTCTTGAAATACTTTGCTGTGTGCAGCTGCAGTGGGAGTGTATTTTTGTCACTGGTAGTTACACTACCATATTATCCAAAACACATCAGGTGCTGTTCAGTTGCTGTAGATATACTTCTGATACTGAAAAGAAAAATCAGGGAACAAGATAAGAAGGAAAGTGAGGGATGTATGAGAAATTACAAGAGAATCATAGAATCATAGAAGCAACCGAGTTGGAAGAGACTTCTAAGATCATCCAGTCCAGCCTATCACCCAGGCCTATCCACTCAACTAGACCATGGCACTAAGTGCTTCATCCAGTCTTTTCTTGACTCCACCACCTCCCTGGGCAGCCCATTCCAATGGCAAATCACTCTCTCTGGGAAGAACTTCCTCCTAACATCCAGACTATACTTCCCCCAACACAATTTGAGACTGCATCCCCTTGTTCTGTTGCTGGTTGTCTGGGAGAAGAGGTGATATTGCAGCTTGTTGTACTCCTTCTTTCAACACTTTGGATTTGTCTTGATCATCAAGCCTGATTTAAAGTTCTTATTTTCAAAAAAACCCAAGCTTTTCTGCTTTGTATCTACTGGGAGGTTGTTTTCACCTCTACTTCAATCCATATGAGTATGAGGATTGTATTCCTGCAGTCAGATTGGGTCCAAATCTGATTTTACTTGCATAGCATGTGTGGCTCCATGCAGCACAAAGCAGGACAGCCCTTGACATACTAGTTTGTTCGGTGTTTTGTTTGCTTTTAATAAATACTACGAACGTGTTGGAGCAGGCTGTGATCTTTTTTAATTCCTTTGCTTACCCTTTTGCGTTTTCAGAAGTCCTGGAGGGGATGCCTCTGGGAATCATTTATTTACAGGCAAGGAAAGAGAGGTTTATTGAGTAGTGAAAATATCATCTTGTTTTGTTGCTGTATTTTCCACTTTTATACTGAGAGATTAACCTGTACAAGAAAAGCACTTTAATGCAATATAACTGCTCTTTGAAGAGGGCCTGAAGAGATATCTATGTGGTATTTGTATGCTGTCTCAATTACCACTGCAAAATAGTTTGATGATTCAGCAATGGACCCTAACAGTGTCTTCAATAATTCGTTCCTGTTTAGAACTCTGAAGAAGAACCAAATCTATATTATTGCTTGGTCTGTTATTCCCTTTAGGTCACATATTTCAGTACAGAAAGTATGTATGTAATCTTCTTTGAGCTGGAAATGCAGATGAACAAGCCAGCAAGGCTAAACTGAATGGAAAGCCAAGAGCTATAACAATGCAAGCTGCTCTCCACAAGATACTTACAGGTAAGCATGACTGGTTTCCAGTTACATTAAAAACCAAAAGAAAAAATAACCTGTGGGAGATACACCTCTTGGAAGAACACAGTCAGCACTCTCAGCAGAAATGCAGCAAAGGAAATGCTTTACTTCAAATTGTTTGTGTAGTTACTGTGCAAAGCACATGTATAAATTTTCATTGTCTCCAAAGGCAAAAGCCCAGGAGTTAAAATAAGAGAAGAAACCAAGAGCAGACTTTGGAAAGGGCTGGTGCACTGTTTTGTGTGGGAGATGCCGTAAAGAAGAGTATTTTTTAACAGTGTCAGAAAGCACATCAGGGGAGTTGGTAGCAAGCGTCAGTCGCTCAAGAATACACGGCGAGCTGTTGTTGGGAATATTGTGACAAGTTATATGAAGCACCGAGGGATACTCCAGACTTTATCAAGAGTGAGGCAATCATTCCCACCGCCATAAAAGTATCTTGGCAGGCAAAGACTATAAATGTAATAAAAGAGGGGAGTGGGGGGAAATGTTGTCTGTGCCCATAAAAGAGGACAGTGATTGTGTAGTTATAGCGCTTCATAAAATCCTTCAAGTTACCAGGAAGGGAAAAAATCGGGTGAAAAGATGAGTAGAAAGCAACCCATTATGGTTTTGCTGGAAACTGATAGGGTGGATGAGGGAAAGTGTCTTTGAATCCTCATCCTTATTATATACTTTTCTACCAAAAGCAGCTACTGGCCACTGTCACAGGCAGGACTCAGCAAGATGGACCTTTTCTGTAATGAGATATGGATATGTTTTACATTTCTAGCTAAAATTAAAGACAGTAGTAAGACTGAGAGAAGCAAAATTACTTCATTAAATACATGACAGTGTTTTTACACAGTCTTACACAAAGAACTATACAAAGGACGGAGTGAAAGCTGTGAATTAGGTGACAATTCATCTCTAGATCTACTTTTTTCTCTCTGGAAAAAAAGAGCAACCAATACAGCAGCTTTTCTTGATATGCTTCAATAATTTTCCACACTGTTGTTACATAAAACTCTCCTTATTACAGGCTTCTTTTCTGACCTAAATGATCATAATCACAACTAACAAATGAATGATATAAACTGGTTCACCAACAATTGTTGGGGATAAAAATTAGATGAGTTCAAAAGCAACCTTTTGTCACCGTCCTTCACTTTCTCTGTGCTTTCTTGAAGAACTCTTTTAGACTAAACTATTAAAGCTCAATGTATCTTGTATATATCCCAAACTAACTGAGGTAATGCTGAAATACTTGTGTTTTACCCTACTGTTTTTTCAGGCTTTTTCTACTTCTGTAAGCTAGAACATGGTAATGGGTAAGAATTCAGGCCTGAAAATACGTGCCTTTGGAACAGGAGATTTCAGTTGTTTAGATAGAGTGGTTAATGAGGGCTGTGATAGCTCTCTGAAGATATGTAAAAGACTACTAATGACTGGTTCATTTATAAGTGATGAAGATCTCTCAAGATCAAAATATTTCAAAAATACAAGAAGTTGAGAGCTGTGAACTTTTAGGGAGCTTGGCAGTGATGCACTGTCATCGTCACTTGTCATACTCAACTTTTAATGCAATTATTTTTCATTTGGAACACCGTATAACACATTTAAGTTAGCTTCTGTCCTCTGCATCTCATTTCTGCTCTGCAAAGTCCAGCGGTTTTTGTGGCTACCATACATCATCGTTTTCTCAGTCACATATTATTTCTGCCTGAAATTTTGTGGAATTAGAAAATGTTGCACGATTCTGTGGACCTGCAATGTGTTCTATGTCCCTTCAGGCACAGGAGGACTCACAGGCTCCATTTCTTGGTTAGCCAACCCATTCAAGAGACTGCAAAACTGTTGTGCAAACATAGATCACCTGGACAACATCTGTGCAGCAGGTCTTATCCTTGCTCAGATGTCAGTCCAGCTCTGCATTTCTGTCTAGAAAACACTTATCAGAAACACTGTGGACCCCAGAGGTGAGCATTTGAAGTGTATGTGGCCCTCTCCATAACACCGTGTAATCTCTAGGCACAGAAATGCACAGTGAACAATAGAATAATAGCTTTATGTATAAACCTCTTTTCAGATTTTCACCTGATTCACACACATCAACACTTACTGAAATTTAATCACTTCAGTAAAAAAATATAAAAACCAAACTGGATATTTATATGCCTAGTTTCACTGGAGGCATTTTCTTCTGTTTTGTTGATGAATAAATACTTCATTGATTATCTGGAGCCTTGGACTTGGAGCAAAAGCCAAACAAATCTTACCACAGATGTTTATCTCAGTTGCTAGGAAATTTGGACATGAAGCACAGGCTTATACTACTTGTAAAGTAGTTTCTGGCTTGTATAAAAAATCTGTTCTATAAATATGGCTTTACTCTTTCTTAGTTTCTTCATAGAATACTCAATGCAATCATGAGAAATGATTCTCTCCTATTCTTTGCATTTAGCTCTCTCTTGCTCATGTGCAATGATTGGCATGACTACATTAACTCCAGCAATTGACAATCAAATCCACGATTTAAAAATGAATTCAAGTTACAGTGGACAGTATCAGTGTTTCAGGAGCTAGAGAAGCAGATGTTGGTTCATGACTTGAGAAGTATCAAGCATCTGTTACCTTCACTGAAGCAAAATTGTAAATGCTTGGCACCTCCCAGTACCCTGCTATTCTGAAATGTAGATTGTGATGAGAGGAGTGAAAACAGCAGTTTAACAGGAATATTTCTTCAGGGTTAAGTAAATAGAAAATTCATCAGCAGCTGAGTTGTGCTAAGATGGATGGAGCAGAATTCTTTCTACCAAAATGAAAATTTGAATATGCCACACAAGGATGAAAAGGATTTTGACCATTATGTCACTGTACAGATTCATATAGCTGTGAATAATAATGTCAAACCATTCCAATAACATGAATATTTATGTAATATTGGTCAGTAAGGAGTTGTGATTGACACGAGCAATTTACTCTAAATTATGCATATTGAAAACTAAATAAGCACTAAGATGCTGATTTCCAAACCTCCTTTTTTACTGTTTCTTTATCTCATTCAGGCCTACATTCTTTTGCACTGGTCACTGTACCTGTGAGGGCACAGACCAAACACTCACCTCCTATGGCTCCTCCAGTACAAGTTGTCTTCACAAGAGCAACAACTATGGAATTCCAGTCTGATTTAACCACACAAAAATAGATAAGATCCTAGATTGATAGTGGTGCAAACATTATTAATAGCAATAATAAAGCCAGTAAATAACTGAGGTACTAAAGTGTTAAACTATCCATTGTAATATCTGTTTCCATACATCAGACACATATTTGTTTTATTGCAGATTTACACAAGGGCCTGTTTTAAAATGAAAGTGTGAATGATTTTCACTTATCCAACAAAATACCCATTCTTGAGAATATCAAGATATATCACTTTCTCCATATTGCTCACTGCCCTAAAGCAATGAAGAGGACAAGAATTTAACTCATTCAGAGGGTCACAGAGTTCACATCTTTTGATTGTGGTTTGGCTCATGGTTACTGTGGCTTAAGATTTTTTTGAACAGTAGCCCATTGACTCCTGTTGAATTAATCCAGTATACCTAGAAGCAGAGTTCTGCGGTGCCTAGATCTCAGAGGTATGACTTTCTGTCTGATGTACTGGTTGAATTAAGCAGAAAGAGTGAGTTCTTAGAGTGAAGGTTCATGTGATCTGGTATAGTTGATTGTGCTCTGGCGGGGGGGGTGGACTGGATGATCTTTCAAGTTCCCTTCCAGCCCCTGATATTCTGTGATTCTGTGATGTAGTCTGATGAATCCACTAAGCATGTGAATCTTGACTAGCTTCCAGAGATGAGAGATCTCAACAAAGGTCTTCCAGAGAAATTTGCCTAGCTATTAAGAAACTAGAGCTCAAAACTCTGTCTCTAAGACTAGCCCCCATAATTGTTCTTTTGCAGAGGTAATGTGATGATGATTTACTCTTGTCTTTTCAAAAAGGAAGGAGCAGAATTGGCAGCATCACTGCTTTACCTTCAAGACAAATGGCTAGAAGCTCTTACCCACAAAGATCCTAGCCAAGACTTTTCTCATCCGTGCTCATTTCAAGAAAGCTACACCTATTTGTTTAAACATAATTCTAGCTACCAACAGGGAGAGAAATCCCTGGCCAGTGTAGTCTGCTTCCAGGAAAGAATGTGATGTGATTCACAGAAAATGTTGGCAGTGCCATCAGGTATTGCTGAAAATACACACATAACCTACAGCTTCCAGATAGCTGTTGGTATGCTGGTGACATGACCCTAACCGGATCAGGTGGGCTCATCAAAGTACTGTGAACCTACTTTGCTTACTCTTTTTGCCTTTTCACAACCCAGGTAGAAAGCAAGTGGTAAAGACATATCTGATTAATGAGGGCAATTCTGAGCATGTACAATGAGTTCAAGGTCAGGAAGAGAAACTTGCTTTGTGTGAGGTGTTTCAGTGGCAGCTATAAGCTGAGCCAAGCCTCATGTTACATTTACTCCTTCCACTTCTGTTTTACTGGACAACACTTTTCTGCCCTTTTCCACCCAGTCTGGCTCTAATTTGTCTTACACTAGTAGTCATTTAACTAGCAGTGACCTCTGTGAAGCCATAGCCTGTTTCCAGTGGTAAGAGCTGTTGCTCTCCCTAGTGCTATCAATTGCTCCAGTTTCCAAGGACACTACTACAAAAAAAGTCAGGAATATAGAGTTCTTTAAAAATATGGAATATATATTTTACTAGAAGGATCAAATTTTTAACTTAATTATCAAGAAGCATCTAATCCAGAATTTAAATTGCTTAGGGAGAATAACATGTGGTGTAGTTGATATGAGAAGGAGGTGATATAGACATGCCTTTCAAACTCTCAATCTCTGAGAAGTGAGAGGCAAGGGGACAATAACCCTCTTCAAACTGTGAAATACTAAAGACACACAAAAATTTTCCCTTGAAGATTTTATCTAAACTTCTACTTATTGGTGCTCGAGCATACTTAGTAAACAAGACCATATTTGTGACTTGATAAGCCTGATGAATTATAGGATGTGGAACCTTTTACCTTTCAATCTGTGGTGGAAAGTGAGTGCAAAGATCTCAGCCCTGTCTCTGGTGGTCAGATGTCCACCTGACTTGTTGGCCCCTGCAGTCCTTTGAGATGACAGAATGAGAGTTTACTTCTTCTTGAGGCATATTGCAGAATAAACAGTAGCATGCTTGTCAGCTCCTAAGAAAGATGTGTTTTTTTGCATTCCCTGTGCTTTTCCTGTTCTATGCAGAGGCTGAACAATGTATCACCTCTTATGAGAAATACATTCTGCCTTAAGACGCATTCCAGTTTGACTTAGTTGGTATTAGGGTTTGAGATTTTATCACCACAAAGGAAAGGTGACAAAGATACTTGTTCTTTATTCAACTTTCTTGGCTCACTTGTTCACCACTTTCTCTTACACTTTCCTTCACACTATTGTATAGGGGCATATCCAAGAGTGAAGTATTTTCATGGATCATGCGTTTTGCTGCCTAAATCTTATGCAGTCACACTAAAACAGATTATTCTGTTACAGAACAGTCCAGGAGGGACATTTTCCTTCATCTTTCTTGTGATCTTTGACACAATTAAAACAGAAAAAAAATAGAATTATTTTTCTTCATCAAAGTCATAAAATGGTTGAGGTTGAAAAGGAGCTTTGGATATCAAGCTGATTTCCCAGAACCATGTCTAAATGTCTTTTAAATATTCCAAGGCACAAAGACTGGACCACCTCACTGAGCACCTTGTTTCAGTGCTCACTGCCTCATAATACATTGTATCTGTAGGATACAATCTGTCTGGAATTGTCTTCATTTCCTATATCTGCTATTTTCATAAACTGCCTTAACAACACCTACTGCTGACTTCAACATTGGAAATGTGATGTTTATCATTTATAATGTCTGTTACTTTCATCCTTTTATAATCATCTCTCTCTTGATAAGCATATTTTCATGCAACAAAATCATAGGCTACTCATATTCTAGCAAGCCAAAAGTAACCAAGACCGTTGTCTGCACCTGAAGCTAATGTCCACACTTCTGAAGCCTGTTCCATATCAAGGTGTATACATCAAAACTTTCTCTTAGGAATGATCCTTGATCACCAGCTGTTCTTGGACATTGTTTAGGGGAGTGCTGGTTGGCATAGGCCAGCTAAATATGAGTCAGTAGTCTGCTCAAGTGACCAAGAAAGCCAATGGCATCCTGGCTTGTATTAAAAACATGGTGGCCAGCAGGAATGGGGAAGTGATCATCCCCTTGTACTCAGCACTAGTGAGGCCACACCTCAAGTACTGTGTTTGGTTCTGGGCCCCTCACTTTACAAAGGATATTGAGGTCTTGGAGCATGTCCAGAGAAGGGCAACAAAGCTCATGAGTAGCCTGGAACACCTGGCCTGTGAGTAGCATCTGAGGGAGCTGGGGTTGTTCAGTCTAGAGAAGAGGAGGCAGAGGGGAGAGCTATTTATGCAACTACCTGAAGAGAGGTTGGAGCAAGGAGGGGGCCAGCCTCTTCTCCTTGATGGCAAATGACAGGTCTAGAGGAAATGATTACAAGGTGCACCATGGGAGGTTTAA
The DNA here is from genome assembly GCF_015220805.1 of Pogoniulus pusillus. Lineage (NCBI taxonomy): Eukaryota > Metazoa > Chordata > Aves > Piciformes > Lybiidae > Pogoniulus > Pogoniulus pusillus. The sequence goes on along the minus strand of NC_087277.1, from coordinate 14,392,866 downwards.
GCTGGATAGTAGGAAATATTTCTTCACTGAAAGGGTTGCCAAACATTGGAACGATCTGCCCAGGGCAGTGGTGGTGTCACCACCCCTGGAGGTGCTGAAGTGGTGTGTGGACCTGGTACTTAGGGACATGGTTTAGTGTTGGCCTTTCAGTGCTGCCTTGAAGATTGGACTGAATGACCTTGAAGGTCTTTTCCAACCAGATATAGTCTATGTTTCTGGGGGAAAAAAAGATTCAGTGATTGAGCAGTGCACAGAGTGAACTGAACACGTGTGTCTAGGAATGTTCCCTGGCACTGTTTGATTTGCTGCATAGATCTAGCCATAAATTCTAGGTGAAAGGCACATTTGTGTGGATATTAGGTAAACAGGAAGAAACTTGTGTCCTTAGGAAGCACTTTCTCTGCTACTCTGAAAGTCTGTATCTTTTAAGTGGTTGTGAGAAATCAGCACAGGGGTAGCCTGTACTATGAGCATCACTGGGAGATTATAGGGAAGGGAGAGAAGTGCCAGTGTAAACCTGCCTAAATTTAACCTTATAGCTGAATTACATTGATTGATATTGAAGTAAGGCAGAGTTTCAGACAAATTAAGTGGAGAATTGCAGTGCAGAGGAATACTTCTCCCATTTCATGAAATGTTTTTATTTCCCTTGCAGGGCTTCAAAAGGGAAATAAGACATTCTTGCACACTGGGCTTTGAAGGTGAGCTGCTTTGTGAAAACTCCCTGCAGTGCTGTGTTGCTGAAGCCAACAGTTCGAAAAAGTAAGCTATGCTTTGTTATAACCTGTCATTTATGTGGCTGCAGAGGCTAAACACAAATCAAGCTGTATCTTGAGTTATAGCTCAAATCAAAACAAACAAAAAAAAAAAAAACAAACCAACAACTAAGCAACCAACCAGACAAAAATATTTGAAACAAACACAAATAAAAGTTCCACAATCTCAGCAGTTTCTCAGCTCCTGTATTCACTTTCAGGCCTTGCTCACAGTTGACTTCATGTGACCCAGATACTCTCTGATTTTTCCCTTTGTCCATCAGCTTAGAAGGTGAACAGGTCCTCCTCAAGGCCCAGGAAGGTTCTCAGTCTGGAATATTGGGGGCTAGGAGAAACTTGAAGGTTAGAAACTGATGTCTAGGGATGAGCACAACAACCCTACTAGGAATAGAAAGAGAAGTCTGGTTCATTGCTTACATTGCTCAAACATCTTTCAGCCATTCAGTCCAACAATGGCATCAGACTAATATTAGTGATCATGGGAAAATAACATGTTTTTTATTGCAGGGGCTGCTGGTTTTGTAGGTTTTACTCATCTTGTGTATCACTACAGAACTGATGTCACACATAGCATGCAAAATGGTTGCATTTCTTTCCAGTGCAAATCTCTGCACAGTGCTATTTGTTGTATGTGTTAGTGATGCAATCATTAACATCATGTTAAAAGAAGTTCCTTTAGGAATTATGTAAAAATGGTTTCACAGTATTGCAACTTGTATTGTTGCAACTGAACAGTATTGAACTTAGCTAATGTATATCTTCATTGCCTTTTGGAAATTGCTGTGAAATCACAAAGGTCTGTTGAAGTCAACAGGATATGCAAGGTCTTTTAATAACAAATTATTTTTTCTGGTGAATTAATTGGCTTTAGGTAAATGGCAAGTAAAGTAATGTAAATTATTGTTAGCCTAGAGTGTTATTCTAATATTACTAGTTTTACTGAAGTTTTCAGGATAGTCTGATCTCAGATACATTGGTGAGAATGCAGATAACTCTTGACTTAGAGCTAGCAAAGGTTTTCAATTTTTTCCTAATGTTTGGACCTCTTTTCCTTCTTGCTGGAATTTAAAATGCAGGTTTCATTTCCTGGTTTTCCAGATGGTGCTTTTGGTACACTCCACAAAAGTCAAACATACTTGTTTATTGGATACAGCCTTGGTGCAAGACATTTTTTGTTTTCCCTTTTACCATTCTGTGCTCTTTCTTCGGAGAAGAAACTGTGATGCAGTTGCACAGTTAATAGCTTTTTACTTTACTGTTGCTTTAAATAATCACTTTCTTTAAGAAGTTATTAAATGACCAACCAACCAAAACCAAAAAAAAACCCAAGAAAACAGCTTTGCTTTTTTGTTGGTTTTTTTTTCCCCCAAGATTTTATTGAAAAAGGATGAGAACAATGTAATTTCTAACACCATGGAATGATAGTCCTTCAATGTCTGTCTGCTAATAAAATCTAGGGGAAGTTTATTTTTCTCAGGTAGTCTTGTACGTGCATAAATAACAGGGTTTATAAACAAGTGTCACCCATATGGTCACCCATCTGGTGGTGAAGAATCCCAAGAGAGATACAAATTAGTGGGAGCACAGACATAAAGTAAGGATAAGCTACTAAGGCTGTTATTCATACAGTCTGCAAATGATAAATCCCACTATCACAATGACAACTGATTTGTTTTTTTCCTGAAGTGTCCTTCATCCTGAACAATCCTGCTGGTATTTTCCAAGGGGAATTATTATAAACATAATTAGATGCTGAATCTTTGATCTATGGGGAGATTTAAAATAAAAGAACTTTCTAAGAGAAAGTACAGAAATTAAGGGATGAACACCTACACTACCCTGTGACTGCAGGTCTGTCTCTGTTGGCTTAAATTCAGAGCCTTCCCCTTTACATGTGTAGAGTGCAGCAGAAGGAAGAAACTATACATATGGGAAGAGCTACCACAGGAACCACGTGCTCTGTGCTGTGAGTAGGTGCATCACATAAGGGCAGCAAGACCCAGAGGTCCCTTTTTTATTATCTCATATGCAATTACCTTTGTACCTTTGTACAACAGATACAGGAACAAGGTCTTGAGATCAGCATGAGCACTCTGCAAACACACATGCACCTTCTTCCCATAGTCTTGGTCATGGTAAGGCTTGAATTTAGAATTTGTTTAGTGTGTGTCTGCACTAATGATTGCCAGCATGTTTTGGGAGGATTGGCAGATATAGCTTGACAACCCTTTCTTAAACCTGTCTGCTTTTATATTTGGATTCTATTTGGATTGAGTGTTCCTAACAAGAAACTACATTGTGTAAGGAGCCACAGCAGAAGTGTTTTTAAACTGTTTTAAAGATGTCTCCAGAGTTATCTCAACAATGGTTTGGGTATTTTTTTCACTGACAACACCTAGGTGGCTGCGCGCTGAGCATAAATACTTTTGTCAGCTTTCTGCTCAGCACAGTAGTTGCCCCAAGTCTAGTTTTGTGGTAGGTTATTCTCTATGTCTCATGCCCAGAGTCCAGACACTAATCAAAGAATTCTGGATTCTGCCCAAAGGAAATCAGACCTCTAAATGTCATATATTAGCTCACAGGCATCAGAGTCTCTTACTGGATGGAGCTTAGGAAGCAAAAAGTACACTTCAGGGAATGAATAACTTTGGCATGGAAGCATTCATGTCCTTTTCAATGGCAAACGGAGAATACTGCCACTAATAATTTCTGCCAATTTTTATTACTTAAACAGTATTCAAATGTGATTTGAGGAAATTAACTAACTAAAAGCCTCTCGACTGAATATTTTGGAATACAGCATGATTAATCTTCCATCAAGATCTGAGAGAATTTCTGATGTGTACACTATTTTGATCAGTAGTCATGGGGAAGATGTTCAAAGGTCAAGACAGAAGAGGAATATGGAATTTATCTAGGGAAAAAATTGGAGTTTTCTATATAAGCAAATTAAATTTACATCAAACCTAAAGAGAGGTTAACATTATTTAAATCTGCTGTGCTGAAAAACAAATTACTGTAGAGTACACTATTCTACCACAGCGGTGCAACATGTGCAATAAAGATTAGGTAGCTCAAGCTATTATTGTAGATATATATGGTTACTGCAGAACTTTAGATCAGAGCTTTAGTTTTTGTAAGATATTCTGGATGCAGTTAGCTTATATCATCCAAATGTCTGCATTAAAAGAAGTTGTAGCAAATCACGATTCTCCTCTGATTAGTGACTATAAAAGCTGTAACGTTTCATTCCAAACATGCAGTTTTCAGGGGCTTGGAGTCAAATGTGATCACTTTACCAGCAAAAAGATATGTACTCTTTGCTTTTCCTTAGCTGTCAGAGCTGGTAACTCAGTTTGGGATATAGCAGTCAAACTGTGCTTTTCTCTGCTGGCACTTTACTGCCAGCAGTAACAATTCAATAACACCTCCATAACCCGATTGCCATTTGCTTGTCCCTGAAGTTACACCAAGAGAAAACTGCTCTGCAGAAAATGTCCTTGTAGAAATGGAAATTAGCATCATGTGGAGACAGTGGAACATGCCATGGAGACAGTGGAACATACCGTAAAGACAGCATGGGTAAAAATGTGACATCACCTTTATTGTCCGTAATGATACATGAGGATTAAAAAACATTAGAGTTGAGTGTATACAGTGGGTCTGGATACCAGGGCTGTATCTTGGGAAGATGACTCTAGAAGTCAGAGATGCTCAGCATGTAAGTATGTACCATAGACAACATGATCCTGTACACAGTACACAGGGCCAGACCCTTGATGAGTATGTCCATGTAGCACTTGCTGTGCAAAAGCCCAGATTTGACCATGACAGTGTGGTCACAGGCTTGATTTTGTAGAGATGAAAGCAGTGAAAGAAAAAAAAAAAAATCAAATTTTAAACCAAACTTATTTGATATGAAAATCGTTGATATGCAATGCTTATGGAGTTCCACAGCCACTTTGAAGAGTAGAAGAACAATGTAAATAGCTACCACAGAAAACTTATAGGACTAAAATTATATAGCAATATAGGCATAATGAGGCACTGAACTAAAAAGAAATCTGTGCCTGCACTGTTAAGATGAATGAAGGCTGTGGATCTGGGTGTCTAAATTGCATATTTTTTCTTATCAACCTGAATGACATCTAAAGATAGCTCTGCTGTTGCATTACTCGTATTTGATATTGCACTTCATATGATTTCTCATCTAAATGTGTTGCTGACTGTCATAACACAATTTCATTTGAGTTTTTAATTCTATTGACTTAAGCATGACTGTTTCATATTTGTGTGCAATAATTACACATTCTGACTGTGCCATTCTTGCTGTATTCTCCCTCAGAATTTACCTGAATGTATGAAGTGAGAGGTTTGGAGTTTAAAACTTCAGAAAATGAAAGAGTAATTGGTAGATGAAGAGAAATGCTTATGAGATAGACCAGTGACCCAGGTGGGGAAAAATCTGTGTGGGGTAAGAGGAGCACACTGACCTTGACAGTGTTTGCATGTTACATGTGTCATTTTTTGAGATACTTGGGTTTAACAATAAAGAAGCTGTTATTGCAGTCTGCTAAAGAAATGGTAAAAGAATCACAACAAATCTGCAGAGGAGGTGAGTCACCTCGAATGGCAGCCTCTACTGCTGGAATAAGAGACTCTTCTCCATAATAGCAAGAAACAAGCATTTTTCTGCTCAAAGGACTCATTTATGGGCAAGACATCAATGTAGTTCTTTAAAATATTGATTTTTCTCTGGGAAGCTGAGATAGCAAGGATGATATTAACTGACACAGCAGTAAAATCCTGAGATCATTTGAGCATTTACACTAGAAGCCTAATTGAAGGAGCCCAGTGTAAGGGCCATCTATGACCACAGAGGAGAGACGTAGGAGAGCACTTGAACTGCAATTTCCTGAAAAGAAACTTAGAGGTATGTTTAAAATGAAGTCTCCAAGCCTAAACACTCAACTATGAGAAGCTAGATGGGAGGGAGTAGTGGACAGTTAACTCATAACCTCTACACAGCTGTAAGGGTTATGGCAAAACCTGGGAAAAAGCAGGGAAATACCTTCAAAAGTCCTGGAGTATTAATATAATGTACATTCCCAAGTTTAGAGGGTATACTTACTGTCTTGTTCTGTCCTATTCTCTCCTAAAATATTCTGCTTATTTTAAAGAATTACTGCCTTAAGGATCCAAGGGATCCCCACCGTTGGCCCCTGAAATCTCTGACCTCCTATAGTTTGGCCACTTTCAGTCCAAAACTTTGAATGAGCAGTGTCATGGCAGATTGGTTTCTCTAACAATGCTAAGGAATTGTATTAAAAGCATTTTTAAACATCCCTATGTATAATGCAACCTGCATGTCCTTTAGCCATGTGCTTCCTAAATCCCCATAAAACTGTGACTGCACTGGTGTACCAGGGTTACCTTTGAGATAAACCATGACAACTGATATCCAGTGCATTGTGTTTATCCATGAACAAAGTGACCTTTACTTTTTGTTACAGCTTCAGCCATCTTGTGAGTGGTGGAAGCCGGGCTTACTGGTGTGTATTTCCCAGGACAAATCACTTAGAGGATCTGTTATTGTTTCTGCACTGCAGTCATAGTCTCACATAGAGATAAAAATGTCAAGACACGCACTGTAGAGGGACATCAACTATTATTTGACATCCCTATGTGGGGAATGCTGTGGGCATACAGTAGATTGACAACATGGCATATGCCCCCTAAAAAAATTAAGGAAAAGTGTAAATTTTCTTATTGATAACTTTAAAATTAACTTTGTTCACTCAAAACCTTTTGTTCTGCACCTTGCAATAAGTTATTCTACAAAGAGACTTCTTTCCATACCGTCTGACTCAGTGTTTCATTCAACTAAAATGTGATATTTATTTAAGAGACAAAAAATGCAGTTTATGATATGTTCACTGAGACAAGTCTTTAGCAGCATAAATCAATATGACTTCTTTGAAATTCATGGAGGTATATTAGTATGTCAGAAATTGATGTGACCATTACCTGCCATCTTCGTATATCTGTGTAAGGCCTATTTTGGTCACATACAAAATCTCATTTAAGGTCTCATTTCACTTAAGAATTTTAATAGTTGCCAAAATTTAAGCATGTCACTCAGTTGATTGCAGCAAGATTTATAGTGCATTTAAGCACCCTGCTGAACCATGATAAGGAACGTAAGTGAAGGCTATAAAGCATGATTTTAAATCGTGGAATATACCTATCAATGTACTTGAATACTCTGAAATGCATTTGCTCCTTTTACCCCAAAAAACAAAGTGAAAGGCAAAAAAACTTCTCTGCAGGGTCCCTGGTGAAGGATTTGTAAAGTCAGCAAATTCCTTGACTGTTTGCTTTGCAGTGCAGTACCTTCACTTTTCAGTTTCTTTGCCTGCAACACAGACCTGTTCTTTGCTGCTTGACCTCCTCTGTTTCTCTGTTTCTGTAAAAACTGCTCTTTTTTATAAAGCCCTTCTCCTCAAAGATTGTCAAGTGCTGTGGTTTCTATTTTCAGCTTGCAGTTAAAAGTGCTTTGTTATTTTCACCATCCTCCTTTCTCATGACTTTTACTCTGCGCAAATGCTATCAAATTCTTATCTCAAGAATCCTGGCAAAAACCTTCATCAAATTAGGCCAACTGAATGCAAGAACGAATCCTGTCATGTCCCTGATTGCGTTTAGAGCAATGTGCTGGAGGAACTGAAAAGTAAAAATATGTAAGAGATGCTCAAAAAAAAGCCAACACAGGTGAAGGACTTTTATAGCAGCGCAGCATTGTTCTCTCACTGTCCAATTCGCTAATAAGAGACCCCAAAAGCACCACAGGAAGATTTCAGTGTGATTCAACCACACCATTTGTTACTAAATGTTGAGCAATTTGAGAAAGACAGCTGTAACAAACCAAAAGACTTGAGTAAATGTGGACAGAAATATAATTACACATGTGGTAAATATGATTTCATAGTAAGTGCAGGTGCACATGGACAAATGGATGAACCAGGCCCTGAATGCATGACATAATTCCCTAGGGTTTTGTTTCCTTAGGAAGTGACTGAGAGATTGTTGATAGATTTTGCACCCAGGAGAATGAATCAGTTGTGCTGGACCTCTGTGTCCAGAAGATTCACCGATGCTCAGTAAGTCTTGTTCTGCCACTTTAGTCGTTGGATTTAATGCAGTGGAGAGAGTGGCAGTTGTCAAAAAGCTGTGCTTTGTCAAAATGTACCCTCTGGATGTCTTACCATTTCAATTATTAAAGGGCAATAGTAATTTTATAGGTTATCCAACTTATATTTGTTTTAAGTGTATTCTCTTTCCAACTATGTACTTCAATAAACAGGAGACAAAGTTGCCAACTGATCACCTATGATTCATCTTCCTTTCAAACTGCAGTTTAGAGTGCAGAGCATGCAGCAAGCCACAGAATCTTTCTTTTTCTAAAATAGGTTTGTTATGGTAGACATAAAAGATGGTGTGAGACAGTAACTGTGACATGGATGGGAATTAGGAAGCTCTAGATCCAGCTGTTGATCCTTCACTAGAATCTATCAAAAACCTTTAAACTTTTTCACTTCTCTCCACCTAACTGCTACCTGGGGGTGATGATTAACCCTTCCTTCCCCTCTTCTATTATGTCCTTCACTGTTGTTGCTCTGTTTTTCAGTAAATCTCTACAACAGCTCAATGAGCTTTGTTTTTTATTGATCACATCACCCACCAAATGATGCTAATTCTGTGTTACTACTTGCCTTTTGTATAATGAAAAAAAAGAAAGCTAACACTAATTTGTCCCTCAAATCCAGACCACAACTTTAAGACTACGCTTTCAGAAGATCTGCTTTTTGTATTATTCTCTCCCCTCCTGACTACCATTTTTATCCCCTGACATTTATGTGGTGTCAGCATTTCAGCCACAAAGTGCAGAAAAATATTTACACTGTTTGCCTCAATATCCTGCTCCCAGTTACAGCAGATGTGTTTGCATCGCTTTTCAATTCAGAGGTGTGAAAACAGATTCAAGTTATGCTAAAGGCTAGACTCAGCTTTCTGCTGAACAAATTACTCTCTGCTTGCTGACAATGGTAGATGCCTGTGAGTGCATGTTAGAATAGATTGGTATTAAGATTACAAGATTTATGGGGCAGTGAAGATGTCTTTTCTTCTGCTAGAACATGTCTGGATCAAACGGTCCCATTCATTCACATAACTGTAATAAGACCAGTGAGGAAACTCAAAGAGTACTCAGCTGCAGGCTATGCTGATTGGAAAAGGTTCGATTTTATATTTCCTTATTGCTGTTGCAAGTCAGTTAAAGTCATTTTTCTGAAGCTGAATCAATTGCAAAAACAACAACAACAAAAAAAGGTTATGGGAAAATATTTTGAATCTAGATTTGGGAGGGAAATCACTTCGAATTTTTGGGTTAGAATATTTACTATTGTTTAGGCTTTGTGATGTTGTTTTGATGTTATTTTAAATACATGAGAAAATGTTATTTATTTCTGCGGCTGGATGTGCTGGATATCTGTTTTCCTGGGGTAGGGGGTGTGGGGGATTGGAGTCTATTTACAATCTTCAGTGATTCCATAACTTCACATTTACTATATGTATATTGATCAAAATTAATTGTCCCTGTCTCCTGTTACAGTGAAGCCAACTGGTGCTCCGCAAATTGAAGTTCCTGTGGTTCATGATGTAAACCTGCTCCCAAATATGTTAATCTGCTAGAGGTGGGACACTTGAACTGTGAGTATTTTGAAAGACAGTAAATTGTCTTTTCTGGGGCTTCATAATTGCAGATGATGCTTCAGAAGGAGATTCTTTGCTGGATAAAGATTATAGACTCATAGCTTCACAGTACCATTTATATTGGAAAAGGTCAAGTACAACTATTAACCTGGAACTGCTGAGTCCACCAATAACTGTGTCCCTCAGCACCATATCTACACATCTGCTAAATTTCCAGGCATGGTGACTCCACCAGTTCCCTAGGCAGACTGTTCCATTTCTTGACAACCCTTTTTGATGACTTTTTCTTGGTAATATTCAAGCTAAACCTCCCCAAAGCAACTTTTCTCTCATCCTATCTCATTATCTGGGAGAACCTCCTTTCAGGTAGCTGTAGAGAGGAATGGTTTTCCCTTCAGCCTCTTTTCTCTCCAGACTAAACAAACACAGTTCCCTCAGATGCTGGTTAGAAGACTTCTTTCCTAGGTCCTTCACTTATTGATGTGCTCTGGCACCTCAATGTCTCTCTTGTAGTGAGAGGCCCAAACCTGAACTCATTATTCCTGATACAGGCCAGGATGCTAATGGCCTTCTTGTCCACCTGAGCACATATTGACTCAGGTTCAGTCATCTTTTGACCAGCACCCCTAGGCCCTTTTCTGCTTGGCAGCTTTCCAGCCACTCGATTATAAGGAAATTATAATGATATATAAAGAATTCATAATGAATTATAAAGAATTAAAAACTTACTGAAATAAGACATGTGACCATTCACCTTCCTGGCAAAAGCCTCTGGAAATCATAGAATCATAGAATTAACCAGGTTGGAAGAGACCTCCAAGATCATCCAGTCCAACCTAGCACCCAGCCCTATCCAGTCAACTAGACCATGGCACTATGTGCCTCATCCAGGCTTTTCTTGAACACCTCCAGGGACAGTGACGCCACCACCTCCCTGGGCAGCCCATTCCAATGCCAATCACTCTCTCTGCCAACAACTTCCTCCTAACATCCAGCCTAGACTTGCCCCAGCACAATTTGAGACTGTGTCCCCTTGTTCTATTGCTGGTTGCTTGGGAGAAGAGGCCACCTCCACCTGGCTACAGCCTCCCTTCAGGTAGCTGTAGACAGCAATGAGGTCATCCCTGAGCCTCCTCTTCTCCAGGCTAAACACCCCCAGCTCCCTCAGCCTCTCCTCATAGAGTTTGTGTTCCAGGCCTTACATCAGCTTCGTGCCCTTCTCTGGACACGCTCCAGCACCTCAACATCTCTCCTGAATTGAGGAGCCCAGAACTGGACACAGTACTCAAGGTGTGGCCTGACCAGCATTGAGTACAGAGGAAGAATAACCTCTCTTGTCCTACTGGCCACACTGTTCCTGATCCAGGCCAGAAGGCCACTGGCTCTCTTGGCCACCTGGGCACACTGATGGCTCATGTTCAGCTACTATCTACCTGTACCCCCAGGTCCCTTTCTTCCTGGCTGCTCTCCAGCCACTCTGTCCCCAGCCTGCAGAGCTGCTTGGGGTGATAGATGATAGATGGCTCATAGGCTGGCACAAATGCAATGGGCTGTCAGAGCCGTAAATTCCTCTGTTGTCTGTACACCCAGATTAAAGCCTCAGTGCTGTTCCTACAGTCCATGAACTAATAGCAAGCTCAGTACATCGTCAGGAAGAGCAAACAAACTGATACAAACTAAATTTGCTTAATTAATTAAATGCATGGCAGTGCTAAGAGAACTGAGTTCAAGGCCTTCAGAAAACATGAAGGGGGAAAACAGTATAGGGTTCCTTTCCAGAGGGAAAACAGACAAGGTTTAAAGAGAGACATCAAGAAAGAAAAATATTCTATATATAATGTGCATCTGCATTGAATGCTTCACATTTTTAACATAATCTGGATTTGTTATTGCTTGGAGGGTGGGCAGGGAAAAATCTGAAAAGGATATGTGCTAGATGAGAACAGAAAGCTTTGAAAGATTAAACCATGCAGTAGAGGGGAGAACATGCCCTTCAGTTTTGTTTTTTTCACTTTCAATAATGCAAGTGGCAGAAACACAAAGTGGCAGAGGAATGAACACTTTGGAAGGAAAATGCACAGTAATTACTTAGGCTTTGGAGGTTGCATGGAGATTTTTTGCAAACCCAAGTTCTGCAGTTCCACTGTTGTGACTCAAAGTGAAATTTATCTGTAAATATTAGTTATCCCAGCGTGGCAGTCACTATCACCTCCAATTCCTTAACTATGCTACCCTTAACCAGAAAGAGAAAATGCCCTTGACACTGCCTTGGCTTGGACAGATCCTGCAGAAATTCTTCAGGAAGAGAAATCCAAAGGGATCATATATTTGTTTCTGTTCATCATAATATTTCTGACAGCTTCTGCAACATTATTCTTTTCCATCAGAGGTGTCTGCCCTGTGGAGTGGAAGCAGCCCAGCACCTCCACAAGAGAACAACTATTCTGTCATGGACTCCAAGGCTTCTCACTTCTCCCGCTTACTCTATGACAGTCCTGCAGCTGGAATTGTGATGCCTCCAATAGACATAGAAAAGCAATAGAAAATCTGACTGCACTAATAATATCCCCTATTTCCCACAGGGCTTCTTTATATAACTTAACCCATCCTTTCATCTCTGCTCAGATTTCCTTTTTCATCCCATCACTCTTGCTTTGAATTGAGAGCAGATTCAGCCATAGAGTTGAACTATGGGCAAGCTGAAAGATCAGCAATAGAAACCTGGAACTCTGTTCTTCCACGTGATTGGGGAAGTTGTGAGCTCTTCCAGGCTGTTATCTCTGAAAGCTGGCCAATTTTCAACCTGGTTGTATGAAACATATTAATGAAATACTTCACATGGAGCTTATTTGGAAGAGTATTCTGACATACAGCTCTTCTCCCAGATCCACAAAGTGGTGAAATGGAAAAAGATGAAATCTATATTTAATGGATTAAAATGCCAACCAGTTTAAGCAGTTCCATGTCTAATGCAGCCAGCTCTCAACAGGATTTTCCATAAAACAATTGCTTTCACCCAACATTTATTTCTTGAATAAAGCCATAGGTGAGATCACTATTTTCATGCTGAGGTTTTTAGCAAACTGAAAATAGACAGAAATATTTGGACTTTCCACCAGGGCAGCAAGACATAATTTATTAACAAGAACAAAGCAGGACAGAAAGAAATTGTACGTGTATATCTTTAAATTAAGGGGATTACTGTAATGGGACATCTGGTACTTTAAAGTACGGATTGCAATATCACTATGCTGGACCATTTTAATCCCCATAAGTGAATGCTCCCTTCCAGCTTCCCTTCCTGTATTAGTTATTCTCCTGCTTTCCGTCCTTGTATATGGGAAGAACAAATCCAAGGACAAAATGTTGAGAAGCAATTTGATTTTGTAGACATTTTGTCAAGCTCTATCCCCTGAACTTCTGCGGATGTGGAAGAGGAAAGAGGCTATGCTGTATGGCTTAATCACATGCTTTAACATCTCAGCTTCAGTTCAACACGACACGACTTCAGGCAGACCCAGAATTTCGTATGGGAGCAGTTAAATAACTGAGAACATCTAAAGCAGAGCAGAACAAAATCAGGCAGCGAGGGGTAAATGCTTACAGGCAGGTCAAATCTACAGAAGAAAGAAAAAGGCAAAACTGTGTCTTCTACATAACAAAGGCAATGTGCTTGTGATGAAGGCTGGCTAGATTTATACCTGGTTTGCATGGGAGATAACAATTATTTCCACTGTAATCCTGGATAATTCCTCAGTGTAATTATCAGCCTCACCAAAGTGGCTGGAGATCTGGGAAATCCAGATAGTTGCTAGCCTCTGGAGCAGAGTAGCATTTTGCCGCCTTCTTCTCTTTTTTTCAAATCTGTTATTTCAAAAAGCAGATGAGTCCCTATTTTAATTTTAAACAAGACTCTTCAGAACAGATAAATGATCTCATTCTGAGCTGTGTTTTGAAAAAAAAAAAAGTTTAAAGTTTTATTACAAAAAGGACAGATTCATCATACTGATTACTATGTTTATTCCTAAACATTGTTTCTGTTAAACATGCATTTGCTGTTTAAGAGAACAACCATCTGTGAATTTCTGAATTTCATTAAACAGATGATAAGTGTTTATTGATAATGATTTCATTAAACAAATGCTAGCATTTTGTTTTCCACAGGGTTAATACTTCATATACAAGAATTATCAGAAACCACTACAGACTTAAACAATTTGTGAGCTGGAAATAGTCCCAAAACATTATCATTTGTTTAGTCAATTCAGATTAATTAAGAAAACACAGGTTACACATCTTAATTATTATTAAAATTTCCTCTGAAATTAAACTTGGTATAAACAGTGTGGGGTTTGTAACTTTTGCAATTTAATTTGGCTAGCACTGCTTTTTACATCAGTTTGTGTGACCATGAATTTCTTGTAAACACAGCTGTTCTCTCACAAGTATTGAAAGGAAAGACTTCTTTATATCTTTCAGTGAAAGGTTTCAGCAGAAAGGCTTCCAAACAGTCTGAAAGTCATTTTGATGCACATTTTGAAACCAAAGAAACACTTTGCCTTTACTTATTGTAGTTTTTAAGATGGCAAAAAGGCTCCGACTCGTCAAATCAGTGATACTAAGTGAGCAAAGCCAAAGGTGGGCACTGACAGACTAAGTGCCATAGTGGACTCCCACTGCAGAGCGAATGCTGACAAAGAACATCAGCCAACATACAGAAATGAGAACCTTGAAGGCTTGAACAGTTTTCTACTGGTTGCTCTTGCTCACATTTGCAAAATCCATTCCTCTGATGTGCCATAATGTAGCTACTGCCAGCAGGAATGGCAGTTTGAGATGACCTTTGTTCCCTTCCTTTGACTTCCAGCCCTTCTATCATTTGCAAAAGCCTGAGATGGAAATATTTACATGCCCTTGTACTTTTCCTTGCACTGCCCTCCTGGGAGCACACCTCTAAGAGGAACGGATGAGAATAGCTGATTTGTTTTTGTTTGTTTGTTTTTATTTGCATGTTTCCAGGATTTCCAGCTGATTTCATCTTTACTCCCAGTTTATAGCACATTTTTTTTGCTGTCAGCCAGTAGTACATGACCCTGCATTCAGGACAAGTGACTATTACCTCATTTCTACTGTGGCATAACTCAGAAAAAGCACTGCTTCTCTGGAGCTACCCAATTTTGATCCCTGGTTGTCTCAACCTCAGGTCAGTGGAGGATTTCAGTAGCCATTTTATGCTGTATTCAGTAATTAAGATATTAATCATATCTCTAAAGGAAGTCTGGTGAACATTCCTTACAGCTTCTCTTTGGTATGATATCTCCCTGATGGAGTGCAGTTGGGTACCAGTTTCCCTTAGCTCAATCTCTTCCCACTTTACAGGTGTTCTGCTGGTGTTCTCCCACGTGGCACTGTGTCTAATGCCCTGGTTAAATTCAGACAGATTTCATCTCCTGTGTTTCCTTTGTCTGGGCCATCAGTTATGCTATCGAAGAGAGGTATCTGATTATTCAAACATTATCAGTCCTTGGTAACCTGTTTAGCATTTTATCTCATTTTCTGTTTACCCCATGTAACTAACATTCCTTAATATTTTTTTTATATTTCATTATTTTTCATCTGCTGAAATATTTAAGCCAAAATTTGTTCCAGTCATTTGCTTTTCCCCTCACTTGACAATGCATTGTCCTCCAGGTGTCCTGGAACAAACCCTTCCTTGTCTTTCAGCACTTCTACATCTGGCAGACCTCTTGAAGGCTGGAGAAGGGGTGACCCAACCTGGGCACCTGACTTTTTTTCCACCTCAGGGATGGAACTTTCCTTTTCTAGAACTTCTGATCATTCATTTGACCTGTGCTTAGTACCTAAAGGGCAAAAAACAGCTTGGAGAAATAGTTTACCTAGTGTTGACCAGGAGTAAGAGCTCTTTACAATTCTCTGTGTAGCTGTAGAGGAACACTGTGCTATTTTTCTTTCTGTAAGCAGGCCATTCTTTACATCCAGTCGAAGCAGCTGCAAACAGCATTTTGACTGTGAAAGCACAGAGGACTTCCCAGACTTAGATGAAAGTAGTTGAGGTTTATATAATTCTTGTTTGAATTCATTATACATGCATGGATACATGAATCTTGCAAGAACTTTTCTAACTATGTATTTTGGTGCCTAAGGAATACCATTCTGCAGAGATAAAAGCCCCAAACCAGCAGACCCTTATATCAGAAATTCTTATCTAATTTCCAACATTTATAGAAGGATAATTACCTTCCTCCTCTCATCTTCCACTGTTTTAACAAGGAGTCAGATAAATTTGTTTTATTCTTGCACAGGATGTAGGAAAAATTTTGAGATCCAGTTAATCCTGGCTGGTAATTCCAGTTCCCTCACTGGCTCATACTGGGATTCTAATCAGGTCATTTCTGTTGGCATGTTCAAGAGCCTTTGACAGGCTAGCTGGCTTCATTTCTGAATGCCTAACATGAGAAAGTAAGAACTCGGTTTCAGTGATCCCAAACCATCTTACTGTCAGGTCAAAGAGGTAGAGTCAAGAGGATGTCAGTCTCCTGGCTGCCAGCTTTTGTCCACTGTGGGATGTACTGTTCAGAAACCCTTGGTGTACATGGACACTAACTAACAGTACTAGTAGAAGCGATATGATACACTGTTGTCTGTAGCATTACAATTTACCATACTTTTACAGGTAGATGCACGGAGAAAACATAGGATACTTCTACTCCATGGGAGCCTGAATCAGTCCCTCATATTTTCTACCAGACCTGGAAACATTTGGCTCTTGCAAATAATCTTTAATCAGATAGGTCACACTGTTAACGTCAATGGCTCCTTCTGTGAATAAGGACTACTCAGCAGGCTAAGCATTTGCTGGACTGATTTCTAAGCCTTAAAATGCTCAGAAGAAAAAAAAGAAAAGAAAACATAAAATGCTTCTGTATAAATACTTGGTTCTGTACTTCAAATTTCACTACAGAGTGAAATTTTATTGCTAGTTGTCATTCATTAGAAAAAGAGAGTTAAAAAAAAAAGAGAGAGAAATATAAGCAGGACCCAGATGGCATTGTGCTTTTTACATAATTGCAGAATACTCATGTTACAGGCAATTTTCATTATGTACTAATCAAACTTGTGTAATCCTGTCACTGTGCTGTCAGTATGATTATCACATCTGTTTAACAAAAAGTTGTATAACAATCGTAAAGAACAATAGACAAATTAATGGCTGTTTCAACGGAGACACTGAAGTGAGAAAGGTCCTGCTGCAAATGTAGTTCTCAGCATGCAAGAAGTCAGGATGAATTGTAGCATTGATGTGAAGCACTCCAGAGAAAAGCAAGTGGTATGACAACAATCAGACAAGATCACAGGAGCAGTTAAGCCAGCTAGCAAAGACTTTACCACGCCTCTTGTGAAAATCTGAAAGTAGCATTCAGAACCTGCTGCGTTTCCTTTCTTTGCCAAGCAGAGAACAATAACACTTGAGAGCATCTTTGTTATATGTGGTTTGGTGAAGAATTTCTGGGACATAAAGAAAGAATCAAAATATAACAGGAGCATTAAGAAAGAAGCAGTCTTCTTGCAGCATCCCAGAAAAAGACATCACAGATTTAGCATCACAGGCTGTGCAGGGAGGAAAGGAGACTCACAATTCAAACTTTGCAATGGCTGCAGAAACCAGGATTGAAACTGCCAAGTGCTGCCCTAGGATTAGTGTGCCACAAGGCAGAGACAGTGTAGATGGCTGCAGAACTGATAGTTATGATCAGCACACAAACCTGCTCCAGTCACCCTCAAATCAAGAAAAGCAGTTATGGCTACAGCCTGCAAAACCTACGTGAAGACCTTGCCTTGAATCTTGCTGGCTATCTGCAGGCTACAGTGACCATCATTGAAATCTGACATTTGGTAGGGGTAACCTTTTGGAGAAGTAATGATAGCTGTCACTTTGCTTACACCATAGGACTTTGTAACAACTGGTCAGAACAGTCTCCAGCTTCAAATCTTCATTTTTCAGCCAATCTACTTCAAAGATCTGAAGTAAACACCCTGGGGAAGGAGATTCTCAGTGTTCCCTTGGTAGATGGGAAAGAGCAGATCCTTGGAGCTCTCTGTGCAGATGAAGCAATGGAAGGCAACTCTGCTAGCTTAATAACTGCAAAAGCATAGAAGCTACTTGTCTTTGGTTTCAGCTTGACACTGCCTGTGAGTGACTACTGCCTTCAGGGCAGAAGTTTTGGCTGGAAGAAATCAATCACATCACTCCTTTGCATACTGATGGCTTTCAGATTCAGTTCACTTTAACCATGCTAGTCTTATAAACCAGAGAAGGCTAGGTGGCCTTAAAACACCAGCATGCCTTTTTAAGCATACATGAACACATTCATCTCTTGTATAATCCCCAAGGCATCTAATTGCTACCTGATGACTTCCACATGCTGCTCAGGTCCTTAGCTATAGAGGAAGACCTGAAGTAGAATTTTCAAAGGCTTTTTCTTGTGAGCACAGATGAAATCTTACAGAAGAAATACCTGGAGCCCAGTCAGTGTCTGTTTTCTAATGTGGTCATGGCACTGATTTATGATACATGAGGCGTGAATTCAGTCTTTTATTCTACAGAGATCTTTGAACCCACACTCCAGGCAAGGAGCCAGCCACAAGGCTACCAGATGCTTTGGTGCTAATTTCTTATCTTTTGGGTTTGGTTCCACTCCAAACTTTTAGGAATTAATATTTTTATAGTGCAACTAAGTGGTCTAAATATTTGTGTATAGATCTGGGCTTTATTTTTTTTTTTTTCTAGGCCATGATCATTTTGTTATTTTTGTTAACTAAAAACTGGTGCAGGAAAGTGCATGGATATTATCTGGAGAGCTCTGACGACTTCCATAAACTCTTTCACTGATTCTTTGGCAGCTTTTGGACAGTCCTGTGCTTTGTTGTTCACATGCTTTTAAATGGCAGAGTACAAGAGCATGAAGATCTCTTCTGAAGGCAATGATTTTGTATAAAATCTGAGATGTTGCCTACTATAGGTTATTCTGAAACTCTCCAAAGTGAATATTCTCAATGACTCCTGAACTTGAAATTTGGATACAGGAGAAGACTGGCAATATATAGAGATTAAAAACAAACAAACAAACAAACAAAAACTCCCACCAGCCCTCCCAAAATGAGAAATCTCTACAGATTACAAAGTCTACATTAAGAGTTTATACATGAAGTCAGAAAAGAATACCATGGCAACAAAGAACAAAACAAGATCAAGCTATTCATTATAAAAATCATATGCTATCTGTATTGCTTGCTTTATAATCTCTCTTTTTGCTCTCTCTTACAGATTTGTTGTAGAGAATCTCAGTTCAAGCACTGGCTAACTGCTATATTCCCCCCCGATACAAAAGCCCTTAACTTATAGGAAAATCTGACTGAGCAAATATATTCTACATGTAAGCAAAACAAAGTACTGCTTTTTAACATAGAGCATTGGACATATAAACAAGCAAATAGAAAGCATTTAATCCATAACCAATGACAAAATGAACACTTGAAGCTAAGGGGTCAACAGTGTGCAAAGAATTTGAAGAGTTGCTGCAAGATACTAGCACCTTCCTCTAAACATGCTGCTTCTGTTTTCTCACCTCTCTCTTATGTCACAGCCATGTGCTAATTCTCATGTGTGGGGCATCTCTAGTCTACTGCTTTTTTACTCAGAGCAACCTCAATCTTAGAAGTCTTTAAACTCTTTGCTGCACATTAAAGTGACTGTTATTGAAATCTTATTTTGCTCTATATTTCTTCTCTCTACACTTCCTAGAAGTGCTGTCTCTCCTCACATACACAGTTCTGTTGAGCTTCTGAAACAAAATGGACAAAATACAGTCCATAAGTGAGCTAGACCCTAGTTAATAAGGATTTTCCAGGACAACATCCTAGGAAATCCTGCCTATCTGCCTGAAATTCCATAAGGATCTGGATCTCCTAATAGTCCTGTCCCATACTTGTTATCTGAGTGCGATGTCTAGGATTGCCTGACACAAGTCAGAGAAGTGCTACCGGCACCTCTGTTCTGGCATCAGAATCCCATTCCTATAGTGGAATTCACCTCACCTAATTTGATATCTGTAGTTGAAGTTAGTTGCCTGTTCAGTGGAGATCCAATTTATAGTCAACAACATTTAGGGCACGATTCACTGGACCAAATGTTAGCATTGTTTCTTTTACAAGTTAGGACCCCAACTTGTATATATGGACTAAACTCTGTGAATCTCACCCTGTCCATGAATGAGGCAGTGAAGTGTCCATATGGTTTTAGGTGATTGATTTGGATTTTTTAGCACAGCCTTGCAAACTTTGCAACAGAGGAATTGTCTTCAGCACAGACACTATTCTGGTGGACTCTGTTAGATGATATACTCAGTTGGATGATACACTCAGTAATCTATAAAACTCTGGCAAATCTGTTAAACTCAGGCCAGTTCTCACAGATGAAAATACTCCCTAGCATGGCCACCCACTTCTTCAGAAGCATGGATGAGACAGCTTTGTGCTTGCATCTGCAGATCTTGATTCTTTGTAAACTGAGTGTGCACGGTGGGGAAATGGAAGGGATGCGCGACACATTTAATATGTCCTGCACACTGATATATAACTGTTCTTCAAAGCTTCAAATTAGCTGATGACTTCTCAATATAAGGAAAATAGCAATGACAAAATGATCAGGCTGTTTTCACAGTCTCTGATTGTTTTTTCCCAAGTTAGAAGAGAGGCACATGGATAGGAAGTTTCATATTATAGTTAGGAAACTCTGTATTCTTTCTCCTATTTTTTTTTTAACTTTCATTTTTCCAATTATTTTGATTAAACTTTCTCTCATGCTCTTATTTTTTTCTTGGACATCTAAGAGGTCTTTAAAAAAAATAATTGCAGCTGATGATAGGACAAAGAATTGCTGTGAGTTTTATTGGCTTCTTTTTTTTCTCTAGAAGTTACAGCTGTAGGACTTTAAACATTACATAAAACACCAAAATGACTCTGAAATGGTGTAATAATATAACATAAAAAAATGCTGTCCTAAATTAAAATTTATATCTATTCTTGCCTCTGTGTGCTGATCCATTTTTAAAGCACTTGCAAGATTTGTTGTTATTTTGAGGCTAGAGAGTAGACTCCAGCACTCTTGTGGAATGACATACTGTATTCCTACTGGTTGATAAAAGGAACAGAAAAGGAATTAAGTTCTGTCACAAAAATAAGCAATAAAAATAATCTCTTCCTGGGGAAAATGCAAGGTCAGTTAGTTACACTGCTCAAAGTGAACACTTCCTCCCACTTTCTGTTTTATTGAAAAAAAAATTGGCCAATCCTGCTGTTTCGAGATAGTTCTATTAGATCCTAGGTTGTCTATGGAGTGCAAGTATCAGCTCTTCTCAGGGTTCACATCTCTAACGATGTCCTAAAGCCAGATGTTTTTAAAAGACATTGAAGTCATAGCCTGTCTATTATATTTTCTCCAGTGTAAATGCTGCAAGAGGGCTGAAACCCTAGAGCTAGGACCATTCCTCAGTATAAATTGCAGTAAAATTTCCTTTTTAGCTGTGTCTTACTTATAAACAATGCAACGAGTGTGTGTCACAGCCCGTAGAAAGGCAAGGGTAAGAGAAAACAGTAGAGCAGGAGGAAGGGTGTTAAATTCAGACTGATTATCTACTTAGTAAATTAGCGTCAGATTTACAGAACGAGAGAGATACAAACAGCCAAAGATTCTTGGCTTCTGGACAGTCCTTGTAATTTGTCACAGGAAGCACAGATGGGAGGCACTTTTGAATCAAGAGACTTTTGCGAAGGACTCGAAAGAGGGATGTTCTTTAGTAGTCATTCCTGAGCTGCAGGTTAAACATAAAGAGTTTGTTGAAAAGCATAAAAGGGGTTCTGTAGGAGAGTGGCATGATCAGGAGAGACCTGGGAAGGAGGGAGGTCATGAAAATGTGCAAGGGCAAGTGCAACTATTTTTGTACAGATAAAGATGCGGAAGTAACCTTTATCTATTGTCAATGACTCACTGAGAAATTCTGAAGGGACTCAAGAAAATAGGTATAGTGCCTATAAAAAGCTAACAGTGTATCAGAGATGAGATTTAAGAGTAGGGTAGCAATGAAGAGGCCAGGGGTGAACTCTAGACTAACACTCTTTCTGCAGTGCATGTGGAAAAGATGGTGTGAGTAAGAGGCTAAAACAACCTATTTTGCTTCAGCTACACTTAGTTTCTAGAAAGCAGGGAAATCTCACCAATATTTGTAGAAGAGTGTCCAGGGATACACCAAATTCCTTTCTTTCCCCTCCTCCTCTGTGAGTTTAAATAGGAGAAGAAGGCACGAAAACTGCTTTCCCCGCCCTGCCCTGTGGGCTTGAAGGGGGAACAGCAAAAGACACCTTTCTGCACGTGGGCTGACCTGCGTGGAAGCCCATGCTGGAATTGGGCTGGTGGTTGGCTGGGGTTTGGCACCCAATATAAAATGGTAAATGGACACTTTGTCTAGAAAAGGATAAATAGAGCAAAGGGGAATGGGAAAAAGTCCTCGCCTTGAGAGGTCCCTCCTTAAAGGATCCCACTTTGAGAGTTTCCCATCTTGAAAGAGCTCCTGATAGAGTGCCAAACAGGAGAGGTTCCTGCCATGACAGGACCATCCCTGCTTTTGGATGGCTCCTACCTTTTTGTATGGCTCTTGGTTTTACTACATCCTTGCTTTAGATGGTTCTCTCCACTTTTGCACTCTTCTGTGCAAACCTACAGGCTTGGCAAGCCCTGGGGTCCTTTGAGAGAGTGGCTTGCATCGGCCACTCTCAGACCATACCAACAGCCAACTTCCTTGATGCCTCCCGGTCTGGGGGACGCTATCAGTTTTGGCTCTCCCCTGCTTACATGTTCTTCCTGATAAAGTGGCTCCTGCCACACACACAGGGCAGGAGGAGGAGGAAAGGAGAGCAAACTGACCTTGTTGTAAGCTTATAACAAGATAGCAGAATTATGGGATTGAAGAACAATCTTCTAGTCCCCAGAAGATTTTTAACCCTATTGTCTCAACCTGGGACACTGTGCAAAGTGTCTGAGGGGCCAAGGCAAAAGATAAGAAATTAGGCACTTGAATTTTATTATGACTAAGAGCTCTTTGAAGACCTTGAACAGCAAAGCAAAAAGGAGACATGGACAACCAGAAATGGTTCAGAATCTAGGAGGAGACCAATACGTAATGTAAATGCAAAGAGATCTGCCTACCATGAATTTCATTTATCCTGTGGAGTCTTGTAGGACAAGAACAGTATTTAAAAAATAGTACTGCATGACTGAGAAAAGCATCACTGGGTTCTTGCCTGAGAATGCAACCAGACTTCCTGACATTTACAGGAGATATCTCAAGGTCATTTATAGAGCTCAAAGACTGGGCACTTTCAGTCTCTGCATTTTGACTTCAGCTTTTGTTTCAGTGACATCCTCTGTTGGTTTGGGTAATGGTAAGTGGCAGACTGACCAGGAGCTCCCACCTCCTCCTGCACAGGGGACTCCATGCGCTTCATCTAATTACCAATCAGAGGCTGCTATGCTGTCCCTTGGAGTGAGTGCAAGTCAGGAGTCAATTGTCCATTCTAATCAGATTTAGCCACAATATATGCTACATGAAGTTTCAAGTGAGTGGAATTAGCTTGCACACAGTAAACATTTCAGGTCTAATCTGATCATTTTAAGTGAAAACTAGTGAGCTTTAACTGTAGGGAAGAAAAAGCCACGCTCTAATCGATAAACAAGGAATGATCTGAAAGAGGAGACCAGCATGTCTGATTAATCATTCTACCAGCTGATCAGATTTATGATATGAAGCAAATTAATCACATACTTCCAAAAAACTGGGGTTTATACTATGCAAACTTTAACCAAGTCTTTGCTGTGGTAATCTGGTTTGTGAACATTTCCCTGGAGACAGCAATGGGATACTTTTACAGCTGAAACCTATACAAATATTTATCATTCTTTTCTAACAGCTATTGTGTGAATGTCTTCCTGGGCACTTTTTTCTTGAAGTGACTGTCTCTTGTGACTTGCTTGTACGTTTTCTAAGATGTAATGTGGACTCTTCACTGGAATTTCATTTCTTAACATTAATCACATTCTCATCACAATGAAAACAAGTTTGGGTTTTGTTTTCCTTCAGGACTGATTTCCATTTTTTTTTTCCTTTATTACAACAATGACTCCTTGTATGCAGTTTCCAGAAGCACTTATCACAGTATCACAGTAACACAGCATCATCAGGGTTAGAAGAGACCTCACAGATCATCAAGTCCAACCCTTTACAACAGAGCTCAAGGCTAGACTATGGCACCAAGTGCCACGTCCAATCTTGCCTTGAACTGCCCCAGGGGTGGCGACTCCACCACCTCCCCGGGCAGCCCATTCCAGTGGCCAATGACTGCAATACCGATCCTTCTGTTATGTGAAGCATCACTTTTCATGGTACAAACCTGTCCTCTCTCCCCTCATTATAATGGTCCTTTCACAGTGGGGAAAGGGAAGGAAGGGAATGCCCTTTTCTAGTACTTTTTTTAAAAACCCTGAAGTATGGACACCTTATTAAAGGATCTTAGGTTTGTTGCTGCTGTTGTTTAACATAGATTGCATTTCTATAGGGACCAAGCTCAGTGCTTCACTTCTCAAAGAAAGGTCAGAGCTGTACTCTGATAAAGGGTACAGGCTAGCAATTTAAGTCTGTTTTGCCTGGATATTATGCATTTTGCAAACAAAATGTTTCAACAAACCCAAGTGCAACTTTTCAATAAACTCAAATACAATTCTTAATAGAAACCAAGCAGCAAAAACTCAGTGATCTGGAGACAGTGTGGATCTTCCTGTTCAAGTTCAAATAAGCTGAAACTGTTTTCTAAACTTGACTAAAAAATACATGTTAATGAGGTGCAGAGAGTGAAAAGGTCAAGAAATTAAATAACTTATTCCTTATCTGGAATCAAGTCCAGCTCTCAGAATTTTCCCACACCAGCTCTTGTCTTGCAGTTAGTATACATTTCTCTATGTTAGCTGACCAAAATGAAAGTCAACAAACCTTTTCATTCTAATGGCCCTGTAACAACCAAAGCAATAAATTGATAGATGAACAGAACATCTGGGAAGCAACCCAGGCACTACAACATTCATGGCAGATAGCATCCACTTGGATGGCTCTGCTTCACTGTCAAGACATCTACATTATGAATAAAGAGATGCATTATCATGATGTAGTCCTGGCACCGCATTTGTGCCAGTGGATTCCTTACAAAGATCATTGAAAACTTGGAGATAAACTTTAGGCCTTGAAGTGGCTTCTTCCTGTTTTCTTCATCTGGAATCTTTAGCTTTTTTTAAGTCTCGGTTTTATAAAAGGTCAAATTTGTAGTAAGTGAGGAATAAACCTTGGTAAATGTTCTGTTAATATCCATCTCCTACAGGGAAGGAGCCCAGGTACAGGCAGATTAATCCTCCTGCACAAGACGCCTATGCAACAGCCAGAAGTGAACCAAAGGTATACCATGGCCATATACTGAACCAAAGACACCATGGCCTCAGAAATACCTTGATTTTTCTCTGGAACAAGCTCATTCATGCTTTAGGCCCCTTATGATGCATTCCCTTGTCTGTTTTAGTCATGTCGGTATTCTTATCTATTCTTATCTATTTTCTGATACTAATTCAAAATACTGCTGTGAAAATTGTTTTCTTGTTTAGGCATTTTTGACCATTCCATTTTCCTCTCCAGTTCTCTTGTTGAAACTCTCCCTTTCCATTGCATCAAGTATGCTATCTTCATTTTGAAAGTCCTTCACAACCCAGACCTTGCCCATGCCGTAGCTACATGATAGCTGCCTCCTCCCCAAGCCAGACATGAGCTGTCTAGGCCCCCTCTTCACTTAGGAGAGTCTCCCTATCAAAATTCCCAAAGCCATTTCATTTCCCTTCTTAAAATTCCTCTGAATGTGTGTGACAGGCTTGGCACTGCTGGGCTGCAGTTGTGCTGAAACCAAGACCAACCACAGAGACTGGGTATTGATGCATTGGCTCCTTCTGCTCTCCCATCTGTCTGCATCTTCTGCTTTCCACTGGAAGTTCTTTGAGCACAGACCGTACTCTGTCTCATGGTGGTAAAGCACCCAGAATAAGAGGGCCATGGTTTAAGAGAGTGGCACCATTTTCTAAAGCATTATAAATAGTAAATCAGTGTCATGATACTGGCAATTAATTTGGTCTGTAACACCAGAACCAGAAGCAATAAATCACTGCAACTGAGACCTAACTCAAGCCAAGCACAGTGAAAAACTTACTGAACATTGCTAATATATTGCTCTTCCACAAATTCAACCTGGTGCAAGTTTTGCCTTTTTTTGTGGCATCATGGCATTATTAGCATATTCTTTTGAACCTCCAAGTAGTTCTGTGTGGTACTGCTGTTACAGTCACTCATTTGAGGGATGATCTATTTGACTAATCAATATTTTAACAATAAGATAGTTTGTGGAAATATAAGCCTGGACAGAATCATTGTCTTCTGAAGGCATCCTTTGACATTAAGTATCAGGAAAAGCTGTCCTGACAAGGCAGATACAGATCCATGCATCTCCTACTCCAATACATCTGAAATTAAGCTGCCAACTTCACCACCAAGGTTCAAGCTATGTATAGGGGTCAGTTCATGGGCAGTGTTGTTATAGCATTGTAGCACACAGGACCTGTCATTTCCCCCAAGTCAGGCATACAAAATCACTGACATTAATTTAATGAGTTACTTTTCAGGAGATTAGTCTCACCATGAGTTGGATTATTCTGAGCATATGGAGACTCAGTCTGGCTATGAAGTATGCAAAAGGATAGAAAAGAATTGGGAGCACAGACTTTTTGAGTGAATCTAGTATTAAATACTTTAACTCTTCAAACCACTGTTGGGACTAGTTTGTTGTTATTTGGGTTTGTGCATTTTTTTAACCTATGGCAATGCCAATCATTGTACTTAACTGCAGTTTAGGTCTGTAACAACAGACACAGTGGAAGCCAGGGCATATAGATTTATGAGAAACAAGAATTGTATGGAAAACAGTAAAACATGGGAGCAGCCAGTTCTTGGACAACTGTAGGCTAACACAAGTTTAGTAATCCAACAACTATTTAGGGAATTTGAACAATGTGAAACACCTTAAATGGGAGAACTTTGGAGCCACTTTCTCCAGTCTCCAGAGCTCTCCTTAGATCTTGTGACACTTACTAGGCCATGAAGTCTTACAGTAAAGGTGGGACTGAAAGTTCACAGATGGAAAGGGAACATGAGTCACAGAATCACAGAATGTTAGCAGTTTGAAGGAACTTCCAAAGATCACTGAGTCCAATGCCTCTGCCACAAGTAGGATCACCTAGGGTAGTCTGCATAGGAACGCATCCAGGTGAGTTTTGAAAGTCTCCAAGAGGAGGAGACTCCATGATCCCCCTGGGCAGCCCCTTCCAGTGCTCTGACACCCTCACCATAAAGAAGTTTCTCCTTATGTTGAGGTGAAGCATTCTATGTTCAAGTTTGTATCCATTGTTCCTTGTCTTATTACTGCACACCACTAAAAAGAGATTGGCCCCCTCCACTTGACACCCGTCCCTCAGATATTCACATTAATCAGTCTTCTCACTCTTCTCCTCTCAAGACTAAACAGCCCCATGTCTGTCAGTCTCTCTTCATAGAGGAGATGCTCAAGTCTCCTAATCTTCCTCGTGGCTCTCTGTTGGACTCTCTCCAGCATGTCCCTGCTGCTTTTGACTGGAGAGCAAAAAATTGCCACAGTATTCCAGGTGTGTTCTCACCAGAGCAAAGCACAGGTGGAGAAGCACTGCCCTAGACCTGCTGGACACACTTTTCTTGATGCATGCCAGGATAGCATTGGCTCTCTTAGCCACAAGGGCACATTGCTGCCCCATGGAGAACTTGTTGTCCACCAGGACTCCAAGGTCTTTCTCCATGGAGCTCCTTATTGAACCTGTGGTTTGCCTTCACCCAGCTCTCCAACCTGAAACTGGAACATCTGTAAAACTGGTGGCTGTTTAACCATGGGGAAGAAAGAAATGACATCAGAATTTCTCAGAACAATCTAGTTTAGATATCCAGTCCCCTAAAGCCTGGAGTTAGTTATATTCTCAGTCCTAGTTCACTGCAACTCTTTTCTTAGGACTTTTGGTTGACTACAAAGGGCATGAAGAGGGACAGGTCTTAAGCCAAGATTCTTGAAATCTTCTGAAACAACTAGCTCCCTGCATAGTAAAAGCAATTTCATCTCCAGATGCTGTGCTAAAGCTGTCTCACTTCAGACATATTTTCTGAAGTGTCACATTGTGTGAGCTGGGTTTTATGTTCGTGCCAAATGGTGCAAGCCACTAAAGTCACACAGTAATGTGTGCTTTAAAGCTAATGGTCATAAAATATTTTTAAGTCTTGCAAGTAGAAGCAGTTCTATGTACTTCAATGGGCCACACATTTTTTTGACAAAGAATTTATTGCTTCCATGTTAAAAAGTGCCTGGGTGTCATGTAGACACAATACAGAGCATACAGCTGGCACCACTGATTTTTCATCTTCCAGTCAAATGAAAACATAAATGGCTCTTAATACACTTTCAAACAGCAGAAAGCTAAGGCATTGGTGCAAGAGCTCAGGTGGAACAAGATAAAAAGCTGATAATGATCTCCTCTAACTTCTTTTTCCCTAAACCTACAGAAAACTTATGTAACCTAAAGTCTTACTCACAACCATAATGTAAAACCAAAAGAGTCATTTAGTATCTTTTATGAAACACAAGAAAAGTAATTTTAAAAGAGTGGTGAGAACAAGCCTTCTGCAAATTCACCACAGGCTCCCATTACAAGTTGGTTAACCAATTATTTTTATTTCAGCATAGATGATAATTAATCAGAGTGATAGTTCAGGTGTGCTGAAACTTGGCCATTTTCAGTGGCTTTGCAAGACTTGAAAAAGGTTGCCTGCAAAAGCTGCTATCTTTTCAGTACATGCCAGAGAAAGTAACTGTTACCTCAATGAAGAAGCCATTAGACCCTTCTCTGCTGCTTCTCAGCATAATTCAATTGATGTTCTACCTAGAACCCTGCAGGACCACAGCTGCTGCAGAGGATAGACCTTCATTAAGCCTTTAGTCAGTGATTTAACAAGCTGTGCTAATGAAATGGGGCTTTAAATGAAGTGCTTTTCTCTAAGCTCAATGTATTTTCCTCTTCATATCAGTCCTACATTTTCTGAAATTCTTTATAATATAGCTTAGCAAATCCCTTCATTTTTCAACTAGATTGGCCCTTGGTATCTCATTTGATAGATGAACATAAAGTACTCAGCCATCCCAATCAACTTCAGCAGTGGCTATGGCCTCTCTATAAGAAGCAAATGCTCGTCAGGGCAAGAAACACGCTACTGAAATGGAGGGCCTTTAGCTTTGACAATAGTTTGCCAGAAATCAACATGTTTATTTATCAGCTTCTCAGGCTGGTCCATATTCACCTAGTCATTAGCACAGATAATGACAAATTGCCTCATGTGAATGGGATGTGAGCTGAAACCTCAAATAATAGTGAAGTAGTACACAGATCACGTAGCATAACTGCCTTACTTGAAAGCTACTCTAATTTTGTACAGCACATTGTCAAATCGATGTCTGTACTGTCAAACAAAAATATATATTTTAAGGAATGCCTCAAAAATCCATAGAGGAAACGCAAGTGCAGCCCAGCATTTGTTTGATTTCATTCCTCAGGCGATGCAGTAAAAATTGATCAGACCACATTTAATGGAGAAATCATTAGAAGTCTAATTCAACCAACTCCAGAAATATTTATGGAGAGCAGTTAATAACCACTGATATGATACAGCAGGATACTTGTTGTAGCATTATTAATAGCTAGGAAGACCCAACTTCCACATATGATTTCTACAGGAACTGTGTGATGCATTTCCAGTGGCTTTTGCACAATGAGTTGTTATTAAAACAGCACAGTCCTCCAAATTGCTGTTAGCTAAAGATGGGCTTTGTATGACTTGATATTTATCTATTTTGACCTTTAATGCCTTTTACAGTAATTGTTGGTCCAGTGAAAATCTACTTTATCTGTCTTGCCCTGATAGAAATATGAGTACAAGATTTCACTAGTCAGCCCTGTTAAGGCTTTTTTCTTGATGTCATAGTTTTATTTAACTCATTCTCCTCCATATGTCAGTCCTCCTTGGTCTGTATTGCACTGTGCCAAATGATTTGCATGCAAATGCCCAATTGTAATTAAACTGTCTGAAATAATGATTGCTGTTATCTTATACCACAGTTCTGTGTGAAATTTTCTCAGTCAAGCCCCTTACAGTAAGTATGGGGATTTCCAACAAAGGGAATAGTATTTCTGGTCCTTCAAAAGGACTTCTTGGTGCTCCTTATGTGGGTTTTTGTCACACACCCCTGCAAGGAAAACCCTAAACAAGTGAAAATGTTTCTTTTCTCTAAATGATTGTTATCCTGGAGAGCTTCTGCCAGAACTGTGGTTTGGCAGAGCATCTGCTGAATTTGTGATGTTTATCATTAGAAGGGAATTCTCTCCTTTTAGAGAAAGGCTAAATCTGTAGCATAGACTGGACCAACCCAATGAACTATTTTTCACAGCCGTGCTAGACCATGGGGCTGGACAGGAAGGCTTTTTGGGGTGTAACTGTGATTATTTGAAGCTTTTTCACACCTCAGCAGTGCCTGGAGAGGCTCATAGCAGAGGTTAAACCTTGTCCTTAGTCCAAGGACCACAGCTAAGAGAGGTTTTTTTCACTGAAATTTATGTGCATACACATAGACACATACATTAAAAAAGAAGAGAACTGGAAGGCCAGGTTCCCAGATTCTTTTATATGTCTTCATGCTTCTTAGCAGATTCACCACAGCAGTTTGTATGAAAGATGAGTAATATGACATGAAAAAATTAACATCTGAAATATAACATTTTGAACTTTAAGGTTTGATCTCTGGTCTCTACCTCTATACAATCAGGCAAAGCCTTTGGTATTGCGAGAGAAGAATGACCATTAACTGTCTGACTTGCATGTACATGGGGATTTTCCATTCTGATTTTTCCAAAGGGAAAGGTGCCTCCATGCACGTTTCTGTCAGTGTCCCAGTGGTGCCATGCATCCAAGTGTGCATCTTGCTTTGGACTGCACATAGTAGCCACTGTTGCTTTGTTCATATAAATTTCAGAAGCGCAGAGCTTCACAGCCCTCTGGAGGTAATGCAGCCATGTTCTGTAGTGCTGTGTTCTGGGCCCTGACTTATATTCTCAGTACTAAGAGGAAAAAATGAGGATGAAAGCACCAAACCTAAGTTTGCAGACTGGTGACTGAATGGTTATCCATCAAGTCATCTTCTTAGAGTCACTAAGATGCATGGTCTTGGAGCAGTCCAGATGCAGCACACTGAGATGAAAAAGGCTGAGCAGATACATGGGCAGCATCACATTGCATGCCTTGGATTGTCTCAATTGAATAGGATGGTGAAAATAGGACTCTTTTCTTTCCTTTGTTCCATAAATCACTTAATCCTTGATTTAATCCTAAAGCTTGCACATTACTGATTAATGAACTCCTTTGAATATTTCTTGAGAGCCCTGAGCTGGGATGGACAGCTTCCCTTACCAGAATAACACTGGTGATTTTGACAGAAATATTTATTAAAATTAAATGCAGTGTCGGAAAATCTTCCTCAAATGCATTTGAAATGTTGGCTTTCGTGATCTCATGTCAAGTGAAGGCATTCATTTCTGACCACTACCTTTGCAGAGCAACAGGTACCTCACCAGCTGAGTCTGGCTCTGCATACAGAAAGGCAACCAGCCACCCCTCCTGGAGCACTACCAGAAAACTGCCGTTCAGGTAGAAATGCCAATATGTAACATACAGGAGAACAGAGAGGGTAACATGTCCCTACAACTAGGGATTTGGATCTGTTGCAACCCTCTGTGACAGCCCAATACCCAGAAGTGGTATTGGGAAGTGCAAGTGCAAGTGCAATGAGAGGAAATATGTGGAGGTTGCATAAGGCTCTGAGGTAAAAGGAATTCCCTTTCCCCGGAATATCCAGAGCATTGAAATCCTTTCACAAAATGATCTTTGAGAGTAGAAATGTGAGGAGACTAGAGAGCAGAGAGCAGAACATAAAAAGAATATCTGCTCACTGAGTGGTCAGAATGATGACAGTAGCTGCTGTGTGTGGTAACACAGGGAGAAACAAATTCTTTAGCCTTTCTATATGCATGATGTTACTTGACCTTAGGTCTTCCTTCCCAAAATTAGTCTCTGCTGTCCTCACTCTCTAAAATTAAAAATTCTACTTGTTTTAGTGGGAAGGAATGAGACAATGGGAGGGTGGTTTTGGTCATGTGGCATGCTGAGCATGCCAAGCAGTGATCTGTGAAGCTTACAGAAACCCCCCCTGTATCAGCATGTCCCTTTCCACCACCCAGATCCCTCATATGGATGCTTGAGCGTGTCCAGAGAAGGGTGATGAGGCTGGTGAGAGGCCTTGAGCACAGCCCTACGAGGAGAGGCTGAGGGAGCTGGGATTGGTTAGCCTGGAGAAGAGAAGGCTCAGGGGTGACCTTATTGCTGTCTACAACTACCTGAGGGGTGGTTGTGGCCAGGAGGAGGTTGCTCTCTTCTCTCAGGTGGCCAGCGCCAGAACGAGAGGGGACAGCCTCAGGCTGCACCAGGGGAAATTTAGGCTGGAGGTGAGGAGAAAGTTCTTCACTGAGAGAGTCATTGGACACTGGAATGGGCTGCCTGGGGAGGTGGTGGAGTCGCCGTCCCTGGGACTGTTCAAGGCAGGATTGGACGTGGCACTTGGTGCCATGGTCTAGCCTTGAGCTCTGTGGTAAAGGGTTGGACTTGATGATCTGTGAGGTCTCTTCCAACCCTGATGATACTGCGATACTGTGATATTCAGGTAAAATACATGGACTAATTTGAAGGAAATAGATGGTCCACAGAGGTACACCAAACAGCATTTAATCACCTTGTGGTCACTGCTTTTGATGCAAAAGTCAAGTTTTGAGTCTTTGGCAAGGGTTTCTCAGGATCTTTTTAAAGCTGAAAATCATATTAATGTGTGACAGGGTAAGCAGACAGATATACCTATTTCTTGTACAGCAGCTGTGGGAATGAGAAGCTCTCTGCACCTCTCTAATATGAAGGATTTAGAGAAGAAACTTCTAAGAATATGATCTAGGTTGCCTTTTAACTGCTTGCGCTGTAAATATTAGAGATATCTGCAAGTTTTTCTATAGAGATGAGAAACAGTTAGGGGTGGATTAATGGACTGAATTAAATGTTGTCATCACTTGTAAAGTTGGTTTACTCAGACTGTAACTGTAATCTGCCTGAAATGATAAGAACTGAGATGTGGTCTCATGGACTCTGTCTGGGAAAGCAGCTAGCATAGGAGAGAGTGGGAGGGAAGCTCGGATTCCAACAATGCCTAGTGCCATGGCATGCTTTGCACAAGTGGGAAATTCTCCTTGAGCACAGCCAGAAACATTTCTCTCTGAAGCATAAAGATTTTTTAGCTTTTTAGATCTTGATACTCATGAACGAGAAATTTGGTGACAAGTACTGGAAAGGGAGGTTTTTGGTCAGGGGAGATAACCTAACTCACAAATGCTTAGTTTGCTTGTTTGTTTGTTTATTGTTTTGTGGGGTTTTTTTAAAGCATGATCTGATGTAAAATGCAAAAGTTTGGTTTTGATTTTTTTTTTTCCTAGTTAAGGAGATGGGCAGTAAAATTTTGTATGGAACAAATCTTTCATTATACCAACTAGTACATCTATAACAAGCCCATGGTGGAATATATCAGAAGAGATATATGTTTTTAAAGTTTTGGATTAAAAAAAAATAAATAAATCTATTTTAGCCATGACTTTTATTTTGCCAGGACCCGAGATGATCACATTTCTTTTTCATTTTGACTCAAATTACTTTTTACAATTATTAAATTCAATGTCAAAACAGAAATAAATGGGTTTCATCTAGCTCCTCCATACTTACTGCTTAAGCTCCATGTTATTAATTCATAAATCATTGGAAAAAAAAAGAGATTTTAAGAATAGTACTTATTTGTAAACTTGCAGTGCATTTTATTAACAGCTGTAGCCCAATAGAAAAAAAAAGACACAGAATTAAAATAGCTAAAGGGATATTTTATCATAGTATTTAATTAAAAATATTAAAATATTTAAAGTATTAAAATATTTTAATAGCCAAAATATTTATTTCATGTAGATTCCCCTAAGTAAACTTTAAAGATATGTTTCTTTATAGCGACAATTCTTCCCCCAGATCAATTTTTTCAGACCTTATGAGTAAGAAATCATTCTATTCACTATGGATTAGTACTGGGTTTGGTTTTTTTTGCTGTTGTTGTTTGTTTGTTCATTAGTATCTGACGCAAAGTCATTTAGGTCTGTGCAATTCCATGGCGAACATGTTGTGTGGTTTCACGTCACGTCTCAGCAGGAATGCCAGAGTTACTGATTTTTTCTTAATTCACAAACACAGCTCTCTCAAGTAATGTCTTAAACTATTCCTGCCAGTGAAACACAGGTATCCTGGATGAACACTTTACCTTTGAAAATGTTCATTAGCTCTTTTGGTTACTCATGCTATTTTTAAGGGGAGGTTTTCTTGCAGAAGCCCAGATTCACTCTTTCCCTCCATACAAGCAAGCTGCATCATCTCCACTTTGTAGACTGAGAAAATTGTTTGATGTTAAGGCAAAGTGAAACAAGAAAATATTTAATGAAGTATATGTTGATTAAACACTCTGGAGGTTATCTTCAAGGAAGGTTCTCCTCCACCTCTACTTTGCCCTAGTGAGGCCACATCTTGATTACTATGCCCAGTTCTGGGCTCACCAGTTCAAGAGAGACAGGAAGCTACTGGAGAAAGTCCAAAGGAGGGCTACACTGGCCTGCTGCTCTGTGTTCACTGTTACAACCCTCATTCCTTAATTTCCTCAATATTCTTAGTCTTCTAATATAGGAGGACATTAATGATTCTTATCTAGACTAGCTAAAATTTTGCTATCCATTGACAAATTCTTCATTATTAATGAAGAATAAGAGAAAAAACACTGTTGGTGAGAGGAATAGAGATTGCTGCCCTTGTCTTCCTTACCCATGAAGAGAAAGACAATGACAGAAACATTGGAGGTTGCGGAGAAAGGACTGGAAGGACTGAAAACAATGTGCAAATCAAGGAGAGATCACAGATTAACAAAATATATTGGGAAGTTGTTGCTTTCCTTGACATTGACCTGAACATATATTAAATAGAACCCAGCCTTGGAGAGGCAAAGACATAGTCCTTGTGCCTGCAATTTCCAAATGAAACCTACCTGCAATTAAAGAAACTGAAACCAAGACTGCAGCACAAAGCATTTCTCTGTCTGGAGACAGTAGAAGTGCTTTAACTAGGTAAGAGATAGTATCTGATATGTCTAGGCTCAGTCTGCAACTCTGAAGGAGACTCAAACTTTAGTTGCTCTAGGGTTAGGTCAGTAGTTTCCTAGCTGAGGGGATGACTTGGGGAAATGTGAGAAGCTGCTGAAATACATGAAGTAAATCCTCCTTAACTCCATGAATCTGTGCAAATGCAAAGGAGAGAAAACCCGGAATAGTTGGTAATGCACATGGAGCCTGGACTTTAATAAATTTGACAAATTATGTGTCATTTTCAATTTTTTTCCAGGATTACTCCTCTTGTTCACATTAGAAGTCCCTAATGTCCTTACAAAAGAAAAGGAGAGTTTCAGGTAAGTCACAAGATCTATAACAGGTGGCTCCTGTAGAACAACTATTTCAGGCAGGTCTCTGCAGTCACCCATTCCCTCTGTACTCATCAACTTTTAAAAGAGGAGCTGCAGCCCAATACCTGGGGCAAGATCACTGCTAGACCACAATGAACTGTGCAAACTCTTTCTGAAGGTGACTTCACTTTCTTTTGTTTACAGACACTTCAAAACATCCACGAATATTGTTTATTGGGGTTTTACAGCTGAGGTTTAATGCATGGCTAAATATAATCTAATAGTTCCCTCATCCCCACTTTGCACTATGACACAGCAAGGCTTTTGAAGAGTAAATAGGCCACCAAAACAAAAGTAGAAAATTAAATTCAGCATCCCTAATGCATGGTGTTTTCCAAAGC
Source organism: Pogoniulus pusillus (assembly GCF_015220805.1). NCBI lineage: Eukaryota > Metazoa > Chordata > Aves > Piciformes > Lybiidae > Pogoniulus > Pogoniulus pusillus. Next base: position 14,357,009 of record NC_087277.1, on the reverse strand, counting down.
TTCTGTTCCTTTCATGACATCTCACCAGAGCTATTTATGTCTATGTGAAACAGGAAAAAGATCACATATTGTACAGAGAGCACAGTGTTAAATTTATGCAAAGAAGAGGAAAGTGTTATCTCAAAAAATATTTATTTCCTAGTTTTTGCCTTGAGGAGTGTGCTTTATTATATCTTTAAGGAGAGCAGTGCTGTGCTAGCATCAGGTTTTAAAATTCTTACAAATATTAAGAACAGGTTTAATCTTCAACATTTATATAAAGCAGTACGTCAAGCTTGCCATATTGTGTAGAAAGAAGGGAAAGGCTTTTATTGCACTGCTGCCTATTCTTCAGCTAGAACTAAAAATTGGAAACAAAAGATAGCCAAAAGAAAGGAAAGATGTTGAAAGGAAGCAGAAAGATGTTGCACTAGCTTCCTCAGTGTTTTCTTTGCTTTCACATGAAATTTTATGCCTTTGTAAGGGGCTTGAATAGCTACAGCAAAATTGTGGCAGTTCAGATTGCAATGTGAAAATGTCTGTGTTTGCAACAACAATAGCTTGTTGGTGTGGGAACAGCCGCTGTCTTTGGATTAATCCCTCCCACTTACATTTATAATACTCATTTGTGAAGGACTTTTTGCAGAAATGTTCAAGGACATCAAACAGAAGTCTTATATGTTAAAAAATCACATGTTAAAACCAATCTTGTCTCCAAGGGTATCTAATTACAATGCAGGCATCGCTTTAACAGTGGTCCCAAGTATCTTTGCTGTTCAGAAAAGTGTTTTAAAGGGAGCTCACGGTGATGATCTAACTTGAAATTAAATACTTTCTCCCAGTCCTCCCCACAACCATATGGATGGCAGTATCTTGAACTGATTACTAACAGTGTGAGTGTTGGTAGGTGTCAGAATAGAACAACTTTATTTTTATAGCCCAGATCATCTGCACATAGGCATAATTTAACAACAAGCAGCCAAAACAATTTAAAAACTATGAGCTAAGCATCCCCCCTCCTCCCTCTCCTCCCTCCCCCCAACTCCAGGTATTTTCATTCTCTTATCTGCCCCTTTGTACAACTTCCATTAATGTCAAATTGGTGTTTCATTATTAATTTCTCTGGTTTTCTAAATGGAAGTAGAATGATATGTTGAGACCGGTTTCCCCAATGGCTTTCTTATTACAAATCACAGAAAGTCAGACACTGCCTTTCAGTATGTTAGGTGGCACTCGAGGAATTGTACCCTTTCTGGTTATTTGGCTCTGAAACCTTCCTATACAAATATTCCTCAGTCCTAGAGAGCAGAACAATGTTTCACCCTTTCACAACTCACTGTGTTTAAGTACATAACTACATTTTCCTAAGAGTCAACAGAAGCCATGAGAAATTTTCCACCAGCCTAGTGTGTTTCAAGTGTTCTCTCTGGTCACTATGAGACCTTCTCACCTCTTACTCTTGACATCATTTCAGCTCCTCAAGCTTAATTTTTGAAGTGATACACATTCCTTCTCTCAATTATTTTGTGGGGTTTTTTTCTGCATATATATTTAGAACCTCAAAAAAAAAAAATTTAATGTTTCATCTCTCAGGAGAAGAGATAATACCTCTCAAGCTTTGTCTGAAGAGTTTCAGTAACACAGGAAGGGAATAATGTGCCCTCTCTGTGGTCTGCCATGGTATCATTTATAATGTTAAACCTTTAAAGGGAAAGACAGCAGCATTCCTAATGCAGATGCAGACCTTTAGGAAGCACATTGCTGCAAGCTGCTGCTCTTAGGGCTTGCAGATTTGAACCCTGTCAGAGTTTATCTACTGCCAGCTTCAAACTGTGGTTTGACATTTCTGGTCAAGAGGGGTGCCCTTGTGAGTCCTGAGAGAGGTCAAATCTGAAAAGACAGAGAGGAGCATACTGTCTCCCTACAGCAGTACACTGCCAGCTTCCACTGCAGAAATACCTGTTACCAGCAAGACATTTCTTTGAGGAAGCTCATCACAGCATGATCTTTCTTGTGCCTGCAGTAGCAAGCCGTCAAAGCACAGCAAGAAAGAGAGAGATGGCAGGAAGCATCAAAGGCGAACTGCGAAAGACTGGATAGGAACGAAAACAAAAGCTGCAGCCCATGTAACTCCCTTCCCAAAAGGAAAGGAGCAGAAGTGTAATGTAAGAAGGAGTGGTCACAGGAGACCTCAAGGCCAATTCATTCCTCCTGTAGCCCAGCTGTTACAATAGACTGGGAAGTCAAGTGAGAAAATCATGAGAAAATTGCTGTGGTGCACAAAAGATGCTTGTAAAACACTGCAGTACCACATCTCAAAGCTGCTGGGGAGCTAAGATATTACACTGCATTTTTCCCTGCTGTAACAGATGAGCTGTGGAACTATTTAGCACTGCAAAATCCACATCTGCTTTCATACATAATAGGGTAATGATTGTGTATGAAGCCAAGCAGATCTGAAAGGGGCAAAGAGACTGCTGGCACCAGTTGCCTGGGCTCACACAGATGACCAAAGCTCAAGATCAAGGCTTGGCGCAATGGGACTAGATGTACCCAGATTCAGAAACAGTTATACAATCACTCATCAGGTGTACCCAAAGACAGAGACTCAAAAAGTTTTCCACATTACATTGCCCTATAGATGAACACCTCTTGACATTCCTGGGTGTCCCAGGAATTTGAACAAGGTTCAGAAAACATGTCTTCTTCTGACCCTCAGCTAGAGCTTTTATTCCTGAAGATTCCATGAAAACCCAAAGAGACTTTGCTGATGATATCGGTTATGTGTGAGAAGCTATCAAAATTTGCAGTGGTAATACTGCTAGGCAGACTGAAGAGACTGCCTGCAGGGTTATAAACCATAATATAGATATAAATAACTCCCAGGAAAAAAAAGTAAAGGAGAGAGAGCTTGATGTAAGCAATTCAGAAGCAGAGGGAAGCAAAGAATCATTAAGATGCTAAGGGAAAAATGAGGGGCAAGCATGAATGTTTGGAAAATTTAGGTAATAGCTGAAAGTCCACGGATTTGTCAGGAAACAGACCCAAATATATTCAAATAAGCAACTGGGGTTCTCCCAAGAAGGAAGAAGGAGAAACACATAGCTATGCTACTTTCACTTTTGCAATCAGACCAGTATAGACAAAAGAAGGCGTTTTGTGTTGATGTCATAGCAATATACTCAAGGTTTCCTATTGCAAACATTTGTGCACTAATTCTGCAAGATGCTACACATTTATTGACAACGGTGCAAGAATAAATCACTCAGGCTAACACTTGAGGTCTTAGGACTTTCCTTTGTCCTGAAGTTACAGAGAGTTAAATACAACCTTGATGGATTTGATACTGTTTACAGACATGGTTGGGAGCATGGCTGTTGTTTTACCATGGTCCTGGGCCAGAGCAAAACACACAGTGTTGCCACATGTTATGGCTTAACTTCTCTTTGAAAAAAAATCTGCTGCAGCTTCACCATCATGATCTAATTTATTCACTTGGGATTACCAAAATAATATTCAAACTCAGAAGAACTTTCTAATTTTGTAAAAATCTTCAAATGCTTGCTTGATTTCAAGACTTTTGTGTTACCAGGATTGTATACAGAAGGTGCATTGTGTTAGATTTCATCCTTCTGTCTCCATATCAAAAGATTCAGGTTCCATAGCAGGAGCAATCTTTTGGGATAGCTTCTGGTACATTTACTTCATACAAATTTGATGCTCTTGGTCAGTAATAGAAATGTGTTCTTGACTTCATTGAGCTGTATTCAGAATAAGCTTGCTGTCTTAATTACCTTAGTCTGACTCAAAACTGCCTTCTTTGAAGTTCTATACACTTATGCCTGTATTTAAATGTATATTTAAACTCTAACCAATGGAGTTTAAGCACATGCTTAGCGGAAACACACATCTGCTTTATGAATAAGGGTTAGTTTCCCTTCTCTGTTGCAGGGTGGAATAAATACAGCTTAACTCAGGACAAACCTGGTATTTCCTGGGTTTAGATGTCATTCTATCCCCTTTCTGAAGAGCAGCTGCTGTATTTCTGCAGTTTATAAGCCAGTGTTTTAAAGTAAGTCCAAACCAATTTTAGCCTGTGAACCATAGCGGTGAAGCAGCTGTGGCAACTTATTTAGTTGTGGCCCAAGAAAGCAGCTACCTCAGGAAGAAATAAGTGTGGAATGTGATAAAGCTGACCAGAGCCACTCCTGACCATACAGTCCCTGTCTTAGACTCCTTACAGAAACTGTCTTGAATCAGAACTGTGAGTTTTAACACTTTTGCATCTAATAAGCCTGAGTATTAAATCAGAATGTGCAGTCAGTTGTAAAAAAAAACTCAGGTCCTGTTAGATCTCATCAATCTTTTCAAACTATGTTTCCATTGAGATCTCCATGCTCTGATGTGCTAAAGTCAGACACAGAGACAAGTAGATGAAAAAATGCCTCCTGAGTGCTTTTGTGGCATATGAAGTAATAGTTTATTTTTCTGACTTATTCTCCCACTTTGTGATAATCATTATAATCTCTTTTTCCTACATCTTTCATACAGAAGGATACTGTTAATAGTTGAGCAAGTTTTCTGCTGCCTATGATTCCTCTGCACTTTTTAAGGAACAAAGTTCATTTAAAAATTCAAAGGGGCAGCCTCCATCTATGGCTCCGTGGGGCTCAGTGCTATAAACATGGAGGTCCCACTTTGCTTTTCATGTTTAAGCATCACAAAATACATTTTATTTAGGTCATTCCTCACTCTTTTTTTTTCCTCAGTTTTCCTTTCTTCTGAGGGGTGAAGATGCAAAACAAAACTGTTTGCCACTGACTTCAATCTTTCATACTGCATTGCACATGAATTACCAGATACATATCAAGGTTTTTCTAAGGTGAGCTGTCACCCTGGTATTTGAACATCGTCTATATGATCTAGAAACCTGGCAAGGGTTAATCTAGGTCAATCTACCCAGCAGGAGAGAAGTTGTGGTCTTATCTCAGGTTAAAATAACAATGGAAAACAAAAAGAAACAAACAGCCTTTTGTTTGGTTTGGCAGGGTTTTGTCATGAGCTGCAACTGCTGGTTAAAAATCAAGTGTCCTTGTCTATAGAGGTTTTTAACTGAACTTCATAAACTGTAATGAGAAGCACACCTTTATTTAATAATTTATATATAAAGCAGAGATCATAGAATCATAGAATCAGTCAGGGTTGGAAGGGACCACAAGGATCATCTAGTTCCAACCCCCCTGCCAAGGGGGACACCCTACCCTAGATCAGGCTGCCCACAGCCTCATCCAGCCTGGTCTTACACACCTCCAGGGATGGGGCCTCAACCACCTCCCTGGGCAACCCATTCCAGGCTCTCAACACTCTCATGATGAACAACTTCCTCCTCACGTCCAGCCTGAACCTACCCATCTCCAACTTTGCTCCATTCCCCCTAGTCCTGTCACAACCTGATAGACTGAAAAGTCCCTCCCCATTTTTTTTGTAGCCCCCCTTCAGATACTGGAAGGCCACAAGAAGGTTACCTCAGAGCCTCCTCTTCTCCAGACTGAACAGCCCCAACTCTTTCAGTCTGTCCTCATAGGAGAGGCACTCCAGCCCTCTGATCATCCTCATGGCCCTTCTCTGGATACACTCCAGCACGTCCACATCCTTCTTGTAATGGAGGCTTCAGAACTGGATGCAGTACTCCAGGTGGGGTCTCACCAGAGCAGAGTAGAGGCGGAGCATCACCTCCCTCAACCTGCCGGACACACTTCTCCTGATGCAGCCCAGGATCCCGTTGGCCCTCCAGGCTGCAAGTGCACACTGCTGGCTCATGTTGAGCTTCTCATCCACCAGCATCCCCAAGTCCCTCTTCTCAGTGATGCTCTCCAGCCAGTCACTGCCCAGCCTGTATTTGTGCTTGGGATTGCCCTGACCCAGATGCAAGACCCTGCACTTGGTCTTGTTGAACCTTATGAGGTTGCCTTGTGCCCACCACTCCAGCCTGTCCAGGTCCCTCTAAATGGCATCCCTTCCCTCCAGCATGTCTGCTGCACCACACAGCTTGGTGTGTATCCCACCTGTGCCAGCTTTGTTATCAGGAACAAAGCTGAAAGTTATTGAGAAGAATTTCTATATTTACCTTGTTTCATAAGCAAGCAAAAAGCACAAGTTCAGCTTGCACACTTAGGGGAGTTGCCACAAGAATATAAAATCAAGCACACCAGTTTATATTTTGCTAGGAAAGAGACTCAGGTTATAATGGTCCTCCTTCTATCATCCTGCAGCCTCAGTGCAACTCTTGGAGCCTAAAAATCTCCTGCTCAGGCAATAGATCACCATGCCTAGGCTGTATTACACAATAAAATCCATAACATTCAGCAAATCCCAGCCCATGGACTGTCATTTCAAATTAAGAAGACAGGAAGAAGCAACACTCTCCAAGTCAGATAAATATGGCTGCTAAGAGGCAGAACCTCGAAGATCTTTACAATGGTATATTTAAAACAGGAAAGATGATGCAGTTACCCCAGACTGTTCAACTGGCAAAGCAGCTGCATTGCTCACCAGCCTTTGGGCCTATGGGGCACAGAGCTTTATTCCAAGGCATCCAAGTTCATTCCAAGACCTGTTTTCCTGTGCTTCGTTCTCTTTTGGTTTTCATTGCAATGATATTTGTCATTAAAAAAACTGTGGTATTTCTGTATCATCTTTATACTGCCAAGGATTTTTGCATTGATATATGTTGCATCTGATCTTTAAAGCAATAATAGCCAGACTTGGCAACTGTAAGTGTTTCAGAAGCAACTAGCTCTTCCTTGGCACACCTCTAGTTTAAAAGATACTTCACTGCAATTAATTAGCTGGAATCTGAGAGCTTCCAGAAGGAAAGTTTTATGAGTTACTCCTTTCCTCTGGGAAGGTATCATTCAAGCCAAATAGCTGTTAACTGACATACTCACTCTTGAATTCTTTCAACTCAGCATCCACCCAGACTGTTTTCTGTCTTCAGAGGAGAAGTGCCTGTGGAAAGTTATGCACTTTTATCTGCTTCTTTTCTTTTTTTTTTTCCTGAAAAAGAGAGGAAAAAAGTACATTTAATGTTGATGTCACTGCTCTTGACACCAAAGCTTTCATTCTGCCTGCAGAACAGATGGAGAGTTATAATGCCAGGAAGGCAAACTCCCCTCACTGCACAGTGCATCCTTCTTTTTCTCATTAAAGCCAGGGGAAAGAGTCTCCTGAATACCAGACGTGTAAATAGATATGCTGGTATCAAAACCACATCCCCATTGTCCATCCCCAGTTGGAAACACTGCCCACTTTATCACATATGTATGAGTCTCCTCCTCAGTAATACCAGCAGCAGAGGACTCTCCAATCATCAGGGCTAATGTTGACTTCCAGCTAGCATCTCTGTAGGGAAGATTGTCTGAGACTACCTCTTTTGTAGCCTTTCTCTTTCAACTCTGATTTTTAGGAAATTTACAGCAGGTCAGAAAAACATGGGTTAGGCTCCCAGGCCATTAATCCATCTTATTTCCCATTTAAAAAGGGATAAACTGCCTGGTAGCTCTCCTCTGTCCTACAACAGCTCTGCCAGGACTTATGTGAACATAGGTGAAGAATATCACTGGGAAGGGCTGCAAGTAGGTCTTTTCCATGAGGAGTCATTATATTGCTTGCTGCTCTGGATTAGAGAGTTGAAGGGCAAACTAAGAGAAACCTTTCTGCTTTCTTCTTCTGTTGCCCCTCCCCTGAGTTATTGCAAAAGGCACAGGCTTTAACTGCTATGGCCTTAATGATAGTTCCATATTTTTTTCCTGACCCAGGAAAGCGAAGTCTTGTGTGACATATGTGAAAATTTAACACTTCCTTTATCCTTCAAGGATCATTCAAGGCTCTTTAAGTTCAAGTCATGTAAGCTACAGTTGCTGGGAGATTCACTGCTTGATAAATAGCCATTCTCAACAGAATGATTAATAATGGGATTGATACTGTCAGTGGTTCTGTTTCATGCTGTACACTTGCAATTGTGTTACCATTTTGCTTTGGGTGTAAGCTGCCTCTTTATCAAACCATGCTATTTTTCTCTAAACCTAGGGAGCATAGGATATCGGTGCATGATAAATTTTTAAATACACCCTGTTTGGAAGCAGACTGATTTCCTGACTTGCTCATCTATTACCTAGAGAGGATGAAAGTGAAGTTCTTTCTTGTTATGTAACTTTACCCTGATCTGATTATTATGCATGGAACCACATTGCAAGCACTTCAGTGTGAAAAAAACTTGGGAAACCGCTACAGTAAACAAGGGGAAACTAAACACATGGCTTGGATTCCATCAGGAAATCTTAACTCTAAAATCCACAACATGTGGTCCAAAATGTCACACAATTAATTATCATTTAATTTATGCAAGAATTCATTATGGGTGTGAGTGGGGATGAGCAAACTGAACAGAATTAAGCAGTTCCCTTGGTTATAGACTGTCTTACCAAAGAACTCTGGCCGTGAAGCACAGCTCCAGAATTAAGCTGGGTATCAAATTTCTGGGTGCAAGGAAATTACAATTTTTTTTTAAATTTTTTTTTAAATTGCCTTTAGTAACTGGAAAATTAAGAATGGTCAGTAGGGAAAAAAGTCAATCTGAAAAGTAGCAATTTAATATGCTAAATATTAAGAAAGACTTCATTTTTCAATGCTCTAGTCAGCATGATGCCACTTATTTGCCCTAAGGCTACTGAGCAGAAGCATTACTACATGAGAGCTAATGCAGCTCATGCTCTCTTTGCACCATATCAAACAGGGACAGAAAAGACAGGGTAAGCATATCATATATTCTGGAAAAGCAGGTGTCTGAGTCTTCTTGGGTTGGCTCTGGTTTCTAAACATTATTCCTAGCAAAAGAATGGCAGGAAAAGAACTAACTCACTTTTCTGAGGGCAGTGTATGTAAATCCTGGATATCACTACTTCACAGAAACAGTGCCTTCAATGAGGGCACACTACACCTTTGAGTTTTAAGTATGTAAATGGGATAAAACGATGCAACCCCACTCTGTGTTGGAGGACTGTAAGTGCACTCAAAAAATGTATTGAAAGAGAGGAGTCGATGCCTGGCTCTGTAAACAGAACAGGAGCTATGATTCAGCTTCCTTTAAAGTCAAGAAGAAACTTTTCACTCACTAACATGAGCTGCCTTAAAAGTACATATTGCTCAAACCTGGTTAAAGTACCTTGCAGCTGGTTTTATACTAACGGTATTGATTAGATTTCCATTTCTTTGATGCCTGCGGCTTAGTCATCCACTTGAGATAACTGCATGTAGATGCCTTAAATTTGAGTTAATGCCTGCCCGTGAATTGATAGGAGTTGTAATCCATGCCTAATGGGATAAACTAAAGCATTTCAGCCATAAATCGACTACCAACTGATAGCAGAGCACCTGCATCTGCAAAGAACAAGAACAGTAGTTAGGGTATGAAATTATCAAGCATTTAGGGTAAAATGGCTATTCCATCACCAAGATTTACCAATTTGTTGGGTTTGGTTTGTTGTTTGTTTTTTTTTTTACTTTGTCCATGAAACTGAAATTGCAGTATCAACCGACTGACTTTAGAGATTACATTTCTGTTATTTCTCAAGTTGTTTGGGAACTATATTTTCAATTGGAATGTCTGTCTCCTGGTAAACAAACAAATAAATAAACAAAGGATTTAGATAGGGAAACTTCTCTCACATCAGTGAGCATGCACTTCTCTTAAAAGAAACTTGTACTGGATTTAAAGATAGCACAGGAGTCTTACAAATGTCACCAAAACAAGTGTGCCCAATCTAGGAAAATTAAAAATAAAATAAAATTGAAAGGAAAACTACATGGGTTTTTAAAAGAGGGATGAAAATTGCTGCATAATTATGACAAAAGAGCAATGCTGTCTCAATTTTTTTTTTCTTTTGATTGAATGGAATCACAAAGATAGACTCTGTAGTTTTCACTACTCAACAGACTGATTTAGTGAAATAAGTTATTGTTGTTACGAATGTTCGTTTTTAGACATATTAGCTTCTTGTAAAAGTCAAACAAAACTTAATTGTCAGCAACACTGTGGTGGGTTGACCTTGGCTGAACACAAGGTGCCCACCAAGCTGCTCTGTCTCTCCCCCTCCTCAGCTAGACAGAGGGAGAAGAATGTGATGAAAAGCTGGTAGGATGAGATAAGGACAGGGAGATCACTCAGCAATTACCATCATGAGCAGTACAGACTTCATTTGGGGAAATTAATTTATTACCAATCAAATGAGATATAATGAGAAATAAACCCCAAATCTAAAAAAAAAACCCCACATTTCTTTCATCTCTCTCTTCTTCCTAGGCTCAATTTCACCCCTGATTTTCTCTGACTCCTCACTCTGAGTGGCACTGGGGAACAGTGAAAGGGGGTTGCTGTCAGTTCATCACACATTATTTCTGCAGCTCTTTCATTCTCACACCTCTTCCAATGCTTCAACATGGGGCCTCTCTCATGGAAGACAATCCTCCACAGACTTCTTCAATGTGAGTCCTTCCCACAGGTTGTGGTTTTTCATTAATTGGATGGGTTCTTTCCATAGAGTAGAATCATTCAAGAAAGGACTACTCCAGCATGGGTCCCCTACAGGGTTGCAAGTCCTTCCTGAAAACCTCCAGCATGGGCTGTTCTTTCCATGGGGTCATAGTCTCCTTTGGGTACATCTACCTGCTCTGGTGTGAGGTTCTTCACAGGTTGCAGGTGGATATCTGCACCATTAACCTCTATGAATTGCAGAGTGACAGTCTGTCACCACAGGTAGCAGGAAAATACCTACTCTGATGCCTGGAGCACCTTTATCCTTTTTCACTGGCCTTGCTGTCTGCAGAGATGTTTCTGTCACATATTCTCACCTCTTTAACATTTGCAATTACAGCTGTTCAAAGATTTATTATCACAGAGGTGCTAGCACCATCAATGGTGGGCACAGCCTTGGCCAGCATCTTGGAGCTCTATAGAACAAGGGGGAAGCTTCTAGCAGCTTCTCACAGAAGCCACCCTTATAATACCCCATTTCTAAAAGCTTCCTGTGCAAACCCAATACAAGTAAACAAAATTTCAGCTAAATCAGCTTCCAGTTTAGAATAACTAGCACATCAGTGATCATTCAAATTAAAATTTCTATTCTTACTCCAACAGTTCTTCAACAAGAAAATAATCTTTTAATGAAGAAATGGCATTTTTGCAAACTCTGGCCAAATCAGCTGGCTCTGCTTGCATTGGCTTTGCCAACATTTTTTTCAGGAATCTTCACTTAGCAACAAAGCAATATTGCTCCATCACATGCTTCTTTAATGTGCTAATATCAACAAAGCTAAACTGTGGAGTGGCAGCAACGCTTGCATTTCATACAAAGTTCAGATGAAATCAGCAACAGGAAGGAAATCTCAAGTAGATTGTGTAGTTAACAACATAATTATTAATGGTGAACTCTCAGGACTTGTTATTCAAACCTTTTGTATTGCTGTAAGGACAAATTAACACATCAGCAAACAGAACAAGGGGACACAGTCTCAAGTTGTGCCAGAAGAAGTCTAGGATGGATGTTAGGAGGGAGCTCCTCACAGATAGAGTGATTTACCATTGGAATGGGGTGCCCAGGGAGGTGGTGGAGGCACCGTCCCTGGAAGTGTTCAAGAAAAGCCTGTCTGAGGCACTTAGTGCCATGGTCTGGTTGATTGGGCAGGGCTGGGCGCTAGGTTGGACTGGATGATCTTGGAGGTCTCTTCCAACCTGGTTGATTGTATGAAATTATGCTGTATAATTTACATTAAGATTTGCCTGTTGTATTCTTCAGGAAAGAGAGAAAGTAGGAGACTGAGAATCAATTATTACACATTTTAGAAAAGATTTGGAAGGGCTTAGGCCTGAAATTCTTTGTAGGCAGAGCATGGTGGCTGCTGCTGGGCATTCTGCTGTGACTGAGGACAGGTGAGCACAGAATAGATCACAGATAGGGACTGGTGAGAGTTACTGACACCACAAAGCATAACTTAGCATTTTATTTATTGGCTTATCTTCAATATTCTTTGAAGCTGCCCTCTAGATGATGTCTGATGTCCCCTTTGACAGTAAGCTTGAAAGCTAGGACTTGAGGATGCCTCTGGAAAGGAAAAAACCTTGTGCATGAGAGCAAGCTTTCACACAGGAGCCATTTCAAACAGACTGTTGACTTCACAGACAGCGAAGTGAAGATGAGGAGATCATGGTATGCACATGACAGCCAAGTAGCTGACTGTGAAGGGTTGTGTAGATATCGCTGCATGCAGCAACACAGATGCAGCAGTACAACCAAGTCGTTGGTGACTAAGGAATGTGCCAGCATGTGAATGTTAATTTAATTTAGGTCATGTGGGTTAAACAGAGTGAAAATGTGTCTATTTCTCCTCTAACATTTTCTGCTCTGCCTTCTTTAAGTAAAGCTGGGTGAGACCTTCTCCCGGTTGCAAAAGCACCCCTAAGTCGGTTCAGCACTGTTCTGGGAACAAGACAAAGGATTTGTCTGTGAGTGGAACCTTTTTGGGCTCTGAAAGGATAAGGAAATCTCTGTGAGCCTTAAGGGAAACTGAGGAGTGTCCTGGGAAGAGCATAGATTTAATCTTTCGTCTTGGCACTGTTATATTTAGGGAAGGTTCCAAATTTGAATGTTGTGGATTTTTTTTTTTTTAATGTGTCTGAATCACTAGGTTGAGACTTGAGGGAGCAAGGTCCAATTCTCAGTCTGTCATATAATTCCTGCATGATTTAGGATTATCTATTCAGTTTCTGTGACCCAGACCCTTAGCCATAAACCAGAAATAATATCACTTTTTTGTCATTGTGTAATTTCGTTGTCAGTGTCGTAAGATTGGGACTGGCTCTTACTAACCTTTATACAGCTCATTGCCGACCGAAAAGACAGCACATTCATTTCTACACAGCCTTGGTCTTTCCTGTGATGTGAATAAATAGCTGATAAACATAGAGAGGAAGGAGATTTGGCACCTCTTGTTCAGGATTAGCTGTTGAGCTGAGCCCCTGGAGCTGAAGCCTTTAGCATGCTTTCAGGTCTACTCTACACTTGCTGTCTTTTTCTTTTTGATTCAAACTCTTTAATCCAAGCACTGACTGATGCAAGGCTATGTAGAATGTAAGGACACCTGGTTAACACCAATCAACATAAGAGACAAAGATAACAGATAAAGATAAGAGGCTGGAAAAATAATAAATTAAAGACCTAGATACACAAGCCCTCAGGAAAAGGAGATAACAGACAACAGAAAAGAGCTGAGCTCTCAGGTCACTGGCTGAGGGTCCGTTGAGCAAATGACTTAAGTGTCTGGAGGGTTCAACCAGAATTTTGTAGCTGATAAGAAGAGAGGAAATAAGTTTCCCATGTGACTCACAGTAAACAAACTTCTTATAGGATATTTGTCAGAGTTTGTGGGTTGCATAAAGCTGTTTATGAAATACTTTGAGGAAGGGAATGTATGAAATTATATTTGGGGGGGGGGGGGCAATGTATAAAAATTATCATGGACCATTTAGGGCAAGGGGCAAATGTGAGAAAGGAATGAATCAAGGTGGATCATGGTGGAATGAGCAAGGGAAAATGCAGAACTGCAGTCTGTGCTGTTTTCTTATTAAATTCTATCAAATCCTAATCTCCCTTTCATAGAACTATAGAATGGTTTGTGTTAGAAAGAACCTTTAAAAGTCATCTACTCCAACCCCCCCTGCAATAAGCAGGTATCACATTGCTTAAAAACCCTATCCAAAATGATGTTAAATGTTTCCAGAGATGGGACACTCACAACCTCCATGGGAAACCTGTTCTAGTGTTTCACCACCTTCATTGTACAGAATTTCTTCATTATATCTAGTGCAAGCCTACCCTTTTTTTAGTTGAAAACCATTCCCCCTTGCCATGTTGCATACCCTATTGAAAAGTTTGTCCTCATCTTTCTTAAAGCCCCCCTTTAAGAGGCTTGGTACCATCTGTAACCTTGCTCTTTGTGGTTCACATAGGAACTTCAAGCTAGAGTAGCCAGCCAGCACAGAGGAATACTCAGACTTACAGCTGGTGGTTGAATAATGACCTTAGGGTTTGTGCCTAGTTACTAGAGGGTTAAAAAAGTATCTGCCTGGCAGTGATCCTCAGTTCTGGCCATCTGAAAAGGACAAACAGGATTAAAGTTTTTCATTGCTCCATGAGTGCTGTTGTTTTATGTAGGTACTGGTACAAGTCCTTTTCTTTGTGTTAGCTAACAGAACTGGCCATGTATTTGCATGTTGGTTTGTGTCTTTGATACTGCTCATCCTTGCTGCTTGCCAGACCTACAGGTGGCAGCCTCACTTATGGATGGCCAAGTTAAAAATCCCTGGATCCCACAGAGCAGCAGCTTTGATATTCCTTTAGCAAATGAAATGCAGAATGCAGGCTATCGGTTAGACCAAGGCTTCTTTTATGAGTATCACATGCCCTTGTCCAATGAAATGAGTTAAACCAAACAAAACTAATTGTGCATGAGTAATTATAGCTCAGTAGGCCTCAAGGTCATACAAACTGATGTCAGCGAAGTAGTTTTCACGGTCAGTGAAATAAGAGTCACCTAGGGGTCATCTTCTTGCTGGTTTAGAGGAAATGCATGGCTAGTGATAGTATTTGAGTATATATACTAAATATTTTTTTCATGAAGAGGGAATAACCATGCAGAGCTGAAAGGCTGGCATACTTTCAGGAGAAAGAGATCTGCAATGCCTTCTTTTAATCACAGAATCATAGAACCTCAAAAGATTATCTGGTCCAGCCCCTCCACCAGAGCAGGATCACCTAGAGCAGATCACACCGGAATGCATCCAGGCAGTTCTTGAATATCTCCAGAGAGACAGACTCCACAGAATCCATTGGCAGCTGGTTCCAGTGCTCTGTCACTCTCACAGTGAATCAAATCTTCCTCAGGTTCACACAGAACCTCCTGTGGCCCAACTTCCACCCATTGCCTCTTGTCTTATCACTGTGCATCACTGACAAGAGGCTGGCTCCATCCTCCTGACACTCACTCCTTACGTATTTATGAACATGAATGAGGTCACGCCTTAGTCTCCTCCTCTCTAAGCTAAAAAGTCCCAGATCCCTTAGGCTCTCCTCATAAGGAAGTGGTTTAATAAAAGATAAGAAAAATAGAAATTATATTTTCCTAGCACCAGGTATTACTGAAAATTTGACACAAAATCATCTTCCCTGGCATTATGTTTAACACTACAGAAGTGGAATTACGAGTTTTGTTAATGGCCCAGACACCATATTGATGATTTCCAGATTGTTATATTAATCAGCTGAAAACATTTTAAAAGTTGTTTGTGACTTTTTTGTTTCTTTTTATCACTGTTTTTGCCTCCAGCTAATTGCAGTCTCTTCCTTGTCCACACATATCTTCAGGCTCCAGCTCCTCACTAACAATTCTGGAGGTCTGAATAGATGTAACATTCTTTTCTGTGAAGAGTCTTTTTCATTGAGATGACCTTGCTTCTATTTCTGTTAGTTTCATGCATCAAATTAGGAGACAAAATGTGGAGTTGGATGAAACAACCATAGGGAGCAATGCAATAAATCTCTTAGGCCTTTTCTAGCTATAATTTAACTTTTGAGAGCACATACAGCCTCACATAGTAAACAAAAGTCAAATTACCTGCTCTGCTGCAAATGTGTTTTGTCACCTTGAACACCTTGCATTTCATTCTTGCTTCTCTGTTTAGACAGTAAAATGGTGGCAGCACTTATAGTGTCTCCATTACAGAAAAGGCATGAACAAGAGTCTTTGAGATAGTCTCACAGGCCAGAAAACAACACCCTAAAAGACAATCTTCTCCACTGTGGGCTAATAGTCATGGTTGGGGTTTTCTTCTTTATTTATTTTTTGAGGTAGCAGACAGTTTGTCCAGGAAACAGCAGCCATCTAAATGTCTGCTTCTGTCAGTAAACTAAGTAAGTGCTTAAGAGTGCCTGAAGGCAGGCAGAATTTTACTTTCTTTTATTAGAGTGAAAAGTTTTTTGAGGAAGCCATAACTTCTCCATGTACAAGGAGAAAACACTGTCCTGAGTCAGGGGTAGGAAATGTAGCTGCCATGTAATCACTGAGGTTAGGGGACGACCTGTGAAAATCACATATTCCAATATCGCCTTTCTCAAAACAGGATCAGCAAAACCAGCTGCTCAGGCCCACATCCAGCTGTGTTTTAAATGCATCACAGAATGGTAAGGGCTGGAAGAGGCCACTGCTAAAGCAGGTTTGCCTAAAACACAGTAATGAGTTCAACTGGATTTTTAATATCTCCTGAGAATGAGACTCCACAAGCTCTCTGAGCACCCTATTTCAGTGCTCTATCAGTCTCAAAGCAAATGAGTCCACTTCTTCAGACCCTCTGGATGGCATCTAATCCCTCAGATGAGTCAAGCAAAACACTAAGCTTAGCATCATCTGCAAATTTACATAGGGCGTGCTCTCTCTCTCTAAGTCACACCGTGTGGGAGACTGGAGAGAGGAGCCAGGGTGTTCCATAGAATTCTCATGCAGCAAGCTTCAGCTCTCAGCACAGATTTCAAAATCTCCCTGCACACCATCTTCACCACTTATGGTCCATATTGCTGATCTAATCACAATTTCTGGTGAAGGAGTTGCCATACCATAACTACGCTGATTCTTGTTCTCTGACTTTGCTCATCACACCAGGATGTACAACCTCTAGACTGTTTATCTAGATATTTTCAGTTTAAAGACTCCTGTTTGCAGGTGTTAAGTAGATGTCATCAACTGTAGTGGAAGCAACACAAACAACCAAGTGTTTTAACATGACTGCTTCAGAGACATTATCAAGTGCAAAAAGTAAGGAATAAAAGTGGATCACTGTACAGAACACAGAATAAAACCCAACAATAATAAAACATCTCAGAGTTTTGTCTACTCTCCCATTCCTCTATTTCTCTAAATACTACCATTTAAGGTGTTTCCCCACAGACATTGGTTTAACTCTGTCATGATACACTCAGATTCTTGGTACCTCAACACTGGTTTGTAGGTGGGATTATTGCAAATAGAGAGTCTGGTGCTTTGTAACAAGACATAGTGGTCATAATTAAATAATTTCATTTTCATCTACAGAAGGGCCATAGAAGAGCAAGCTGGGAAATCTGCAATCAATCAGCTATAGTTACAAGTCACTCAGGCTGGTAATCTTGCCATTTCCACTCAGCAGATTCAAATCAACGTAGTAAGTGATAAAAAGAAAGAACAGAAAGGAAAGAAAAGAATGGTAGGAGGAAGACTGTGGTGTGGAATACAGTAGCTGTTGGAAGCAAGAGGAAATGGATATTGGATTTTGTGAGTTTTAGCATATTATGATCAAATAGGAACACACAGATTTGAACCTAATAATAAATGGGAACTTGTAAAATTGTAGATAAAACATAGAGGGCAGAATAAGGTGGGAAGGAATGAATCTGTTAGGTCTGTGTCAGCTGGAAAAGGAAAATTGATCAATTTTCTTTTCTTAATGCAATGAGCTTTAAATTCATTTAAAAAGGGGAGGAAGGGGGGGGGGGGAGAGAGAGAGAGAGAGAGAGAAAAACCCAGCTGTCTAACAAGGCAGATGATCTGAACAAAGAAAAGTGCTAAAGGTACTTCTATGAAAAGCTCCTATTAGACCAAACAAACCACAAACCACTACCAAAGGACTCAGGAAAATGAAACTCATCTAGAAAGTAAAAGAAACAGCATGAAATTTCACACATTAGCCTTCCACAACAGACTAGTATCTCTTAGCTGATTTTTTGCTTTCAACCACAGCTCAAACATCTGTCCATCACATAAGTATCCTAGACTGAAAGATAAAAGCAGGGCAGTGGCCAGCAGTCCTTATGTGTGATTGAAGCAACAAAAGTAGGTAAGCAAAAAGACTGGAGTTCATCTCACTAAAATATGATGCTCTAAAATGTGGCTATCTATGCTGGAGATGACCTTTTGATGTAGGCATGTTCTTTAGTACAAAATTATCATACTGGTTATAAATATAGTTGCATGCTACTGCTTCAGACGAACAGATCATTGTTTGATTTGATGAATGCTACTGAAAACAACTAGGTGGCATACAAATTTCCTGTAAAAGTGTCAATACTTCCCTAGGAAGCACCTAAGAAATACCATGGCATTTTTAAAGATAAGTCTTTTCTGGAAAACAGCAGCACTTAACAGTACCATTATCATCCAAAATTCATCTCTGGCATATCCAGATAGTTCTCCGCAACTGTAGGAGGGAAAGTATCTCCACACTGAATCCATGCCATCATTTCATAAGTTTATGCAAGTTTCATATTCAACAATTGGCCAAGGAAGACATAAAGTGAAAATATCAGGAATGCTTAGCTTAAATGGTGTAACAGCAGGTATATAAGGAAGTTATTAAGATGTAAGAAATGAGGGTGCAAGAAAGGGCAGTAGAGAAGAAATACAGTCAGCAAGATGAGTGGTGAAGTCACTGTTTAATCTGGACCATCTAGATTGATAATTTCATCTCTGCCTCTGATGAGAGATTTAAGCAGGATGTTAGCTTTGGGCCCACAAAGCTTTGGGCCATATTTGCACTGTTCCTTTTTGTACATATTCCTGCTTCTGTTTGCATGGAATTTATTTCATTGCTAGTGTAACTTTTACTTTAGTTCTTTCGTTCAGTTAGACTGTTCTCATTTGGAAGCAGGAGGCTAATGATGGTCAAAGACTGATCTTTCAAGCTCTGCTGATTGATGGTTGCACTAGGAAAGTTATGCTGCTTAGTCTTAGTCATAGCTGGCCTTGTCTGTAGTGTGGTTGATGACACTGACCATGACAGAACAAAATAGAAAACTTTGAGGGCAAGGTAGTGCAATATCTCTCTTGTTCCTGAAACCAGCTGGGATTGATTTGGTTATAAGCATATTTTGGAGTAAAAATTGTGCAGTACGTTATAAAGAAATTCAACTTCTGGCTGAGACAGAACTGTCCCCAAAACATGCTTATTCTGATTTTTTTTCAACAAAACTTTTGGGTGGTTTTTTTTTATTTCCCTTCTTTTCGTGATGATTTCATTCTTCTTTTGGTCAGAAGTGTCTTAATATGTCAACCTGGAAGAGTATGCAAGGGTTTGTCTTGGATGGAAGTAATCTATCAAAGACAGAGTGAACTTTAACTTCTGGTATAAAATGGAAACTACCTGAAGCTTTAGTGTGGCAAATTGGTAACATCATGACAAGACAAACATGCAAGTACCTGGCTGGTGATCCATGTGACACCTAGTTAGTTAGGAAATCACCAATGTAAGTACTAACCATGGCAAGTCAGATTTTCTAGACAAAAAAAAAAAAAAAAAGAGTCAATCCCCTGAGGAGATCTATGAAGACACCTTTCTGCCAGTTGCAGAGAAGACGACTTTCCTTGCTGCTTGTCTGGAGCAGAGGTGCACAGATGCTATCATAGCCAGTCAGAGAACCTGATATTGTTAACAATTGCCCATCACCATCATCTCAGATAACACCCCTAGTTCCTGGACACATGAGTTCCCTGAATTTGCCATTCTAAGAGGCTGATGAACAGTGGTGGTTCTGTCATCTCAGGGCAGCTGGTATGCAAACGTGCTGGCAGGGCTCTTGTTTGAATGATGGAGTATGTTCTGTGGTATACACATTAGGTGGGATACTGTTTGTGTATAATGAGCACTTCTAATAAGATTATCACTAATAGTTGGAACATTGGCTTATGTAATAAAGGATGGTCTAATTTAATAAATATTCCTTGTGTTTGCCATCATCTACTTCAACCATCAGTCTCTCTGGAAACTGAACCTTCAGTCTCAGAGCTGTAATATTCTGTAACAATCAGGAAGCACTGAACATCTGGTCAAAAGCTGGAAAGCAATCCAGGCCAACAAAGGCAGTAAAAGAAAGAAACAAACAACACAGAAAAAAAAAAAAAAAAAAAACCACCTTATAGCAGGCTTGAGTTTGTTTCAAATCAGGGCAATCTACCTGAGGGAAGTTGTTGCATTCTCCAGAAAATATAATTGGCCCTGTTCTGGTTTGGCTTGGGCAGAGTTAGTTTTCTCCACAGTAGCTAGTATGGGGCTGCTGAAAACAGTGTTGACAGCTTAGTGACGTTTTAACTCATGCTCTAATCACATTGAAGCAAGGTGCTCATAAACACAATTTCTATCTCTATACTGTCTATAACTTGATGGTGTATTTTAATGCAATGAGGTATTACATTCTCAGTACAGGAGTAAAGACAAAGTCAATACTTCCTCCATTCTTTTATACTATTTAAGTTAAGTGTAATCCATGTAGAGAATTTGTGAAAAAATATTCCAAAACATCTAAAACTACAAGAAAAGAACAAAATAAAACCAAACCAAACAAAAAAATCTTCCAATTTTTAGGTCCAGGTTGTCAGGAATAAGTATCTCGGGAGACATCAGGCAGGTGTACTTCTCTTTGATTATGGAGTACTTTTTTCTTCTTTGCTATACATTTGAAACACCAAGATTTTCTAAATCTGCCCCTGAAACATTCCCCATTGTGCTTACATGACAAAGAAAGTCTAAAGTTAAATGTTTTGACTACTTTAAAATTAGACTCTCCTCCAGGGATACTGAAACTGCCAGGAACATTTTACTGCATTGACATTTTGCCTCTTGACTTGGTCCAAGAAAGCTCTAACTCACTGGAGTGAGTGGGAAACTCCACAAGAGTTAAAGATGTCTCACTTAAGACCCTACTGATTGCTTTCACCACCTAGTGCAAAATGGGCCAAGGAGTTGGAAGAGGAGGTGATTTGGGCATCTGTTTGGGAAGGGGAATAATTGATTGGACAGAGAGGAAATCCTGTTGCTTGACAGACCAGCTTGCAGCTTGCCTATCTTAGAAGGGGTAGAAATCTCTGACAGAAGAACGAGGCACAAAGCTGAACAGTGGTGTCTCAGGCCATTTGATTTTAGTTTGCTGTCAGAGCTTTCAGACTCATCGCCGCAGGCTCCTTTCCTGCGTAGTGGATATAATCTTCAGCTACAATGTAAAAGGCTTGTGAGGATTAACACATTAAATTTTCAAGTTTACGATGTTTGAGGAACTGGTGTTGTGTTTGATATCACAGTCACCAGTGGCTAGGCTAATATGCCTCTGAGCATGCCCAGGGTGAACTGCATGTTTCCAAAATCTGCTGTCTCATAGGCAATTATGTATTCAGTGCCCTCCCTCCTGACTCCTGGGTGTGTGATTTATGTAACTCTGACCAGTCTTAGATTATTTATACTCTGATTTCAAACCTCTGTCTTCAGAAATAGTTTCACAGAAAGTATATACTAAATGGACTCTTTATTCCTTTACTCTTTTCTCTTTTCTTTTCTTTTCTTTTCTTTTCTTTTCTTTTCTTTTCTTTTCTTTTCTTTTCTTTTCTTTTCTTTTCTTTTCTTTTCTTTTCTTTTCTTTTCTTTTCTTTTCTTTTCTTTTCTTTTCTTTTCTTTTCTTTTCTTTTCTTTTCTTTTCTTTTCTTTTCTTTTCCTAAGTAGGAAAAACAGCCTGAGATATTTCTCCTGACAGTCTTGACAGCCTTCTCATTTTTACATAGGCTTTAAGATATCTTTCCAACTTGAGGCTACATTGGTTTTTAGATAAAAATTAAGCTGTATCTGAAGAGGTATAGATATGTTGAAATGAGCATTGCTGGAATTTGCTATGACTTGGTATAATCACGATCTAAATGCTGGAGTTGCTGATGATACTCCCCAATGTGTGTGGCAGCAGAATGCAGCTTGTGCTCTTCATATTCTAGTGATAAAGTGGTCAGGGTGTTTCACACATTTGTCACTTTTCAGCTGAAATACATGCCAGGTAGGCTGTGAAACTGAAGAAACTCTAAGTGATACAGCCCCCTAGGTGCTGTGTACACACTCTTCCCTAGCCAGCTAACAGCGAAGTACTGTGTCCTTCTGATTATTTTGGCATGCACAATGGATAAAGTATGAAACATCAAATAAGTCTCTGGCACAATGACAGGGGCTGACAGGATTTATTTTGGAAAGGATTTCAAGATTAGTAAAAATCTTTTGTTTGAGAATCAAGTCTTCCCTTGGAATTAATCTCTATCTCTAAACAGATTCCCAGAGTGAGTAAGAAGCAGGAATAACATCTACTGTCTTCCGTTTTGAGTGGAAACCTTGTCCCTCATCTAGCAGAGATGGATTCAGAAACAGTTACAAAATTCTCAGCACATACTCAGGGAAGATTAGAAGTTGAGAAGTTTCAGAAGCCAGTCAACCACTCTTCTATGACTCTATGATTAACCATTGTGTCCCACTGAGAGGAATGATCCACGCAAAGTAGCCTGATTTTAGTGCAGTTGAAAGCCAGAAGTAAACACATAAATGGCAAAGGCCTCAGGTCTCTGCAGCTTTATGTGTTACAGATGATCATCTGTCTCCCTGAACAGTGCATGAAGAATTGTTCCAAAGCACGACTGTAACGCCTAGCACTCACTTTTTAAAGGCACAAGTCACTGTGCAATATGCAGTGCAGCAGAGGAACAAGCCCAGTGGAGTTGTTTAGGTGTAAAACTAGTCCAAGAGAGAACTGACTCAACCCATATAGACTCAAACTAGAAGAAAAGAGCTACGAACACTACATTAACTTGCAATTGAATGGTTCAGAAAGTTACACCTTCCATAAAGTTTATTCATCTTTTATCCTTAGGGTGTAGATTTTATCATTCTTGATACTAATCCCTTTATAGAGGAATAAAGCAAGATAGACAGGGAAAAGAATCTTGAAAGTGACAAAGGAGATAATTGTTTTTGCATGTTCTTCTGCTGCAAGAAAATTCTAATTTTGTTTTCCTACTGCAGACAAAGGAAAGGCTGGAGGAATCAGAAGTTGGGTTTGGTGTGTTGGTTCATTGCCTATTTTTTTCCCCTACACCAAATCGTACACTATGATCGGAGAAAAGTTAAATTAGCAGCTTTTCATTAATGAGATCTATGGTTGCATTTTAATAGGTTGTCTAAATTGTGTTTCATGGAAGGAATACTAAATTTGCTGACAAGAAAACAAAACAACTTTATTCTTAGAGACTTGTGAATTCCAAGGTCTTTGATCTTTATATTTCCTTTGCGTTGTGCTTTCAGAGACAGATAACTCAAGATCTGGGGGCAGAAACAGGGGCCAAAGATTCTTGTTAACTATAAAATTTGGATATAGTATTTATTTTACTGAAGGTGATTCTTTTCTTTTTGAACTAAGAGATATAATACTCTGAAATCCCCTCAGATGATTATATATCTTAGTAACAACAGCAGGCAATGTCTACTCTTGCACTTTTTAAATTGATGCAAAAGCAAAAAGAAAGCCCTTGGTTTAAGTATTAACTGTTCTCAGAAGTCTAATCACTTCACTTTGGTTACTGCTCAAGATAAGAACTTTTCTGAAAACAAAATCCTGATAATTTATTAACAGAAAATTTGCTCTAGGTTGTTCATCAAGCCACAGAATAACATATTACTTTAAATTTCTCTTACCTTGCATTTACTGGGAAATTAAAAGATGTTCACTGAACACTTTGGAATACCTGATAGTGTATCTGTGTCTTGATTTGCCCCTTTCATGCTTCAAAGTAAGTAATTTCAGGCCTGTGACATTTATCAGTTATTATTCTGTGGATCAGAATGCAGAGGCATAGCTGTTCTCCACTAACAGTAAAGTTCCTCAGAAGTTTTTCCTATGTCTTTGATCAAATTGTCGCTCTTCTTACTCTTCCATAGAGTGCCTAACATATTTGGGGGATACTCCTCAAACAGTGGTTATATTTCTCTGGTGCTCTACAAAGCTGGTAAGCATTTGGCAACCTTTTTGAACTAATCAGCCCTCACCTTGCATCTTGCCACTATCACTGCCTTTTGTCTGTTTGTTTATTTTATAGAAAAGAGAGTTCCATACGATACTTTTCATATTAGTGATGTACTCTTTTGGGTTTGGTGCCTCTATACCCTGCACACCATGAAGAGATGGCCCATCTTGATGCCCAGGACTATTCAAAGGGTGAACGAGTTTCCATCACACATAGTGAAGTACTTTCTTTTATTTTCAAAATGGTAGCAGAGCTTTGTGGATCCTTAGGCTGGGATATGCCAAACAGCTCATTTAGTTTTAGAAGCTCAATAATTCTGAGACTCCATTGAGCTTCTAAAAAAAGTGGGGTTTTTTTTTCAGACTTGTAAAAATAAGAAGGAAATAAACAAGAGAGTAGAGGAGATGGTCATGTCTGGGTCAGCCTTTCTCTTTTCAGTGCTGGTATTAGAGTAGTACCCAACACTAGATTCAAAGACATGGACAATGTTCACTTTCTCAGAGATCTGGCAGTGCTGATATAGACAACCATAAAGAAAGGTAAGTGATCCAGAGGGCAGTGTTTTTTCATCCTTTCAGTAGATACGCCTCAGTTACAAGCACATGCAGTAAATATTCAATCAGTTTATGCATTTAAACCACTGTTTCTTTCACGAAACTATTCAACCCAGATTCTTGTCCCTGTCAGCCCTGCCTATATTTTTAGATATCTGTTAAATGTCCTTTCTTTTCCTTCTCTTGCCAGTTGGTTCACTCTGCTACTTAACAGCCTCAGGCATCTAGGGAGGTATACACAACCAGCAGCAACTGTTTCAGCACAGGGAGAATACAGTGCATGCTGTGTCATCATTCACCCTGTTTCTGCATTCTTTCCCATCCAGGAACTGTAGGCGACACAGTATGCAGCATGAATTATGCTAGCCATTTTCTTGGCTTTGGCTAGGGCAAGATTAAGTGTCACAGGAAGCTGGGAGGAATCACAGCCAGGACAGTTGAACTGAACCAGACAATGGTGACATCATGCCTGATATATGAGAGGGAGAAGTGGCACAATTCAAGCAGCGGAGGGGGTGGTTGGCATGGCTGGCTGGGCTGGCTGGCAGCAGCAGTGCAGGAAACCTGCCTCCAGCAGGTTCTGGGAGTTGAGCAGTTGTGTTGTATGCTGCTTATCTCATGTGTTGTTTCATTAATGTTATCGTTATTACTGTTGTTTCTTCTCTGGCCAGCCTGATCTAGGGTAGGGTGTCCCTGCCCATGGCACGGGGGTTGGAACTAGATGATCCCTGTGGTCCCTTCCAAACCTGACTGATTCTATGGTTCTATGATTATGTTGTTTTACTAAACTCTTCTTACCTCAGCCTGTGGAGTTTCATCTTTTTCTCTTGATTCTCCTTCTCATCCCACAGAGCAGTAGACAGAAGTGAGAGAGCAGCTGTGCTTGGCTTAGTAACTCACTGGGCCCAAGCCATGATGGCCATGAATTTACCTTTGAGCTCTCAGAAGGAACAGAGGGTAAACTAACCTATTGTTTCACCAGTCATTGTAGCCATTTCTTGTCATAACTAGGTTAATCCTCTTCACTTTCAAAAACTGAACATAGGCTCAGGTCTTCACACAAGCATGCAAAATTTCAAAAAGCTCAGAAGGAAAATGCTCCAACAACAGAAACATCTGCAGGGTAGTCACCTACATCTGAGCAAGTGACCTAGACTTCCCACGTAGTCAAAGACAAGCAGGCAAGACATGATTCATCTCACAGAGAAATAAAATACACCATATTATTCACATCCTCACTGTATCTATTTCTCTTCATTAATTGTACTTGGAGCTAATTCAGAGGTATCTTTATTGCAAATGTTTAAAGCTGGGTTAAAGAGTCCTTCCTAAAGGGATTCTTAAGCAGAGGTGGACTTGGCCCTTATCTAATTAGCTGTATTTTAGATAAGGTTCCTGTGTTTGGGGACACAGTGTTATCATAAGGGTCATCTAGCTTTCTCATAAAGATAAGCAAGATCTTTGCTGTGAGAAGGAACTTATATCAAACTGAGGAAATCACATGCTGACTCTTTCTGTAGGATCTGACTTTTTTTAATCATAAAAATTAATAATTCAACTTCCCTTTTATTCAGAGATTGCAGCCAATGGGACAGAACTGCATGCTTCTGACTATTTTTCCACAGGATTGAAGAATTCTGTAGACAGAAGTCTACACAATAATTAGCTATTTTTCACTTTTTTAGCCACACTATATTCTTTTCTAAAAGATGTTGTTGAGTATTTCATTTGCACACTTCATGTACTTTCATCATTCATCCACTCACACTCATGCCCATCCTTCTTGAAGTCTGCACTGGTCCTGTTCCAAGATTTCTGTTTTGACTAGCTGGTTCCTCCAGTTAGTTGTGTCTCAGTATTATCTGTGTCAAAATTGTCATTATTTCACTTCACATGCAACAAAAAAATAACAATCATCTGTGTAACTTCCTTTCCTCATTTCAAGGAATCTCATCACCTAGTACTGAGCCAACAGGAGTGTGCCTCTTGCATTAGCCATTGTAAGGGCTTTTCTGGACATCCCTGCTAAAAGACACTTGAGTAGTTAAGAGATCAGTGTCTGTCGCCTATCCTTCTCTAATTCATTATTATTTCCTAAAATAACTGCCCTTCATGAAGGATATATTTCAACTTCTCCTACAGTTAGATGATGTATTTGTTGAGATGGCTGGTGGTTTAGGCCCTCCTAGAGTACTTTGAAGTGCAAATGCTGTGATAAGACACCATATCTCAAGGAGACTTCCATAGGAGGAGTGTAAGGATCTCTCCAAGGGCAGCTCAACAATAAGACCATTAAATCTAAAGTATTACAACTAGGTCATGGGAATAAGGTCAGAGATACAAGGCTTTTGTATTGTACAATGAATGTGAATGAGAGCTGGGCTGCTGAAGATAGTAGTAATAAAAAGCATGTTATCAGAACTAGTTTGTTACACAAGCTAGCTGACACATCTCAAGGGTCAGCATGGGTATTTCAAGCATGAAAACTTGCTGAATGGACAGTACACTGATGATAAAGTACAAGATTGTAAATGATGCTTAATAGTGGTTGAACGGAGTGTGTTTTCTTTGTATATGGTTGGAGTCATCAATATGGAACACCTACAGACAGACATACTCACATCTTAGTCACATGAGGGGAAAAAAATAGGAAAGGAAGAAAAAAACCCAACAAGCCAAGCTGTTCTGCTATCAGTATAAGCCATAGAATGTGCTGGTAGAATCATATTTGCTCTGCAAGCCATGAGTTTCCCTTCAAAACAGGATGGAGGCAGCTGAGGAGATGGGAGGAGGTAAAGAAGCAGCTCATGTTCTTGTTTGTTTAATGATTTATGTCTATGTTTGTTCGTATTTGCTGTGATTAATGGCTTCCAAATAGCCACTCCATAAAGCCTGCTCTACAAAGAAAAGAGTCATTCTTGTGGGTACAATCGCTTATTGTTGGCTGAATCAACTCTCAAAATGTCCCAGTGAACTTGTACCTGACTCATGTTTACTTGCATGGGACAGGCTATAAAGAGCTAAGTGACAAAAAGCAATCTGGGCGGTAGAAAGAAACACAGGAGTGCAGTCAGAATTTCTTTTTTAATCTTCTGCTTTTGCTTGTTCCCCTAGTTCTTGTGCAATTTTACATAGTCCCCATGCCTTGTTTTAATTATTGCATGTGTCAAAAGCACAGGGCACGTACAGGCTCTGCTGTCACCCTCCATACATGGGAAGGCTTGTTACTGCTGGGCTCTGGAGTTGGGAGACAAGAGTCAAGGCTGGCAAATCAGGTGAGAAACATGCCATCCTCTGTGAATGGTGTCGATGGCATTTCCACTCCCAGAGTGAGGTTAGACCAGTGCCTTGCTTGATTTTACTTTTCAGTGGACAGGAAAGAATTACTGATGATATTCCCAGGTGGGGGTCTGTTTCAGAAATTTGTGGCCCAGTGGACATAAAGAGGCCGATTTGCAGAACTGCTACTTTATTTCTCGTGCACTGCTGAAGGAAGGGAAAAGGACCAATGAAAGTGATCTGATTTCTGGATTGTAGATCTGCTTTGGCTGTGTTCTGAGATGTGATGAGGAATAAGCCTTGTTGTAGGTCCCTTTGTCTTGCTTCTTCTGGAATTTTCTCAATACTTTACTACTGTTGCTGGCTTTTCCACTGACCTGCATTTGTCTTTGCTTTTGCCCTTCTGCTAGGCATATAACAACCCTTCCCTGTGTGCTTTGTCTCCCTCACAAATCTAACCTTCCCTCAAGTTCTGTTCATTCATTTGCATTTTATCAGTTAATATTAATCACATAAATTCATCATGAATTGGAGATCTTTTATTTTCTTTATATCAAAGAGGTGTGTCAGTAATGTAACAATTGTATGTCAAGTGTGATAAGGAGAATAAAACTTTTCTGTTTCAGACCCATATGCACTATAGGCCAAATTCTCACTCTAGTGGAAAGACACAAATGTAAGTCAGGGTAAAATTCCTGTCAGAGACAACAATTTACCATCTAGTTTGTGGATAGCATGAAATTAAGCAGAATCACTATCCTAAACTGTAATAAAATCTATTGACATCCAAACTATGTATTATGCATATGCAGTCTATTATCCCGAGGCAAAAACGCACAGAGGTTTGACAGCAACCTAATGAAGGAATGCAAAAGAAATAGGATTTAAATAAAAATCTGCAAAAGGACAGAAAAGGTACCTGATAGCTAAAGGGTTGGTTCTCTTTAAGACCTGTTTTAAGAAAAGTACAATCCTGGGAGCAGGAAGAGGAGTAATGGGAGCATGACGAGGAAGATTAAGGGAAAATGAATGTGGATGATTGCAAAGAGGAAGAATTTTGTTAGGAAATGGGTGTCAGGAATGCAGGAGATGATGATGGAGATTCAGTCAGAGCACAAAATGAGTCCATAGACTGACACAGTAGGGTGGGGAGAAGAGAGGAAACCCTTCCACAGTGATGTTACACAGCAGGGCTAAAGAAAAAGTTCCAGAAAGGGATCAATGCTTCTGATCATAGAATTATAGAATCAGCCAGGTTGGAAGAGACCTCCAAGATCATCCAGTCCAACCTAGCACCCAGCCCTATGCAGTCAACTAGACCATGGCACTAAGTGCCTCATACAGCCTTTTTCTGAACACCTCCAGGGATGGTGACTCCACCACCTCCCTGGGCAGCCCATTCCAATGGCAAACCACTCTCTCTGTCAAGAACTTCCTCCTAACATTCAGCCTATACCTGATGAGTATGACAGCACTTGTCCTTTGGTTTATGGCAATCTTGTCTGACCAGAAGGATCCAATGTAGCAGTTTCTCTTTTATCAGTCCACTGGCTTCATGTCTTCACCTGACATAACAACTACATTAAAGACTACAAACAACAGCAGACTAGACAATGAAAGTCTAACTAGCTGTCACAGTAATGGGAGCAGTGAGAAGTATTCCAATGCTTTGTATCTTTAGCAAAGTGTATTTTCTGTTTCTGGCCAGATTGCAAACTGACATCTTAAGAAGCTTTTTTTAAGTTGTTATTTTAAAGACTCAGTAACAACAGAAAGGAGGAAGTGCTGAGATCCCATCCTGGAGAGAATACAATAACTGTTTCAAGGTATCTTTTCCTTTTAAGATTTTTTTTTAAGCACAGCTCTTGTTAATCACTTTTTTTCCATCTAACTTACTTATTTAAAAGTTAGCAGTCATCAACGTTACCATCCTTAATCTAAAATGTGTCAACATGCTGAATCCTACTGGGATTTTACAATTTATTTTTAATGTGCAAATTGTCTTAGAGAATTAGTGGTACTATGATGTTCTTAAAAAGCATATTCTTGCTATCACTGGAGAAATAGAGCTAAATAATAAATTAAAGCCCTTCTACAGAAACATTAATTCTTTGCATACATTTGTTTTTAAAGCTCCCTTGTTTGTGAGCAGTGATAAAAATATTCTGCACTTTCTTTTTTGATAGTAAGATGAGAGAAATATAATAGGAAAGTAAAATTAAATTATATTTCATTACCAGTGACAACCTGAATAAAATATGGAAAGAGCATTATCAGGCTTCAAGAACTTCTGGCACCTTGACAACAAACAGAACAAATCTATAATCACTTAAAAGCTCCCACACATAAAAGTACCCCAAAATAATAATCTCTCTTTTCCCTAGCCACAAACTAGATGAACTGGCAGTGAGCAAAAGGAGAGCATTTCCTCTTGAATTTTTCATAAGAGCTGTATTTCAAAAGAAGCCTATCATATACCAGGGCACACCCCAATACTGCACTTAGAAATCTTAGAATCGTCTCTGGGAAAAAAAAGATTCCTTAGGCACCCAAATTCAATCATGTGCAGACTTCACTGAAACTGATCTAGATCAGGAGTAAACAACATGTAAGGATCTGATATTCCTACTGATACACGATCCTTTGTTTGCTCTGAAAGCAACCACATGATGCCATGTAGCATAATGTCCAAATTAATTAATGAACTTTTCCTTTTTTTCCTTTCTTTCTTTCTTTCTTTCTTTCTTTCTTTCTTTCTTTCTTTCTTTCTTTCTTTCTTTCTTTCTTTCTTTCTTTCTTTCTTTCTTTCTTTCTTTCTTTCTTTCTTTCTTTCTTTCTTTCTTTCTTTCTTTCTTTCTTTCTTTCTTTCTTTCTTTCTTTCTTTCTTTCTTTCTTTCTTTCTTTCTTTCTTTCTTTCTTTCTTTCTTTCTTTCTTTCTTTCCCGACAGGTAGCCCTACACATTTATTAAATGATTGTAGTGCTGTATCCAGTGCTGAGCTTCTCAGGATGAGAGAGACTTGGGTGTACAGGAACAAGTCCATTGAAGGGCCATGAAAATGGTCAAAGGA
This sequence comes from Pogoniulus pusillus, assembly GCF_015220805.1. Lineage (NCBI taxonomy): Eukaryota > Metazoa > Chordata > Aves > Piciformes > Lybiidae > Pogoniulus > Pogoniulus pusillus. The sequence goes on along the minus strand of NC_087277.1, from coordinate 14,326,173 downwards.
CTGAAGCATTTGGCATGCATAAAAATGTGGTAAGAAAAGAAACTGTTCTGCCAAACAAGACATGGCTCAGTAGAGAATCTTATCAATGTGTATAAATACAGGGAGTGTGGGGTCTGAAAGAAAAGGTTACCAGACTCTTCTTAGTAGTACCCACTGAAAGGACAGGAAACAATAGGCACAAATTAAGATTTATGAAATTCTGTTCAAATATAAGAATAAAACATTTTTTTTCCCCGTGCAGATGACCAAGAACTGAAAAGATATGCCTGGGGAAGTTGTGAGAGCTTAATTCTTGGAGACATTACAAACCCATATGGACACAGCCATGAGCAACATGTTGTGGGTGATCCTGCTTTGAACAGAGTGTGTGTGCTAGATGATCTCCAGAGGTGCCTTACATCCTCAGCTATTGTGTGATATAACAGTAGCAAAGACTACAGCAGCTGCTTTCCTATAGAGCGGGGCTCATCAGCCAGAGAAGCTGTTCTGAGAGTGCAGCAACTCTGGAAAATATGTCTTACATGTAGAGAGCTGCTGGGCTCAGTACTGTAGTGGTGGTGAGATCTCAGCTGTTTTCCAAAGTAGTCCACTAAGACTGTAAAATCCTCTAAGCAGAGATCCTGCTTTGTTTTGTAGGCCTTGCTTATAGTTTAAGATCATCTAGGTACACATAGTGCTGCCATAAATAATGGACAACCACTTGAGAGACACAGAATAAGCAAGAATCCCAGAGTAAAGCAGGAGCCTGCAATGTCTTTGCCAGGATCTCCTTCAGGACAAAACCAAAACAGCTCCAACAGAGGCCTTAAGGAAAACTTGTTTTATTGAAAGATTTTCTTTAGCATAGACTGTATCTTTGCATGAAAAATAGTAGGGGCTCATTGTGTTTGGGATATTCAATTGTATGCACTTCTTGAAAAGAGAGATATCCTCATTTTTGTAAGTCCTACATTGTAAAAGTGAACAGAAGAGATTATTATACCATTTTATTTTTCTCAGTCTGGATTTATATGAAAATCAGAGAGCTTCCAATTTACTTTAAATAATCTTAGAGGGTTGTTGCAGACTATGAGATCTTTTCCTTTCTTCTAATTCCTTGGAAGATCACAATGATAAAACTTCCCTGAAGTGTCTCTCTGAGCATTATTTTCCATGTTAGGGCCTTATAGCTTTTGTTTATGCTATGTTTTCATTCATATCAGAGGGCCCTCAAGGAGAGACAGAACAGCAGTTATCATCTCCTAAGAACTGAGGACTCCTGTAGAGTATCTAATACAATTCACACCAATCTTGCAATTATAACTGATCAACCATTAAGTCTTTAAAGAGTAAACTAAAATCTCAGCTGTGTCTTCAGTTCCAACCGAGTACATCTAAAGAGCAGAATGTGACTCACACTCTTCTGTCTTCATTGTTAAGTTGTGGTTCCCTGTTTGAGTTGTTTATCTTCCTGACTTTTTTTTTTTTTTTTTATTCAGTTTTGCAAGGTTTTGGTAGCATGGGAGCTATAGAGGTGGCTTCTATGCTATGAGAAGCCACTAGAAGCTTCTCCCATGTCTGGTATAACCAATGCCAGATGACCTGAGAAAACTGGGAGTGAAGTTGAGCCCACTAAGAATGGAAGAGTAAGGAGAAGGTCTTTGTAATATATGGTTTCATTTCTCATAGTCCTACTCTGATTTGACCAGCAATAAGTTAACATAATTTCCCTAGGCTGAGCTTGTTTTGCCTGTGGTGATAACTGGTGAATGACCTCTCTCTGTCTTTATCTTGACCCATGAGTTTTTCATTATATTTCTTCCTTCTTCTTCTTCCTCTATCAAGCCAAGGAGTGGGAGTGATAGAGCAGCTTCAATGGCCACCTGGCATCCAGCCAGGGTCAACCCATCATATTTCTTATGAGCCTACAACACGCCTGCCTTAATGTAGGTCCTTCTTTTCATTTATATTTATAAGCTTAGCACAATACTAATCTGACAAAACAGTAAGTGAGCTGCGAACATCAGGTAAATTGGGAAAAAGTATCAAAATTGCCTGAACTAAGAGATTTGCTAAATATGGATAGAAAAATAGAACAAACCAAGAACTGCAAATTACCAAAATCAGTAAGATAACTATGCAATACTCCATGAATGAAAAACAACTTGGTAAGTACAATTCTAAGAAAGATGACAAGAATCTGTTCAGTGGATTGCAATAAAATGTGGCTGAAAAATAGACCAGTGCTTAGGCAAATATTGTTCTCCATACTTCTGGGATGTGTCTCCACATTTAAGTGTAAAAAAAAAAAAAAAAAAAAAAAAAACCAAACAAACAAAAAAAAACTTCAAAAGAGTTGCCCAAAAGCATATGTTAAAAACTTTGAGAAATAAATGACCAATAATAAATGTAACCAAATGCAAGAATCTTTATCTTGGATAGATATGTAATATAAGGGGGAATAAGCAACAAGAAGATGAGAATGATTCAGAACATCACTCTAATAATAAGTAATAAGACAGTATTGAGCTCAAGGTAGTATAAAATAAGGGTTGTTCAAACAAATCCTGCTGAATTGATACTCTTCCCAGAGTCATTGTGAAGCCATGTGAAAACTTGCAGAACGTAAGTACACAACAGGGAACTTCTGTATTATTGGCTGGCTACATGCATTTATTCATCCGTGTCATCTATTTATTAAAGCACCCTGGCTGAAGAAACATGAAGCAAGTTTTTCTTTCCTCGTGTGGTAAGAGGAGGTACTACTGTAATCAGCATTAGACTGCTGCTCACAGATTAGCACATGCAACATGCAGCCTTAAAGCAGGACAGAAATGATGGATCTAGGAAGTGATTGATTTTTTAAACAACATGCACTGGAGAACCTGCTAGGAATAATATAAGCAGATAGGCGATCGTGACTGGTGACAGGAGAAGGATTGGTAAATAACAAATTGAGCTCCCAGGATCAAGCAATAAGGCTTTAAACAGTCTGGCAGGCTTTCCTGAGGCAATGCATCACAATGAGAGTTTAGGAAGAGTTTTGGAGTTAGATGATTTTGAGGTTTGCTTCTTCGTTTATTGTATTTTTGTTTTCTTTTAACTTAAAAATGTAACATACAAGTGCGAGGTATTTATTTCAGAGAAATATCTGTGTAGATTTCAAAACATACATTTATCATTTTCTCTGACCAAAAAAGCCTGGAGTGACTGCCAAGTATCTGTTCCCATACCTAATCCGACCAATCAACATTTCTAGTCTAACCGTGTTTACAGTGTTATAAGGAACATTTAACACTGCCCACAGAGTCCCTCAGCATTCTGATCCTCCCTATCCATCATCTGTACATCCTCACCAGTGCTCTCAGGAGGCCATCAAGACACTGTCGCTGACTTCATCTGTTTTGTGGTAAAACCTGCATGAAGAATTTATATTGTAGGGAGAAAGCTAGCTCTAATTTTTGGCATTTGATTTCTTTGCAGTCTGGGGCCCTTCCAGGAATCCTCATGGTCTCCAGATTTTTGTTCTGTGAGCTTGCTAATGATCCAATTTCTGCTGGTGTTGGTTTCTAGAGGAGAAGAGGCAACATTGATTGCTACTGTAATTTATTGAAACTATGCAAGAGATTGTGGCTTGGAAAAGATTTGTGGTCATTAAGAGCCTGTGTGCTGTCCTCCATTTGGGATTTTTCTTCTAGGAGGCTACAGAGTGTAAGTCTCTGGCACAGGACAAAAAAACAGTAACTTCCAGAAAAGTAAAGGTGGATTTCATCTGGCCTGCCACAGTTGCTTGAATTTCAGTATAGCCATTGACCTCAAGGTCCTGTGAAACAGAAATATCAAATCCTTAGCTTTGAGCTCCCCTATGTCCAGAAGTCCCTTTCAGTGCTAAGTTTGGTGCATCTAAGTTTCTCCACAGGTCAGCACACTTACAACTGATGAGGCAAAGATGACAAATGAATCAATATCATGTTCCCATTGTACAAGTCCTAACTAGAGAATTAGAAAGATCATCACTACCCTCATTCCTCTTTCTTTCCTGAATCTAACTCATGTATAGTTTCAGCCTCTGTTCTCCTATGTTGCTATGTCTTTGTATCTTTATGGGACAAGTAAATATTTTAATTAGGGTATAGTACTCATATCGTTAGAAAAACATAACTGAACGTTGGGACTTAATTTTCTTAGAGGACTGATAACCCCAGTTCCCACAAAACAGTAGGAACTGTGGTAACTAATGCTGCATAGGCTAGGCAGGAAATTGTTTGATAACACACCAGTAAGGTTGCCTGTCTTGCCTAGTCCACTGGCTATGTTAGATGGTACAATGTTTTATGGAAGGTCATACCTCATTCTTTGGAAGTTTTGGTAAATGTCTTAGTCAAATATCCATCAGGAATAGCCTAAATAGAATTGATGCTTCCTGCAAGGAGAGGTAGGAAATAGATGATTTTTGGAGGTCTTCTCCTTTCTTGTTTTCTGTGGTGAACCAAACTACCCCTGAAAACCAGATAGCTCAGCCACCCCACAGAAAGGCAAACCAGCAGAAGTTCAGTAGACAGCTTTCATGGAATTTAAGGAATGGAAGCCAATATTTTGAGAGGAAGAAAGAGGAAGAAAGAGCATTAGGGGATGTGAAAGTAAAGGTACACCGTCTGTGGTATATTTGCTGGAATATATTCTGGTCTACAATAAATTGGTTCATTTAGCTTTTTCTCTAAGATACTTCCTTACAAAGCATTTAAGACCCTTAGGGGAACTTAATTACTGTCTAGTAAATGATGGTGGTGTACGCTTAGTATTAAAGTTGGGTCAGTTATCAATTAACAGGATGAGGAAAAAGCAATCAAATATTACTCCTCTTTAGGGCTTGTTATTGACCCAAGACAAATGTGTTGATCTCAACTCATTTCCAAAGTCGTAGTAGAAACCACAAAATGTCAGTAAAAGACCCTTTGCTACCAGGCAAAATACAGAGAATAATGATGGTTTTAACTATTTTCCCCCTAGCCTGTACAAGGTAGGCACTTTTTGACAGACATGTGTGAAAAAGCCTCTGTTCCTGGTGCTTGCTACACCTGATTTTGTAAGAGGGAAGTTTAATCTCCAGGGTTGTCAGTTTGGCACATATAATGAGCATGATATTAATTTCAAAAGGAAATCTAAAAAAAATAAATGACAGGCTAAACTTCACAGCTCTACAAGCAGAACTGTTGATCTCCCAAGATAGTGTTCCCAGCCCACACACCCTTCATACTACCATGTGCTCTTGCTTCTTTTCTTTTTTTAACCCAATCTTCCTCATTACATTTCCTTGGCAGAAATTCCACTGTGGATGCTAGCAATAGACTTGCCTTGATGCTGCTCATCACAATCCCCTGTGACAGCTTAATATCTCATTATCAACATTAATAATAAACGTGTGTTTCTCTGAATATGCAATGTGAGAAGTGGATATATATATATGGGACCACACCCTGTGTTTATTTGAATGTGGAATGGCTGGTATAAATGCAAACTTAAAGTGCCACGATTGAAGGGCATGATTGGCATGCAGAAGGAGGCTCAACCAAGTGCTGTGACATAGACCTCTTGCGTGCCTGAGGGCAAATTATTTGCCCCCATGGACATCCTCTTCCTTGTTATTTAAATCCCTCTTGCAACTCTTAGGGAATGATTTAAGTTTAGAGTGCTACACAGTGCAACGTTTAAAACCACAGTCTAACTGATACTGGCACTTTAGTCTTCATATGAACATTAGACATTTACAACTATACACTGATAAATATAGAGCTAAAAATCTGATATCTATATTTCTGAGAGCCCATACATAAGAATAGCGAATGGCTTGCTTTTCTTTTATGTGTGTTTAAGAATAGGTAATGGCTTGCTTTTCCTTTACATGATGTGTGATTATGACTTTCCTAAGAGTCAACTTTTATTTTTACTCTAACTTTTTTATTACTATTATATAAAAGTTCCTATTTTTGAATGAATGAAAATATTTTAGTATAACTTCAAGTACCAAAATCTGACACACTACCAAAACAGTGTCATAGATGAAAGAGGGGGGGAAAATGACACAATGTTCTTGTAATAAAATAAAAACTGGGTGTGAAAGCAGGCCTTAAAGAATCCCCAATTTCTGTTTTTAATTACTGAGAATATTTTTCTTGGTATTTCAATTTCTAGTAACCATAGTTGCAAAAAATGTAGAACTTCTATAAATAATAGTGGTTGAAAGGGCCACTCTTTCAGTGGATATTGGAGACTGCAACTCATTTGGCCTTACTGAGAGGGAAGAAGACATGCTGGTGAACATAAATGTTTCTCCATAGTAGGGGATTCTAGAACTCCTCACACACTGTTACTAAGGAAAATTTCTTAATTCAAGTCAAATTTATATTCCAAGGACTGTTACTAGAATTCCTTGGGTGAGTAGTCAGCAATGTGCTTACTTTTCACACGAAATTTTAACAAGAAAGAACAAAATTAACAAAACCTGCAGGTCAGAATGTCTGCAAATAATTCCATTCATATTCTAATACAAATTTACAGTAGACATATTAATCTTAGCAACTGTATTCTAACCTTAGCCCACTCTGACTCTCGGATTTTAAGAGAACATGAGTGCAAAAAAGATGTCTAAGTTCATGGAGAATATCTAGAAAACAATCAAATTAAGATGAGAAAATATCACTCTGACAGCTGTGTGAGACTCTAAGCATTTCCCACAACAACTTCTATGAATAAGCTTTTGCATGAAGTTCAGAAAATGATACTATGAATTCTGCTATCTAGAAAGCAGTCCATTCCAGAAAGAAAGTTCTATATATGCTAATAATGTTATGAAACATCAAAATGGAATGGTGACTCTTCAAAACAGAGGAGGATACAAACAAGTGTTTTATTTTCTCTCCTGTGTGAAAATAAAAATCACCAAGTGGCTCAAAGTACAGTAGAAACTCTTTTTCATGAAGGCAGTGATGTTTGGTCCCCACCAGTAATATATAATTCAGCAGCTCTGGTCTCATTTGAAAGATGGGAAAAACAATAGAAGTTTTTCAATTTACTGGTTTAAGAAGTTAGAAAGGCAGAACTCTTCTCAGCCCAGATGTCTTCCCCATCCCTTTGAGTTCATCCTAAATATGAAGCTATTGCTGTTCTTTGAAGCTGAATTTACAGAACAGTCAAACAAGCACAAGTGAATCTCAGGAAGAAAAGACTAAACATAAACAACATATTGTTTTGAAAGTGTTGTTTTTCACACACTGCAAAGGGTCCAGAAGATAATAGTCTTCAGAAATATGTCATAATTAAGAATATGCCACTTCTAAGGTTTGTACATAAATGTTACAGGAACTATGGATATGGCCAAGCAGGTGTAATTAGGAAGGTGTCCAGTGCAGAAATACCTTAAAAGTCCATGCTATAGAGACCATGAGTTTGGAAGAGATCTTTAAGCAATGAGATCACAGAAACCCCTAACTGGCTTGGACTTTTTCTTTAGTGACATGCATAAGATTTTGTTTTCCTTTTTTTAAATAATAAAGGAACTCAAATTATACTTCTTATGTGCCCAGTCTTTGTGTAATTATTCCTTTTATGTGACATTTAAAGACATTTTAGATGTCAAAACTGACTTGGCATCCTAGACATAGGTACATCCAGGGCTGACATGCAGCTACCCAAAGCAGATACTTTATGTTACACAGAACAGAACTGTTCTCTGGCACAGAACCAAAACCTACAATGTGCCACCTTCCTTCTTCTCTTACTTTAGAGAACTGGAATATTCCCAAAAATATTCCCTACATATTCTTCTCCTTCTGCTCTTTTCTAAGATCATTGGAAGACTAGTTTCAAACTTACCATCAGTGGCCTCCCACTAATATCAAAATCACCTTATTTCATGTGTTGATTTGCTTATGTCCTCATACCAGGAATATCTCAAACTGAAACTGTAACTGTCTGGAACCTGTGCTCTTGATTTAATATTAATCTCTTACCCTGAACTTTCTGTAAATCACAGACTTTTCAGAGCCTTGTTTAGACAGTAAGATCAGAGTTTAAACTTGCTGGAAAAGGACTAAGATGATAAAGTACTGCAGTATAAACTTGGTTACAGTCTCTGAGTATCACTCTATTATGAATATTAAATAACAAAGATAATAACCTTGTTTTTGCCAATTTCTGTTCTGCTTCATTCAGCCCATGCAGAGTGTATTGAGATCTCCATCCATCCATGAAACCCTGGAATGTCTTGCTGACTGATACTATTGCTAACAAATGAAAAGCATCGGGAAGTGCAATTGTTGGTAAATAATGTTTTACAAAAAATAAAACCACTGAAACATTTTTCACTTGATTGACCAAGGATCAGGGGCTTTCCATCTGTCATTCTGTCTGGCTGTCTAATGGATGTCTCTCCACTATCAGCAATACCTTCTGAATCTATCATCCAGCTTCAACCTTTCTTGCAAAGGAGCCAGGTTACAAAGATATTCCAGTTTTTACATGACTGATGTCCCTTTTTGAAGACCAGCATATACATTAGGTGTGTTCAGTTAACACTACAATGAAAGAGAAGATTCTGAGCAAGCCAATAGCTCTCTTTTCTGTTTAGTCTGTCCTGGCAACTGGTTTTTGTGTGTAAAATATCCAGTCTGAACATGTATTATTTGAAATAATCTTCAGTACTTTGTAACTCTTGCCCAGAGGGCAGTAGGTGAGTGATGAAGGGATCTGAGATAGCTTTTAAAGGGAGTAAGCACATCAAAGGTATGTAAGGCAAAGGAACCCAGCGTGTTTTATAAAAGCACATAGAGACCAGGCTGAATGAAGTGCATCTTAATTCAAATTAAAGTTAAAATGGTACATCTTATTTAATGGTAAAATTTTACCTTCTTGTCTTGCATCTTGATGTGCTGCTCACCAGAATGAATTTACCACAATGACAGTACCACAGGCTGAAGAGCATATATTAAGGACCCAGAGAAAGATAAAACACATCCCTCACATTCATCTTACAGAAATTAGTATATACACCAAGACAATTCAAAGCACAAATACAGGTTGGAGGACAAATGGACTGAGAGAAGTCCATTGAATATGAACTAGCAATGTGCACTGCAGCCCAGAAAGCCAAATACATCAAAAGAAGAGCAACCAGCAGCTTGAGGGAGGTGATTCTGGTTCTCTACTCTGCTCTTGTGAGACCCTATCTGGAATACTGTGTTCGTCTCTGAGGTCCTCCACATTAGAAGGACATAGACTTGTCCATAAGAAGATCATAAATATGATCATAAAGCTGTAGCACCTGTCCTATGAAGAGAGGCTGAGAGAGCTAGGGTTGTTCAACCTGGAGAAAAGAAGGCTCCAAGAAGACCTTATTGCAGCCTTCCAATACCTAAAAGGGGCCTATAAGAAGGCTACAGAGATACTTTTTACAAAGCATGAACTCACAAGATGAGGGGTAATGATTTTAGATTTAGATTAGATATAAGGAATAAATTCTTCCATGTGAGAATAGTGAGGACAGAAACAGGTTGCCTAGAAAGGTTGCGGATGCCTCCTCACTGAAAGTGTCCAAGGTCAAGTCAGATAGGGATTCTGGCAACCAGGTGTAGTTGAAGGTTTTCCTGTCTGTGGCAGGGGGTTTGGAAATACATTATCTTTAAGGTCCCTTCCAAACCACCCTAAGACTCTATGATTCTGTAGTTCAGTTCACCTTGCAAGTATAATATAAACTATTAGATGAAGCCATTTCTAGTTTGAAACAGCACCTCATGCAGCTGTATTCTCTTACTGGTTGTTATAAAGCAAACACACTCAGCAGATCTTTCTCTGCTGACTTGGCACTTGGATCCATCTGGATCTGTAACTGCAGTTCTTATACATCAGGCCTGCACACAAACCCTTGTACACAGCAATGCTCAGCCTCCACAGAGAAAAAGAAAAAAAAGCTTTTGAAATTGTGTTCCTTCAGTCTGAGGTCTTGTTAGATAAATTTGTTCTGGAGCTAAGGGACAATTAACAGCAACCTCACACAAGTCTAATGCCCTCTTTCAGCTATATAAAGTAAATGTTAGGATTTGTGCACGGCCTTAGATTAAGTTCTATGGAGATTAACATCTTCACCAGAGGACGCTAGAAGAACATAGAATCATAAAATCAACCAGGTTGGAAGAGACCTCCAAGGCCATCCAGTCCAACCTAGCACCCAGCACTGTCCAGTCAACTAGACCATGGCATCAAGTGCCTCAGCCAGGCTTTACTTGAGCAGCTCCAGGGATGGCGACCCCACCACCTCCCTGGGCAACCCATTCCAATGGCAAATCACTCTCTCTGGGAAGAACTTCCTCCTAACATCCAGCCTATAACATGTTTCATTACAGTACTTTCTTTGGCAGTGAAAAGTTTCTATGTTTCTCCTACTTTCTGTGGCCCAGTCAAACCATGCATTGCACTTTGGTGGCAGAAGAAACATCTATCCTGACTTGTTCTGTTGACGTTTGTTCATTTAAAACCAAGCTGAACTTATGCACTTTGTATTAAAAACTCAATATTCATTAAAAAACAATGACTTCTGACAACTGTGATCCTGTGAACTGAAGACCTCAGGGTTCTGGACCTACAATGTTCTAGACAGGAAGCTTCAGAAGGGACATGATATCTTCTGGTCAAGCTCAACAGAGTTCCTAATTCATGTATATAGCGTGTCTAACAGAAGCTAACTTACTTACAACATCAGGCTAAGGTTTATTCCTGTTTTTAAAACTGATCTAATGATTATGGATTGTGGAAATGTTTTGTCATTTATCACCTTCTGTGTCAGAATATCACAGTTACTGATATCACCTATCCTGAATGAGGTACTATTAATTGATCCCTCTGGACTGTGAGTCTACTTTAGGCATTGATTTGTCCATTGCCTTCAATTACTTTATTTAAACACTAAGTTTTAAATTCCAGATAATAAAAAGGTTACAGGTTCTAAAGTCAATTTCCTACATATGGAATCATTAATATCAACTAAAACTCCCAGACAATTTAAAGAGTGGCTCTGGACAAAACTTGCAACATAACTTACATATTTAGACTGATTCCATCTTGGGGATTCTTAAATTTGAAACAGATGGTCAGGTGATTTGAAAATCACTCAACAAATGCTGGAAATTAGCTTACAGCAACATGAAGGAATATCTGCTAGGTGAAAAAGGAAAAAAAAAGCATGAGGCTGTTGGTTGGGTGGGGAGTAAATTGGACTACAATAGATGTTTGGTTCCATAGACTGGAAAGAATAATTTTCTGGGTTATGGATATGATATTCACCAGGATACATACTTTGGAAAAGAGAGATTCATTCTGACAGGCTATGCTTATTTGCAGACAGATTAAAATCAGTGCCAATATAGAAACAGGAAGATTATCCTATAAATAAACATGACTAAATGTATGAAGATTCCAGGAATTTGAAGTGACAGTTAAAGTGGCACCTTGTGGTTCATCATATTTGATCCCACTGTGTCAATGTCACAGTGGCAGCTGGTACCAAAAATCGCTGGTGGGGAAGAGGATAATAAGCTTCTTTCCTCATCCTTGCCATCTTTCCTAACCAAGTTATTCATATTTATTGGAGGTGAAAATTGAGACAGTGGTTTTGAAAAGCAGAAAAAAAGAAGGTTCACTATACCTTAAACAAAAAAGGTAAAGAAGGTTCATCAGCAGAGAGGGATGAAAACAGTAATATTTATCTCTATAGAGGTTCCACTCTTAAGTTCTGCTGTATGGCTTCCTGTCCAGCCCTGCCCTAAATCAGCATTGTTTTTTGTTGCATATACAATCTAATTGACCTGTACAGCTGCCTTGTGTAGTGGAACATGTAGCTTCAAACTCCTTGAGGCAGATTAAAATCTCCCTTTATCTAGATGAGTGTCCCATCCATTGAGTTAATAAGTGAATAAAGTGGACAGTAATACTTTCTCTTTCTCCTATTAGGGGTCTTAGTCTTCCTGGTCAATGTGTAGTGCTCCTAATATACTTCATTCGGATGCTGAATGCTCCCACAGCTGGTCAGTCCCTTGAAAAAGTCAGATGCTGCAATACAGAATGCTTTTCATCAAAAGATATGACCCTCTTGACCCCTTCACAGTCCTGCACTTAGAGCTGAAGTTCAGAATTCATACATGGGATTTCATACAAGGAGCCCACTAGTGGAGGCACAACAATTTTGTTGAGTATATGGAAGCTGGAGAAGGAAGTTGACAAACATAACGCTACTAACAAGGAATTTCCCACTCCTTTTGGCCTTTTAGCCAGCTTCACCAGATGAGCCAGAATTGCTTTCTTTACTGTTAGACCTTAGATTGCTCAAGGAGGGCCATAGTCTTGCTCAGTCTATGCACTAGACCACGAATTTCTCCATCTCCCATGGTGAAATACCTATGCAGGAATAGTATGAACACAGCTTAATATTCATCATTAGCTTGTCAAAGCCTTAGGTGGTACACATGACTTTAAGGCAGCAAGGAATACAGATGACTCAGGATAGCACATAGGTTTCTGAAAACTTTCTATGAATCAGCACAGCCTCACAACACAGAAATAGATTGAAAGGACACTGCTTTCCAGCAACATCTGGAGAACAGCATTTCTAACTGTTTGTTATCCCCAGCACTTTGCAGAAATGTCAGCACAGAGCATAAATCTGGTACCTCTAACATGTGCGCCTTGACACCCTCAGCACAAACAACTACCTAATGTATTTTCTCTTTAGTGCTGTATTTATATTAAAAGTTGGACTGCAACTGTTCAAAAATGTGCAAGTTAACTTTTCATCCTCTCCAAATTGTATTTGTTCCATTGTAATATATAAATGCCATTTGCACATTCATCAGTATTTGAAATCTAGTCTTTAAATTGTCCTATATATGCACATATATTTATAAGTTAATAAAAATATACCCTTTCCACTATTTTTTTCTACAATGAAATAGCCTGTGAGCAAATTACATTTTCTTTTTACTGTTTACTCAGCACACTGAAAGAATGTATTGACTGCTACCTTTCTACGACTTTTTTTTTGTACAGCTCATGAAAATGGACTCCCACTCTGATTAGTTTCAAGTATTTTCCTCATTTTCCCATAAATTGTCACTGCAGCTATGACCTCTTTACAAATGTTCAGGCAGAAAGAATTAAGACACCTATTTATTTACTGTTGCTTCTAAAGCAGCTGTGCACCCACAAGCTCCTCACAAGAGTTTTATGCACTGTGGGTATTTCAGTTAGAAAAAAAAACATGTGGTTGGCATATGAAACCAAATCCACTTCAAGAGCTGAATTTCTTAATTGGATGACTGAAGCCATTATTGTAGCCTGTGGTCTAGACCTTGCTTCTGCTAATATTTTCATTGTTGTTCTATAGTCACATGAATTGTGCCACTAACTTAGTCAAAAGTGTACATATAGAAAAGGACGCCATGGCATGTTGCTTGCCATTTCATTTCTTCACTTATTTCCTGATGGTATATGAAATATCCTGCATAATCTGTCACTTGTCAATAACTAAATGGTGGAGATTTGCAAGCAGCCTGGTCCACCCTGTGCTGTGAAATCTCAAATTCTAAGCTGGGTTCTTGGACATCATAATTGGTCACATGCGGCTCATAGGAGGAATGTAGCTAGTCAGCCTTGCTAAGCAACATGGAAGGCTGGACCCTCTGATGGTTGCACTGCTGCCCAGTATGTACAGAAACACACATGGGCAAAATTAACTGCATGGACATTTGCACCAAGTATCTGCTACTGTGTAATACTATGTAAATGGAAGAAATACCATCACCATGAACTTCACATCTTTTTTCTGTAGGAAGTAACCTCATAAGCTCTTGCATTTTGTTTTTCCATGACGCAAACTGTCCTCATAAAGGTGTACACAAAGCTCTGAATACAATGCTTATGCAACTACAGTGTTTTAGTGGGAGCAATGGTTAAGGAAAACTGCTGCAAAGTTTTCAAATCGTTCCTACCTTCCTTGAGGTCAGCCTCACCAGAACACTTTAGTCCCTGAAATAGGAAAAAGAAATCTGCCTGTTTGGAATTTATTTTCTAGTAACTCCTTCGTGTCACTAATCATAAACACAGAGAAAAATGTGTATCGAAACCAGCACACAAGGGCTTCTGAAATGAGGCATTTCACTTACTGCTGGGGAAGCATGAAAGAGAAAACAGTGCCATCAGGAGCTGGTGAGATCACCTAGTGTGGTATTGGAGCCACTTATGGTGAAGAATCATCATCAACTAAGCAGAAAGAAGGCTGAAGACATGATGTACTACTGTAGTGTGCACTCTTATCGTTTAAACATCTGAGTCATTCAAAAGTTTTTCAGGAAAAATGGGAAATACATTTTTTGCTAACATAATAAATTATTTTAACATAGTTAAAAGGTGATTTTAAAAAACCTAGGGCAAGGATAATACTTGATTTATAAAATGCTTAAATTATATGGTCTATCTGGACTTCAGCAAGGCCTTTGACACTGTCCCCCACAGCAAACTGCTGGCTAAGCTGTCAGCCCGTGGCTTGGATGGTAACACTCTGTGCTGGGTTAGGAACTGGCTGGAGGGCCAGACCCAGAGAGTGGTGGTGAATGGTGCCACATCCAGCTGGCGGCCAGTCACTAGTGGTGTCCCTCAGGGATCTGTGCTGGGCCCCATCCTCTTTAACATCTTCATAGATGATCTGGATGAGGGCATCGAGTCAGTCATCAGCAAGTTTGCAGATGACACTAAGCTGGGGGCAGATGTGACTGAGTTGGAGGGCAGAAGGGCTCTGCAGCAGGACCTTGACCGCCTGCACAGGTGGGTAGAGGCCAATGGGATGGGGTTCAATAGCTTGAAGTGCAGGGTGCTGCACTTTGGCCACAACAACCCAATGCAGAGATACAGGCTGGGGTCAGAGTGGCTGGAGAGCAGCCAGACAGAGAGGGATCTGGGGGTACTGATTGATACCTGCCTGAACATGAGCCAGCAGTGTGCCCAGGTGGCCAAGAGAGCCAGTGGCATCCTGGCCTGCATCAGGAATGGTGTGGTCAGCAGGAGCAGGGAGGTCATTCTGCCCCTGTACTCTGCACTGGTCAGACCACACCTCGAGTACTGCGTTCAGTTCTGGGCCCCCCAGTTTAGGAAGGACACTGAGAAGCTCGAACGTGTCCAGAGAAGGGCGATGAGGCTGGTGAGAGGCCTCGAGCACAAGCCCTATGAGGAGAGGCTGAGGGAGCTGGGGTTGTTTAGCCTGGAGAAGAGGAGGCTCAGGGGTGACCTTATTGCTGTCTACAACTACCTGAAGGGTGGTTGTGGCCAGGGGGAGGTTGCTCTCTTCTCTCAGGTGGCCAGCTCCAGAACAAGAGGACACAGCCTCAGGCTGCGCCAGGGGAAATTTAGGCTGGAGGTGAGGAGAAAGTTCTTCACTGAGAGAACTTTGGGCACTGGAATGGGCTGCCTGGGGGGGTGGTGGAGTCGTCGTCCCTGGGGCTGTTCAAGGCAAGGTTGGATGTGGCACTTGGTGCCATGGTCTAGCCTTGGGCACTGTGGTAAAGGGTTGGACTTGATGATCTGTGAGGTCTCTTCCAACCTTGTTAATACTGTGATACTGTGATACTGTGATACTGTGATACTGTGACACAGATACATACTCTTAATCTAGTATAGAAAACAGCAGAGAAACATCTTAGAATAGAATCAACCAGGTTGGAAGAGACCTCCAAGATCATCCAGTCCAACCTAGCACCCAGCCCTATCCAGTCAGCTAAACCATGGCACTAAGTGCCTCATCCAGTCTTTGCTTGAACACCTCCAGTGACGGTGACTCCACCACCTCCCTGGGCAGCCCATTCCAGTGCCAATCACTCTCTCTGGGAAGAACTTCCTCCTTCCTTCTTTCTTTTAATGACCTTATTCTTGACTACATTATGCTATTAACCCAAAGCTGTGTTTGGACAAATTGCTTATTCTAGAGTTAACTGTTTTCCTGGCAATTAAATGAGAACAACAACAACAAAAAATATTGTTACAATTAATGATTACTAGTACTGCTAATAATTATCACAATGCCCTATCAGAGAAAATTACTCTGATCTAGGCAGAAGCTTGGAATTGTCAGCAAAGAAAATCTTCTGGAAATTAAAAGAGTTTTAGGAAAAAATATATTTGCCCACAATCCAATAAAATAGAAAGAATGTATGTGCCAAGCTGATGAGTAGGCTATTAAAAGACTCAACAATAACTAATTCATATGTAATAACATGCATTTATTTATAAGATTCCAAAGTGCGAAAAGTTCTTAGTGTTAACTGACTAGATACTTTAGAGTGAACATAAGGCTGTCTGGATCACAGCATCCTTTTAGTAACTTATGATTAAATCATGCTACAGATAGCAAATAAAGCTTTTATTACTAGAAAATTATTTCATCTAGCACATAAAATTGCTGGAAGAGTCTTTTCTTAATTACAAATTTTACTCAATTCTTTGGTACTATTATGCAAACGTTTCCTTAGAAGAGCAAGCACTGCCAAACTAAATTAGAAAAGAAGTCCTGGGTTTATAGGCTTTAAAAGAAGTGGTTACAGCAGTTTTCAGAGAAATATTCTAGGTGTAAGGTAGGGAAAAAAGGTGAAAGATCATAGACTCAGATGGTTATCTCTTGCTTTAGTGCACAATGCTCTTGTGGTTGAACATTGATCTGGTCACATCATGGCCACATGCTCTAAAAGCTGATCTGTGAGTCTTGGGATAAATCATGAAAAATCATCCTGCTACCCTCCTTTAAAGGAAATTTATGAGATAATTTCCTGCTTTGATTAAATACAAATATTAAATAAATTCAGAGTAGATCAGAGTGGGACAAGTATATATATGTTAAAGTACCCACAGTTTTCACAGCGGAGTTGAATGCAGGGAAGTTTCACCTTCTCTGTTACTCAGCTGAATTTGTTATCTTAAATAGAATTAATCTGTTCTCAAATGATAGAAGTTAAAGAAATGGAAAACCAAGAAAAGAAACTAAACTGAGCAAATAAAATCAACAAAATACAACAACAACAACCAAACCACAAAACCAACAGACCAGGCCAAACCCGACAACAAAAACCGTCTTGATGATCTGTGATGTTTTGGGAAAGAAGTTGAGGTATCTCCCACAGGGTTCTGAAATGCTGGAGTTCCTAAAGGAGGAAAATGCCCTTGACTTGTTGCTGTTGCCATCTAGTGTTCCACAGAGAGCTGCTGGGAACAGCATTGACTTCTGCCCAGTTTTGTCATCTCCTTTTTTATCTAGATCCATCACACTTTTAAGTTTCTCAAATCTGTAGGAATGATCCTTCTGTCCACACCTTTTTTTTGACAACACCTTCCCTGAGCTTCCCTATGAATAAAAATAAGCCCAGCTGACATCAAGCCATCATTTGCATCAGATAGTTTTGCCAAGTTATGAAGAATTTGCTTGGGATGTGTTCCAATACGTGAGGAGCTGAGAGAAAGCATCTCAAGGTCAGCACAAAGAAGGAGGGTGTAAGTGGAAGAAGTGTAACCGGATTCATCATCAGCATGTGTTGTGCTGTAAGAGGAGAACCAAATCATGCCCCTAGCACAGCTCTGTTGTATAACTCGCAGCCCGGGTGGCCAGTACAGCAACACGCACTTGTTCACATGACTGACTCACGTCCTCACACCTACTGCTGCTGACATGGTCTCTGCCTTTGCAGCTCTAGCTGTAGCTGCAGGTTGCAGGTTTGGGTATTTCACAGAGTCAGTGCCTGTCATCATGACAGGCATCCTGGGAAGTTTCCCTACATGGTGTATTATAGCTGACAGGTTGGTCACAGATGTGCTGCCACTTCTTCTGCTCAGGAGATCTTTACATGATTGTTCCTATCATGCGCTTTTGCCAAGAAGGTTTTTTGTAAGTGTCCTGTACTGTGTAATTAAAGAAATGTTTGCATTTGAAGACTCCTCTGACAACAGGATCACATTGACCATATTATGCCTGGGAGCACAGAAGCAGATGTCATTCATATATGTCTCTTTAAAAGTTATTCCCTGCAGTAACTTGTCAAGAAAGGAATGAATGTTATGGGCTTTTTTCACATCTTTTTTCATCTGTGTGTAGGGCCTTGCATCCTGGGGTGTTGGTAGTTCATAAGCACTGCTACATTCCCTTAATTGCATTTCAGAGAAAAAGGTCTCATCTTGTCCAAATTAGGAGAATGCAGATAATTACTTTTAATTACATCCCACCGATTGTACTTCTGCTACCTCACTTTGGGACTGCAAGGCACAGCCATGATACAGTCAGGTAACCAGCATGACCTCATCTTCCTTTCTTTGCCTCCTAGCTCTGAGTTGGCTCTACTTACACATTTTGCTGCATCTTTAAATAAAATCAGTCAAAAATCATTACAAGAAAATGACTACTTAACAGATAGGCTTGTTCTTGATTGGTTTTGGGTTGTTTCAATAGCTTGCTATGCAACACCTCTAGGCTGGTAAAATGTTTTCAAACACATTTCCTTTAGTGTGTGAGGAGCATTTCTGACTCCTCCTTTGCTCTGATAAACCATAGGACCAAGACTACCACGTAAATAATCAAATGCTCCAAAGCCAGAGCTCCAGAGACAGAGATGCCCCTCAGGAAAGATGAAGAATGCACACAGCAACGATCCAAGCAGTAAAACTGCTCAAAAAAAGAATGAGTGGAGATGCAAAAAGCTTCAATTATCCATAAAGTACTACAGATCATGCTTAATGCTGGGTTTGGGTGTTTCCAAGATGATTGCTTTGGTTTAGGGGGGAGGGGGTGGGTGTTTTTGGTAAGGTATTTTTCAGGTCAGCATCGCACAACAATCTGATTCTTTGATTTCCTTTGTACTAGAGCTGATGGCAGAAAGACAGCAATGCTGTATGGTAATGGGACACCTGAAGCAAAGAAACGGGTGATTTAAAGAAGCAGCAAAGGTTTCCAAACCCCAATTTCATTTTTCCTATTTCCATGCAATTCTCACTCAGACAACTCCCATGGACTGCAGCCTTTATCATGGTATTTTGAATAGCAAAATGGATTTCAGGGGCAGTGTGTAGGAGCACAAGTAAGTTAGAAGAAAGTGGCAGCTATGGAATTTTCTGAGATAAGGTAGAAAAATACATCATTACATGACATGATGTCAGTGAGCAAAGTTAAAAGAGGAATAGAATAACCCTCCTTGAGATTTTTTAATTTGTTCAAGTAATTAATATATTATTGACCTCAAAGAAAGGATTAGATAATCTTGTCTCTTACTCAGAGCAATCTTTTTAATAGTTATCTAGCCTTGGAAAAAGCTAACACTATGTATCCTTAGCACTTTTCACCACAAAAGTACATAGTTGGCAGTCCTTACTGCAACCAATAGGAACAGCATCTTTGAAGGGCAAATGTTTGGCTGAGACATTGCAGTTAATTAATATTTTTCTTGTTCATTGTACTGCAGTGTCCCAGCCAAGGTCAGAGCTGCATTCTGCTGGCATTATATAGATTCATGGAAGGAGCAATTTGCTGCTCAAAGCTCAGTAGAAGAGAATGATAAAAGTTGGAGCAGACTGGAAGCACATTCAAATCAGATGCAAAAGACAACATTGGTCTCATGAGGTTTAACCTAGGCTTCTACCCAACCTACCATGCCACATCACAGCAAAAAGAAAAACCAAACCACCATGTAAGACAAAATTCAGTGATTTTACGATTTAGTCTAAACAGGAAAATTGCAATGATAACTTATCCTCCTGAAACAGCAGTTGATAGCTGTAGTCAGAAATCATTTGAAGTTTGCAAGTGGACAAAGTGAACATTATGGGTTTTGCTAAGCTGAATACAGCACTTCTTTATTCACAGCAGAACAATCCAAGTTGCATGTGTAGGAATTGCACGGCTCCCACAAACTGAACACTCTCGAGCTGAAACCCTGGCCTGAATCAAAATGAGTTTTGCCAAGCAATATTGAAATGGAGAATCTTATATAATGTATATCTCTGGGAATCTGGGTATACATGGGTAATGAATGTAATTCAATTTTAATGAGAATTTCATTTTATGACTCAGGATACAAGGAGACATAACTTCTCCTAATATCATTATCTTTGATTAATCTGTGGGAGTTATTAATTTCAGACAAAAGTTTTGCCTTTTTGAATGTCCAGACTAATGAAATTACTCTTATTAGTTTGAGGGTAGATGATGACACAGATATAATAGGCACTGAAACAGAGATATATTGGACAGCTTACTGGAAATTGAAATTACAGCAAACGAATATTGCACATTGACCCATGAGCACAGCTACCACCTTTTCAACAAGAATTCTTTTCTGTCACTTCTGTTACCATTCTCAACGTACATGCAATACAATCTGCTTTAAGCTATCACAAAGCACCTCTCAAACACAAAGCAGAAATGAGAATGAAAGACTAGTAAAGGAACAAAACTGTTTCTGCCCAGGCATATTAACACTGTAATTCATATTCTGTGTTCTGATAATGGCCAAGAGGTTGAGAGAAAATTTGGTCTCATGATGTGTGGGGTTGTGCAGACTTTCAAGAAAATAGTCTGATCTCAGAAGAATTAAAAATCTTATTTCCATCAAGACAAACAAATAAATGCCTGTCTGGATGTGTTCCTGTGTGACCTGCACTAGATTGTGGTCCTGCTCTGGCAGGGAGGTTGGACTTGATGATCTCCAGAGGTCACTTCCAACCCCTAGCACCCTGTGATCCTGTGAAAATGAGAAACAGTAGCAGAGAATTCAGAGGTCCAATGAGTGAGACAGTATTAAAGAAGGATGTGGTGATGGACTGTACAACTGTTTAATCTCTTTGCATGCAGCCTGCTCTGTTTTACTATGTCTTCTGCTCTGCTGAAAAGGAGTTCAGCAAGGAAAGCTGCTTGTCTGCCTTCGCTGACAGACTCCCCCCATGATGCTGGATTCAGCTCTGCCTGAGAGCATCCTGAGTGAAGTAGCTAGAATGCAGAGCAGGAGGACATTAGAAAATCCACAGCAAATACAGAGACAGATAAATTACAGAACAAGTGACAAGAAACTATTCCATGGGCCAAATGCATCCTACTGATGTGATGGTTATTTCAAGCAGGAAAGATGCTGAAAATCACCAGACTGAGCCCAACAGTGTAAGAAAGAATCAGACCTGTAAGGACTTTTTGAAGAAGGAGAGAATCTGCTTGAAAATCCTTTAGATTATGTTGTATATTACTCAACAGATCTTTGATTTGAAAGCTCATTTTAAAATTCTTCTTTCAAATCTGCTTTTTTTCTTGTGTCTTCATAAGCACATATATGTGATGGAGAGACTGGTGTTTGTGGTGTGCTCTCAACCCATGCAAGCTCTGCCTTACTTTAGTTCCCATCAAACCTATGCAAAGCAAAAGTTATGGGTTACAAATAATGAGACACAGAGTTTCAGAATGTTTGTTCCATGCTTTCACAGAATGCATGGAAAAATCCAGTTAAACTGAAAGATTTCATATGTAGAGAAGCTAAGTTTCTGGTTATAGGATGAAAGCCCAAGTGGACGTGTTACTAAATTAATTTGTCTCTGAAATAAGCTACATTCTGAAGTTCTCACACAAAGCTTGAACTAAATTTTAGCAAGTTTTACTATAAAGGGCTGGGAGAAAATCAAATATTATTTTATTGAATTTAGCAGTGGATGAATATTTCTCATTCTGTCACAATAAGATTATTTAGTCACAATGAGGTACTAAAATAAAATATGATGAAAGATGCTTTTATCTAAATGGCAAATACTTTCCTTATATACTCTTACTTTGGGGCACGAACATTACAAATGTATCTTTTCTTTCAAGCATTATTTTCCTCCTACACTTTTACCATTATGTTTCTATATTTATAATTGCTAACAAAATCCATTTCCAGTTGCATCTGTATTCCTGTATGTCCTACTTGCAACACATGAAGGCAATATACGAGAGTAAGGCAGTAGTTTGCCTTTTTTATTTTAACTGGAAGCCTTCTTTTGGGCTCTACTACCAAAACCACCTCAGAGGGATTTTGTTTTATCTTCTAATTTTAGTTCTACTTTACTTATATTAAAGTTATCTTTCATGTACTTATGTAGGTGTTTATAAGTCATGTAATTTGTAAGTGAATTTCTCCTTACGGTTGCTGGGACGGGAGCCAAAATATAAATTTTTCTGAGTTGATGCATGTTCTGCCTTGCTCACTTGACATAACAGAGCTGAGCTTTGGAAGGAACCATCTCATTTTGAGCCCAAGGTCATCTGGACTGAAATACAGTAGACGCAGGGCAACAACTGCACTCAAGCTCCTCTGACCATGGTTTAATTCCCAGGAGCTTTCCCAGAACTCTTGTGCTATTTCTATGATATTATGTAGTGAGTGTGGGCTTCAGCTCCCCTCTACAAAGTGGAGATTATTCCACAACTTCTGCAGCAGCCTTTCGAGTTTATTTTGTGTCAGCAGAAAATACATTTTTGAGAGGAGGAACAAGCAATTTCTGAATCAGAGCACCTACCTCCGTGAGGTTCTGTCATGATTCTAGGTGTTGTTATAAACACGAATAATTAAAACAAATAGAAGCTAGATAATAATAGGGACTATCAGATTTGTACTGTTAAGAGCTTCCTAAAGGCATCTACATTAAAAGACAAAAATAACCATCTTACTGAAAAAAAGCAAAGACCTTTCACTTCTACCATTTCACTAATAAACACCTCCCTGGCACACTTCCTTCTGACTTAATTATGGGTCTTGTTAAATTCATAAGCATTAAGCAAATAGAATTTCCTTACTTAGGCAATCCTATTACAAGTGATTCACATGTACCTCACAATTTTGTGATAAAGGCAATTGTGCATTTTCCTTGTCAGGCTAGAAATAAGCATTGTGTAGAACAATTCTACTCTGTTTTACAAATTGCAGTGCAATAATTGGCTCGTGGTTCCCAGTCACGACTGAGCTTTTGTATATCATACTTTGTTCTCTTCTTCATTTCCATATATACATCTTCATTTTAAGTTAAGGGCTGAAGACTCTTCCAGCAACACAAATCAGCAATTTCTCTTTCTTGTGTAACATTCTTTACTATTTTAACATACTATTGAAGATGCTGGAAATGTGTGCACTTTCTGCATGTACAAAAAGACAAATCTTAAATGTGCTTTACAGAATGCATGTCTGCTCTTCTACCTTGGAAGACAACAGCATGCAACATTTTGATTCTTGAAAATAGATGGTGAAAATCTGACAAATGGCCTAAGATGCAAACCATGTAGATAACAGAATGGTGAAAATAGTAAGAAAATACACTACCTTTAAAACACCACTTTGATAAGAGAGGCCCAAAGGCTGACTAAAGATGGTCTCCAATTATAAAAAATCAGAGCTCTGTATAAGTAATCTTAATGAGCAATGAAATTAGACAGTGAAGCTCAAAAGAAAATTATGATATTTATGCAGAAATCTCATTACTCAAGTGATATGGAATATTCAACATAGAAATAGAGCTGAAAGTAAGAGAGTAATAATTTGTCTTTAAGTTTTCCCTTCAAATTAAAACTTACATATCAATTTTTAAGACATCCCAAAATGCATAGTCAACACCATACCACCAAATGTTGATGCTACTCATGATAAAAGGTATACAATTTTGTGTCCTACTGTGTCTTTCTGCATCATAACATTAGGCAGAGATTATGTACTTCAAAGCAAAGGCCTGTGCTCCAGCATATCAAAGCCATCTGCTGAACAAACCAGACAGAAACCACCACAGTCACCAGACCACTAGATACTGGCAGCTCTACCCAAAAAGAAACACATGTCACACTAGTCTGACATTCCCTGGTGTCAAAAAATATGACTCGCATACTGATCCAGCAAGCATCTGAGCAGCTTTAAGCAAAGAAATGGCTCAGACTGATTTTGTCAACTGGATTGAAATAGAAAAAGAAAGGCAAAGTATCTAGGAGCAAAGTGTTCCAGCTCCAGATTGTGGAACTACTATTCTCAGCAAAGGCCATTCATTTTGTGTGTCCTGGTTCAGACAAAAGTCTCAATGATGAGAATCTAAAATAAGTGACACATTTATCACTTTCAAAAAAAAAATTAAAAGTATTCTGCCAAGGTACAGTCACCAAAGAAGATCTGAAATAAAAGCAGTACGCTGAAAAGAGATTGCTTGGCTTCATTATCAAGTTTTACAGCATCAATTCTTTCAGTTATGTCTATACTATAGGCTATACACGGCCAAGATATGGAAACAAATCTGATCCATGATCATCCACACTTCTTAATGTCATGATATTCTTGTGCCAGCTAGAACCTTTTTCTAGGACTCTTCTTGTTACTCACTATAGATACAGTCACTGTGTTTGAGAGAAGTGGAAGAGGCTTTATCCAGCCATATGTGAGCTCTGCCATGATATCTGTGCTCTCAGCCTGAAAACCGAGTCCTTCCTTTATCATTCCTCCGTAATGAAGTGAATTACACACATGGTTCGATATCATTGTTGCTAAGTGTTACCCATATCCCTCAGCCCTGTAAGTGAACCTTAAAGATATTGATGGAAGCTTTAATGTATAGGACAGTAGCATTTCTCACTTAAGGAAATAATTTGCTTCCACAATTTTCAAGGTAAAGAAAAATGCAAATTCCTTGTGCTTCAAGATAAAAAAGTAGCCTTCATTTACTAATCAGCAAGAACTAGAGAATTTGTCATTCTTTATGCATTGCTTCAATGACATTGCTATATACGCCCTGGAAAACGATGATGTAGTGACTGAGCGCTGACAAGTGGCTTTCATAGAGCATCAGATTTCATCTACAGTACAGAAGTTGGCAATCTTTGTCTAATATAGTACTGGACTAAGTCTTTCATCCTGCAAGTGACTGGTGATGAGCTTCCCACATCTTACTTTATCAAGCAATAGTGTCTTTCCCCCCCCCCCCCCCCCCCCCCCTTTTTTGACCTGCCATGCACCCTAGGGAAGTAAATAAATAAATAAATAAATAAGAAAGTAAAATAAATTGATATTCAGAACTCTCGCCACCCCTGACCACTAATTTTAATAATAGGTTCTTTGCACAGTCAAGGAAATATACAGAGGAATAATTAGATCTAGTAATAATCAGCAAAAATATAAATATTAATTGAGCTAGAAGAGAAGGTTCCTGCAGTCAATATATACCACTTGTGGTCAAGATACTGCTTGCCCACTAGATGGACTCCTTCCTGCTTATGGCAGAAGGCAATGGTAAATCACAAAAGGCTTTAAGTATTTACAAAATATTATTTCCTGACTTATAGAGCTAGCTACAGCTTCAGGCAGTACCTAAATGCTTTCAGGGAATTCTGTTACTGTCAGCCACTGAGGCTTCTGTGTTGGACTTGATGATCTGTGAGGTCTCTTCCAACCTTGGTGATACTGTGATACTGTGATACTGTGAAAGGAGGCAGAGAATCTCTAACCTTGTGCCTTGGCTCCTCTGGATGATCTGTGTATGTCCAGGACTTCCCATCTTGGCAGGGGACTTTCAGGTGCAGGCAGGATGTCTTGTGTCGTTCAGTCTCAACATGATGTCACGCTGGATATGCAGGCCAATCGCATGGAGGCATATAGAGCCTGTTCCTCACAAACTTGAGGCAGGCAGCTTCCCAGCAAACAAACTCCGAGCATCAGATTTTGCTACTCTGTGGCAGAGCTAGCTTATAGCTTAGCATAATGCTGCAGAAGGCAGTGGTACAATCACTGCCATAAACAGAGAGCAATGGCTGCAGGCAACAGGAGGCACAAATACAACGTCATAGCATGCTGTGTTACTTGCTCAACCCTTTTACCAATACAGACTGAAACTAATGGGCCTTTGGACACAGAATAGCAAATCAGAGCGGCAGTTAGCCAAGCTTCACCATATTAGGTGAAACCATAGGCTTGCTTTACACAAACTTGGGAAAAGCACAGGCTTTGCACAAGGCAGGCACAAGCTAAGCCTGTGTACCTGCTTTACCACAGGATGCAAACATGCCTGGACAAGCCAGAGTCCTTAGGCTCAGTGGCTCCAGGTTCTTTGTCCTCTTTTCCACAGTTGCTTCTCCCCATAGCAGAAGGAGGGAGAGCAGAAAAGCATGTCTGGGTGAGTCAGGACATGTATAAGCCTATTTCGGCCTATCAGGCCTACCACGACAACTATAATAAACATAATAAATAATAATAACCTTTTTAAGGGTCCACCAATTACCAGACATCAGAGTAAAACCTTGCAGGAAATGGGAGAGATGCCTGCCCTGGGATAGTCTCTGTGCTGTTCTTAGAACAAATTAAGGACAAAAAGAAAATTGTCCATAATGAGCGCTACATTAAAGTTTTTTCAGGGAGGAAAGAACTATATCAGAAACTGTAGGGAGAGTTCTTTCTGGCTCATCTTCACTACAGGCAAATGGTCCTGGCCTAATTGCAATTTTGTCTTTTAGTATTTGACAGTAATTGTAGTAGAGGAACAGGCTAAATGGGCTCTTGTCAGTAGTGTACTCCTTCCCCCTTGCCATATTTGTTTGCAATAGTGTTGTCTCTTTTTTTTTCCTCTGTGTTTTCTCATTCCCTCTGCCTCTCCAAACAGCTCTTGTGGTGTTCTTTTCCTCCTTCCTACATGTTCTACTTCTTCCTCACTTCAGTCTCTCACTCTGCACCCCAAAACCATCACTCACACCCCCACATGACATACAGACATCCTCCCCTCCGCTTTTTCTCACAAAAGCTCACGTATGCCTGCTCTGTGCATAGTGTTACCAGGTGGTGATTAATGAGAGCTCTAGCTAGAGCTAAAAGCTGTGATGAGTGTCTATAAAATAACAAACATTAGTGAGGCTGAGCAAAGCTGAAGCAGGCAGATCTCTTCCCCACATTGACAACACACTTATTATTTCATAGCAGCTGATTAAAATTATGAACTTCCTGGGCCAGCGAAGGGTCCTGTTAATTTCTGAGGTGCACAAAAATCTGCAGGAGAGGATTGGAACAGGTTGCCCAGGGAGGTTGTGAGTGCTCCCTCCCTGGAGGAGTTCAAGACTAGGTTGAATGAGGCCTTGAGTGACCTGTTCTAGTGGGAGGTGTCCCTGCCTATAGTGGGAGGTTGGAACTAGATGATCTTTGAGGTCCCTTCCAACCTAAACCATTCTATGATTCTATGATCTGTACCCATATCACAGTGTTAGAAGATGAGCATCTCCTCAGCTTGATTTTCATGTTAACTGCAATATCAAAGGGATTCTTTTACTGTTCAAATATCACAAAACAAAAATAGGAAAGGTTTCTGCATTTCTGATCTTAACCCCAGCTAGCAACTAAGCACCACACAATTGTTCATGTGCCATCCCTCCATGGGATGTGTGAGACAACTGGGAGGGGCAAAACTAGAAAACTCATGGACTGAGACAGTCTACTATATTAAGCAAAATCTGTGTGCTTAAGCAGAGAAAAACAAAGAACTCGTTCACCACTTCACATCAGCAGGCAGATGCCCAGCCATGTCCAGGAAAACATGGTTTCATCATGCATAACAGCTACTTGGGAAGACAAACACCTGCACACAAACATCCCCCTTTCATTCTTCTCCCAGATTTGTATGCTGAGTATGACATCATATGCTATGGGATATCCCTTCAGTCAGTTGGAGTCAGCTGTCAGCTGTCCCAGCTGTGTAGACTCCTAGCCTGCTCACTGGTGGTGTGAGGTAAGGAGCTGAAAAGGCTTTGATTCAATGTGGGCACTGCTTAGCAGTAATCACAGAATCACAGAATTAACCAGATTGGAAAAGACCTCTAGGATTATTGAGAACAACCTATCACCTAACCCTTCTAATTAACTAAACCATGGCACTAAGTGCCTCATCCATGTCTCCTTTGAAACACCTCCAGGGATGGTGACTCCACCATCTCCCTGGGCAGCACATTCCAGTAGCCAATGACTCCCTCAGTGAAGAACTTTCTCCTCACCTCAAGCCTAAATTTCCCCCGGCGTAGCTTGAAGCTGTGTCCTCTTGTTCTGGTGCTGGCCACCTGAGAGAAGAGAGCAACCTCCCCCCGGCCACAGAGGGCTATGTCCCAGGAGCATACAGAGGTTTCTGCTGACACAGAAGTTATGAGCTAGCGTGGCCTGCCACAAACACTCTCCTGCTAGTCTGCTCTAGTGATCTCATTTAGTGTGCACACTTGTATTTCAGGCAGAAGCCACATAGATCACAACATGCTTTGAGGAAAACTGAGAAGTGTGCAAACAGAACAAGCGACAGTTAATATCCACTTCTGCACTTTTAACTGGGAAGTTTGACAGTATACTGTGACTGCATAATGATGCAAAGTGCAAAGTGAGGTGGCATAGAATCACAGAATCAACCAGGTTGGACGAGACCTAGCACCCAGCCCTGTCCAATCAACTAGACCATGGCACTAAGCAGCGACTCCACCACAAAACAAAACAACAACAAGAACAACAATAACAACAACTAGCACAACAAAAAAACAAACACCACCCCCCCCCCCCAAAAAAAAAAACCCCATGTGATCCAAACTAGATATCCACTACAGCTATTTTTTTTTTCTGAGTTTGGAACTATATTTTAGGCTCTTGTGAGACAATTATAAAGAAACAGCTGAGTTTCTGTATCACACAAAATCCACACTAAGTATTTTACCTCCAGCTTGAGTTTACATTTATAGGTCTTATACATTTGTACCAGTGCCAGATCAAACTTGATCAGTTTCAGTGTGCTTAATGAATGGCCAGGTTCTGCCCTGTTTGATGTCCCATCCAACTCATACAGGAATGGAGACAGACTGTGACTTTAAGCACCAGCCATTGTTCTGGATTGTCTTCAGTTGACTACATTAGGTCCTCTCACATAATTTCAAGTCTTGTTTTCCTTTGTTGAAATTTGTCATATGTATTATCAGCCCTTTGTTATCTTTGCAGTTTGATCTTTTAGCTCATCCTTGCGCATTCTCCTTTTCTTCCCCCACTTGCCCTCGCTGATGCCTATAGAACATAGGTTTGAGATAAATGAGGAGTGAGCTGAGATCAGACTCTATTGTGCTTATTAAAGAAACTTTTTGTCTGCTTTGCTCTTCAAGTAAATAGTATATAACAAGGAGTATACTAAAAGATTAAAATCTGGAATAATGGAAGATCTTAGGCTGTTGTGAGACCAATCAGCAAATTGATGAATAATTATCTTAGCCTCACTCCAAAGGACACATAGTTTAGTCTAAGTCCTTATCACATATGGTGACTCTATCCAAGCTGATGCTTAGAACAGAGTAAGACACAGATTAAGAACAGAGTAAGACCCAGATTAGGTCCTTGTTGAGGAAGGGTGTGATCGCATCACTGGGACCTGGCCTTATCATCCAAAGTGTCATATAATTTATTGTCTCTCCTGAATGTACCATGAGTTCATTCTGATTGCATTTTGGGTTCCTAGTCCTAACAATCTCATCAGAACATGACCACAGAAGAAAACTCCCTGGATTTCTCAGGCTCAAACTCTCTTTCCTCTACATGTTTACTGGGTGCTTTAGCTATGATGCTTTAGTGTGGTTGCAGGACTTCTCTTCCTTCTTGTAAGCTACTTCAGTGTCACACTGGCCCCTAAAATCAGCCCCTTGCCTGAAGAATCCCATGCTTCAGCTTTCCAGCAGAGAGGCACTGAGGGTGGAGAAGCTAGGAAAGAAAGTTAAACATTACAGAGGAAAAAATGTTGTAATATATCTGAGGAAGACATGGTCTGGCTTAGACCTAAAGGGAGGAAGAGAAATGTAAATCTGAGAACATCGAGGCCTATCTGGAGAAATTTAGAATCCTCTTTTCAAATGCTACCTTCATTTTGTCAGTCATTAGAGGCCCAAATGTATCAAAAACTGAGTCAACACCCTAATTTACATACTTCATTCCCTCCCACACTTTTTTTTTTTCAACTTGGAATTCTTCCTCTGGCTCAAGAGAATTTCTATCCCAAACTGATAAATGTGACCTCTATTTAGTAATCCCCACATCAAGAGCTATGCTGCCAAAAATATCCTACCCCACAATGTTTTTCTCTTGATAATATCGAATAGATATTTTAGTGACTAAAATCATATTTCTACAACTTTCATTTAGACACATCTCAATTTAAAATCTGAATTTATCAGAAACATTTTCTTCTGCACAGATTATGTCCAAAGCTGAACTTCAGCCCAGTTGGAACATTCAGTATTTCCCTGCTGAGTTATATGATCTTTTTAATGGAAATGTCATCTCTACCTTAATTATTGCAGTACATGGAGAAGATGTTATAATATTCATGACAGCAAGTTAAAAAATAACTAGATGTAATATATAGGAACATCTATTTTCTAAGACTATTGATCTTCGTGGTAGAGGCCCTTGGCAACATCCAGTTCTGGATTTTTTAACAGTGAATTTCAAAGAAAAATAAACAGAATGACAAAGCCTTATTTAAATGTTTGATTTAGGAAAATTCAATCATGGATGACATTGTGTCTTAGTATTTCTCAGAATTGGACATGAGAACTATGAAATTCTTTTCTCTGTGGTTTGAATCCTATTTTTATAACTTTCTTCTTTTACTCCATTGTATCTCTGCTAATATCTATTTCAGAGCCTAAATTCTCTCTCTGTTAATTATGCCCCGCTCCCATTAAAGACAAAGGCAGGTGCCTCTGGATGTGTCAAATTGATATAGAATATTAATATTGATGGGCTTTTTAAATGCTTATAGGGTAAATACTTATTTTATAATGATTCTGCATATTTTGAACACTGCTGAATTTTCACAGTATCACAGTATCAACAAGGTTGGAAGAGACCTCGCAGATCATCAAGTCCAACCCTTTACCACAGAGCTCAAGGCTAGACCATGGCACCAAGTGCCACGTCCAATCCTGCCTTGAACAGCTCCAGGGACGGCGACTCCACCACCTCCCCGAGCAGCCCATTCCAGTGCCCAATGACTCTCTCAGTGAAGAACTTTCTCCTCACCTCCAGCCTAAATTTCCCCTGGCACAGCCTGAGGCTGTGTCCTCTCGTTCTGGTGCTGGCCACCTGAGAGAAGAGAGCAACCTCCTCCTGGCCACAACCACCCCTCAGGTAGTTGTAGACAGCAATAAGGTCACCCCTGAGCCTCCTCTTCTCCAGGCTAAACAATCCCAGCTCCCTCAGCCTCTCCTCGTAGGGCTGTGCTCGAGGCCTCTCACCAGCCTCGTCGCCCTTCTCTGGACACGCTCAAGCATTTCGATGTCCCTCCTAAACTGGGGGGCCCAGAACTGAACACAGTACTCAAGGTGAGGTCTAACCAGTGCAGAGTATAGGAGCATAATGATCTCCCTGCTCCTGCTGACCACACCATTCCTGATGCAGGCCAGGATGCCACTGGCTCTCTTGGCCACCTGGGCACACTGCTGGCTCATGTTCAGGCGGGTATCAATCAGTACCCCCAGATCCCTCTCTGTCTGGCTGCTCTCCAGCCACTCTGACCCCAGCCTGTATCTCTGCATGGGGTTGTTGTGGCCAAAGTGCAGCACCCTGCACTTGGAGCTATTGAACCCCATCCCATTGGACTCTGCCCACCTGTGCAGGCGGTCAAGGTCCCGTTGCAGAGCCCTTCTGCCCTCCAACCCAGTCACATCTACCCCCAGCTTAGTGTCATCTGCAAACTTGCTGATGACTGATTTTGCCCTTATGTCTGCTATATTTTTCCCCCCAGTACTTCAAGCCCAGTGCTTCTAATGGCACCCTTTCCAAATTTAAACATCGTTATGATGTTTCCTGTCAGTCCCACGGAGACAAAACAGAATCAGTTTGCTTGTTCCCTCCTCATGAACCATTCACTGCAGATACCTGTTTAGTATGATTTCAAGACAGTTTTGTCCTCCTTCCTTCAGAAAAATCAGACAGAAACAGCAAATAAAATTACCCTTTAATGAAATTGCCCTGTAAAATCATTGTAGAATAAACTCCGCAGTTGTAGAAGAATTTAAGCTTTGTTAATGTTCTGAGCTAAATTTATTTTAAATTTGAACATTTTAAATAACTCATTAAAGAGAAAGTGGTGTATGGAAAGGGAAGTAGAAGAGGTTCTACACTAATAGAGTCATCCTACCACAGAAAATCTCCTCCTACTTTTTTTTTCTTTTTGCTAAACTTTATTAATCAGATATTTGAATAAGTTATATCAGCAGCAGCATGGTGAATCTTTTATTAAAAAGGTACCTCAGAGAAGCACATTACATTACATGACATAGAAGATTCTCAGAGATAAACAAATATTAAAATCCAATGGAGATGAAATACTATTTTTCATGTATGTGCAGTCCCTACTTACTTATCTTCAGTATACAGATGCTCCAAACAGGCTTTAATACGTAACTTTTGACTGGACCTAGTCTATATTAGTTTACTGTTTACTCTTTCATTTTCTGAAGTGGTAATTTTTCAGATTTTTTCCCTTTTGAGAAACAGCTCTGCTTCTCAGTGGAGAAAACACAAGCTTAAGAATTACTTTAAACCTCTAAACTACAGCTTGACTTCTATTAGTCACTTTTCATGTATACTGTTTAGGAATAGCCCATCAAGTTTCTCAGATCATAAGTTTAAAACTGCCTGCAGATACAGTCTAATGACAAAGCTCATCAAACTTAGATAATATCTTATAAATAGTTGAAGCTAAGGCATCAGCACTTATGAAAAAGTTAGGAATATCTCTTTTTTTCCCCCTAGATTTTTTCACTCTGCTGTTCTGACATGCATCACCTAAAATCTGACCTTATACAAGAGAAAATGTAAAATATACTTCCTGTTATCCTGTGTTATGCCTTAAACAACACTTCACCATGTGTTTGCACTGTAAGGGTATCTGGGGTCACCAATCTATCACCTAGTGTGCTTAGTGTGCTGAAGAAAAGAATTAAACCTTACCCCAGATTTAGCACAAGTACAACACAAAGTGCACCAGGTACATGGTCTGGAAAGACAAAGCAGGCAGCAGGACAGATGTCAGGATTTAATAATGGTGAATAGTCAGTACCCTGTGCTGTCTGCTGGTAATTTGATTTCCTTCCTTGTCTGTGCAGATCTCCCAGCACAAGGAAAACAAACAAACAAACAAAAAAAATCCAACAAACAGACCACCCAAACAGCAACAGATTTTACTGAAGGCCTCTTAAAGCCTTAAGTACACATCTAAACAGATCATAGGTCATGAATGTAAAAGAACATGCTTTACACATAACTCACAGCGTTTCCTACACTAACCTGCACAGCATGTTAGTGTATATTTTGCAGAGGGAATAATACAAAAAATAAGGAAAGTTCCCACAGGAGGGAGATGTTTCAGTAGCCTCTGTCTCTGCAACCCCAATGTATCCCCAAATACAGTCGAGGGATAGTGTACGGCTAGCTCTGTGTTACTGTGCACTTTTCTTCCTGAGTTTTACTAGTGAGTAATGTACTCTCTTGGTTGTGCTTATATCCCTTGGACTGGGATATCAGACCTGCATGTTCCTACTTGAAATGCTGACAAATTGAATCATTATGAACTGCCCTCAGGAATTTCATTACCTGAGTCCTGACAACTGCTGATGACATTCAAGCATTGACTCTAGTAAGAGGTTTGAAATCTTTAGCTCTCCCTCTTTCTCACTTGAAGTATAAATGGTCAGCTGAACTTCAGTGCAGAGATAATCAATAGGAATCAAGCGGAAGGGAAGAGGCCATGGCAGAGTGGATGGATACTTCAAAAGAGACAATGTCGATACACTTATCCTTTCCTCACACTGAAAAAAGAGCAATCTGCCTCATAGATATCAGAGTATTCCCCATCACGAATTAGTGTCTCTTACAAGTATGGCTCTTTACTTTTTTGCTGTCAAAACAGGGTTTATAGTGATGCTTTTTTAGCTTTGGAACTATGGAAACATACACATGCTTTGCAACACTCATCCTTACATCATCCTTACAATCTCTATCTCTTTGCTTTCCAAGACTGCCTGAGCCAGAATCCTTACAATACCTAGTCCTTGATATTTTTCCTTTTGTTAATTTTCCAGTTGTTTGCTGCAGTAATGTTAACTTCTAGCATCCATACTACATCAAGGAGCTTCCTTGGTATGGGAATGAACAGCTAACTTTGTTTTCTTTCTTTAGTCTGGTAGTTTCATTCGATTACTCCTATAGCACGCACTGGAGGGAATGGTGAACAGTAATTTCCTATTCATCTTCTCTTCTTATTCAAGATTTTATAGACCTTTATCATAATTTCTTTAACTCACCTGCCTCCCAGATTGAAGAAGTCCACCTAAACTTAAGGAAAAACTTCTTTACTATGGAGCACTCAAACAGACTGCCCAGAGAGGTTGTGGAGTTTCCTTCTCTGGAGACTTTCAAAACCAACCTGGACAGGTTCCTGTGCAAACTGATGTAAGAAAAGCTGCTTTAGTGTGAGGATTGATGACCTCCAGATGACCTTTCCAACCACTGCTGTCCTGTGATTTTGAACTATGATCATTCTCATGCTATTTTTTTCCTCTCATAACTGATGAAGAAGGGCAGTGAGGAAGTTATTAGCCTGTAGCCAAGGTTAATTACCACACAGGGTCAGGAGCAGATTGATGTGGAAAAGACAGGTCAGAGACAGCCCAGGATGGCTGGGCAGGATGGTGTGACACAGACTGACATCCTCAGGCTGGACCAAAATGAGGCTTCTGCATCCATGCACAAGGATGTGAGAGGTACTGGGTAAGGCAGATCAGAGCCACCATGTCCTGTGAGTGTCCTCAGGGCCAGAGAACCCATCTTCACATTTAGCTTCATTTGGGATTAATGCATATCCTGCCCTCTGAGATCTCTGTGCAATGCTAACCAGAGATCATTAAGTGGAAAGAATGATGCAAACATGCTGAGGCTTGCACTTCAAGTGGTTTGGCTATGACCTCATCCATCTACCCACCTATCTGTGGCCACAGCATCTCCCAGCTGGTCTGGTCAGAGCTGTTCACCTTCCAACTGCCTTTTTAGTCAAGGTTAGATCTATCGAGCATCACCATGCTTCAGAGCTGTTCAAATCTATTTGATCCCTTGCACAAAAGTGTGATAACATATTTCTTCAAAATAAATAAACCAAACCAGCAACAGCAAACAACAACAAAGCCATCAAATATCAGAAAAGAGTATAACAGAAAGCAAGGCATTCCACCAAACATCACCCTGAAAAGGACAATATGCAAACAAAGATCACATGAAAGGCACTACATTTCTTAGTGCATTTCTGGGAGACACTCATGCAGCAGTGGGAATGGCCTGGACCCAGTGGCCAGCATGCCTGCTCTCTGAAGAGGAAAAGTGAGATGATAATAACCTCCGCTTATGTCTAGTCAAAGGATGCGAGCTGACAAACAGGAGTACAATGCGTGATCCTTGTGTTAGAGGGGAATGACAAATGATTGATTGTGTATTTCCACATTGATTCTGACAGGTGACTTGTGGAATGAGAGATCAATTTCAGGTTGTGAAATGTGTGAAGATCTCAGCACAAGCTAAGAAAGCAGCAGCTTACATGTGAATTATGTTCTACAGTGCTCGAGATCTTCTAAGTAGCAGCTATTCTTCCCTTTGGGCATTTTATACAGTAAACACCCTATTTCCCAAGGCATTCAACATCTTCTGCTTCCCTCTGATTCTCCCTTGTGCTCAGAGTATTGAATATCATACCAGAACGGACCTTCAGTGGGCCATACATTTTTTAGCAAGGACTTTCAATAATTCACAGCATCAGACTCCAAATATGCACGGATATTAAATGAGAAATTTTCCAGTCTTTTTACCATGCAGTTTCGAATGCAAAGAGCCTCTGGTTTCCATGCAGCAGCAGTGTTTCAATTTTCTAGCTGTATAAAATGCCCGACTAATTGGACTGGTAGAGGCAAGGAGGATTTTTGTGTTTGATAAATTAATCAGTGAGCACTGCTGTACATTTCCCACTAAAATCCTTAATTAGACATAAAATGCCAAAGAATGGGATTTTTTCTTTATTTTTAGCCAGGTGTTGAGTTTTTAATTGAAGAGATGACTTTTGATCCTCCATTAGTGAGAAGAGAAGAAAGCCTTTCAAACGGAAGCAGCACCTCAGCTGCCGCTTAGTGTCTGAGAGGTTCAGCACTGCACTTCCATGAATCCCAGGAGCCTATTGATACTTAGAATAAACACACTAAAAGGATCAAATTGACATGCACACAAACCAGGGTCCACGAAATCACAAAAGCTTTTAATCCAAGCCTCTGTAAAAGGATGCCTTCTAATTAGCAGTCTAGACTAAGTATCAGTTTTTAGCTTATAAAAATGAAACTATCAATGAAGAAAGTTAAATCTGAAATGTTGGTAGAGGCAACAGGTATAAGATGGAAGATTACTCAGTCATATCCCTTCCAATTTTTTCTTGCTCAGCTTTTCAGTGTTTCTAGAGCTTTTGTAACCAATGAAGTCAAAATGTCTGAAGTTTCACTGGTTACAGATTTCCCATACAGAAAAAGCAGGCAGTCAGGGCAAGCGAGGATATTCTGTAAGAATTCTCCATAGGTCTTTAGTCCTGCCTTGTACTTCTCAGATGGAGCTAACACTTAGCTGGACCCTTAGGCAATGTTATAGGGCAGCTGCAAGTCAAGGTGAAATGCCACTTATATTCTTTCATTAACCCTCCTGGGCCTGTCATTAAATATGGCAGGCTTAGCATTTTTCACTTCATATGAAAAAGCACCACTAATCCCAGGAGGTAGAATTTTTCCAATGCCTAAATTGATGAACAAGACAAGGTCAGCAATTTTCAGTTTATTGACAGAAGTCTATTTACCTTTAGAAGTATTGAAATGCTATTTCAGATGCCCTGGAGCAGAACGGTGAGCAAGAGGAAAATGGAGAGGTTTATGAGAGCCATTGCTGTTATGCTACCTGAAGGACTGTGAGCAGCTTGTGTTTAACTTGCTAAGGCACAAAGAGATATTTTGTGATTACAAAATATTTCCTAAGAGAAGAACTTTAATAAATGCTAAGGTACATGATAAATGGAGACAAATACAGAGAAGCTGAACAACAGAGAAAGCAGAAACTGCAGTCAGTCACCCATTCAGAGTTAAATATAGGTTCTGATGCAAACCCTGTGTGGGGGCTTTCTTCTTTGTTTGAGGCATGTTTGTTTGTTTAGGAATGATTATCACTAGCAAGCTGACTAACTGATCTAGACTTCAGTGACAGAAGCTGAGCTGACCGTTTGAAGTCTCTCTGTCATTTTAGCAATTCACTAATGACAGTTACTGAAAGCCACAGCTGTGTTCCACCTTTTTTAATAAAGCTAAATAACCTCTGGTTATTCATAATTAATAATAATAAACAATAACCCCACATTGATGCAGAAGCCAAGATACAACTCCTGAGAACTGGATTGTTTTCTTTAATCATTGCTGTAATAGGTTTGCCCTGCAAGGCCCTGCCTTCAGCCAGAAAAAATAGTGTGGATTTTAAAAAACAATTTCTGATTATCTAAAAGTAGGAAAAAAAAAAAAAAAAAAAAAAAAAAAAGAACTTAAGAGAAGACAGTAAATGTTGTTAATGATGACTAGCAAGCCTAATTAAAACCTGGAACCTGCTGAACTTAGTTCAACCCACTAAATCAATGGCAGACAGATCCGACTTAAGCAGAGGACTTGCAGCCAGTTTTGACTGCATTTCTGCCAGCTTAGTAAACTGGCTCTCAATCTTCGTTAAAGCAGAAAAACAAAACTTTCTACCTACCTAAGTTGTACTGCAAATAAACTAATTTCTGCTAGCTGTTAGGAATGAGGAAAACTCTTTTATCCCAAAGGAACATGTCATTTAAGGATATACAGCATGTTTTCCTTCCTACAAAGCAGATAGCTGCTTCTGGGGAAAGGTGAGCTGAAACTCTACAGTATCACTAAACTGACTTCTTTGGGTGATGTTTTATTTTTGGTGGGGTTTGTCCTTACAGACACCTCATCTTTCAGAACTGGGGATGTTTAGAGAACAGGATTTCTACTTCAATGGGTCTGATGAAGCAACCAAGCTATTAAAAGCCAGTGGTGCAGACTTACACAGAAGTAGGACTTTCTTATAGGCACTAACAGGCATTAGGTACCCAGGGAGCCAGACAACCTGGGGGCTTGTACTTTCCAGAGTCTGCCTTTCGAAGACTTGAGCTAGTACTGAGTAGATAATGTGTACAAGGACAACACCAACTGGCAACTGATGTCAGAGAAATTTCAGAGTAGAAGAACATTACTTTTGTCATAGAAGACAAAGGAGATGACTGATACCAACTGAATTTCTATCTGATCTTTGCAGGTAAAATCTTTGAAGCTCATCAAGACTAAATTTGTGATTTTTAAAAAGTGGTCAGCTCTTGTAAGGGATCAGTACCTGATTTGTATGTTACGAGCAGAGAGTATCTGTGGCTTTTTTTTAATGATCTGAGAGTTTCCTGGCAAGAAGAGTTTTTTTATATCAATCATTCATGTCAGTCTTAACTAAATTCTAGAGTACATCTGGGGGCTTAGCAAGTCCATGTTTTTTTCATGATGTGGTTCACACATGTATTTACCAGCTTGCTCTCATCTGGCTGCAAATATAACTTGGCACTGCAACTGTTAGCCACCAAGTGATGTTCTCATAGACACCAGAAAATGTGGGCAACATCCTTCCTACTTCCATAAACTTCTCTCCATACAGTGTCTACCTGCCTTCCTCATTCCCATTAGCACTGCCCTGGGCAGACAGTGCATGAGGTTGCTACAGTGGCAGCTTTAGGCAAAACTTCTATGCACAGGGATAGCAAGCAAAAGACACAACACACAATATCTCTCAGATGCAATGAAGTATTGCAACCAGCTGCACACACATCAGCCACAGACTCTCATCTCCCACCTGCACACAGCCACTAACATCTTCACCCCAACTTCTAGATGTCTCACCTATTTAGGGACATGTTGGTATGGCTTCATGATGTTCTATGCAAATTTTGTTTCTATGCAAATTGCTATGGTATGCAAATCAATGTATTAAATAACTAGCATGAAATGACACATACGGAGATGTGCATAACTTGGCAGCTATAAATCTGGAATCATTCCACTGACGTCAGTCGTTTCACTTCAGATGGGCTTCAGTACAGGAGGTGTTGAAATCTGGTCCTGTGGTATTTTCAGTCAGTTTCTAAACACAAGTTCAGGAATGAATTGTTTCACAGGTGTAATTGCTATTATTAATGCCTAATGAGTTTTATTTCTTTAGCTTTATACAATGGAACACACATCTAAAGATGGACTACTTCATTTCAACTCAGCTGGCACTGACAAAACCCAGGAAAACTATGATTTATCCTATCCTCAGGCAGTATGGACCTGGCCACTTCGCCCCTAATCACATAAAAGTATATCTTTTAACATAGCTGGGGGAATATGCCAAAAAAAATCTTCAGAGGCAAATGTACTCCCTAAAGAGTTTCAAATCAATTTAGAATGGAGAATGAGTATGCATCGGTTCAGTGTTACATGCCATGTATTTTTGATACAGGGCTAAGTACCTAGAAGCATATGCACCATCTTGTGTAACCACCCTCTGACAAAGATCTGCTGTTACTGTATGCAAGAAAAGCAGAACATGGTAAAGGTTAATGCTGCACATGGCAGAAGCACAATACTAGCAGGGGCCCCGCTTGCTGACTGTTTCAAGTGCTGTGCAGTCATTTACACGTTTACAAATGTCGTTTTCACATGGCAGAACTGCCACCCACTTTTGCCTGAATGTAAATGAGCTCAGGAGACATCAGGCATTAAGTGTTCTCACAACTGCCACCAACATCTCTCAAAAATGATGCTTCAAAACACTCCCAGAAAACCCTGTTAAGACATTAAAATATACATTATCTTGTGTTTTTGAACCTTCTTTGGTCACTAGTGGGTTTAGGCTCAGATTTAACAATATACTGAGCTACAAGACATGTGAATTGATGACAAGGAGATTCAGCAAAGCCTGCTAATGAGAGTCTTTGCAAAAGTCAGCCTCTGTTCCTGCTGTCTACTTGATCTATCCTACTCACCTTAAAGTCTGTTGCATTTTGCATGAGTGAAAAGCTCAAGCAAAGCTCATGCTTTTTACTTCATGGAGGTTTGTATGGCATGAAGAAGTTTCCAGATTTCTTAGTTAGTTGAACTACCATCAGAGAAGTAGAAGCAATCTAAACTGTGGAAATGTTAGTGTTTATCTGTACATACAATTTAATATTTAAGAAGAGTGTATAACAGGAAACTTTTGGGTCTTTTTGTTGGGTTTTAGGGCTTTGGGTTGACATTATAACTGTGATATCTTTACACCTGTGCTGCCATAATAAGCTTCCTCTGACAAAATTAGAACCTCTTCTTATAACTATCACTTTGGGAATGTTTTGGAATTTGTTTAGGATTCTCTTTTTTAATCATAACAGTTTCCCTGCAGACCTGAGCTGACATCAATTTACCACTGTCTTGACATCTTAAAGTTGTTTCTTATAAAATTTGCATTGATGTCAGTTTGTTTCAAGCTGATGTTGTGACAATGTCTTCCTGGATTTGTACTGACAATTTGTTTTTATTTTGGCTTAATGTCATTCCTATGGCACTTCACCAGTGTCTATAGTAAGTCTGTGGGTTCAAATGAAAAGTGTCTCCATTCTGCAGACTACAGTAACTAAGTGAGCTTTCTCAGTAGCTGCTTTTCTGACCTCAATATCTAGCTATTGATTGCACTTAGATTTTTATAGAAATGTCAAAAGTTCCCACCCAGTGCTTTAGGCAGCTCTTCCATACGTACCAAGTAAGGAAATTAACAAAAGCTTGCCTTGAGAATAAAAAATAACTGCCAATAAGAAAGGGGTGAATGCATGTTTGTAACAGCAGCGTCAAACAACTAGGCAGTGCTGGTGACATCACCTTGAAGTGCTGAGAAGTACTGATCTTTTTTTTTTTTTTGCCTAAGAGGTAGGGATATCTTTTGGGGACTGAACATTCAAAGTGTTTCCAGGCATTGCCTTTGCAAACACAAAGTCCTCAGTGTCTACATATTATATAGATATTCTATTTGTTCTTTATTTAAACACCAAAACTGACAAGTTCTGATGGGCGCCAGGGTGTAGGGAGACTTCAGGAAAGGTCCAGTGTGGCAGGCATATCATTCACCTGGCTTAATTTTCCACTACCTTCATTTCTAAGTTCAAAGAAGCAAACAGGGTAATGTGCAGTATCACAAATGCCTCATGACCCTTCTGGAAGTACAATGACTGTGTGGCATAGCTAGAACTCTCTAGGGCACATTTGCAAATTATAAAACAAATTCCTGCCTGCAGTTATTGAATATTCCTGGGATTATCCATAATCCTGACAGAGTGGCTTGTATGTGTGATTTTGTAAAAGCTATAGTTCGTCAGAATACAAGCATGGTTTAATGAGGTTTTTGCAGACATAGCATCACTTATATGTTCTGGAACAAGCAGTTCAACTCCCACACAACTTTATATCTGGTAAATGACAGCACAGGTACAGAGAAAAGGAGCTCATTTTTTTGCTCATTTTTAACGAATCAGACCATCAATGCTAAGTAATGGTGATGGTGATTCGATTTTACTGACTTCTTTTACCAGCATTACTTAGGCAGAAGATATACCCATCATGGTTTAACCAAAATTAAGAACACAGAACTGAAACTTCTGGATGCATGGAAGGTTCTTTATTCTGCCCAACTTACACAAAGAAGAGTGAAATTCAATTGCCCGAACAGGGTAATCAAGCATCATTTGAAAACACTTCCAGCTCATGTTCCAAAAGCGCATAGGACTTCAAAGGTCCTATGTAAGACCTATCAGTCTCATGTGGATGTTTAGACAGTGCAGCAGCAGATAGAATTTTCAGGCAATGAGATTAAGCCCAAAGTATGACAAGATCAGGATAATAAACATTTTAACAACACTGCAATTAAAGGCAAGCCTAAGAAGATGGTGTATGACACTGGCCAAAAAAAAAAAAAAAAAAGTTTATCTTAAAAGTTTTCAAAACAAAAATAATTACTTTTATGTAAGCTTAAATGACACTTCAATGCCAAAATTCAAAGGGGAATTTTGATGCTTGAGACAATATATGCAGAAACTGAATTTGAGTTACACAATGTGTAAGCAAAATATTGGCTATCTATATAAGCAGTGTCCATTGCTACAGATTTAGATAAGGAAAAATCATAATATATAAAGAGATCAGTGAAAAAAATCATCAGCTGTTTATTAGGCATTCCTTTTGCTCCCTTACAACTTTGAAATATGCTGCTGTTGTTGTTAGAATTAATTCAGCATATTTCATTTATCTGTATAAATACCCAGCCTGACTTTGACTTCAGCAGAGTTTCACAGTCTCATGAAATGTCTGTCAGACTGGAATGTCTCTGTCAGTAATTCTTGTCTAAAAGGGAAACACCACAACTAGAAATAGAAGTCTGTTGCATTAAGCATGGCAGTGAGCACTCATATCAGTTTTGTATTTTAAATCTTCCAAGAGCTTCTTATCTAATTTTAAGTTGGTCTTGCATTTTGAAATTAACTTCTAAATTTTCTTGTCTGCCATGGCAATCCTGTTTTTTGACATATGTTAATCACCTGTGAGTGATGTTAGCTCCAGAGGCAGTTTGGGGACATCAGCAACTTCTGGAGGGTGTCCAAAAATATAAAAAACTTTCTGAAATAGTGTCTTTACTCAGGCAGTACTGAGATTTCTGCTTATGCACCATGGGTACTCATAGTAATTTACTTGCAAAGGATACTCTGAATAGTCTGCTACAGTCCTGATACAACCTGTATGCGGCAACAGAAATGCTAAGAGATTTCTACTGATAAAATCAAGGGTAAGAAAGATGGGAAAGCATGAGAGGCCCAGAAACTTGGTTGTTCACAGCACTGAGTAACTATTATAGCCAGCTTCATCTTATCAGTGTGGGGCAGTTCCATGGACTTGGAAGTGGTTAACATGGGACCACAAGATATTCATGCCACCAGCTCTGAGTTTCAAACCTATGTAGCTAGATACAGGTGAGGGCTGGCCTTGTTATACTTTCTACAGACTTTTCTCAAGGGGTAGGGTTCATTATCCTCAAAATACACAGACGTAGACATTGCAGTTAATTAACCGCTCCAAACTGTGAGTCTTGCTGGGAGAAAATAACTGACAAAAAGGATTTGTGCTTCTTCTCTGTAGAGGACACAGCCCCTTTACAGTAATTCTATGCTGTCCCATGAAGTGAGACACTGAGAGTTTATGCTGATCCCCATGTTTGGACAAGTTTGACTACGGATTTCTGGTTCACTAGGCATGAAGAATCAGTCAGCTATTAAACCAGGGGCTGAAATACCACTAGCTCTGGACAGCTGCCTGCTAAGAGTGTTTTATAATGCTTGAATAAGAACTGAGACATTGTTCTTCTTTCCAGCATGAAGAATGCAGAGCTTATTTACAGAACTATAAGCATGCATATGCACACTGTACTTCTGATGGTCACGTGATAAAAGGAGAGCTCAGCTGTAAAAGAAAATGAGATGAGGTGAGTTTATTTAGATGTGCTGACAGCTCTGTGAAGGGTGGATTGAAACCTTGCATTTCAATTTCAATATGAAATAGTAACAAAAACAAAGTGCATGAGAACAATTTGAAGATCTAATGCCTATTGACTACTATTTAGGCCAGCCATAGATTTGAACCATTATTTTTTATGTGCATTTGATGTTTGCAGCATACCTATCAGTGGTGTCTTAGTACAAGCAGCACCTATTTCTCAAGGATTTACATATTACTGTCTAGATGTTTTAACTTTCTGAAATTCCATTACTAAAATATGAACAAACATTCCAGCTGATGTGCAGGAAGAAGAGGAGTGCAATACAATTGTAAGCAATATCACTTCATCTTCTCACTATCCCATTACTTAAAAACTCTGCCTCAATTAAGCATTAAGAAAATAAAAATGTCTTGGGCATGAAGAATAAAGTCAACAGTAATTAATTACTTCAGTGTTCCTCACAGTCATTCCCCCTTCATAGGAAATTAATTTCCATTCATACTACAGACAAGATACAGGACATGGAAGGGGAGAAAATTAATTTGGATGATAGCATTCTGAAGTTTAATCTGAGCATTAATATCCTTTGTATAGTGACTAGAAATGCTATCTGGATTCAGAAGTAATTCTGTGAAATTTGAGGCTTTAGAGAATTGATATTGTTCTGGAAATGAAGACGTTGCAATCATCCTACCATTCGCAATAGCCAGCAAGAGTGAAGAATCAGATGAGAACTAAAATTCCTGCTCCTCTCTCTGAAATACACAGCTGTCATCATCTCCCACTCCTACTTTGTAATGATCAGATAGACTTGCCAAGATAGTCACGTCTAGGATTGTCTGTGTTTGGATGGATAAGCCCTTTTTAAAAAAAAAAAAGAAAGTGAAAAAAACCTGTAATATGCCTGAAGGCAAAGGAGTGAAAAGCTGTTTCTTTGTGCAGAACTTGCACCGGGTCCTATATTGAAGAAAATTCTGGCCAGAGGGTAAGTTTAGAGACATGACAGGGGTAGTGATAGATTTACTTTGCCATGTATAGAGCTGTTAGGTCTTCAGACAGAAACTTATAATTAAATCTTGCCTTATTTTAACCATAGACAGTGGGGAAATTTCTCTGGACACTGTAACACAGATAATCTGAAG
The DNA here is from genome assembly GCF_015220805.1 of Pogoniulus pusillus. Classification (NCBI taxonomy): domain Eukaryota; kingdom Metazoa; phylum Chordata; class Aves; order Piciformes; family Lybiidae; genus Pogoniulus; species Pogoniulus pusillus. Next base: position 14,281,277 of record NC_087277.1, on the reverse strand, counting down.
TCTTTCCACTTAGAGAGAATTCAGAAAGAGATGGCTTTGAATTCATACCCATATCCTATCCAAAGAAGCTTCCTTAGGAAGAGTATTGCTTTGTAGTATCTTGATGCAGGTGGTGTTGTGCACCCCAGCACACACTTCATGTCTGCTTGCTTGATTAACAATCACCTGATATGCCAGGCTGAAGGGAATGACACCTGCTGATGTTAGGCTGAGGCAGTTCAAATCCCAGCAGAAGAACGTGGTACAGAACTTAAGAATTTCTCTACAGATTTTAAATGCCCTTCCTCAGTGATCACCAGAAGTTTCATACTGTGGACTTAATGCAAACTGATTAAACTTTCTTTTCCTGAATTTGAAGAGAGACTAAACTCCTGAACTTGATTTCAATTCAATTTATTATAAATACTAGAATTTGAAGGATGAATCTAAAGGGACTTTGCTTGTACTTTTTTGAGAGATAGTTGTGTCTCCTTCTAGCATTCTGATTTAAAACATCATCTTTAGACTCTGTGTATCTATTTCTGTGTTCATTTTATGGAATGTTATGGAGAACAATTGTTTAGCAAAAAAGCATTCTCATTTTCATTATTGTATGTTATCTGACCTTCCTCAAGAGCACTGGGACACCTCCAAGTGCATCACTTAGCTTTGAATACTGGCACTTGTAAGCTCATACTTACACCCTAGTAAGATGATTAATGTACCTTGGAAAATCACCTAATGGCTTGATGCAGTTTCTATGCAGCCTCTTGTAGGAGAAAAAACAGGATAACATGAGATGTAATTTATAGGCTTAAATTGGAGGAGCTGAAACAAAGAAACTCATTCAGAGGTATTGACAGGATATCTGGAGTGCATGAGAAGCACACAGCAAAATTTAAAAGCATTTGTGAAACCAAGTGATACTGGAAGAGATCCCAAATACATAGAGACACCTGGTTGACAGAGGTGCTCCTTCTTTAGACACTGGTGAAAGGAACACAAAAAGAGTTATCCAGTCAAAATATTGACCTGGAACCTTGCGATTTATTGGAACATGTGAAATGGTTGATGTATACGCCACTAAAAGGTCCTAAATGGAGTTTTTCAGTTCTTCACAAATGTATCCTTTCTTTCAGACTAAACTCTACTTTCCCTGTAGAGTTCAGAAAGGCTGAGAGTTGTCATAGAAATAGAGTGTCAAAAAAAAAAAAAAAAAAAAGGAAAAACAACACACTTCTTTTTCAATTGGTATAAGCATGTCTACCAAGTTTTTTTTCCTCTCTTGGTTGCTGATCACCTCTTGAGACCTTGCATTAAGAATTTTGAAGAAAGAACACTACCTGGAAAGAACTGTTTACACCAAAACGTGTGAAGCTGTCATTCCTCCTTTTTGGATATTGGACTTTGTATGTAGTGAAAGGAAAGGACATTAACTGGCCCACGCTAATTAACAATGTGAGAGAATGGCTAGAAAGCTGTTAATACAATATGAGAGTGTTTATTTGCATGGCATTTTTGTGCTGAGGTTCACAATCTCCACGGCATTCTTTATTGACATTTATTAATTTTAGTGGCTCTAATTCTTTAAGTTTATAATGGTAACATTAAAGCATCTGTTCTAAGTAATGGCACATTTCTGTGATTCATTTTTCCATATTAGGACACAACAGATACTGTTTATCTGCACACACTGGATGCCCTTCATGTCACTTCAAAGTAGGTCTCAAGTGCAACAGTACAGTATAACATACTCCAACAAGCAATTTCAATCATGAATCTCCCATGTGCTCCAAAGAAATTCCTGCTCTTGTAATTACAATTCCTGTCCCCATTTTCAAAAGCCTAAGAGACAGATGAACTTTTGTTAAGTGCCCTAAATCTTCACTTATTTGCCTGAAGCTGTTAAAGATGGGTCATACCCTTTTTCATGCATGGAGTAGAGCACTGTTTCTAGAATTCACCTATTGATTTCAGCATTGGCATTATACAATGATTGCCACTCAAAGTTTGTCACTAATCAAAGAATTTCCAACACTCTTTCCATTGTGCCCAAAATAGCATCTTGCAGTAGCACTCATAAAGCTCCCAGTTTATCAGAGAACAACTTCCAGCTGAAAAGCCAAGAGATGTTATTAGCCTGTATGGTACACAGAAGTTAAAAGTAATGTGTCATCTGGAAGGCAGAATGCATTACACTCCAGCAGTGTCATCAAGAAGGGGTTTGAAAATCTCTTAAATGAAATAGCGCAGTCAACAAGCTTATTCAGCCGATCTCTAACTATCATCAGTATCTTTTATTATTGCCATTATTATTATAGCACATTGGGTATTTTTTCTTCCATTTGACAAAAAAAATATAATAATGACTTTGTTTTTATTGGCTTGAGACTATCTAGGTGTGACACAGAGAATATTTTATAATGAAAAACTACTAAGAAGCACAGCCACTTTTGGCAAGGTTAAAATATGAAAGCAATTCTACCAAACAATATTCAGGAGTTACAAACATGCTGCCACTGAAAAAGAAAAAAAAAAAAAAAAAAGGAAAACAAAACCACCCAATGATAAAAAAACACAGTATCACAGATCACAGTATCACCAAGGTTGGAAGAGACCTCACAGATCATCAAGTCCAACCCTTTACCACAGTGCCCAAGGCTAGACCATGGCACCAAGTGCCACGTCCAACCTTGCCTTGAACTGCCCCAGGGACGACGACTCCACCACCCCCCCAGGCAGCCCATTCCAGTGCCCAATGACTCTCTCAGTGAAGAACTTTCTCCTCACCTCGAGCCGAAATTTCCCCTGACGCAGCCTGAGGCTGTGTCCTCTTGTTCTGGTGCTGGCCACCTGAGAGAAGAGAGCAACCTCCCCCTGGCCACAACCACCCTTCAGGTAGTTGTAGACAGCAATAAGGTCACCCCTGAGCCTCCTCCTCTCCAGGCTAAACACCACCACAATAACAACAAAAAACACCAAACCAAACAAGAAAAAAAAAAAAGCAGACAAAATGCAGCCTCCTCTCCCCTCTCTCTATATGTAACATACACACTGGTACAAATTTAGAGACTCAGCTGGTTATTGTAGGCAGACTTTGGGACCTGTGGAGTTAAGCACTTCTCTCTGTCATTGTTCACACAGAGTCTGAAACTCAGATTGGTCACTTGAGATATCTTGGAAAGGAAATGTAGTTTTCTTCTGCTCCTTTGCAGAGAGGGCGGTAGTAATTTAAAGAGCAAATTGGTTTTGTTTTTAAAGTAGATGATGATATCAAGTTCATCTAGAAATCACAAAGGTGTTAAAAAGACAAAATTGCTGATGCAGCTGCCAAGCCACTCTCCATGATATTTGAAAAGTCATGGCAGGCAGGTGAAGTCCCTGGTGACTGGAAGAAGGGAAACATCACACCCATTTTTTTTTAAAAGATAGAAAAGAAGACCCTGGGAAGTCCTGACCTCTTAGCCTCATATCATTGCCTGAGAAGATCATGGAACAGATCCTCCTAGATGTCATGCTAAGGCACATGGAGGATAGGAAGGTTATTCAAGACAGCCAGCATGGCTTCAGTAGGGGTAAGTCCTGCCAGACTTTCTATGAAAAAGTGACTATGTCAGTGGATAAGGGATGACCTATGGATGTGATCTATCTGGACTTTGACATGGTCCTCTACAACATCCTACTTGTCAAGTTGGAGAGATATGGATTTGATGGGTGGACTGTTCAGTGGATAAGGAATTGGCTGGATGGTCACATGTAGAGAGTGGCACTCAATGGCTTGAAGTCCAGATGGAGAGCAGTGACAAGTGGTGTTAGACTCAACGATCTCTAAGGGTCCCTTCCAACCATTCTGTGATTCTGTGATTTGCAATGTGCAACAGAAATGCATTTTTTTGTAATTTCATGTGACTTTCAAATGTTCACATCTACTCTCTGGCTTTCTCCCTTTCCAATTAAGTCACAATATCACAAAGTATTACAAGGTGAGGTTGAGAGACCTGGAGCCTTCTCTGAACACTTTCAAGACCCACCTGGACACATTTCTGTGCAATCTGATGTGAGTGAGTCTCCCTTAGCAGGGGGATTGAATTAGATAATCCCCAGAGGTCAGTTCAAACTCTTGTCATTCTGTGGCTCCACAAAATTAATACTTAGTTACAAAAGCGTAACTGTGGGCCCCAAGAGTTTAAAAAGATACAGGAAACTATATTTTTTTTTGTTGAATGTTGTTTTTTTCTTGACTGTAGTTAGATAAAACCACAGACAGCTATATTCTGCTTCATAATATACAAATATGCAGTGTTACATTGAACAAAACAGAAAGAAATTAGTCAGCAAGAAATTCTTTAGCAAGCATGTAATTAGAAATGGATTCCAAATCAAAATGCAGCCACAAACTGCAGAAATTCATATTGAAAAGTAAACAGCTTACAACTGCTTTAGGATAAATATTCTGCTATGCTACAGGAATTTATAAAAATGTGAAAAAAGGATGAGAAATACAGTTCATAGTACCTGTGCTTACATAGGCGGTAGCTAAGTTGATCTATGAAAGAAAAAGAAATTGATCTTCAGTGATTTCTGAACTGTTTTCATCAGCAAGCCTCTCTGGCAGGCAACTGAGAACCAAAGTCTTGCTGTGAGATCTACCAAACTCACTGTGACCCTAACTCATCTTATCTGATGTTAACTACATCACCTTTACTAGGAGTGTAGTCTCTCTGTGCTCCCTAGAAGAGCTATAGAAAGTTACAAAGCAAGGTTAGACATCTGACAAAACTATCCTGCTCCTAAAACACAAAAGATGCCTCTGACTATGAAAATGCATGAAGGTAAACAAATTCCAGATTTTGCTTGAACCAGGACAAAAAATCTAACCAAGAGACTGTGTTGTAGCTCTGGATTCTGGTAAGTACTTAGCATTGTGCAATCGCATTTGCTTTTGATACATCCTCTCTGTTTTTCTCCCTGATCATGGTGCTCATGAAAAAGATATGGACAGCCTGGTGACTGCAAAGAAAGGCTTATGCCACATTTAAGTCTACAATGAACTCAAACTTCAGCTTCAGCTTCTAGAATGGAGCCCTACAGAAGGATTGTCATTTGTTGAATAGATTACACTCATCTGCAAAGGCTTCTCAGGCAATCTGAAAGTATCCCCCAGTGTGTTTCTTTAAGCTTCATCCCCTGATTTACAGAGGCCTTGACATCTTGCAAAGCTGTCTATATCTAATTTGTGACTCTTGCCTATCTCCTTCCTCATTTGTGCAAGAAGATCATGAGCAACTAATGTCACGCCAAATCCATACCTCAGACAGAGGGATATAATTTCCCATCTTCCATCAAATGCATCACAATCCACTGAACACTGAATAAACTTATCCTAGATTTATTAGCTGTGGTTGAGAAAAGTGCAGTCTGAAATCTGCTACTTTTTAGAATACCCATTGGGAACTTAGAGGAAGGTCAACTTCAAGCCTCACTGAACAGTAAAAGTAGTAGTAGTAAGGCAAATACAGCTTTTTCTGGATGTAAGCAAGGACATGGAATTTCATAAACCATGATAATGATACTAGATAATTGAATTCTTCAGTCAACAGATATAAGATCTTATTAGAGGCCTCCCAAATCCTTTTGTGGCATCTGCTATTGTCAAGAATAAAATACTGCTTTTCACCTGAGAAACGCAGCCAGGATCTAGAATAATATATTGAAATGGCTTGACATCTTCGCAGTGAGTCAAGACAGAAACTATATTCCCATTTTTGTGCCACTCCAATCAACAGCCACTTGAAATGGCCAAGAAGCAAAGACTTCAAATGCAGAATTAGAGAAAGGACAAACTCTTCTCAGTGTAACTCAGTAGGACCACACCACCATTAACAAAATGGTCCACTGTCCTTTATTTCATTGATACATATTACATGATGGACATCTTCGATCCTCCTCTACTTTCATTCCTCCCTCAGGAAGAATGCTTTCTTTTTGGTTTTCTACTTCTCTTTCTCCAGTTTGAGGTCTTATATACTAAGGCATATTGAAAATACACATCTGGAAAATAAAGGTTTATGGATTCTGCCTGGAACAGATTAGGTTACCCATTCAATCATGTTCCAAACAGCTAAACTCAAAGGAAATAGCATTAGGATTTGAAGTCTGATATCTCCTCCACTAGTACTGATGGGTTAGTTGAGTGCCCTAGAGACACTGATTCCTGCCACTTCATCTTCACTGACTGAGGTGTTCCTGGGGTTATTCCTATAGGTATATAGATTGCATCTTCACTGCCTCTTCACCAAGTGTGAATATTTTTCTTAACTCATAACTCTTTTAAGGGTCTTCACATCTCACCACAGAAACAATAAAGCACCAAAATCACAAAAGAGGAACAGGCTCTTGCTGTACTTTGCTTCTTTGAAAATCTTAGCTTAGGATCTATTTTCCTGTCATTTCTGTGGTGTATATTTTTCAATTGTCATTATCGTGCTGCCATTTTTCTTCTCACCTGAAACAGCTGTATCTCCAGGATCATTTATTTTACAGTCTTGTTGGGAGAACAAATCCTAATAGTCTCTCAATAGCTAAACAAAAGCATTTGTGACTTCAGATAGAATGTTTTTGTTGCTTTTAGATATTGAAGTTTTTCCTCTCCATCCCTTGACCCCTCCCATTTTTCATGGAGCTGTAACACCCACCTGCATGTACACAGAAGGCATTAACATGGACTTGAAGTTATCTAATCAGATGGGTGATCTTTAATAGGCTATTACAGCCCTAATACTTGTTTCCCAGGTTTTCTGTGGAATCTCCATTATTAAGCAGATACATCCACAAGGATGTGAGATACACATTTTTAAGAATTAATTTAAGGATTACATTAAATGTTAGTAAGGTTGATATCTGTGAAATGTTTACCAGGAATGTTGATGAGATGGGTCAAAAATGGAGTTCCAAATGTATTTTGAAGATAGGAGATTAAATCATTGCTATGTGTTGCCTTTATACTTCACCCTACAAACCAGGGTTCTGGGTTATCCAAAAGCTCTGCTGATCAGGTGATAAAGCTTTGACACTTGTGAATCTGAGTTCTGTACACCTTAGATTTTCAGGCTTGAATGTTCTGCCTACATGAACATGCCTACTAACAGTAACTAGTCATCATAGAACCATAGAATCATAATCATAGATTCATAGAAGGATTTGGACTGTAAGAGATTTTAAAGCTCATCTATTCCATCCCCTCTTTTATGGCCAAGAACATCTCCCATGAGACCAGGTTGTGCAAAGCTCCATTGAACCTGCCCTTGAACAACCAGGGGCTGAGGCATCCGTAACTTCTTTGGGGAACCTATTCAATGTCTCTCCACGCTCCAAGTAAATAATTTCTTCCTAATATCTAATCTAAATCAACTCTCTTACAGTTTGTTAGTCAGGAAGGGTTAGAAACATGACACTTGTTCAAGGGAGAAACTTACATCCTCCTAATAATAAAAAAATCATAATAAAATAATAACAGCAAAAAATAATTTTCACCCATAGCTTCAGTGGTCTTTTAGATGTCTCCCTGCCTTTATGCAGCAGTTGTGCTTTATTATTCACATTGTATGTGGAGTAGTAGTTTTCTCACTGCAGATTTGTCTTATGTGTGGAGTTAAGGATAAGTTTGCATCTTCTCCAATTATAAGAGGGCCATTAAGTTCAGATAATGTGAGATATAAATTTAAGTGGAATTCTAGGGAAATCATAATTAAGTGCAGAGACATTACATGAGTTTAATGACTGAGACTTAATTTCAGTTTTCAGGATTATAAATTGAAAATCTTTATCTAGCTCATCTTCTTTTTTTTTTCTTAATTAATTGGAAATTTATTTCCAAGCAATTAAGGCAGAGATTCTTTTCAATCCCTAAGTGTTTGTGAGCTATATACTAATGTTCTCCACCTTGCTTTCAAAACTCTGTCCTGCTAATTTCTTTGAGCTCTTTCTGATAACACAAAAACATGTGTTTTTATACAGATAGGGGAATTTTCACTTCAATTTAGATATTCCGTAGGAAATTAAGGTGCTCAGGACACAGAACTGTAGCATTTCATGAATGCTGAGAGATTAGAAAGATAATCCCCCACAAAACCATATCGAAGGAATAAAATTGAAAAGCAGCATCACTCTGCGAGTCTCTTTTTAAAAATGGCTTGCTTAGATATTTTTTGTAGTGTCTGCTTGACTTGTGTCCAGCAGGATTTTGGTAGCAGAGGAGAGGGGCTACTGGTGTGGCTCCTGATTCTTCCAACCTAAACTGTTCTATTATTCTATGAAGTTAACTTTGATTACATTGTAAGCAGTATTTGAATAAATAAAAAGATTCGGTGTCATGATCACAAAATTTCTTCCTAGAAAGAAGGGAAAATTTGGAATAAATATCTATCTGCTGCTGTCTTTGCAAGCAGAATAGAGGCAAGTCATGGGTCTAATATGTCATGTCTTTCATTCTTTACTGCTTTTCTAAGGTTAAGAGAACAAATGATAATCAAATACCATGGTGTGCTATTGACCTCCATTTCAATGTGCTTATGTGAAGAACATCTTTGCTTCCCAGGCCTTATTCTGCCTTCAGCTCAATAAGGTGCATCTTTCTGAGGCCAAGCTCCTTTGTACAAATAAGCATTCTTCCCATAAATGCCTTTAAGCAGGAGCTTTTCCTAGAGAATCAGCTTTCTGAAAGATCTGCTTCTCAGACTTCTGTGAAATTTTCTTTTATAAACATAGGCTTTAGTCATTCATTATAACAGCTGTTATTAAAGCATCCAGGACTGACGCCTGACATCTCTGTTGCAAGGCAAAAGTAAGACTATTCACTTTGAGTCATTACTAGTCTCAGTTATTTTTTTTAGTCTACCTGTTTTTCTTGTTTCATTTGAAAAGTACAAGTAAACTCCAAGTTTAACTGGATTTTTCTTATTACATGCTTTTCTCTTTGGCTTCCATGGTTTATTCAAATGATCAGTCTTCCCTCTCAATTAGGAAAAGTTTGTAAGTGTTATTAATCCTAGGTAGGTGTTCAAATGATGGATCACAACATCATTTTACTTTGTCTTGAAATATGGCTGTAAATATGCTCATGGGTAAAAAATCTGAGCAAGATTTCCAAATGAGTTATAAGGTAAGAACCAGCAGATGGATTTGAAAAGGAGAACACAAAGCAGTAATTACAACTACAGTTACAACAGCATTTTAAAATTCTTTTTAAATATAAAGTAACTAATCTGTATTTTTTGGGTTGCATTTAGTATCATTTTCATCTATCACTGGTGAAAGGTTATAGACTCCACCAGGTAAATCTTCAACTGATTTAAATTAGTGTGACTCCACAGATACTGTCAAAATTAACAGCTTGACTTCTAAAGATCTACACCTTCTGTTTTTAATATGATTTTGTGACAGAGACTGTCAGAGGGTGTGATGATGATGATGTTGATGTTGATAATGATGATGATTATTGTTACTATTGTTATTATTATTCTCTAAGACCCTTTGTGGTGCATTGACACCAATCAGCAACCACATGCTGACTCTGAGTTTCCCTCACTCCCCTTTCTGAGAGGATGCAGGAAAGTAAATTGAAGGAAGGCGAAAGGACTTGAGGTAATGACAGTTTAATAAGAAAAATGAAATCTGTGTGTGCAAGTGAAGCTAAAGTAGGAATTAATTCACTACTTCCCAGCAGCAGGCAGGTGTCCAGCCATCCTGAGAAGGGAAACAACATACATAACAGCTGCTTGGAAAGACAGATGCCATAACTCTGAAATTCCTGTTCCCACCTCCTTTCACTGAGTTTTATTGCTGAATATGATGCCATATGTTATAGAATAACTCTTTGAATCATCTCTCTGGAATATGATCCCTCCCAGCGTTTTGATCATGCCCAACCTACTTGCTTAGGAGACTGGGAAAAGTAAGACAGAAAACCTTGATGCTGTGCAAGAGCTTTTCAGAAACAGCCAGTACACTGCAATGTTATCCTCTCTGGTTTAACCACAAATGCAAAGCACAACATCACAAGGGCTGCTATAAAGGAAGTTAACTCTGTAACTCCATCCCAGCAAAATCAAGTACATCATTCTTCCAAGTAGGTAGTGAAAGGCTATGCAGATTTTCTTCTAGGTGACAAATGTACAAGTCTACAGTGAAGTGCAATATTCCACTGCCATTCTTTCCTATAACATTGTTCTGATTATTCTTGAAAGTCCTTGTCAGTTCTAGGACACACTATAACAGATCACTCTATTTTGTAGAAGAAAGTTGGCCTACAGCCAAATGGAAGAAAAGATGCAAGTGTTTTCAGCTAGGAAGGTGGGAGAGAAAGAATGTGAGTTTCAAGAACAAGATGACAGACCTCCATGCTAGCTCACCTATCCAGCCTTCAGTGTCAAACACCTCACTGACCCAACATCACCAAAGCTGTTGCTGTGTTTAAATTGTTTTACAGGGAATCAGTAGTTTCTAATTATGATAGATACTTGATGTATGCATTTTCCAGATTCCATAACCTGAATGTAAAATTTATATGAGGTACAGAATAGAAATATTAGTTTTGTAAATCCAAAGCAGTCTCCATGTTTAGTTCAGCTGATCACAGTTTCGGACAACAGAGGCTTTTTTGGAGAATTTAGGCTTTGGTCCTACAACAGTAATGCCTGGAAGCAATTTGCTTTTGGATGGTCTGGGTGCAATTTGATAGGGCAGACAACTCGTCTAGATGGTTAAACAACAACTTGGGCATAGCTAAAATGCGACTTCACTAGAGACTACAATGAGACCAAGAACTACAGCTTTTTACCACAGCAACAACTTCCTTAAAGCTTCTTAGAAAAGCATTTGTCACTGGTGACCTAAGAATCACAATCATAGAATCAATCAGGGTTGGAAGGGACCACAAGCATCATCTAGTTCCAACCCCTCTGCTATGCCCAGGGACACCCTACCCTAGATCAGGCTGGCCAGAGCCTCATCCAGCCTGACCTTAAACACCTCCAGGGATGGGGCCTCTACCACCTCCCTGGGCAACCCATTCCAGGTTCTCACCACTCTCATGACGAACAACTTCCTCCTCAAATCCAGTCTGAATCTCCCCACCTCCAGCTTTGCTCCATTCCCCCTAGTCCTGTCACTACCTGATAGACTGAAAAGTCCCTCCCCATTTTTTTTGTAGCCCCCCTTCTGGAAGGCCACAAGAAGGTTACCTTGGAGCCTCCTCTTCTCCAGACTGAACAGCCCCAACTCTTTCAGTCTGTCCTCATAGGAGAGGTGCTCCAGCCCTCTGATCATCCTCGTGGCTCTTCTCTGGATATGCTCCAGCATCTTCACATACTTCTTGTAATAGCAGCTGCAGACCTGGACACAGTACTCCAGGTGGGGTGTCACCAGAGCAGAGTAGAGGGGGAAAATCACCTCCCTCGACCTGCTGGCCACACTTCTCCTGATGCAGCCCAAGCTCTGGTTGGCTTTCTGGGCTGCAAGTGCACACTGCTGGCTCATATTGAGCTTCTTGTCCAGCAGTACCTCTAAGTCCCTCTCCTCAGTGATGCTCTCCAGCCAGTCACTGCCCAGCCTGTATTTGTGTTTGGAATTGCCTCAACCCAGATGCATTACATATCATGTAGCAGATTCTGGTTAGACTTTTACAGTTTCAGGTTCTTCAGGTGATCATGAATCTGATCTTGACTTATGATAGGCAGTTCTTCCTTCCAGTCACTGCCATTATCTTCCATGACTCCAGGAGTGTGGCTGGAGGCCTTCGCAGTGGAGACCGAGGTAAAGAAGTCATTGAAAACCTCAGTCTTTTCCATGTCACTTGTGACTACTTCAACTGTTTCCTTTCTGAGGAGCCCTACACCTTCCCTAGTCTTCTTTTTACCATTAATATACATGTAGAAATTCTTGGTGTTCTCTTTGACCTCCCTGGTTAGATTCAATTCAAACTGTGCCTTGGCTTTCCTAACCAGATCTCTAGCTGCTCGGGCAGCTTCCTTATATACCCCCATTCCAGCTATCCTTTCTTCCACTCCTTGTAGAGTTTCCTTTTGTGTGACAGTATGTCAAGGAGCTCCTTGCTCAGCCAGGCAGGCCTCCTAGCATTCTTCCTTGCTTTCCTCTTTGTTGGTATACATTGCTCCTGGTCACAGAGGAGGTGATCCTTGAATACTGACCAACTGTCCTGGACCCCTCTTCCCTCTAGGGCTTCATCCCATGATACTTTGGCCAGCAGATCCCTGAAGTGATCAAAGTCTGCAGCCCTAAAGCCTAGGGACATAAGCCTAGGATACATCTTCCTGATTGTCCTGAGGATCTTAAATTCATTTTTATCCACTGCATACTGACAAACTTGCCACTTGTCAGTTAATTCTTTCTTCTTTCAAGAGTAAAGGGTCAGTTTACATTTCCCTATGAATGCAAAGTAGTCTACTAGGTTGAATGCTGTTGATTGACCTAGTATCTTATGACACATTAGAAACTGGGGAAATTAAAACTGGATTACCCAGCACTCTCTCTCAAACTGAGCTTTTCTGGCAAAAGATTCCTGTTAATACTTCACTTCTAATATATCTTCTATGCCAAAGATGCTAGGAAGTGGGGGAAGTAAAAAACTAACAGAAAGTGAGTTTCTATTGAATTTATGTAACCAACAGTGATTGCTATCAAATCACAGCTTAAGTAATACATTGTTCAGCAGCACAGCAACTGTACTGTTTAGAAATTTACATATACAGACTGAAATCTCCTGCCACATTTTTAATCTCCCTGTCTGGAATACAGATGCATACACTGAAACTATATCACTTAAAGACAAAAAACAACAGCAATGATGAACACTCCAGTGCAGGAAAGATGATGAAACAAAGTAAGATGGCTTAGAGAGACTGACTGGATATTAATTTTGAGAGGACACTGTTTAATCTGAGTTTAAGGTAGCAACGTGAACCCAAAGCATGTGGCTGATCTGTAGGATTCATACCTGCTTTCAGAGCAGCTCCGTGAAAGGGAAATTTCATCTCTAAGCATACTGTGATACTGCCCTTCAGACTGGGGGAGGGAGGGCATTTTAATAAGAAAGAGAACATTTAGCATTGCCTTCTTCCCCCATAAATTAATTCATCGTTGTTATACTGCCTGTTTATACAGAAAAGTCTTAGCACAGTTTTAAGTCCTGATTCAGCCTTCCAAAAGTAGCCAGCTACCATGCTGCACTGCTGGCACTGGCCATGGCAGGAAAAGACTTTGCTTGCTGACTACACAAGATGGGCAGATGTTGGGTGAGAGATGGAGAAGTGACTTGCCAGAGTCAAACAAACACCAGGCTCCACAGAACGCTATGCCAAATTCCTCTGCAGTAGCCTGCCTGCTAAGCTCATTACACTTCACAACAGAATTTGGACTCTAAATTGAATAATCTTAGCAGCATAAACATATCTTCATTCACTGTGAAAACTCTGTTAAATGTAGGAACGGTAACACCAAAGTTTATTAATTGTGACATGAATTTATGGGAACAACAGCAATTTAGTACTTTGGAAAGAAGCAAACCAAAAAAAATCTTGTAAGTATGGTAAATTGAACCAAGAGGAGCATTAGGTGTTGACCTGTTGGAGGGTAGGACAGCCCTGCAGTGGCACCTTGACAGGCTGGATGGGTGGGCAGAGGCCAATGGGATGAGATTTAACAAGGTCAAGCGCAGGGTTTTACACTTTGGCCACAACAACCCCAAGCAGCACTACAGGCTGGGGACAGAGTGACTGGAGAGCAGCCAGGAAGAAAGGGACCTGGGGGTACTGGTAGATAGTAGCTGAACATGAGCCAGCAGTGTGCCCAGGTGGGCAGGAGAGCCAATGGCATCCTGGCCTGGATCAGGAACAGTGTGGCCAGCAGGACAAGAGAGGTTATTCTTGCCCTGTACTCAACACTGGTCAGGCCACATCTTGAGTCCTGTGTCTAGTTCTGGGCTCCTCAATTCAAGAGAGATGTTGAGATACTGGAATATGTCCAGAGAAGAGCAATGAAGCTGGTGAGAGGCCTGGAACACAGCCCTGTGAGGAGAGGCTGAGGGAGCTGGGGGTGCTTAGCCTGGAGAGAAGGAGGCTCAGGGATGACCTCATTGCTGTCTACTACTACCTGAAGGGAGGCTGTAGATAGGTGGGGCTCAATCTCTTCTCCCAGACAACCAGCAATAGAACAAGGGGACACAGTCTCAAGTTGTGCCGGAGGAGATATAGGCTGGATGTTAGCAGGAAGTTCTTCACTGAGAGAGTGATTTGTGATTGGAATGAGCTGCCCAGGGAGGTGGTGGTGTCACTGTCCCTGGACGTGTTCAAGAAAAGACTGGATGAGGCATTTAGTGCCATGGTCAGGTTTACTGGACAGGGCTGGGTGTTAGGTTGGACTGGATGATCTTGGAGGTCTCTTCCAACCTGGTTGATTCTATGATTATAAACTAGATCCTTTCTGTCTCATGCATTAATCACAAATAATCAAGAATTTCTAGATCCATAGGGAACTATCAGTCACATATCAGTGATCATTTATATCTGTTGTTTAGAATAACAGCAGTAATAACAGTACTGTTATTACCCTGTGTATTAGTAATATCTTGTCTAGCCCTAAATCTAGCCCTCATGTCAGTGAGTGCAATTTCAGTAGTGTCACTGAATTGTGTCAATGGATTTGCCCATTTCACTTCAATACACTGAAAGGGACATATCTTTTCCTTATGAAAATGAATATATATTAAGCTGACTGAAAAGGCACTGCTTTCAGGTTGTTTTGTTTCCTGGCATTTTGTCCTTCTTTTTAGAAAAATAAAGACAGAAAGTAAAATTAATTGAAGATGTTTGGCTCCTCTCCAACACATATTGACAATCCACCCATGCACAAATGGTATTCAACCTGGACATGCCCACCGGCATGCATTGAATGTCAATATCAGAGCAAAGAAACACTCTCCAATATGTGTTTGTTGGGTGGAACAGTGTCAAAGCACTCCTAGCCAGAGGTTTATCTTGCAATGAATGTTCAGGTACATAATTTAACATTTTACACCAATTTTATTTCAAGACTGACATTTTGAAGGGAAAAAATAAAATCATATTCTTAAGAACATAACTTGATAATAAGTCAACATTGACATTTATATTAATTGACTTTTAAACATTTATGGTAGAAGTTGTGATGGTAATCATTTGTCTTATGCTATCTCCTTCTGATTTTGCTTGGACAAAGGCAGAAATGGAAGATTTAGTTTGCCAAGTTTTAGGGCATTCAGGTGAAATTTACATGCTGAAAGTGTCTCTGAAGAAAAATCCCATTCTATTTCTTGCAATTAATGTATTTTGATAAGATTGCAGTATGCAGCACTCACGTGAAAGCAATGCAAAGCAAGTGTCAAAACCAGATAACAGTCTAAACAAACTTGGATTACCAATTAAATCCTCAAAACTGGTAAAGGTACAATTACATTCTGACTAGCAGAGTTTTCAAATGGATAATGAGAAAAAAGGGGAAGTTAATTTCTTCAGAATAGTAACACACAACTATGAGATTGATTTTTCACAATCTGTCCTAATTATAATTACCCAGTATTTCTAATTTGGGTGATCTAAGTATAAATATTATTGATGTTCGTAGTTTCTCAGTGAAGACTGAGTTTTTCACCTAAGGATACGACTGTGAGAATGTGACTATTTTGTTATGTATAAATAAAGGACTTTATATCATTGACAAAAGGTGAGCCATAGAGAGGATATGATGATTCCTTTAAATGCTCATGCAGCATCCAATAAAAGATACACAGGTGTATATTCTCTGGGTTGCAGATGGCAGAAGCTCTACTTCAGTGAGGCTGAATAAGACAGTAAGAAATCATATGCTGCTAACCAGAGGTTCCTTAAGAAAAACAAAAAATAATATATTTCTGATGACAACTCAGCAGAGCTCCCCTACCCGTGGCAGGACAGATTTCAAGAAGGATTGCCAAACTTACACCTAGAAAGGATTGAGATGTAGTCTGTCTACTGTTTCTCTGTTGAAATTGCAGTGAATAGAAGTTACTGAAAGTGAGCTATGTGCACGCTCTTCAATCAAATATAGTTGAAAGATGAAGAACTAAAAGCTAGTGGCTGTAAACTCACCTGGAGTGATGGATTCATCCTATCTGCAGTGCTGCTGTTTCACAAAAAAACAATTCTGTGGGGATCCAGATATCGATGGAAATAAATACAATAGAGAAGGAATGAAAACTGTAAAAGACTGAAATTGTTTATTTTTGCAAAGAGATGTGGGAGACACAGCAAGCAGTTCAGAACACAAAGGAGAGTTGAAATTCGAGAAAACAATCCTACTCAAAGAAGGAAACACATTCCTAATTGGACTGTAAGACTCCTTGGCATAGAGTTCTATGGAAGAAAAAGTATATCAGGGTTTAGAAAGCATAATGGTGTTTCAGTGGTTATCAGAGTAAGCACAGAATCACCTGGCTGAAAAAGGCCTTAAGATCATTGAGTACAACTTTAACTGGACATCTCCCTGTACAAAGCATGACCCTAAGCAACTCATTCAAATGTCTTTTAAACATTTCCAGGGATGCTGACTCCATCACCTCCCTGGGCAATCTGTTCCAATGCCAGATGATCCTTTTGGTGAAGAATTTTTGTCCTAATATCCAACTAAACCTCTCCTTAATTCCATTTCCTCTCACCCTATCACTTACCTGAAAGAAGATGCCAGCCCCTACTTTGCTACAAACTCCTTTGAAGTAGTTGTAAAGAATGAGGAGGTGTCCCTGCAGCCTCTTCCTCTCCAGCCTGAACAACCTCAGCTCCTTCAGCTGCCTCTTATAGGACCCCTCACCAGACTCATTTCCCTTCTCTGGACATGCTCCATCATATTGCTAATTATTAACTAGATTAATATTTTATGTTGTTAGCTATTTATTCCATAATGGATTATTGTTAGCAAACATTTGTCTTTCAAAATGTCCAACATCTCCTGTTATTCTCACTAGAAGTGAATAAGATCACTGTTAAACATATATCTTTTCAGTAAAGACTTTGGAATTGCATTTCAAGTTTTCCATGGAAATGAAACTAAATTCCCCATGGGAAAGATGGTTCCCATTATGACTGAGACAGCAGGTGTTTAAAGCTGTTCCTGCTGAGCACAATACAGGATTAAAATTTTGCTATGTTGAGAGAAGTATAAGAACACATTCTGCTGAACAGGGAGCCAGTATGATAAACTGAGACATTTTCCAATTATCTCGAAGAGAACACAAGAAACAGCTCCTTCCTAAACCTCATTTGAAGGCTGCACTAAATATTTCTTGATGGTCAAGTTATTTTTTCAAATGTAGTAGAAGGCAAGTTTGAATTTCTTCACTCTCTCAATGTGTTCAAGGATAGATGACAACACAAAAATACAGGGAGAATCACTGGCAAACAGAAATGTAATTAGGGTCCAGAAAGATTAGTGGATTGTTCTCTTTCTCTCTTTCTTTCTCTTTCTTTCTTTCTTTCTTTCTTTCTTTCTTTCTTTCTTTCTTTCTTTCTTTCTTTCTTTCTTTCTTTCTTTCTTTCTTTCTTTCTTTCTTTCTTTCTTTCTTTCTTTCTTTCTTTCTTTCTTTCTTTCTTTCTTTCTCCCTAATGAAAAGGAGCTAATTGAAAAAAAAAATAGCCATGTGACTGTGTTCAAATTGTTTTGAATTTCGGCTAAGTCAAACACAAGGAAGAAATATGTTTCATAGGCAGAATGTGGGTAATATGTCCTGAGGTGTTAGCACAGTTATTCATTCAGTAAGTAAGGTCAAATTATGTGTGAGGCTTGACTATTTAGCATAAAAATAGTATTAATAATTCATGTGGCAAATTGAGTGGGAGAATGATAAGATACAGTGATGGAGGGAGAAAAAAAAAAAACAAACACTAACTAAATCTTACTACTAGACAGAGAAATGGAAGAATAAGCTGATATAAAACAAAAAGCAAGCCAGTAGGATGGGGAGGTGAAAATACCACTTAACATTTTTTCTTATAAGTGCCCATACAGATTCAGTCTTACAACATGACAGTGACTCTGACTTCTATTATTTGCTTGATGATTATCTCAAGCCAAAGTGACTCAGTGCAGAATCCCACATCATATCTCACCAGACAACTACATATTGTTTATCTTCACTGCAGCATAATAAAGAGAAGCAAAGCTCTCAGGGTAAGTAAAATACAGTAGCCCCACGTTAGAAAGTGCCCAGACAACATGCTTCAGATCTGAAAAAGAAGGATTTTGCTATCCTGGCTTTACAGGAGGACACACTAGAGGAGTTTTTATTTCTGAAACTTTCTCAAAAGCCTTGAAAGAGCTGAGTGAGCTGGCATCTAGCTAATGTGCCTGCCAGCGATCTAGAAACTACACCTTCTCTGAGCTTATGATTCCCAGGAATCATAAGGAATACGCACACTATTTCTGAAACTAGTTTCTTTGAACTGATATTGTGGAACATATATATGCAGAGATGCAGACCATCATGATAGCCTTCAAACAGCACCCGTCAAAGAAGCAAAGTAATGGGAGGGAGGCCACCAACAGCCATTGGAAGGTGAGAGTATTTGCTGAGGATGACAAGCTTGAGATAAACCTTTTCTGCTCCTGAGGTTTAAATATCAATACTCTTTCTCATTCAACCAATTAGTGCTTTAAGTTAAGGGCAGAGACAAGGGGGGAAAGGAGATAAGGATCCACCCCAGTGAAGCAATATTTCTAGTCCTCATGTGTCTTATTTCAAGTTTCTCTGAGAATAGGAAGAACTCCCTGCAGTGTCTATTCCAGGGGAACAACACTGTGTGATCTGCTGGATCTCCATCATTTTATTAGAGGTCTTTCATAGAATCATAGAGCCACAGAATAGATCAGGTTACTCAGAGCACTATCCAGCCTAACCTGGAATATTTCCAGAGATGGGGCATCTACCATCTCAGTGGGTAACCTGTTCTAATGTGTTCCTTCTATCTAATCTAAATCTACCTATTTTTAGTGTAAAACCATTCCTCTATGTCTGGACTCACCTCCTTGTCCTCCATGTGCCCTAACATAGCTTCTAGGCAGATCTGTTCCATGATCTTCTGAGGCACAGAGGTAAGGCTGACAGGTCAATAGTTGCCAGAGTCACCCTTTCTACTCTTTTTTAAATGGATGCAATGTTTCCCTTTCCCAGTCACCAGGGACCTCACCTAAGCATCATGACTTTTCAAGTACCATGGGGAGTGACTTGGCAACTCCATGACTCAATTCCCTCAGGACTCTGAGATGCATCTTATCAGGTTCCATAGGTCTCAGCCTTCTGTCTTCTTCTTTTAGCTGGGCAGAGGCTTTGGGACCTTTCATTTTGTGGCTCTGGAATCCTGCCACTAAAGCATCCTTGACTTATATTCCTGATTTGCAAAATGTTTAAAATCACAAGCTAAATTAGAGTGGAAGACACCTCTGGAGATTATCTAGTCAAGCCTCCTGTTAAAGCAAGATTGACTTTAAAGTTACCTCCATGTGTCTGTTAGCTTGGGTCCTTGTCCATCTGAACTGTGAATATTCAGGGATGGAGAGTGCACAGTCTCTGTGTGTAACCTAAGAATAATTCTGGAACACAAACCCTATGAGGAGAGGCTGAGGGAGCTCGGATTGTTTAGCCTGGAGAAGAGGATGCTCAGGAGGGACCTCATTGCTGTCTATAACTACCTGAAGGAAGCTTGTAGCCAGATGGGGGTTGGTCTCTTCACCCAGGCAACCAGCAATAGAACAAGGGGACACAGTATCAAGTTCTGCTGGGGGAAGTATAAGCTGGATGTTAGGAGGAAGTTCTTCACAGAGAGAGTGATTTGCCAATGGAATGGGATGCCCAGGAAGGTGGTGGAGTCACCGTCCCTAAAGGTGCTCAAGAAAAGACTCTATGTGGTATTTAGTGCCATGGTCTAGTTGACTGGATAGGGCTGGGTGCTAGGTTGGACTGGATGATCTTGGAGGTCTCTTCCAACCTGGTTGATTCTATGATTCTATGAATTTATGTCTGTGAATAATTTTATCTTGTAAGTAACTGGAATTTCTCTTGTGACACCTGTGGCTATTAACTCTTTTTCTTTGCTGTGCCACTCTGAGCTGTGCTCATATTGCCCAGGCCATTTGAAAATGATACCTTTCCATCCACAGTATCAGCCCCCATGGACTAGCACTCATAATTGCTTCTGGGTAAACTTTGAGTTGTTGACCACTAACTTTGACCCCGACAATCCAGCTAGTTTAATATCCACCATGCAGAGTACCCATCAGGTGCACACATTCTTGTTACAGCTGCAAGGATACTAAAGCTTTCCTGAAGCCAGTGTAAATTATTTAACCCCTACCCTTCTCATGTACACAGAGACTGCCATTTCATCATGGAAAGCAATCCGTCTGGGCAAGTAGGATTTACCCTGATTTATTACCAATTATTTATCCAGACTCTGTGTTCCAAATCATCTTGTCCCTCATGTACCTGGAAATGGTTTCTGTGTATAATACATTTTTATCAAGAAGCCCTGGAAAGTAGCTATTGTGGCAGGCACTTGGGTTGCAGCTCATGCCTATATCTCCCAGTTGCAAGATTTCACACTCTTCACCACAGCAGAGATAAGGATTTCATATAAGACAGAATACCTTCCAAGAAGGGACATGATGCAGGATAGCCTGAAGTTTGACTTGCAGTTTTTCAAGGAGAGTTTAGCACCAACAAGAAAAAAAAGATACACATCCTTGCCTTGATCAGTGATTTCTGTGAATCCTAGTTTTAGGTACTGAACTCATTGTGCACTGACATTGACATTAGAGATGTAACTGCTCTAACATGCTAGGTCATTTGGGTGTCTAAATTTCTCATTTTAATCCTTAACTTTAACCTGATTTGTGTATCATACTGATACTTCAGTAATGAATTGCATGGCTCACATAGTAGATAGAAGAGAAAGTGATATCAACGTTTATTTTAATAATGACAGGAGTAAAGTTTGAGGCTGGATTGAGGAAGATGCAACATATGTGTGCCTAATTAAACTTGCAGGTTTGAGTTATACCCTCAGACTTCCCACACATTGTCAGGGCAGAGAATACACCTCAAAAGCAATAAACAGAGACAGAGGAGATTTTAAAATAGCAAATAGGAAGTTCAAAGAAAGTAGCAAGTCTTGGATCTCTCATACATCTGAGACAGCAAGGTGACTCAGTACAGACAGATGAATCTCAGTTATTATAATTTAGCTAAAACAAGGTTAGGGACAGAGATCTTGTCCTGAATACTTATCAAATTCCTGGATTTGGTCTTGACATTGCCATGTTCTGATGACACTTTGGACTTACTTCCTCATGGTTTACAGACCATTGCCTCTGCAGAATGCAAGACTCTGTATTTTGGGAATACTTTTGCTTGTGAGTATTTTTTGGAGTACATAATGCTGATAAAACAACTGTAGACATGCTTTCTGCAAGTGTGAATTCCTGGACAGTAATCAGAGGAGGTCTGTGTAGAGAGAAATGTTTCTTGTTTTCAGTGATCTGGGCTTATTTGGGTTAAAGCTGAACAAAAAGAAGAAATATTTTGTCCTTTTCCTCCTCTGCATGTGAGTGATAAAACTTGAGCTGTGCTGCCAAAATAATCACAGCTTTAAAAGCTGCTTTAAGGGATGAGGATTATCTCAATTATCACAGCTCTTCCAAAGGTATGAGAATAGAGGACATCAATCTGATAAGACAAAAATCCTTGTATTTGTGTTTCCATATCTACAAATTCTATAATGCACTCGGAGGCACCAAATTGAATCACACTCATGCTCTCCCTGTTCATGCAAGTAAGAGATCAGAATTACTTGGTGTTGTGAAACCATGGAATGTGATGTCTAAGACCAGACAATAAATGATGTGTCCTTTTGTTTAAAGGTAAACAGAAGGGCAGCTCTGCCACAGCAAAGTGGACGCTTGAGTCCCAGAAATTCTTCTTATGGTAGGCCAGGATGTAGACAACATGCAAAGCTACTCTTTTGCATTACAACAGCCAACAAATTTTGTATGCTACAGTACATCAGTTTCCTTTCAGGTACAGACTGTGATGAAGGAACTGTCAACAAGACACATCTCACAGACAGTTCAACTGTATGTGAGAACCCAGTGCTTCTCTGATTGTGGCTAGAATGACTCTGTGATGCTCAGTGGAAAGATGTACACGTTGCTGATACCCAGTCAGCAGAGCAAATGTTCTGGCTCCAAACTGGGGGATGTCTGCTTAATTGCATTTTGAGTGTATATCTTTCAGACAGCTTAAGAGCTCTTATGCTGTCTTAAGGGTACTTCTGCAAATTTCCATGTTAAGATACAATGTCTTTGCAATTCTCTACTACTTATTCTGGCTCCTAGCCTCATAATTAATTATTGCACCCACAAAAAAAATCACATCGTGGCTCTTCTGTACATACCCTGAAATTTATAGTTGTGAATGGAGTCACAATGTAGTCTGCAGAGTCTAGAGGACCAGAAACTGCAAAAGAACATAGTACTCGTATCTTTTGTGGGCTCCAGGCTGACAAAGCTCGAAAGGTTTGACAGTCACACTAAGTCCCTGAACAGGAGGAGATAGACAGAATCCGTATATCAGAATTACTCCACTCGACATCAAAGTGGAATCTTGCTTGACTGTTGCATTTCTTCTCTAGTTATTCTTATCCAATTAAATAACTGTAATAATGGGAAATGACATAATTGGTTGATTGTGTTTCTGGAAACAGAACATATGTGGCTTTTAACCCAGACAGACTCACAGAGCAAATAGCAGCAAGAGATAGATTAAACTGGAATCAGGGCAAAGTTCTTTAAAAGGTAAAGGGGAAAGAAGCTTACTCTGTGGCCTCAAAATATGTGTGCCTGAGTAATTCTGATATCACTGACAAATTTTTTGTGGTAATATTCTCCAATTATACAAAATTGCCAAACAAAATATTAGAGTAATTTACTTATCCTGCTTCCTTTGAGCACTCAGGCTGTCTCTGGATAGATGTTGTAATCCTGTATAACTACTCTAATGATGCTGTGTCTTTTAAGTAATGGGATGTTACCTTAGCCATCATAACAGAAAAACAAGTGAAGTGGTTTGGAAAACAAATAGAAAATAGAATAGGCTGAAAATGACAAATTATAGAGCTGAGAATACTGATGAAGAAGACTACCTTTTCAAAGATCAAATACAGCTATTTGCAATAAAATTATTTAAAAAATGCAGTTTTTCTCTATTGTGTAGTTGTTCTGAGGAAGCATCCATGTTTGAGTAGGGCATCAAAAAAGTGCATGTGCTGTGTTTCCTGGAGACCAGAAGCAACTCCTTAAAGCATCAGCATAGTTACCTTTGCCACTTTCTCAATTCCTTTCTCTTCCTTCTTTTGTGAGGAAGGGGACAGGCAGAGGATGGGTGAAAAAAAAAACAATACCCAAAAAAAAAACCAAACCAGAAAGTGTATAACATTAATAATATAATGAAGTGAAGGAAAGGGCTCTTTGAAAGTTATGATCTGTCAGATAGGCCAAACTTTTGAAGTAGAGGAAAGCATTATTGGTAGGCGATATCAATAATAAATGTGGAGGTAAGAAGCAGGAGGATGCAAGTGCAGGCTTGTACTTACAGAAAAGGCATGGAGCATGCTTGTGCTAATAAGTCAGTGGCTGCTGCACTAAAAGCAGAATATTACTTGTTCTGACTTCTCTTGTGGCTTTGGAAACGCAGGGAGGAAGTGGCCGTGCTGTTGCTGAAGAAATCTCTCCTGTTCTGTGTGTTGCACTGAGGCCAAGTTTTTCAAAGATTGTCAGCTATTTTAGAGAAATAGCAATGATAAAATCTGAAAGTACAGAAGGTGGAAGAGCAGATTCATTCAAAGTACAGAGTTGGGGATGCAGTCATTCCACCAGTACTGTGGGAAAGTGCTTCACTTCAAGTGGGCAGTATAATAGGGGTCTTGGTAGGTTTCTAGTCAGCTAGGACTCAATCCTGCTGCTACTCACTTTTGAAGAGCTGAAGAGACAGTTACTTCCTCATGTCTTCACCTCAGTGCATTCAGCAAGCATCACACATATTCCAGGAAAATGTTTGGAGTCCCTGAATGTTCCAAAGACATGTATTTTTCCTGGAAATCTCATGATATTTTTCTCAAAGAACTTCAGAAGCTTTGAACTTCCTCTCAGGATAGAAAGGTAACAAGCAGATTGTCTTGTTTTGGTGTTTCCAAACAGGAACATGAAAATGATGTCACATATTGACTGGTGTCTTTTTTAGAGCTTTCAATAAATAAAGGTTAAAAACCAGAATATTGGTGTTCCAGAGAAGTCATGCTTCTGACTCATTAGTGAGTCATCTCTACTTATCTAACTTACATGCCTTTTCCTGTTTGTTTCTAAGGAATGAGGACTCTTCTCTACTCTCCTGGTTAGTAATGAAGATGTGAATTCCTAAAACCAGACTGAGCATGCCCATTAGATTCTAAGACAATCTCTGACAAGCAAGGATGAGAGTCAAAACTTAAAAGTTCTCCTCAGTGTAAGTGCAAGGCATATCATAGAATCATAGAATCATAGAATCAACCAGGTTGGAAGAGACCTCAAAGATCATCCAGTCCAACCTATCACCCAGCCCTAGCCAGTCAACTAGACCATGGCACTGAGAAAGCAGGATTTGAAAATCTAATCAATCTTTCTAAAGACTGAAACAATTAGAAGTGACAGAAATGTATAAAGCAATGAGCTTCAAGCAGCTGTTGTAAGAAGACACTTTCTTCAAGAAAACATTTTAAAATCATGTATTTTAACTGTTTAATTTATTACATATTCATTGAGATTTCTATCTTTTGTGTTTTCTTTATGTTTATACTCAGGTGGTAAAATTTTTATATATGCCCTGAGTGAATGGTTTCTTTTTCCTCTCCTCTCCTCTCCTCTCCTCTCCTCTCCTCTCCTCTCCTCTCCTCTCCTCTCCTCTCCTCTCCTCTCCTCTCCTCTCCTCTCCTCTCCTCTCCTCTCCTCTCCTCTCCTCTCCTCTCCTCTCCTCTCTTTTTTTTATTTTCCTTTCCTATCATGCAACCTGATTCCTTTAGGGGGGCCCTTTCTAGGGTGTAACTTCCATGAAACTAAGGAAAAATGGAATTGTTTCTTAGCTCAAGCTAAACTGCATTTATCTCTGACTAAAATTTCAGTTGTTCCTTGGTGTTGCCACTAGATGCTGCAGTACTCTTATGAGGGCTCATTCTCATTTTTACCTTTGAGGACTTCAGATAAATTACCCCAGAGAAGAATTAGGTCATATAGGGTTCAAACAGTGATTTAGAGCCTAGTATCTAGAATAAAGGGCAGTAAAACCACGTGATTATCATCTAGTCTGTGCACTGGTGAGTGCAGTGTTCTGCCTTTTAAATATGGTTAAGTGCACATCATGTAATGCTCATTCCCCAAGAGTATCTTCCACAGTCCAAGCCCCTGCAGAACCCAGGAGTGTTTCCTGACTCTCACCATACCACTTGCCTCACTTAATATCATCCTGCTGCTCTTGGTTATGGCCCTTTGATTCACTTCTTTCAATCTCCTCATTCTGGCTACATAAACCTGCCATACATTTACAGGCAGATTCATGTTGTGTTATCCAACACACAACAAATACAGCACACATATTGCAGTGGAGTGTCCTCACTTCAGATTGTGAAAAGAAGCAGAGAACAAACCTTAACTGAGTGCATCTGACTATATGCCCGTGTAATGAACAGAGACAAGGTTGCGGTTCCTCTGACCCCAACCCATACATCTGAACAAAGTTCATAAATTAAACCCTGAAATTGCCCACTTCTCTCTACTGTGTACAATGAGGATCTTCTCTGGTTAGTTTGTGTACAAGCCCACACTGCAGATGTCTAAAGCTAGATCAGATATACTCTGCTTTCGGTACACTGTGATGAACAGTCCAAGAAAATGGCAGGTGTCTCATAGGCTGAGTCCTTCACAACACTGAGACAACCAGAGCACAGGGAAAAGGTGAATTCTGTCACGGCTGCATAGCTTGGTTCATCACCACCATACTGCATAATTTGTCATGATCCTATGAGGTGTTGAGTGCTCTAGTTTCAGCCCAAAAGTATCCACTGAAGTGTCTCCTGTGCTCATGGTGCTTAAGGGACAGCACAAAAAACTTGCCTGGTCTCCCTTTGGTACATACTTCTTTATAAAGTCCCAACTGCAGGTCTGACAAGTGCCAAGTAGTGCTTTGCACATACTAAGTCAATGTGCATAGGTATGAGTTTAGATATTCTTTAAATTTACAGATTAATTTGATGTAAAGATTAGGCAAAAGGAGAAAGGAAATTTAAGCACTTTTGTTTTGTATCTTACAGCAGCAAGTTAACTGCCAAGAGCTATATTCTACACTTCAGCCACATGGGGAAAATAAACAGTTTTTCCTAACACCGAGTGACTCTTTTTCCCTCGTATGAGTTTTTCTGGACGTTATCTATATCTTCAAAGCAGAAGAGTGTTACTGTGGACAGCCAGAGCCAAATGTTTGAGTATTGCTTCAGTGTTCTTGTGATCCCTCTCTGACTTCAGTCTATGTAAAGATTACAGCATTTGCTATCATAATGCAGTTTTCAAAGCAACTTTTCCCTTACTGAAGGTCAAAAGGCCATTCCATGGCAATTACTTTTCCCGTGGTTTAAAAAGGAAAAATCAGATTATGTTACTTAAAAAATCTCAGCCCGACACCAATATTTCAGGTTTTTACTTCCTGCCAATCACACTGCCTCAGATAGCATTAAGAAATGTAAGTTACATTGTTCATCTGACCTGTGGGAAAAAAGTAGTTCTCATCAGAAGAAATAAACAAACAAAAATCTGCTCTTCTCTAAAAAATATTTTCTCCAAAAGAGAAAAAAAAAAAAGTACTAAAGTGAGCAGTGCTTTTTCAAGAACACATTGGCTTTTTTTCTATGATCAAGGATTTATCATTTTAAAATGAGAAAGTTGTATCTGTCACCTTCCTGTCTGCCAAGCATCATATTAATCCTGACTTCACACAGTTGCTGTGACAGAGACTCCACCCTTGATAAACCATTTAGTCTCTGTTCAGTCTAGCACAGAGTCTTCAGACTCTCATTGCACTGTGATGTGGCTTTAGATGATAAATCAGTCAGAAGATCTTTTTTCCTCTCTACCCTCCCTTCACCACATTAATATTGATTATTTGGAAGTTAGAAGTCCCAAGGAGTGGAAGTGGATACGCCTCATTGCCTTGAACAATTCTTTTCCCTCTACTGGAACAGTACTAGGTAAATTAATAGTGTGCTTTTAGACACTAGATAATGTTAATGTACTTGCTATTGATAGAGTGAAATAACATTAATAACTTCAGCTTTATTTAAAACAAAACATTAACTTTCCAAGGCCACTCAGATTTCTGCAGCTGGTCAATGTAGCACATACAGTCTTTATTTTTAAATATGCAACATTTGTGGTTTTGAACATGAGAATGGATTTTATTGTCAGATGAAAGACAAAGGGGGATTTTAATTCATTGCTTATGCTCTCAGGCTCTTGTCTGCTTTTAATCTAAGTCCCTGCTTGATTTTGAGGGTAAGAAGATGGCTTTTCTACTAGGAAATAATGCATAACAGCTTTATCCCCTGCAACCCTCTGGCAATGTAAAAATGCATAGGAAATCTGTAAGTGCAAAATCTGTGGATTTTTGTGCTTCCAGAAAAAAAAAAAAAGTGTTGGCAATGAAGGAAATTCTATGTGCATCCATTTGAATGCTCTGGAAATCTATTTCAGCCATGTTGGTTTAGACACTATAAATACTGTGCATTTTATAATACACTGGAACTCTATTAAAGGTGAAAGCACAGATGGTATTTGGGCCATCTGATCTTAAGGCAGACTTAAAGCACTTAAAGCAGTCCATGGAATGGTTTCCTTCCACATCTCTTGTATTCGGAGCATGAGGAGTGTTTCTCATGTTGCGATGGGAAATTTGGAGGAAATTGCCAGCGTAGAGTGTAGGGGAATCTAATGACATGTTAGTCATAGTTGAACATTGTCAGTGTGATCTAGGAGGGATGACAACACAGCAGCACAGGCTGGGAGGCGGTGAAGGCATTGCCATGCAGCTTTGAAGCATTACCAGGTTACCGTTTCCCTTCTGGCCACACCAACTTGCTATACAACATTGTACGACTCACCTGAACTTAATGTTGGAGTTTACCCATCTGTAACTCTAACACAGTAATGAATTATGGATAGAACTCAAATTACAACAAATTTGGGCCTGCTTCTCTCTTTGCACTCTGATCCTAATTTCTACAAACGTGTGTCTAGTTCATAAATATTCATGGAATAGCTCATGTAAATAAATTTTGTCTGTGTGTTATTCATGCACTGTTTGCTTTGATTGTGCAAGTTCTTCTGTGTGTTACTTATGATAGGTGAACAGTCATAAAAGTCACAAACTATTACTTCTGGTACCTGACTGGGTGACCAAATTTTCTAGACAGAAACGCAGCAAATGGCAAACTGTGGATAATGAATAGCAAGCAACAAATAACAAACTATCAAGAATGAATATTTGGAAGAACAATTATTTGTGCTGAAAATCATGAAACTTTCAGGATTTGCCAGCCTTTCTTTCTCCCAGGCAAACTGGTATTCATTTGAAAGCTCATGAATGATAGATAATCTCATCTCACAAATAATGACAGTTCAAACCTCAATTAAACAAGCTTCACAAAACCCCTGGGAGACAGGCAGTAATAATAGTTTTATATTACTAAAGGTAATACGTGAATATTTTCCCAAAGAAGTTTGGCATTTGAGGGGTACTTCAATACCATTGAAAGAAAAGAACTACAGCAAATGAGGAAAAAAAATACCATTATTACATTTGTCAGATTCCAGTATGCAAGAAAATTAGATAAAGGACACTCAAGCTACCAGATCTAGTGGGCTGATTAAGAAAAACAACATCATTTACTTGTGGCAGGTCAGACCAGAACCTTTTCCAGACTCAGTGTATCCTACAGTTACTTGACAGCCTGCCAGCTTACAAAGCAAATGCCAAAAATTCCTTCTCACCATGTGCAAGTTAGATCATATAATCAAATTATTAACTGTAGGAACAAAGCACAGAGAACCTGTACTTATGCAGCTTGTAGGAAAGAACAAAACCTAGTTTCTGGTGCAGTAGCTAGAGCTTTATAAGCAGATCTTGCAGAATTTGTATTGGCTGCTTGTACCAAGGTAGCTCTAGTCCCTAGGGTCACACAAATGGCCAGGACTCCTTTCCACCTCTTTGATAGCCCAGGTCACTACTGTATAGTGCTGATAGCTCAAATCCTAGCCACAGACATATTTCTCTGATTTTGAATGTACCTCAGATGCTTGTGGTAATGCTGCATTACCCAGAGCATGCACTCCGCAGGAGGAAGCCCACCGCACAAGTTCCTTCACAAATGCAGAACATGGTGTTTATCTGAGAGGATTTGTGACCAAAGCTTAAAGTTTACAGGAGCTAAGTTTTTATCATGCTTCACCACTGTAGAGTTTGAAGTGATAAAGGACAGATGTGGTAGTAAACCAGATGTTCTTGGAATCCAGTAGCCCTTGTGCTAGAATACATTGCATTCCAATCTACTACAGTCTTACAATATAATTTTTCCCTGGAATATACTAAGGAACTTCAGTACTTATCATGTATCAGTCCCACATTTTATGCATGAAGGTGCTACAATGCACCTATAATGCTCCAAACAGGTTTTAGATTTCTGTATTCAAACTGAGAAACAAAACACAAAAAAACCCCAAACAAATAAACAAAACCCCCAAGCATCTAAAGCCTTTATCTTCTAAAACCATGAGTGCACAAATGCAAGTACAAATTGCATTTTTGTTCATGTATTCAGAGTGACACCAAGACTGAAGCTGGTCTCCATGACAGTGTTAATCTGAAATAAACCAGTGTTTATGTATATACAAACAGGACCTGGATTAAGTGTCTTTTCCCTACAGTTTTCTACTTTTTTTCATCCTATTAATCAAAGATCTCCTCTGCGTGTTGCTGTATTAACAACCTCACCACAAAACCCAAAAAACAGTTTCTGCAGCCTAATATTTGCCCAAAAGACAAGGATTTGGATTAGCAAGATGACTTATTGAACTAGATCAAGAAAATCCTGCTGGCCTCACAGTGCTAAGAGCAACTCGATATCTGATGCACTGTCAACTCTCACAAGCTGGTTCTACCCTTTCTTTCTCCCGTAGGTGAGCACACTTAATAGCTTTCAAAGCAGCAAGGCTTCTTCCTTTCATTCTTTTTGTAGGTAATGCTCCCCATTCTCAAAGTAGGAAAAAAAGCAGGGGTAAATTCCTATTAAACCAACACAGCTCTTAGAATCTCAAGGCATCAGTGCTCTTACCCTTTTGACCCTTCCATACTCCTAACAGCTGTGTTTTTCACTTTTTTTCTATAGCTTGAGTTTTTGAAAACTCACTCTTTTTTTTCTTCTTGCCTGGAGACATCTTTCTTCCCAGAATGTTTAAATTCCTTCACACAGCAGGGTAAAGGAGCTGATGCATGTTGCAATTTTATCAGCACATTATCACACTTCTTCCTCAGTCCAGAGTGGACTAGTAAAAAGGGTCAGAAATGACAGAAATACTCTGTGACAAGATACATGGGAAGAAAGCACCTTGTGTTGCCAGGGCAGCACTGAGAGTTAGACCCTACAGAGGTCTGATTTTTTTTCTAGCATTGATTTATGCTCTGACCTTTGGTCAGTTGTTAAATCCCTGATTTTCAAAGGTGTTGAATGACTGCCACTAGGTGAAATGGTTTGGGTTTAGTTTTCTTTTGTTGTTGTTTTGCTTGTTTTGTTTTGTTTTGTGACTTTTTTTCCCCTTTTTTTTTGGGGGGGGGCATTGTTTTTTTGTTTCAGGTTTTTTGTTTTGTTGGTTTTTGTTTTTTTTAACTGAGGTCAGTAAGAGCTTTGCACCTGGAAGCCAGGATTTCACCTACTCACTTGAGTTGCAGCTGTGGGTGTTCTGAAAATCATGCAGCGGAGGAGGGCAGATTTGGCAAGAGGAAAGGTTAAGTCAAAAGCGAGTTGGAAGCAGCTTTAGCTGTATTTAGTTACTTCAAGATATAACTCTACCTCAAATCTTGTCAGCGATATTAGAGACTGGTAAAGTTATGCATTACTTGCCAGTAAAAGCTGTGCCATTTAGTGAATGATTGATTATAAACAATAAATTTATTGTTTATAAAGATCTTAGTACCTGACTTATTCACATGGGATACTAAAAATTATCACATGATACCACATCATAGAACAATGCCATATGAAGTGGCATACCCTACCTGTGGGATGTCATCCACATTTGTCAGTGTGGATACAATGCCATCTGATTAGGGAATGGAATAACTAATAATTTAAAAAAAAAAAAAAAAAAAGAGTGTCAGAGTATCTGGTACTACAATTACATGGGCAGGAAGAGATCAGTGAAATTAATCAGAAATAACAATTCAGTGGAATGACCCTCCAAGTAAAGTAGCACGAACCAAAGCAAGCTCAAATCTTATACATTAATGTTCTGCATTTAGTGCCAGAATAATACTCAATTCAGCCAAACATCTGAATATACTTTTTTGTCTATAAGCTTCTTTGGCACTAAAATCACTGCATATAATGCCAGCTAAGAACAAGAGAGAGTGCATTTCTGGATGAAGGCTGAATGGAACTGAACTGCAAGGGATGAGAGAGGGCTTAGTAATAATTGACTTAAATACAATGAGCGGTGCTGGAGAACGGGTATAAAAAAAAGGACATGCAGATGCCAACACAGTAGCAGAGCCGTTTGCAACAAACCAGTTAAAATATGTACTTCGTGCTATACACCTAAGGATAGGAACTTAGAATACCAGGAAGCAAATCTCATTCAGCATAAATTGTCATAGCACCAATGACTCAGAGCTGTTACAATGATTATGCTTGTAAAACATTAGACCCTACCTGCTTGCCTAGTTTTTCATCTCAGAGAAACCAGACAGAGCCTTCACAAAGTACAGAAATGAGAACACTTCCCACATCCACATTTAAATGCATCTTATTTGTCTGTGCTTAGTTATAAAAATAACTGGTGGACATTTTTCATTCTTATTGCTTGTTAATTAAAAAAATGGCCTTTTTTTTCCCCCAGAATATTCTACCCCTGTTGATGTTTTGATTAGTTTGGTCCTTATTTTACCATGTTCTCTGAAATTAAAATAAAAGCAACTTCTCCTCAAAACATACTTTGGTTTGTTTGTTTAATATCTTCAGGTGGAAAAGCCTTTAGTTTTTCACAAACGTTTCATTTTTCTGACAACACCAGGCATCTTTGTATGCTTTCCTAATCAGACAAATCATAAAGGGAAATCCAAAGGGGACTGAACATTTAGATAACTAACTAGGCCTGGGCTAATGTAATCATTAGCAATTGATGATTTAAAGCAGCAAATTCTAGCAGGGATGTTAGATCATATCAGATATCAGAAGAAAAACTGACAATGTGCTCAGATTCAGGCTGGGGTGAAGTTTTCTTCTTTGATGCCTGGAGGGCTGGTAGTCACAGATACAAACCAGAGGAGAAGAGGGATTATAGGTCTGATGCTGAGTAATACTTTGGGTCAATTCTATGCAAGGCATTCACTTTCAAAAAAGTTGATGGCTTTTCTCCTGACCAGCTCTAAGTACAAATCTCAGTTGTGTTCAGAGCAGAATCTGTTCTGTAAACTGCTTTCCTCTAAAAACAGCTTTAGCATCGCAGCCTCCTCTACTTGAGTTCTCTGTTTTAGCACCTTTGTCATCTTCATCTGAGCTAGTCTTTGTGATTCCATTGACAGAAGGACTTATGAAGCATGAAATCTAAAGAAACCCAGTATCTAAAAGGAATAGGGGGGAACAGCTCATTTGTGTGCAAAGATGGCTGTCCTGGAGAGAAGCACATATGCCTCAGTGCAAAGGCAGGAGGCCTGGAGTCGGCACTCCTCCATCGAGCCTGTCCTAGGAGTGACACTGTGTCATGGGTGAGAATGCCTCACTTGGAGTGGAAATCAGCTGGCCAACACCAAGTCACTGACTCTGAGAAACTGCTGACACTGACAGCAGGAATGAACTGTCGCTGTATTTGATTGATAGAAACTCCTCAGCTTTGTTTTAGTCCGCTGACTGCTCATGTGCAGATGCTGGTAGGGTTTGGGATAAGCACCTAGCTGCTGTGAAACAGGAGCACAAGCTAATTCAGTGCTCTTACAGAGCAAGGTGAGTTACAACCAAGAGGTTTTCATGATAAATGAAGGTTCATGATGCTGAACTGTTTGAGAAGGGGTTGGGACTACTGTGTGCCAATGTGTAGAATCATAGAATCAGTCAGGGTTGGAAGGGACCACAAGGATCATCTAGTTCCAACCTCCCTGCCATGGGCAGGGACACCCTACGCTAGATCAGCCTGGCCAGAGTCTCATCCAGCCTGGCCTTAAACACCTCCAGAAATGGGGCCTCAACCACTTCCCTGAGGCAACCCATTCCAGGCTCTAACCACGCTCATGGTGAAGAACTTCCTCCTCACATTTAGTCTCAATCTCCCCACTCCAGCTTTACTCCATTCCCCCTAGTCCTGTCACTACCTGGTAGCCTAAAAAGTCCCTCCCCAGCTTTTTTGTAGGCCCTTTTCAGATACTGGAAGGCCACAATAAGGTCACCTCAGAGCCTCCTCTTCAGCAGACTGAACAGCCCCAACTCTTTCAGTCTGTCATCATAGGAGAGGACAGCCAGTCCCAGGGAACTCCTCAGTCTCACTGAGGGACACAGCTGAGGCCCTCAGCCAAGCTTAGAGTACCAGGGAGAAAACGGATTTGCACTTTGGCTACATGATGTTGAATCGGTATGTGAGAATATTTAGCAAGTAATGTTCCAGAGATCATCACTGTCTTGTCAGAGTTTCTTCTAATATTTCAGATGCAATGTGAAACCATAAAGTACCTGTTTCAGCCACAGGAAGACCTGCATAGATGAGCTGGAGGACGCAGATGCTTTCCCATGGCACTTAATGACAAACTAGGGAAGAGATATCCCTGCACTGGTACGCAGCACCCACAAGCATTTGCACATCTGTACAAGCAGGTGTGGGGTTAAATCCTATTATACATATTATGCAAGGCAAGTGATAGACCAAGACATATTTGTTTTCTAACTCCATAATTAGGCTCCCAAATGAGTGACTGCTGATTGCTTAGCACTTTTTACAGCCTTAAGGCTGCAATTTTTGCAAAACTAATGAAAGTGGTTTCAGGGGAACTTTACAGCTTGCACAGAATCTGAAACATTGTAGTTCTCAGGAAGTATTTTTTTTCCTTCTAACCAAAACCAAAGATCTGGGTCCACAGAAAGATAAAATATAAAAACAAATCAGAGAAGCTGCAGAATCTTTACATTTGAAGCCAGCATATAGGGGCTCCAAAATAAGAGTATCTAACAACAGAAATCTGAATTTTAATTTGCAGAACATGACTTTAGTCTATGATTTTCTCTCTTATCATATATATATAAATAAGTTTTTTATGGACATCGATCTGTAAATGTACTCCTAATATCTTTCTATCACAGGACAGATACAGCAGAGTAGGAGAGCTAAGCACTGCTGTGTTTAATGACTCATATTTCCTTAGAAGAATTGCAAACTTAACCATTTTGGCCAAGAGGGGCAAATATTCCGATATTTAAACTCGCAAACTGCAGAGGTCATGCGTCATGTATTATCCTTTCTTCTGCCATTTTGAGAACAAAACTCCTGGCATGCTTTGTTTTGGCATTCATTTATTTGTTCTTTGACAGCTCCAGAAGTTGAGACCAATATTAACACGGGAACTGCCAGACTGGATCAGTCCAGCAATCTCTCTAATTCAGTTTTGTCTCAAGGGAAGCCCAATGCTAGAATAAGAAGGTACAAAAAGTCCTACAGGAGGCAGTTATGGAATAAATTGCCTTCTTTTTTAATATATGTTACAGTAAAGAAATATATCAGTGATATCTAGCCAAGAGTCCATATATTCAGTAAAGTTATCCCCTGCCTTATTTTTATCACCAGTGTTCCTGGAAATTAAGAGAAGGAACACAAACAAGAATGCCCCGTGCAAGTGCCTCTGACCTTTGGAAATAATTGGATGTGGATCCAAACTTGGCAGCCCTATCATGTACTAAAGTCTCTTAAAATCATCCTATCTATCAGCAAGACAGGGAAAGAGAAACATGGGAGAAAAGGTCACATTAGCAGGGTGCAGCTGGCATGATTCCATGAGGTGCATTTTATTTGTGGGACCAGTTTCTGCTTTTCAAATTCCAAATCCATGCCAGAATTTGATGGCACAAACATGCACAGAATTTCACACTCAGATATATACTGTATCAGGGTGACATTTCAGAATTTATATGCAAGGAGTTACACTCACATGACTCTAAATAATAGTGGTCCAATTCTCCAGAGACAGCACTAAACTCTTACTACTTCCTCTGCAAATACTGCCACAAGGCAGTACACACACATATAAACCATCTTGCTTCAGTAGAAAGGCTCAAGCATTTATTACAGGAAAAGATCATACTGCTGCAGTTTAAACACTACTAACTAAACAGGAATTGATGGGGGAAATCAGATTAGTACAGAACAAGTTATTCCTTCATCATACCGACAGTGGTTCTTCTATCATTAAAGACAAAATCATGTTGTGTTTTCACAGCTATTTTCTCCTTGGGCTCTTAAATAAAAGGGATTTCCTAAACTACTAAAAATTACTTGTGTACCCCAAAACATTGCTTGTATTTTTAAACTGGTACATAAAGCATTGAATAACAAGCCACAAATTTTCTGCTGGAAATCCATCAATGCTAGTGTGGAGATAGCTCAGAAGGCTTGAGCTAGAACAGAACTAACTCTGTTCTGTGGTTTTATTTTTCAGCTCAGACACTTCTGAGTAACTGTACTGTAGGAAGTGCATGTTTTCACTAACAGTGGTGGTAATGCTCCACATTTATAGTTAGTACCAAGGATTTGTGTTCTGTCCAACGTCACTGCTAAATCTTGTGTACTATATAGGAAGTGTAGACTAAAAATCACACCTGCAGAAAGAAGCCAACAGGAGAGGTGACCCTAAATTGACCAGCAAGGGATTGCATCCTATATATATATATACACACATATATATACATACACACACACACATATATATATATACACAGAGAGATATATATAGACACACACATATATATAATCATACTTAGTATAAAACTGAGGCATCACAAGGGTCAAGCTGTCTTCTACAATGGCCAGCACCCAAGAAGAACTTGTCTATTCTGCTTTTGATGCTGATTCATGTGTTTCTGAATCCAGTCCCTGAGTCTAGCTCCTGAATCCAGTTCCCATCTGTTGTTGAATAACCTGGGACTTCCCCAGTGCCTATCCAGAGCATCAGTGGTGATAATGATGTAATTGCAATCAGGAGTGTTGGGTTCAATATTGGTTTGTATATATTTGTATCTATTTCATTATATTGTTACTTTCATTAAATCAATTTTAGTTTTCTTTTCCAATCCATAAATGTCTTTCTTATTCCCTTTCACTTTCCCTTTGAGAAGGGAGAGGAGTTAATACAGAGCATTTGTCATTCGGGTCTTCTTCAAGGCCAGAATATCCATTGCAATGGGCATCTCACATGCACAAAGCTAAGCACTACTTCATCCAGCTTGCAGTCTGAAACAAGGTGTTCAGAGGAAGAACAGAAAAGCAGATGGGAAGAGCTTCATACAGACAGTAAATCTTCAAGAGGCTTGTTAGTGTACTCCATTGACCACACTGCTTCCCAACCTCAAGGGTATTTAGTATAACTTTTTTTCCAGCAATCCTTTTATGGGACAGTTCTGAGTGCTGTGGGGCTATCTATGTGTGGGGGCTAGTTCTCTTCTCATCACAGCTAGTTAAAAATGGTGAGAAACCACCCATCTCAAACTCCTCATTAACAAATATGAACAGAAGCTTGAGTCTTTTCTAAAGTCTTTTCTAAACTTCCCTGATTTTCCAGCTAAAAGACCGAAATCAAACTCAGCCATCTCAGAGCATGCTATTCAAAACTCCTTGGTTTTGTCTTCCTGATCTGGTATTACACAGATCAATGAATCTAAATACTTGGATATCTGTCACAATAACTATCATTTCCATTAGTCTCAAATAACAACTTCTGAATGATAACTGCCCCATCACTGCAGAGAGAGGAGAAAACATCTCCAAAGAAAATATAGAAACACCATTTTTCAGCATTAGTACTCACATCACCCTCCCCCAAATTAACACATTTCTTAACAAATAAAACCAGACTCATTAGAATTTTGTTTGCCACAAACCTTTCTGAACACTATGAATTCTCCCCACAGCCTCTTCCTGATAGGAAGACATATCTACCTTTTTGTCTCAATTAAAATGTATATATCCTTTTGGACTAGGCTATGAGGGTTGAGTGATGTGTACTCTCAGGGAAATTTCTTCCAGATCAGTCTATAAAGTTAAGGTTTATTTTGTTTTATGCTGGTTTTCTGGGTTTGTTTGGGTTTTTTGTTTGGTTTTGGGGTTTTTTTTCCCTTTATACAAATTGTTTGGAGACAAATCAGTCTCAGGAAATGTTCATGCGTTTGAAGACACTTTACAAGCAGCAAGAAAAATTCATCAGTCACATTACTTGCTCTGAATCATTCACGCCACTCTAGTACTGACAACTTGGAGTTCATCCAAAGGGTCCATACTCCATATTGTGCTCAGGAGCAATCATTCTCTACAGGAATGTTTTTGCATGTTAATGACTCATTTGCCTTCAGTAACCAGCTACATGTGTCTATAGAAATCACACCAAGTTTAAGATTCAGTTGCCTAACTGCTTTAATGCAACATCATAGATCATATTTTCAGATGCAGCAATCTGTCTCATCTTAATTCTGCAACTGCTAAGAACATCCTTACTAAGTCTATAAATCACAGTGCAGGTGCAGTCATCTGTCACACACAGACTGGACTGGAGCTACATAAGCTTTTACTTCACAGTGCTGCCAATGAACCTCAGAAATGACTCCCAGATAGAACTAAAAGAAATCCACCAGTCTTTTAATTCATAACATGTTTTGTTGTTGCTGTTGCTCTTGTTCTTGTTGTTGTTGTGAGAGAAGATAGCTGTTCAAAATTTCTGGATGAGCAAAACCCCTGCTACTCTGTGTTTTGATAATAGAAAAAAGTTGATCTTGCAAGGCCCAGGTGTAACAAAATCATCAGAGATTCTTAGTGATGCAGTCCGCTTTTAAAGGAATGAGGTCAACATTTAAAGAACTGGGATCTAAAGGAATGGGAAAATGCTTTACTGAAGCTGATCAGCATGCCTGGGAGCACTTTCCAGAGGAAGGCGAAAAGCAGTCAGGCCAGGAGAAACTCTGAGAAAGTGAAGACATTCTTCAACAAATCTCAGCTAGTCCTTCAGGACAACATCCTGATGCTGCACAGCAGTACCTTGTCTTTCAGAACAGCAAGCAGCCTGGGGAGACTTATTCCAGGCTCCTCTGTGTTAGGTGTTTGCTGCTGTAAAAAGCAGCTTGGCTCACATTTTAAAGTAGATCTCCTTTCCTTGCACAATTTTATTGAGAGATGTCTCAACATGAAACATTTCTGAGTAACCCAAAATTTATTTATGTCTTGGCATGTATTTTTCCCCTCCAAAATACAATTTGAGGTGTATGGAAACTAAACCCAAATGTAAAACCACTCTCTTACAACATTAGACCAACGATCTGAACCCATTTCTCCATCTCAGGTCAGCTGGCTTTAGGCCAATCAGACAAAAATATCTCTTTGCTCCTCTCAGTGGAGCAATTTCATTTCTCATGTTCTTCAAAGATGGTGTCATATTCTATGCTGTAAAAAATAGTGATAAATATTTACTAATAATGAACTGTGACTAAGGCTTAAATCACCTAATCATAATTGCATAATGGTGTCTTCAAGGCATCTGTTGGAGAAAATTCACCCTACCGGAGAAGTCTAAGCAGAAATAAAGGGGGTTTTGTTCTCTCAATGGGCAGATAATAGATCCACAGATGGCACCATCTAAGTGAAATATACACCATAAAATATGGGAAACAAAACCTTATCTACAAAGATAATAATTAATATAAGCAAGAGATTCAAGTGTTCAGCCTCTTTCAGTTATAAGCAACATATTACTTTCCCTTTGGATTGCTCTTTGCCCTTGCTGATTCCTGTGATGGCAGGTATGTAGCCATACTTTTCCCACACACTGGCAGCATTTTCTTTTTTCTAGGCAATCCATTTTCTGCTTAAGAAGAAAATAAAATAAAGCCAATACTCTTCCTTTCTTTATAGTAGGAGA
The DNA here is from genome assembly GCF_015220805.1 of Pogoniulus pusillus. Classification (NCBI taxonomy): domain Eukaryota; kingdom Metazoa; phylum Chordata; class Aves; order Piciformes; family Lybiidae; genus Pogoniulus; species Pogoniulus pusillus. The sequence goes on along the minus strand of NC_087277.1, from coordinate 14,241,721 downwards.
ATTAATAAGCAAAAGTAGTTCATAATATATATAAAAAATATATTGCTCATATCTATGCAGCCTAGAGTGGCTTATTTATAGCTACATGATGAAATGTCTTTTAAGCTTCAGCTTAATTCCCTGAAAGAGAACTAATTTTATAATTAGGGTTAATTTTTCATACAAGCTTTCTGGAATATTTGTGTGCAAGAAAATAGGTTACATTTCAAAAATAAAAGGGAAGGCAGCAATGAAAGTGTTATAAGTGTCCTCTAAGTCTCTTTTCTAGGTCACTAAAAGAGGACAGGACATTACAAGGAAAAACAAATATTTGCAGACTCCTTCAGGAATCCCAAGATGTGTCCTCTCAGCAAAGAATACCCCACTATATTCTTTCAGCATTAGGTATGTGTGTGGAGGGTATCACAGTACTCATACCATTCCTGGGAACTACTGAATAGCTCTCAGATCACGTTGCTCACTCCCCTAGACAACAGCCCTGGTTTTATTCTCCACTAATGTCCAGAATAGTCTGCTAAACACCTGCTATAGCATATGATTAAATTGTACTGTGCTGGCATTAAATCTGCAATGCCAGGAGGACATTGCAGATGTTTCTTTTAAACTAATCAGAGAGGAGAAATATGACACATACAGTATAACAAATATCTTCAGTGTACCCTTTGAAGTCCTGACATAGGCACTTCCTGAAAGTTTTTAGTGCTGCTTGCAGTAACATCTACAGGCCACATCCAGCACATATCCAAGGGTAGTGGATATTCTTACTCTGAAGCATTATTAACAATTTTCCAGACCCTTCCATATTCGAGGTAGATTTTTTTTTTCTTTGTTTTAATTTTACTGTGTTTTCAGACTCTGGTTATTCCTTTATTGATAACATCTTGATAAGCCTTACTGGTAATGTTATACTTTAAATAGGTGTTTAGCTGTACTAAAAACTTGTTCCATCCAGAGTTCTGTGACGTTATGATGCCATGGGCATGACTATCTCTGTGGGAAACTGTGTTGAGTCTCCTTATCACAGGTTATAAAGGAGAATATGTGAGGGGAAAATGTGTTTACTATTACAGAGCCAGGCAGATTATTCCTCATTTGGCTTTAGCAGAACATATATTATGCATATTTTAATTTGATCACCAAAATTAGATCCCACCTGCAGATTTCAAGTGTTGATGCTACAGAATTTGCAAGCACTCAGCTCAATGGTATGTATGTTTTTGACTTTACACTTCTGGGATAAAATCAGAGCTCTACTGAAATCAAAGTGAGGAATCCCTCTGAGTTTGTCAAATGTGGTGTGATTCCCACAGAACAGTGCAATAAGAGACAAGCAGAAGTTGTCAGAATTCTGATGTTGCTCCTCCTTTGTTCTCCTCCATGAACAATTATCATCTCACCCAACTATGGCTTTCATACCCAGGAGCTTAGAACAGACCACAGATGAGGTAGATGATCCTTTGCTATATTCAAACTACATCATTTGAATCCTTTTCAACATATTTTTGGTGTTTTATTCTTAAGACAAAAAACTTCTGCATGCCTGAGAATCTATTGCAAAACACCTTGGTGTACTGTACCAGGAAGAGCTGTGACTTACGTCCTCCTGACAATATAAATTGATTAAGCATCAGTAGAGACAGAATTCTCAAGTATGGTTATCCAAACATGGATTTTCCTAGTTCATATGTTCAAATGCAGATGTCAAAGTTTTTCAGAAGTGATGAGAGCCCTGAAGAGGTGTGAAGTCCTGGTTTCCAATTGCAAGAGAGATATTGAGGTGCTGGAGCAGGTCCACAGGAGAGCACTGATACTGATGAGGGCATTGGAGGGTAAGTCTGATGAGGAGAGACTGAGGGAGCTGGGCTTCCTTAGTCTGGAGAAGAGGAGGCTTAGAGGGAACCTTTCTACAACTGCCTAAAAGGACATTGTATTCAGGTGGGAGCCAGGCTCTTCTCCACAGCAACTTGTGACAAGACAAGAGGGCATGGTCTAAAGCTGCACCAGGGGAGGTTTAGGTTGGGTATTCGGAACCACTGCCTCACAGAAGGGGTGATTAGGCACTGAAATGGACTGCCCAGGGAGGTGGTAGAGTCACCACCCCTAGAGGTCTCTAAGGAAATACTGGATGTGGCACTTGGTGGCATAGTTTAGCTAATGTGGTGTTAGGTCATAGGCTGGACTTGATGATCTCAAAAGTTTCTTCCAGCCTCAATGATTCGGTGATTTTGTGAAGTGGGATCTCTTTACCTAAATATGACTGAGTATAGAATTGGACTTTTACTTCTAAGCAAATCACTGTTCAATGCTTTGTAGTCAGCAGAATTAATATAGTTTGTGGCATGAATCATCTCACCTTAAAGGAGAGAGCTGCATTTGTCCATATGAATCACACACTAATCTCCATGGACTACAGTGATCAGGTCATCACTCACCACAGTAAGTAGACATCTAATGTTAGGTCAGATGAATTAAGCAACTAGAAGGCTTCCAGCCTAATCTTCTCAGGACCATTACCTGAGATCCTTCTAACACTCCACTAGAAACTAGAGGCTCTGAGCTCATCCAAAGAGTTGAAGCTGTGTCCACACTGATCCACCAGAAATGGGGAAATAAAAGACTATTTGACTGTGTGTGCTAGATGTATTTGACTAGGTGCAAGAGAATGGCAGAGGTCCTTAGCTGATGTCTTTGTGGGTTTTATGAATCAATAATAAGTAGCCTAAAATAACTAAAAGAGTAGTCCCATATAATCAGCACTGTAAAAGAGAAATGGCAAAGTATTTCAAATCATAGTGTGTTCTGACAGAAAAAGTTTTCAACACACTTTATCTGATCTCCTTTGGTGTTTGCATACTTGTGTACTTTGTACACGTTGTTGTTTGCACAGTTCTCTTCTTAATATGTGAGCTTCTTGTGGCAAGTGATGTGTCCAGGTGAGTTTTGAAAGTCTCCAGAGGAAGAGATTCAACAACCTCTCTGGGTGGCCTGTTCCACCTGTTTCAGTGCTCTGTGACCCTCAAAGGAACAAAGTTTTTCCTTATGTTTAGGTGGAACTTCTGGTGCCCTTTACATCAAAAGAAGGGTCTGGAGACTCACTGCAATCTGCCATGTCTTCTGAAGTATCCTTCCTGTCCAGGTCGTCTGAGTGGATACATCAGGCTTCTCGGAGACTTTCACAGTAGGAACAATGGGCTAATCTCTAAAGTGATTCCCCACCATTTTGGCAGACACCTAGAACACTCCCCTGGGCCGTGGATCTCCAAGCAGGAAACAGGACCCTTTCGGCTCACTAACGGCTGCACCACACCCTGTACACAGCACTCTGGTCACTGGCATTCCCCATAACTCACCAAGCCTGCTCCTGGCTGGTCCCTCTGAACAACCTGAACTCTTTGGGGTTTCCCCGCATTTTTCATTGACTGGCTTGTGTTATTAGAAAGTTGCTGTTATGGACAACCTCCAGGTCTCCCTGCCGGGCTGGCAGCTTGCAAAGGCAGCTTTATTCTGAACTATTTACATAACATTCTCATTTTGATTCGTTATTATCTGTATCATTTAAACAGGATGTGCTCCAAGCAAGTCTATGAGGCTGGACTTACTGCACCTAAAGGGAGCAGGTAGAGAAAGGAAGTAGTGAAATATGTCACCAGCTAAGTTAATTCAAGCAGGAGATCTGCAGTTTCTGATTGCTACACACATAAAGGAAATTCAGTCTCTGGGATTAATGGTTACAAATACTTCTATGGATATCAAACATCTGAGAAAAGACCTCACCAGGAGATAGAAGGACTGGAACAAGAGATAAGCCCTGCAAAAGATGAAATACATAATGTTGAAGTAGAGATGAAAGGAACCAAGAGACTTTCAGCCCAACTGGATGTTTTTCAGCTCAGAAACCGTACTTCAAGATTTGTGGAAAATTGTTTGCATGGGAAACAACTTTAAGTACTATCTAGTGAAAAAAGACTTCTGAAGTATAAAGCATTCCAAAGGATGTCATTGATGCCTAGGCTAGTACAAGCATAACAGTTAATTTTCCTAGCTTACCTTATCTGCCACATATCTCCACAGTGCACTCATGTCATCAACAGTAAGAGACCAATTTTAAGATCTGAGTCAGTGTGCCAGGACAGAAGGAAACATTTGTCTGCACTCTGTTCCAACCCCATGAGAATGACATATTTGAGGTTCCGCTATGTTGATGTCTTTCTCACACTAAAATCCCTGGCAGAGCTGCCCCAAAACAAACCACTAGCACAGACAGGCACAACTCCTGCTTCTGCTTGTTCAAAGTTTACAGCTGCTCTCGTTGCAGAAAGCAGAAGAGCTCACATCATCTCAGCTGCAGTGGCTCAAACCATTGCCACTTTACTAGTGTTTTGGAGTGGTGCAGTTTAACGAGCTGACAGTGGCCAGCTGCTAACACCAGGGCAAAGCTCTAACACAGACTGCACCTTCCTTTTGAAACAATGCAAAAATGTAATTTAAAAATGGAGAAAACCGATCTGCATTGGTAAAAGAAGAAAGAAAAACAAACTGCATCGGCCAGCAGTATGTTCTTTTCAGTCATGTGCCCGCACTTCATTTGTGCTGGCAAACCTTTTCTTAACAGAATGAAGGTTCATCTCACCACTTAATTCCTTCCAGTTTTAGATGTCTTTCTTTTTCCTCAGATCTTTGTTTGGTATCAGTAGCCAATCTTGGAACTAAATATTAGATAATATTTTGCTTAGATGAAACACCTAAGAATCAGGATACATAAACTAGATTTATTCTAACAAATTAACTGCTTACGACTATCCCCTGGCACTGAGGCAACTGGGCATTGAAAGGCCTACTCTAAAAGTACACAAGCTACCTCACTGTCCCATCCTCCAGGAAAATGTAGCTGCACAGAAACTGCTTATTGGGAATGGTTACTCAGCTGTACTAATTACTGAGCTGTGATGAAGAACAATTTGGGATATTGCTGGTTGACTAAAAGGATACCAGAAGCAATTCCAACAATTTATCATGGGAAACAATTGAGTTTCATTGCTAAAGGACATTTTCTGTCTCTGCTTAATTTGCTAGTGTAGATGTAGTCACAAGTTTTCAATTCTTGATGTACATAGGCTTATGTATTTTGGTGTGCCTTGGCTTTTGGGACCTGAATGCCTTGTCTCCCTCAGGAAGCAATTCAGTGCAAAGCTGGATGCCATGTCTGCTTCAGGAAGCAATGCAGGCTCAAAGCTAGACTGAAGACTGAGCTGCCAGGCTCGTGTACCACTTCTGCAAAGAGAAAGGCTTGCTCTAGTCCACCTATAGTCTGGTCCTGAGGGTTAAAAATTCAGTAACGATAGGGGTGCAGGAAAGCATCTTTCAGAGACTGTCTTTTGATTTGCTTTCACCTCAAATGAATCCAGCTTCACACCTGAGGATTGCTTTAGGATTCAAGACACAGGGTAGTAAAAGGGGATGTCTGTCTGGAAGAATTGCTTCAAAATCTGCATTTCAGATCCTAATTAAATTGCTAATGTAGAGGCAATTATACACATTCAGGTCCAATTAAAGGTGATCACTTCCTGAATTTTTATGCCTTGTTTCAAGTGTTCTTGTTTCAAGTTATGATCAAGCCTTTTGTTATTCTTAGTTCTTGGTATATTCTGTTATGATCAAACCCTTTGATTCTTGACACATATATTTTTCCTTGTAAAACACCACTAATGGTAAGACATATATAAATCTGATTGATCAGATATACTACAAAAAGCAAAATATGCATACCTGTAGAACACTGCATTGCTGATTTCACCTTTCCTCTGCTTGATTGCTGGTATGTAATTATTAATCTAAGCTGTTGTTTCTTTTTCTTGCTAATGTAAAAATAGCTTTTTTGAAAAACAGTTTTCAGCTCCTGCAGAAGGTTTGTCAGTTAGGCAGAAGAGGTGGGGCTCACCCAATCTGTGAGGTGGTAATTCTTTATTTTGATACAGTATAAAATGAACCCAAAAGCTCCACTAATTAATTGACAAGGTCAGTATTCTGTTTGGGTTTGTAGGGTTTTTTTTCCATGTAAAGAAATCTCATAAACAATGCTCTGAAAGAGGACTACGAGGGTTGAAAGATACCTCACTGTCGATAGCAGAAAGTGCATAAATGCTTTCTGACTGCAAAGGCACAGTCAACCAGCAGTGCTAACAGGGGCCTACAGACCTCTTACTGACACTTTTTTGGAAAATAAGCATTCAGTTTTGATGCAGAGTTTAATCCATGACACAGTGCCTCTGGAGTGTATGGATAGAGCTGTTCTCTGCCACAGCCTAACTCACTGACTACCAGCAAATGCCATGGGTGAAAGGCTGCAGTTCTAATAGAAAGAAGAAGCTGACAAAAAGGCTGAGGTTTTCTCCTGGCCCTTAAAACTTCTATTAAATTGTCAATATAAAAATACACATAGTTCAAGAAAAGTGTGCATATTTCAGTCTTTGAGACATAGGTTAAAAGTCCTGCCTATCAATCAACTATTCTCTGAACTGAAAGAGCAGCTCAGAATATGGGGCTAGTTTTGCTTCTTGTCTCTTTTGCCACTTTTTCAAATCACAGTTGTGAGCTGCGTTTCTGCTAATGTAAGACAGTGAATAAAACATTGTCAATATCAATTGTCACTTATAGGTGATCACTGCACTCTGATAGCTTTCAGTATCACGAGGTTCACAATAAAATCCAGAATAATATGTGTCTAATTTTAAGTTCGTTACATTTCATTCCATGCTTACAAATGACCAAACACTTCAGTGACTCTCTCATTTACGGGTTATCTTCCTCTACAGTCTATAGTCACCTCTGCAAGATCAAATTTTCACTTAGATATGATCTTCTAGAACCTACCTGACACATCATCTCTACTTAGAAATAATAAACATAATACTAATGAATGGAACTACTCAAAGTAGTAAGCCCTGAAATTGGTAATAAGTGTTTGCAGTTTCACACTTAGGATTTTGCAAGACTGGTTTTATCATTCACACTAGAACAGCCATCTACATATCTGGGGGATGAGTGAGATAAATGCAGACCAGTTTATGGTTCTTGCCTTGGTTTGTAGGTTTTTAATTTTTTTTCAGAAGACTTCCATTTACTACTGCTCCTGGGAAGAAAAAGGAATTTTTGAATGCACAGAAAATGTGCAAACACCCATCTCTTATTGATGTATTTGAAAGTCTCTATCTACGTAGGATGATTCCAACAGGATACATAGGTACTGAGGGAATTGGTGGAAGAGGTCACTAGAGAGGTCACTCTGTTGTATTCCAAACTCCATGGCAGTCCAGTGAAGTCCCCACTGACTGGAAAAGGGAAAACATAGCACCTATTTTCAAAAAGGGAAAGAAGAATGATCTGGGGAACTGCAGGCCAGTCACTCTCACCTTTGTGTCCAGTAATATCATGGAGCAGATCCTCCTGGAGGCACTGCTGAGGCAGAAGAATAACAAAAAGGTGATTGGGTACAATCAACATGGCTTCACCGAGGGCAAATTGTGCCTGACAAACCTGGCAGCCTTTTGTAACAGGGTCACAGCATCAACAGACAAGGGGAGAGCAGCCAAAAGCATTAATCTGAACCTGAGCAAAGCTTTTGACATCGTTCTGCACAATATCCTGATCTCCAAGCTGGTAAAACATGGGCTCGATGGATGGACCACTATGTGGATAAAGAGCAGGCTTAGTAGCTGCATGATGCTGATGGATGATAAGCTCAATATGAGCTCTGAGTGTGCACTTGCAGCTCAGAAAGCCATCCATATCCTGGGTTGCATCAGAAGTGTGGCCAGCAGGTTAAGAGAGGCGCCACTCTCATGAGATCCCACCTGCAGTACTGTGTCAAGTTCTGAAGCTCTTATTACAAAAAAGATATGAATGCTCTAGAATATGTCCAGAGAAAGACCATGAGGATGATCAAAGTGCTGGAGCACCTCTCCTATGATGACAGGCTGAGACAGTTGGGGTTGTCCACTTTAGAGAAGAGAAGTCTCTGAGGAGACCTTATTGTGGCCTTCCACTGTCTGAAGGGGGGCTACAAAAAAAGTTGGTGAGGGACTTTTTAGGATGTCAGCTAGTGATAGAATAGGGGGGATGGATCCAAGCTAGAGGAAGGTAAATTCAGAGTAGACATTAGAAAGAAGTTCTTCATCATAAGGGTGGTGAGACACTGGAACAGGATGACCAAAGAAGTGTTGGAAGCCCCATCCCTGGAAGGTTTTAAGGCCAGGCTGGATATGGCTCTGGACAACCTGATCTAGTGGAAAGTGTCCCTGCCCATGGCAGGAGAGGTGGAACTACATGGTCTTTGAGGTCCCTTCAAACTCTGATAATTCTGTGATTCTGTTATTTACTTATTAGTCATATTTTACTTAATTCTTTATCATTTGGATTCATTACATCCTTGAAAACTTTGCCTTCTCTTAATATGAATGGGGGAGGGAATTAAAAAAGGGCCAGGGTGTCATTTCCTCTCAAAACACTGCAGTCACATCAATGTAAGGTGCACTGTTTTCAGCTGTTACTACAGAACATTGAAGTTTATTTTTATAAGGTAGCTAGGCACTTAAACCACCTTGGAAGAAAGGAGCTGTGTGAAAGCATGTACAACAAAGTTATTGATGGAATACTACATAAAAAAAGGAATATGTGAAAGCTAAATCTGGAGATATTTACTGGTGCGCTGCTATTGTATTCCGGCAACACTGACATTTCAGTCTACAGTTTGCAACAGCCACTGAGATATAATTTAAGCCCCCAAATCAAAACTGTCAGTGCTTTTGGACCCTGGAGATGGGGAAAAAGCTGACTTCAAAATCATATTTTTCTTTCCTCTAACTTTCTAAAGTCTGACAAGGACACAGTAGGTTGTATTCAGTCTCTTCCTCTTGGAGGAGGACTTCCTCACTGGCTTTCATACAAAACTGTAAATTAACAAGAATAATTTAGGTGTAAAAGTGCCTCTAGAATTCATCTAGGACATCGTCTTGGGCAATGAAGGGCCAGTTTCAAAGCAGGATCTGGTTGGAAAACCATCCTGACCTTCAGAAGTCCAGCATTGTCTTGAATCAGAAGAGCTGTCATTCACAGGAGTATTGACTACTTAAAAATCTACTAGATCCTGCTTTTTTTTCCTCCTTTTGACACATGTCTTTTTTACCTCCTATCTAAGTAGAACATATGGGAACACCAATTCTGAACAAGGCAAACAGGAAAAAGCAACGCCATCTACTCTGTGCCCCAGCCCTGCTTTTATACACATTTACAATGATGCACTTGAAAAAAAAAAATCCCTTCTCCCCAGGCCAGTCCTAATAAGTTCTCTTTGCTGTAAATAAATTGAGCTAAGGGACCATGGTTCACATGCATTATTATATTAAACTATAAATCTACTAAAACTTAGCTGAAAGACTAACGTGGGGCTATTTAAAACATTATAAATTGCTACATAGAGCAGTAATGTTTTATGTGACAAATATTTTCAACATGGAAAATAGGGAATATGTAATTCTATTTATTTTTAAAATGAAAAGTCTTCATTGAAGGACAAATATCAGAAAAAGCTCAATACCAATGTTTTAAGTTAAAAACAACTTACAGATCTAATGAATAATAACCATTAAAAACATTCATGAAAACATAAAAATACCTAAGGCATTAGGTCAGTATAGAACATACTCTTTAGTTTTTTTGGGATTTGGGGGTGTTACCATACCCTCAGGGTTCTCAGTTGAATTAATGTTCAGTGGAACAAAGCAAAAATAATGTTTCCATAAAGATAGTTCTACATTTGCCTCTTGTTATTTAAATAAATTAATTAAAAGTAAAATATTTTAAACAAACAAACAAACAAACATCCAAACAGCATGAACAAAAGCAATAAAAAAATCAACATTTAATGGAGGGGTAATTAATGGAAGTGAGACATGATTTTTCACAATGAATTTTGTTTATTAATTTTGTTATTCAGAACTCTCACCCCCTGACCACTATGTTTTAATAATAATGGGTTCTTCTGCAACGGTCATGGAAATGTTATACAAAGGGACAACTAGATCCAGAAATAACCATCAAAAAATATAAACATTCATTGAACTGGAAGAGAAGATTCTCATGGTCAATATATTACTAGCAGTTAATTATACTGCTTGCCCACTAGATGGGCTCAGGAGGCCCCTTTCTGCTTATGGCAGAAGGCAACTGGTGAATTTCAAGAGGCTTTAAGCATTTACTCACAAAAGTTATCTCCTTACTCGTGGGGCTAGCTACAGCTTTAGACAGTACCCAAATGCTTTCAGGGAATTCTGTTGGTGTCTTATCAGCCACTAAGGCTTCTGATTCTTCCCAGGCTTCACAGGATGCTGGGGAAGGAGGTAGAGTATCTCTGACCTGGTCCTGGTTTCTCTGGACAATCTGTGTGTTTCCAGGACTTCCTGTCTTGACAGGAGACTTTCAGGTGTAGGCAGGATGTCTTGCAATGTGCAGTCTTAGCACAACATCACACTGCTTATGCAGGCCTATTGTGTGGAGGCATTTAAAGCCTGTTCCTGGTGAACTCAAAGCAGGCAGTTTCCAGGCAGTTCAGCATAGCTAGCTTATACCATAGCATAATGCTGCAGAAGGCAATAGCAGAATTACTGCCAGAGGCAGAGACTAAAGGCAGTAGGCAACAGCAAGAAAGCACGAATACAACAGCAGAGCACACTGCTCATCTATCAACATAGCCTGAGACTAATGGGCCTTTGGACACAAATTAGCCAATCAGAATGGCATTCAGCTAACCCTGACCATATTAGATGAAGCCATAGGTTTGCTTTATCCAAATTTGGGAAAGACATAGGCCTTGCACGAGGCAGGCGCAAGCCAAGTGTGTGTACCTTGTTTGCTACAGGATGTAAACGGGAGCAAAACAAGTCTGGGCAGGCCAGAATACTTAGACTTAGTGGCTTTGCCCTCTTTCCCAAAGTTGTTTCCTCCATAGCTGAAGGACGGAGAGCAGAAAAACATGTTCGGGCAAGCCAAGACATGTATAAGCCTATTTTTCCCTATTTAGGCCTACCACAATACAACAGTACTCAAAAAACCCCCCACCAAACCAAACCAAAAAAAACCCAAAGCAACCTCCTCCCAAAAAAACCAACAACAGCAACAACAACAACAACAACAAAAACAAACCACAACAATGCAAAACAACAACCACAAAGAAAAAAGAAAAACTAGGAAATTCAGAAAAAGAAAAGCAATGAAAGATTTTTTTTTTCCTTCACTAATCCCAGGAGTCTAAGTTGTAAATCTTAAAGGAAAAATGTTCCCTAATGCAAGATGAAAAAGCAGTTTGTGCTCAAAGAGCTCCATATACATTTTCTGGTTACAGCTGAGCAGATAAACCCAGCTCCTACGGAAATGAATAGGAGCTGGCACACAAGTATCTGTAAGGCTCCACACCACAGCCCATGATAAAACATCTGGTTTACCATCAGCAGCAGAACCAGTAGAATTAAGTAGTTAATACTTCAAAGTGATACAAAATGTGGCTGTAAATTCAACAGAGCTTTCTGCTGGAGACCATGTAAGGACACAATAATAACAGCAAATTGATTCACCTAAACCTTTGCTTTGCATTTGCTGTAAGACAGGCTTTCCAGTAAACTACTTCAGCTCTCTTCCACGTTAGTAATAACTACCTCACTGGCTGTTGAATGAGCCACACTTACAGACACAGACAGAGGAGAGAGGAAAAAAAAAGAAAGAAATATTACAGATATGGGGGAATGTATTCCTTGTTGGAGCTCTCATTTGTTGCAGCTTTATAAAGATATAGAATTTGGGTCAATATAATACAGCAGATCCATGTAATGCCTTAATACTATTGTTTTTCTCTTTTACAGCCTGCTGAGATTTAAGTGATTGAAAAACTACTCCACTAAAACCAAGTAAATGCATTTCTCCCAGCTTTATTCTGTCCCTCTTAAAAAGACCATGACTGGTTTTGGTCTCAAAGGAGAATTAACGGCATAGGTTCTATGAAGCTCATTTTGTCAGACACTGCCACTGCTGATGTTAATATCTAAATGGCTCCTTTTCCACAGTCTATAAGGATGGTATATTACCCATTTACAGGATAGTGCTGTGGGGCCTCTCACCCCTTGGTTCTACATGAAAGTAAGGAGGCTGAGCCACAATGCTCCATGCATCTCATCTGTGGGATGGGAAAGCAGTGGTGGTGACTGCAACATGTGGCAAACTGACTGCTTGGGAAAGCCCCAAACTCAGAGGAAGTCTGTGACAAGGTCTCTTCCTAAAAGCAGCTGACCCAAAGACACTTCAACACCATCTGACTCCCTACATATACACATGCCCCCATGCACATGCACACGATAGTCTTCCATCTGACACTACATACAGGCTTTTGTCCATCTTCTGCACTGATCTGCAGAGGAAGACTGAAATTATTTTCTTCCTTTTCATGGTGCTCCTTAGCAGCCCTTCCTGTTTGGTCAGCTCACCCCAACAGTCACTGTGCAATTAGGATTTTATCTGAGTAGGTGAGTTACTGTCTGACTGCTCTGGCTCTAGCTGGGCAATTCTGAGCCATTTCTACAGCACCCATTTTCACAACGAGCCATGAGTAGGGCAGTTGCAATCTAACCTGTATATAGCCATTGTGGGTTTGGTTGGTTTTTTTTTCTGTGATTGAAGTTTTAATATTTCTCAGGTTTTACAAATTTCATTCAAATATTGAAAACTGTAAACAATTTTTAAGGCTGAATTGTAGACTTCACAGTTCATGAAGGTTTTCCCTCTAATACTTAAACTATTTATCTGCATCTGAAAGGAGTGATATACCAAGAAGTAGTCTCTAAACCTCTAAATGCCATCATCTGAAAGACTGAAATAAAAATAAAGATGCAGAAATCTCAACATTTGCAGCAAAATCTTACCCTAAGGTAGAAATAGATCCACTTTGCTGTCACCGACTCCATTACAACTTACTGGGCTTTGTCTTTACAAAAGTTATTATTTATTTTCATGTTGTGCACTGAAATCTTACCCAAAAAATGCAGAAATTGCAAACTTGGTAGTGCTGCCAGACTTCACCATTAGCCTTCTCTGGTCCACCACTGCAGGAATTGCAGCATCAAAAGAGAAAGAACGTGAGGAGGCAAAGGAGGAGACTTTTGTGTGTCTGGCAGCTATAAGAAAATGTAAGCCATCATTACCCACTCCTTGGGTGATAACACGGATGGTTGTAGATCTACCTACATCTTTCCACTTTCTGCTGCAGAGGGCACTGGCTTCACACCATAGATCAGAACAGGTGCAATGCTTGACTCGTTCTACCTCTCTGTCATGCCTTTTCTATAACTCAGATAATCACTTAAGGTGTCCATAGCGCTAGTCTACTGCTCCAGACGCTGACAAAGCAAATGACTACTGGGTAAAATTAAGGCTGTTTGGTCACGGGAAGCTGCTTCTCTTGCCTGTTGCTTATAAACAGATCTGGATGTGCCTATACAAGAAACCTGGGTTTGTGTTTCAATGCCAGCTGGCAGCTAAGCCCCACATAGCTACTCACTCACCCTGGTGGACTGGGAGAGAGAACTGGAAGAGTAAAAGTAATAAAACTCATGAATAGAGATAAGGACAATTTAATGGCATTAATTTAAAGCGACATGCCTTTAAAAGAAGTAACATGCCTAGCATGGAATAGCAATGCAGAAGCCTTCTGTGTCAAGATTTCAGTGGGAGTATCTGTTCAGTTTTCAAAACAGCCATCAAACACTCATAAATGCAAGAGAGAGAACACCTCTGTGAAAATGTCAAAATGTCACTATGCATCTGATGTCCCCTACCCATCCTCAAGTTCTAAACTTCAAATTGTCCATCTGTATTTCCCCTGACCAAGCTGGCCTATGAATTTCAGGTGAGGTAAATAAAATTGTAGTAATCACAGCACTTTCTTTGTAAAGGACATATCAACTTTATTTAATTGCAAGTAAACTACAAGGAAACTTCAGCTCCTGGAAGGACTCTATGACCTTTTCATTCACGGCTCAGATTGGGTGATAAAATCAGCATTGTCAGAGAAATAGGGATTTTCTGTGTCCACTGATGTCAGAATCAAGCCTTAATAGCAACTACAGTGGTGTTTTCTTTTTCTCTTCTCACTGCACTTGGCAAACTGACAATGCTGTCTGAAGCCAGTTTCTAGAAAAGTGAGGAAAATAGTCGGCCTTGCCACACTTCAGCAGCCAGCCAATGTTTCACCCCATTTATTAATATTAATCTGGGATGTCCATCCCCAGGTGTGAATTTCTTTAAATTCCTATATCCTGGCAATGATTTCTCCAAATTCCTCAGCTAAGATGCTGAAAATAGTGGGAGAAATACATGCCATAAACTAAATCACACTGAGTACTATTTTAGAACTTCAGGAGTTTGTTCAGGTCTATTGGAATATTTATGCAGCACGAAGATGTTCAGTAATGCTCAGGGTTTATATATTTATTATTACTGAGTCTGGCATTCTTGACTTGAGCGTAAACATGGGACGTATCTTCCCACAGCCAAAGAAATAATGACTACTGCTGGAAACGTGGAATCAGCTCATAGGGCCAGATGCTCAACTGCAGCAAAATAAGATCTTTTCTAACAAAATATTAAGATTTAGGCTAAAGTATTTTAGGACTTTATTGTTTGTTAGTATAGCATGATAGCAGAAAGTGTCTCTGGGAATCTGGCATATGTTACAGTAGTTTCAGCTTTCACATGATGTGTCTTATGATGTAGCCTTTTCTTTAGCTGGCTTTACAAACTCACCAGCACTAAACAGACGGTAAACAAGAGTTTATCCTGCTCCTCATTTTGTCAGTGAAATAATCTTCCTCTTGCACCATGAGAAACTGATATAGCTGGAAGTAGCACTGGAAGCAGAAAAGAGGTGGGGGTGTGGGGGGTGCGAATTTTATTCTCCAGTACCAGGAAGAATTTGCAAAGCCAGCATCTTAAAAAGGAAGGAAAGAAAATAAAAGAAAAAAAGGACAAGGAAAAGCAAAAGCAACAATAAAAAAAACATCACCCCAGGTTTTAACTTGTAAGCTGAGCACATCTCATATGTAATTAGGGAGTGCAAATAAATTAACTTTATAACCTAAGGGTGACATTCTTAAAGATTATAAATCTTCCGCCTGAGATCAGTTGCAAAGATGAAGCCTATCCCAGGAGAAGAGATGAACCTTTTCCTTCCTCTTACATAGAAATATTTTAAAACAGACAAACCACACAGGAACACACTATCTTGTCTTGGAAAAAGGTTGACCAGCAAGCTAACAGTTCTGCCAGTTTCTTAATTTCCTGCTCCAATATTATAATCTCAGAAGAGTTCACATCTGCAAAGGCATGTTTTTATGTGGCTAGGAAATGAATGTTGCTCACTAACTTCCCAAATACCACCCATTTGCTTATCTTTATTTCTGCGTAGTAGAAAATGACAAGCCCTGAGCAAGTCATTACTATTTGATGATTATGAATTAGTTGACCTCAGGTCATGCAGAAAGGTAGCATTGTTTGGCAGACTGCAAAGTATTTTAGTCAACAAACATATTGCAGTGTTCTGATTTGCAGCTGGACATTCCCGTTAGCTTGGTAGTCCAGTGGTTCATCTTTTCAAAAATTAAATGTTCACCTAAGGGAAAAGAGAAGACTTCTTCCTACACTTAGAAAAGCAATCCTATTTGCTGGAGGCTATCAGTGCAATCAGAGCTTTATTCTCTTCTGCTGACTGCCATAAAAATAGTTTCTAATGAAGGAAACATTAAGAGAGACTATTTCAAATATAATAGAGCACTGGCTAAAACAAATACTGAGCACTGCGTCATGAAAACTTCTCTCTGCTTCCAGAAAACAAGTAAAGGGCCACCAATATCTCATGAATCCAGCAGCAATATCATCTCCAAGGCAGAAGTGAGTTATGTCTATCCTCCCCTCCTTCCACATGTCTAAAGCAGCCATTTCCTTGCGAAATCCACCTTCCAGAGTTTGGAAGAAAGAAATAAAAATTGACTATTAAGTTTGAAACAGCCTTGAAGGTTTAACCCATTTAAAGGACTAAATTCTAGCCTCTCTCCATCTATTAATATTTTATTTAATCTTGATTAATGTGTTTCTGTGTCTTGCATGCCATGCTGTAGCAGCTGGCATAGCTCTGTGCCATGAAAGGGAGGGATTGCTGATGCTCTTAGCAGGGCTTGGGCAGACTCAGCTGTCAGACATGGCACATCAAAGGCCCATCTGCTAGACCTTTTCAAGAAGCATTGGTGAAAAAATACAGAGCAAAGGAGGAAAAGAGGTCATTCCGTGACATAACCTTTTATAGGAGGTATATGGAGAAGTGAGCCTCTTCCCTTGGAGGAAACAAGACACCATTCATTGAAAAGAAAGTGGTGAGTGAGAATGTGAGCACTGTTCTTTCAGAATAAAATCTTGAGAAACCCCTCATGGCCTAGGAGTCTGGAATGGGTTTGATGTGCCTTCTCCCTCCTACTTCTTCCAAAGTGAAGGAAAGATTAAATTTAGAGTATGGCTTCTCTGAAACTGTGAGACACTGAAATGCCCGTAAGATGTCACAAGTTGTCTGGGTTATATATCGTGGGTTGATGCATGGAGAAAAGGATGAGTCAGTTCCTGTGTGAAAGCTTTGTGATGGCAAGATAAGTTAGTTCTGCTCTGCCAAGGGGCCAGAAACTTTGTTAAGGATGGGTGCATTGACTCAGGGCCAGTAGTTTCTGCAATGTAATCTCAGCTGATGTGGACATCATTTTAATAATCATCCATCAGCAGTGAGAAGGCCTGAGAGAAATTAACTGTTTTTCTTCATCACACTTTAAGTAAGCCAGTGCTGAAGATGAGTAAAAGGCATAGCTGATACTCCAGGAAAGAATAGGGAAAAATTAAATGGGTCTTTTCCCCTCTTTCATGAAGTAAATTTGAAGCATAAGCCTTCAGGAAGGATGAAATTTAACTTGAGGAGAACAAAGCACCAAACTTCAGAACTGCATATCTGGTACATTTCATTCACACTCAAGTCACATTATATTATTTTATGTTAAATGTTTATTAACATTTATGTCATGCCAACAGAAACATCATGGAAACCCCAGGCACAGTGAGGATCTTTTGCTGAATATCTTGTGCTGCCTATTACAAAATTCTCACAGTAATTCCTCTTTTTTCTTCACAGAAAAACTAATGACTACCTGGAACAGAGGTAGTGTTGCAAAGGCCTTTTCTCTGGGCATCCTGCCATTGCTAAACCCCTCTAGTGGAAGCTCATCAGGTCAGTGTCATAATACTGCTTTGAACTACCTTCTGTTTCTAGAGATGAGGATGTCCTAAAGCAAGGTGCTTCATCTCTTCTCTCTCTTCTATGCCTTGACTTGTCTAGGTGAATCAAACAAACCCTGCCCTTGGAGACAGAGTAGGTTGCTCTGGTTAAGAGAAGGACAGTATTTAAATACTTTTTATAAAGAGGTTCCTGTCAGGTTCTTCTAAATTATTTCACATCCTATCTTCTTCCTTCCAGCTCCTCAGATCAGCTAGTGCAAGTATTCATGGGATTGTGCTCTAGGCAGAATCAGTGAAATGAGTAAAACCAAATGAATTAATGAGATGTGATTGTAGTAACATTTAAATGGGAAGCAAAGTGAATTCAGAAGTAATGAGGATCCTCTTGCTCACTACAGCTCTCTACAGAGTCTGTATGTTTAACTTTAGCACCTGAAGAAGGAAGTAACCTTTTGATCATTCCTCCAGGTACAATAGCAGCTACACCAGTCTGTAACATCTTCACACAATGTGCTCATCCTAAATCTACTGCAGCAAGACCCTGAGCTCGGCTGAGTCTTCTTGGTAATTAATGTTAATTTTAGTTAGTTGTTCCTGTGTATCCTACAGAATGAAGTGACTATTCATTAGCCATGATGTGTACTTTGAAAACAGTTACAAATTAAAACTCTTTTAAAATGCAAAATTATATTTGCCTACGTGCTACTTTCATTGAGCAAACAAAAGTTAAGAGTAAGGATGAAAGAGACTGCTGTACATAGATTGCATAAGAATGAGAGCTAGCATCTAGCTATTACAGTGCCAGTCCCACCAGCACCTCATTGTAGCCCTGTTCATGGCAGGATGGCCTTTAAGAACAGTGTGCAAGGTATAGTCTGAGCAGATAAATGCACTCTATAGTGTTACAATATAAAGTTTAGGTTTTGATCATAGACTTCAATGTTTGATACAATGCTACAGATCACAGGGAACAAGGATTTCTGTGAATATGCTAATTCAATACCACAGTGCCTGTGATTTCATGCCTCCAGCTCCTGGCTCTGGACAAGGTGAGAAGCAGTTTCTTCTGCACAGCAGAGGTGTTACCTCAATTCCAGGGGAAGAGAAAGGTGACTAGTATTGCTGGATTGCACCTCAATACCTAGTAGTAAAATTAAGTTGACAGCTCAATTCCCCAGTATGTGGTATGGTGAGCATACTCTTTGAATTACTTCTTACATTGAAGTCCTAGGTGCCCACAGAGTGAGATTAAACAAGGTTTGATTCAAGGCATAAGCAAAACAGGTGACTGCACAAAAGTGTTCTGCTCTTCTGCTATGACTAAGGTTATCAAAAAGATGCTGCCAAATACATCTAACAGTAGAGGCAAATGAGGTTTTCCACAAAGTCCCAACCTGCTTCTACTCTGCCCTCTTTTCCTAGAGAACACACCTGGCTGCAGGCAATAGTGAAGCCAAGCAAGGAGAAGAAATGAGCTGTAGAATCACTGGCATACATCTCAAAAGTGGGAGGAAGTTTGGAAACGTGTTTGATGAGCTTCTGCATATGGTAAGACCTGTAGAAAGGAAGAAAGCAGCAGCTACTGTGGGTTTGGAATAACAGGTTTATATAAGATTTACAGTGGGGATAATCTTGATGAGGGACAAACCAAAGCCAGGAAATGTTGATGGGCCCTGTGAAAGCCTGTAAAGAAGTCACAAATGGCACTCAGATATGATCCTTAGCCTGAAAATACTTCTTTCATTAAGGCTATTGGCTCAGGAATTGTAAGAGAATATTTTTCCTATTCCTCTACCTTGAAAGAGAAATCTAGGGGAGCTCAGAGATTCCAGAAGGAACAATATCAGAAAGCAATGACTACAAGACTCAAGCAAGATAACAGACATCTTTGAAGTTTATAAATTAACTCTAAACAATTCATATATCTGAAAAGAAATTCTACAGCAAGTACATCTGCCACAGGGATGCAGTGACAGCAATGTCTGATGACTTCTTCGTAGCACACAGTAGTCTTCCGGATCTTAACAGAACAGATCTTGGAATAAGAGTTGCTGTAAGTCTCATTTTTTCTTTCTCCAAAGATTTTGGAAAGAGGAGAAATCTGTTAAAACCCTTCCTCCTACCAATGTGAAGCACTGTGTTGCAATCCTGAGTCTTTGTGACACTCCAGTTCAACTCAAAAACAGGCCCGAGTTGCTGTGCTCAAAAGGCAGGCTGCCAAGAGGCCCCTTTTGGATAACACAAGGGATGTGATGGGACTGAACAGTAAATGCGTGACTTGTGCCCTTCAGTTACATTCCAAGGTGTAAGTACATGCTTATCAACACATTTATGTCTCGAACTCTGGCTATCAAAGCTTCAGCAGCTGGCTGAAACACATAGGCTGCTGGATGGTGATGTGGTTGGAACTTCTGAGTATTTTCATCTGGTCTTTTCAGAAAGGTGCAGCAACAGCAATAAATTCTGCTTTGAATGGATACTGTTTTCCAGATTCAGTAGAAGCTGAAATAACTGCATAAGCACAGCGTATCAATGTGTATCTACTATATATGTTAAGAACTAAAGCCTTACTGCTGGGTAGCAACTTGAGGCAGCCTCAGTGCCACTTGATACCCTTAACCAAATGGTCTTTCTTTTCCAGCATACCACTCTCTGGGCATACAATCCTTTTGATGCCAGGCAAGCTTTAGAAAAGGCCAACAGAGTAGGTGCCTTGCAGACTCCAAGTCTCCCTTGAAGCAGATGTTTTACTTCTGTAAAGGCAATAAAGTGTCATGACTCACATTAGCAGGGAACACATCAGAGAACCTTTCCTTTTCTTGTAGGGACAAATATAGTGTATAAGAGAAGAAAGAAGCATTCTTTGTGATATGAACCAGCCATCCACAAGCCATCTCTGATCTGCAAGATGTGTTAGCTCAGTATTGTACCCAAGACAACTGGCTTTGCCAAGAGTTTTGCCACCAACATGACTACACAGAACCCATCTCAGAGTAAGCTTCAGCCAAAGATGTTTGAAACTCTGCCAGAATAAGCTCACGCTTGCCTGCATGTACACACTTCACAGGGAGACCTTCCTGCAGAGATCATATTTCCTATATTAGGCTTCATTTATGACAAAGGGAAACCTGGAAAGGTGCTGTAGATAAAATCATGGCATTTCATGTTTAAAAGAATTTCCTGAATCAAAAGCTGTAAAACCAATTGCTTGGTTTTTAACCTAATCCCACTAGGGATTAGCTTGTTCTTTCCCCATGACTTAATTATTTTAATATCTTTATGGAGGAAGAACATGGGAGAAGAGGTAAAACAATTGTCATTTATCTGTTCGGGTAATCATTGCCCAGAACAGATAACCCCACAAACCACCGTTAATGAATTTTCAGAAAGAATGAGAGCTATGCTCTGAGATACAGCAAGTTCAGAAATTTCGAAGAGCAAAAATATCACACAGCCATTCTAAACAATATTCAGCCATTCAAGATAAAGCACTTTGGCTCTACTTAAGTAAAAGTCAGAGCTAGGAACACACTCTTAATGCCATTGTAAAGCAGAAAAGTCTCATTACAACATGACTTTTTAGCATCCAAGGTTTGCTTCTTCCCTGCTCGGTATACATGTAGTGTCTGCTTGTTTATAATGTCAGCAAGATAGCACTCCTTGGGGAAAAAACAGAATAAATGCACCGGATCTGGCACATCAAATCTTTCACACACATATGCATCTTGTTAGCACTGTGGGGTAGGAGTTTTCTCCTGTACTGACAATCACAAGGCTCTTGTGCTGCCACAACACTTTGAAAGAGAGACCAAGCTGAAACTTTGAGGACACCCTCTGCATGTTCCTAAGGCAATAATTCCAATTATGAACTATTTCCTCACTTCTATTCCTTTGGCAAAGTTTCTGCCTTTGTTGAATTATCATATCTTCCAAGTTCACCATTTAGCCTCAAAGGAAAGCCATTCCATTCAGTAATCAGAAGAGAAATCAGTGACATCATTTTGAGTGAAAAAACTCTCCCTAAACAGCTGCCCAAAAGAACTGAATCACACGGGTCTGTTTTAGAAAGGTGAATGTGAATATGCAGAAACAGGGCAGCAAAACTTACTTTCCAGTGAGCACCAGTCTTATTTCTTGCTATAGATTCTTCAGGGGAAAACATACTTAAGAATCTCTCATTGGAGAAATTGCTTCTCAGTGCACAATTCAGTGCACCAGTGCATCGCAGGAGTAGGAACACCATGTATATGGCCTACATGAAGCAAACAAAATGCTGTTAAGAGCCCTTCTGCAAAGGCTGTGAAACTGATGTAAAATGGCATTTATAGAAACACTTTTCACTCATGTCAACTTTATGAGACATTTAGTTTCAGCATAACCCTTTTTCTCTGCCCTACCAGCAATTAGCTAAGTAGCATTAATGCTGTAATTGTCTAGGTCATGGAGTAGCAATCTACTTGTTCGAAACCATGCTCAGACACTGTCCTCAGTGCCAACCAATTCCCTCGAGACTCACAGTGACACAAAGCCCTAGCTGAAGCTATGCCCTGTTCTTTCACTGTAGAGAAGAGATTTCACCTCTTAGTCATGATTAATCTTTAGAAGCTGGTGAAGACTAGAGTATCAAGCCAAACCAAAGCCTCTATCCTTGTCCTTCTTTTACTATTTTTTATCCTTCTTTTGGTACCTCCCTCATCATCATCTTATTCTGGCATTCTCTATATCACTGTTCTGACAGGAATGCCATGACCTTCTGAGGTAGAATGGTAGGATAGCAGCTGTCCTGATTTCCGATAAGGAAATTATCTAAAGTCCCATTTGTCCCCATCCATATTTCTCCCTTGTTCTATCACAAGTAGGACTACATTGGCCTTCTCCTTTCTCCAGTTTTAAGGTGAAAAAGGTGGGAAAGAGCTTCCAGGCATTCACTAAGCACTTTCCACCTCAGTAAGAGGGGCAGAGCAGTTCTTACAATATCAGAGAAGAGTATTTAAGCTGTACCTAGGGTTCACGAAGACCTGTCAGTTAAATCAGACGTGAAAGCAAAAGTCCTTGGTATTCCCAGCACATATTCCTGACCCGGACATGGAAATAAGAGTCTTGGAAGGATCATCCTTTTTGATTATATCCTGCTGGATCTTTACCAGGAAAGTTCCCCTTACTTTCCATCGTGATGCATCAATTCCTTTCACCCCACTTCCACTCTAAACAAAGAGGGGCAGAAACAGAGATGAGGCAACACCACCTTGATTCAGCCTCCTGATGACCAAGAGGAATTACACATATATGTGACATTTATAACATTTTTGTATTTAGCGCTAACCTTCAAGAAGCTTCTCCACTGTTGCTGCAGTGCTTATGTGCCCCTCGCCTTGCCATCTCTGTCTCCCTAGTAAGTACGCAGCTAGCAATTTAGCTAACAGTGCCCAGCGCTGCTCTTAACAAAAGAAGGCTGCATTTTCCCTTTGCGTGGAGTTTGATTTAATCAGAGACTTCAGTGAGAAGGTCTACACACACCTCCTTTGCAGCTCACAGATGCACTGGGAAACTCATTCAATTCTTTGAACATCCATTGTGGCTCAGAACTATGGTCAAGCACCCTTAATGAAAAGCTGTTTGTGCAATCTATTTCCTGCTGATAACTAAGAACACATCCTTGAAAAATAAACACACTAAAATAAAAATGTCAGAAAGCTGTCAAGCTTGCTCCTCAGTTTCTAGACTCTTCCATAGCAACTGAACTTCAAAAAAAACAACCCAAACCACAAACCCAAACACCACCACCCTCCAAAATCTACTTCAAAGCAGCCAGAAGCCTCAAGTGAAGTGCCTCCATTAAGACATTACTCTTTGTGTGGGGCAGTTTGTTACAACAGCTTTCTGTCATGACATTCCCAGGAAAATACAGCATGTTCATTTGAAAAAAACCTTGAGTCTCCAGCAGCTTCTTATTGATCAAACCCAGTACTCTCTTAATCCTGAGATTTTGCAAGAACACACACTTCTGTCTTAAAATTCCTCTATCTTATGACAGATTCTCTTAGTGCAGGAGAGGAAGCTCTCCTAATGAAACAACTTCAAAACTTGAGTCACAAGTTTCAAAACACGGCGGGGAAGTGGCTTTCTGAAGCTGAAAGTGAGGGCTGTGAGTCAGAAAGTTTGTAAACTTTTGTTCCACTGTGAAATATTGCCTGGAGACTGGAAAGACTCATCCACTCCTATAAATATCTCTTCTTACCGATGGTACTCCGTATATACATAAAAGGATAAACGCTCCTAAGTACTTTAGACAATAGTCCTGCACCAGAAAAAGCTGGTGAAAATGAGCAATAATAGCCTTAAAAACTGGCTAACCTACTCCTGACTTCCCAGCCCAGGCTTTGTAACTAGGGAGACTGATTTGTCAGATACGTGATCAGTTTGAAATTCTTCACTTAAATGATGCAAAAAAAATCACCTAAAGAGCAAAAATGGGAGAAAGGATAGAGTCTGAGAATAATATCGTTGCTAAAAAGCATGTGAGTGAGTCTACCTGCCACACTTTGTGAGCAGTCTGTCTCCAGTGTCTGCTTTTCTTGTTTCTTTTTTCCACAGACTTCTTTTGAACTTTTCTGGGTTTAACTTGCACTCGGTTTACATTATCTTAGAATTGTATGTTTTCCTGCTTGAACAGCTGGGAGAAGAGTTTGGGTTGGTTTATTTAGGTTTGTTTGTTTGTTCAAATTTTGCATTCATTAGACTTTGACTATTTAAAACTCTGCTGTAGACTCCCTTTGATCTTCCTTGTTACCAAAGAGAGAAAAAAAAAGAAAAGAGAAACTGAACGTCAAAAAACCCCCACCACAGACAGTGTATGGCTTGCTCGACTTCTAGCGTGGTTTGGTTTGAAGGAAGGAAGGGAACAGTTGAACTGCAATTACCAAACTCTGTCAAGTTTTGTATTTTACTTTCTTCAAGTCCCAAGATGTAACTTTTGAGAGAACTAATCTAGCTGTGAGCCTTGCATCTGTACAGTGTTTTCACTCCAAACACAAATCCCAGAATTTTAAAGACTGGATGAAGGCTGAACCGTAGAGAGCTAATTGAAGGAGTTGCACATACAGACATTCAATCCTGATTAATTAGAAAACAAAAAAAGGCCACTCTAATTCCATTTCCAGATCAAACCAGTTCTACCACAATTACCTCAAGTGTCTCAGTTAAGTTCACAGTTTGTTCCTCCCTTCTCCTTTTCTATCTTTTCCCTCCTTGTGCAAAAGACGAATCAAACTCTTTGGATCTCTTTATTCTCCAAGATACTTTCCTCTCCCAGGAATATAGTGTTTTTAAAAGACATAGCTTGTATTTGGGACCAATTTTCAAAGATACTCAGCATACATGCTTGTGCTGGTTTGCAACAAATTGGAATATTGTAGTGAGAGAAATTAGATTATAGGCTGTGAAAAGGAAACAATAGTGATGTATACTTCACTCATAGGCTTGCTGAGATGTATAAAAACAAGATCACAAAACATAGATAAGACAGAGTGAGTGTGTCTCTCTGTCAGAGCCTGTGCTTTCTCCCTGGGCTGTTTTCTGAGTAATTAATCCTTCTGCTTTCTAACCTCACTTGCTGATCCTCCAAACTCACCTTGCAGATAAGGTAAACTCTGGCATAAGGTAGAGGGGTGGAAAGAAGGTGGAAAGGTGTTTGGGAGCCCCTCCTGGGGACTCTGATTCCTGAGAGGGGTGTTGTGCTTCTGTATTACCTTTATATTGTATATTTCTGTATATAGCTGTATATATTTGTGATATATTGTAAATATCTGCTTGTATATTGTATTAAGCTGTAAATATAAACCTTCATTTCCTTAAGTTTCATCTGGCTGAGTCTAGTCTGAGTGATTTCATAAGAGTGGAGGGGGCAGGTAACTCCCAAACCATCACAATGCTCAATGGTGTTCAGCTCCTGGAGAGTTGCAATTCACACTGAAACCTACCCAGTTAATGGAATAGCTAAAAAGGAGCTAGTCTGAAGATTTATCTTTGATAGGCTTTGTTTTGAAGATGCGACATCTCAGAAGTTCATATAACGAGTCTTTCCTTCCTCAACTTTCCACATGGTCTGGGTAATGGGATGTATGCTATCGCCAAAGCTAGCAAATCAAGTTTTCTTCTGAAAAGTAGAAAAAATGTCCTGTTTTTCTTTGTACAAATCTCATATCTGTCTCATTTCTCCATCTGGAAGATTTTAATACCAATATCAACATTTCTAACACCTGGTAAAACAATGCCACTGTAGTCCCTTTCTGACAGCATTGCCTTTCTACATCTTCTTATTCTGTGTTCATCTCCATTCAGTATCAAAATGCAGTTGTCTTTGCAGCAGACAGCAGCTGTTTTAATAAGGCTATAAACAGCACACAAAAGCTCTGGAAAAGAAGCAAAGAACTTTCCCAATTTGAATTTGCAGTAGGAATTTCAGGCCAAGAGCAAGCAAAGAGACTATTGTTTTCTCAGGTAGCTCTGCAAGCCAGTCTTCAACAACCACAACTAATCTGTGCCTCTCATTTTGTACCTCAATGGAAAGACAGCTGTTCTATTTTCTAAATGGAAAGATAGTTCACTTTGAGCCTGGCTTCAATTGTTGCAGTTTTTTTTTTTACCATTAAATATAACTTAGAATAGATTATCAGCATGGGGAGAAGACAGAGAGTGTTTGAACAAAACAAGCCATTAATTTTCTAAATAGAGGAGAACAACTCTCATCCTGGAGACACTGCTGTGCTATTGTTTGAAACAACTTTCATCTGAAATTGGGCAAACCATTTGGAAAGTAATTCAAGTTCCTCTGAAGGAGAAGGATGTACCACGAACTGACATCAGTGGATGGATTCAGTAGCCACAGCTACATTAACTGTATGCAATGAATTGGAAGTGTTTTCTTTTAATTGGTGCCAATTGCAGTGTTCTGTCCTAACAGCTGATTTCAAAACACTCCAGGTATTGCACCTCTTTAACTCATCATCTTCTAGCTTCCCTTTGTTATTTCTGCTACAGTGGCACCACTACCAATTTGTCCCTTTTGTCTAAAAGCTTGTTCTCAGTCATGATCTAAGTCAGGGAGGATCTGTTCCCACACACAGTGCTACCAAAATGAGACCTCCAACATCTAGAGTGTTATCACTGATCTGGCAATGACTATGCATCACATTGCATGGCCACCATTTTAGCATGGACTACTTATCAAGCTAAAGGCCAAGAGGGGCAATGAGTTACTCCATGCCCAGCTTAGGCATTTTTTCAAGAGTGTTTCAACCTCCATGCTTAGCAATAAAGGAAAAATTTACATGGGGACTGGAAGCCTAGGGGTGTTCCCAGTGAACAAGTTTGCTCAGTATTTGACCTTTCCAATGCTTCCCACTCTGGATTACAACAGCCTCCTACCCCATGCCAGGAAAGCTGAACACTCCACCTCCCCTCTACTCAGCTAGTGTAGTCATAGGCTGATGAAGGCACAATGCCACCATGCCTGTAAATAATGTGCAAAGATGATGCAAGAGCATCCCCCAGCCAGATGTAAACTGTGAAGTCCCATTCTTTGGCATTCCTTTTGTGAGTTTAGTTTGGGAAAGGGATCCAGACCTGCCCATCAAGTATCACAGGAGTGAAGGATGCAAGCTACGATTATTGTGTGAACACAAATAGTATGTAAGGTGAAAGCTGATTTTTATTTTACTTTGCCTCAGTGTCTCCATACAATGGGAGTTAAATCTGAGCACTACTTTTGTGCATACATGTGATCAAAACTTTCCTGTTTCTTGCATTGCTGTCAGAAAACAGTAATTTTGAGAGATAAGAATACAGTACATACAGAATGATAGATGACATTCTACAATATTACTTGTGATTTGCTCCTAAATAAATTTCCAGGGTTATTCCACCCTCAGAATATCAATCAATCTCCAGAGCAGAGAAAAGAAATAGGATGGATGGGGGAGCAGCTGGAGGAACAAGCCTTTCTACTATAATCTCAATAACAAATGAGAGTGCATCTGCTCCTTTACTGGACCCCAAGAAAGAGTAAAGAAGAGAAATCTCCTATAGAGTCAAACTTAAACACTGGGTTTGCACACACAGATACAACAATAGGATAGAATGCAGCATGCTGAAAACAAATTTAAACAGCTAGCTTTGGAGCTGGCTTAGGTTTCAGATGTGGGTTAAATATAACCTTACTGAATTGCTTTCAGCACAGCCCTGGCCAGAGTTCAATATGCTTTCCTGGTTTGGTTGTAAAGATTTTTTTACAAATCATCTTAACCATTTTTAATTTGAGACAAGGCATATTTAGTGAAGTTAACAATGAAATAATGAGAACTCTTTTTGTGGCTTAAGGGTTTCTTTCAGTTTAGGTTAAGTCAGCAAGAAGCAGGTTCAAGCTACACTGAAATAAGATATTTTTAAATCAGAATAGACATTTACACTGGGGTTTATGTAGACATAATTAAAAAGAGTGGTACAGGGGTACAGTTTCAAGCTGTCCAATCTCCATGTTGGATTGATTTAACAGCATTTAACAGCAGCATAAAAAGATCTTGAAACATGGGGAGGCACGATGCCTAGTGAGAGACTACTTAAAGCACTCAAAAGCTAGGTGAAGCAAAACTGCATTTGCAACTCCTCATGGATTAGAGCCAGGTGATAGACAACAGAGACATATAGAGGGACAGCACAGTGTTAGGAAAGTGACAATGTCCACTGTCATCACTCAGCCAAACACATTGTTGTGTAAACGTTCTTCTTACTCCTCCCATGGCTTAGTTATATTGAGCTATATTATCCCTTGCCTCCTAGCCACCTGGACAAGAATCAGTGCTGCCTCATTGCATTTAGGTGCTTAGCCAAGACATTTCAGTGTTCTCAAAGTCACCATCTTTGATCTCCTGAGGTTGTTGATCCTTTGGTTTGCCTTCAGAGAAGCAAGGGACATAAACTTCAAAAACAACAACAACAACAAAAAAAGATAAAGGACAAAGCTAGGGGGAAAAATCAAACTAGATGTCACTTTTACATAATTCAAAAGCTCTAAGTCAGTTAACCTTGGCTGAAATGCACTACCATTGCTCACACAATAAAAAAAAAACCCAAATCTACCACTTTTTGGTGGTAGATTGGCTGGGTAGGTCTTTTTCTTCTATCCGCAGTATGCAAGGACACCTACTAGAGAGACTTTCTCTTCCCAAATGCTATGACTTCATATTTTAGCCTGAGTAAGCTACTGCTGTCTCACTCCATTCAACTGCGCAGCCACCTCTATTCTCACAACAATAATGAACTGCAACTTGCCTGTTGATAGGTGAGAAAACTACTCAGATTTGTGCATTGAGCAGAAGCTGATTTTCTCTTTTCTGTTCCTTTCCCCCACTCCACTCGGCAGATAAAACTCACTTTGGTTCACTAGTCAATTACCTTTCATGGTTGGTCTACCAAATCACAGTTAGCCCTGTTATTCTCACCACCTTCTGCTTTTAATCTGGTAAATACCTGCAGGAGCTGCATCATCCTAAAACAAAATATATGTAATGGGGCTGGTCATTAAGTGGTGGAAATCATTTGCCATGAGGCCTTTAAAACATTGAAAGTTTTAAATTGTTTGAATGTCTGATTTTTACTAGCTGCAGTGAGCTCCCCCTAGCTAGCATCAACCTACTGAGGTGCAACCCACCCAGTCACTCACTTCTCCAGCACACCCCTGGAGTGATAATCTGAAGAGAAATGAGAACTAATGGATCAAGATGCATCTAGTTTGATAAGCGGAACAAAGCTGTATCCAAGCAGAGCAAAATAAGTAACACATTCATTACTTCCTGTAGACTGACAGA
The DNA here is from genome assembly GCF_015220805.1 of Pogoniulus pusillus. Classification (NCBI taxonomy): domain Eukaryota; kingdom Metazoa; phylum Chordata; class Aves; order Piciformes; family Lybiidae; genus Pogoniulus; species Pogoniulus pusillus. The sequence continues at coordinate 14,212,493 of NC_087277.1, read as the reverse complement.
TGTCCAATTGCTTACTAGAAAGCAGAGCTTCATCACATGCAATGGCTGCTTGGAAAGACAAACACCATAACGACAAGTGTTCCACTCCTCCTTATTTCTCCCTGCATTTATTACTGAGCATGATGCTATATGGTATGGTAGTTAATCTGTTGGGATCTGATGTCCCACCTTTGTCCACTCACAACTTGTGCTCTTCCAATCTACTTGCTGGCAAGGTAGTGAGAGAAGCAGAACAGCCTTCTGATTCTATGTGAGCACTGCTCAGCCATAACTAGAACAGCCCTGTGTTATCAACAGTGTTTTAGTCATAAATCCAAAACACAGCCTCATAAGGACAGCTATGAAAAAAATTAACTCCATTCTAGCCAGATTCAGTATAACTACCCTGTTTCCTTTCTGAACTTTTATTTCATGACAGTTTTCATCTTAAACTAGTATCTCAGGTGTTTTGGACATGGTCTGTTTTACCTCCAGACAAGGTAAACAGTACAAAAAGCTGACAGTGGCAGAGAAATGACAAACAAATAGTTAAGAGAGTCATGAATTACTCATTTCTGTTTGCTTCATTTTATTTTTAGTGCATGTAGAAGTGTTTGTTAAGGAACAATGTTGTGATAAACAACATAGGAATTCCTAATAAGAAAATATTTGTTCCTCAATGCTGCTTTAATTGAAGTACACAACAAGAGAAAGGTGAGCACAGTAAGTCAACCAGCAGAAACTCCACAGTCTCCATTCAATGCCTTATCCAATGAGTCATGCTACCTCTACTTTGAGCAATAAGGTAACCTCCACCTTACTCAAAAAATGCCAAGACAGGCACTTCTTTCCCAAAGGTCTCTGGTGTGCAAAGATAGGATTTGGAAGCTCTTCCTATACAAGTCACCAGAATGGAAAAAAATCTGCTTGAGAGGTGTTTAACTTTCAGGTGCATCTACTTGGTAAAAACCAAGACATTATGTTTAAAGATTCTTTGAGGAGATTTATTTGTATCCAGCCTTGCTAGCTAAATGAAGACTTGTTTATGGGTATTTTCAAGAAGTCCCACGCACACTATTAGTGGATAAGAGACTCTGTCTCTTTCTTCCTGTGGAGTTGTAATTATCTTTTTTCCTTTTTCTTTTTTTATTTATTTTTGTGAAGCAGAAACCCCCTTTACATTTGAGAAAAAACTTGGTTCATAAAAATGAATTAGGAAAAAATAAAATATGTGTAGTCTAATCAGTGACAGAAGCATAACACACAGGCTAAGTTTCTCTGTTGATGCTGATTTTGACTGCAGATTTACCTGGGGAAAAAAAGACCCCAAGACAGCAAAAAAAAACCTTGCAGAGCTTTAATCGTGTGAATAGTCTTGTCTAAGCCTTGGAGTCCTGATCTTATGCCTCTGAAGATAATTAGGGTTTTATTATGCTGAAAGAAATTGTGAATACTTAACACAATTTAGGAATGTACTGCCTGGGACTTGGGAATAAGACATATTTCTTCCTCCTGATTCCATGACCTCGGGCACTCACAGCATCTCTTGACTTTGCATCTCTTCAAAAGGAACTAGTGGTTCCTTCCTTCTATCTTTTCAAATAGACCTTCTAGAGGAAAAATGGTGTCAGTCTCCATAGCCACTCAGGCCTGAACTTCTGCTACAAAACTGCCTGTAATAAAGACAGTGACTACTTGTACCTGTAATATGGAGTTTAGTCCATTAATACCCGATAATGAGTTGCTTTTGTGTAAGTTGTCAAAGAGACCTACTGCAGAGAAAAACTTCCAGCCAATGTTAGTTTCCTGGGTCATCTCACCTGTCTGTCCTCTGCCACCACCCAGGTTTCTCACTATTGTGTTTTTGGGTTTTATTCAGCAGCTAGACAAGAAATGGGACCATGCTTCTGGGCAATTTTAAAGCAGAGGAAATAATACCAAGGGGAGACACAATAACTGCACATAAAGAAAAGAATGTTACACCAGAGGACAGGAAGCAATTATTATCATTAGTCAGCAATGATAGAGAAAGAAGTAATTAAACTTCAGCTGCATCAGGGAAATTTTTTGAGAGAATATTAAAAAAACAGCTGAAGAAAGACTAGGCTGAGCTGCCAAGGAAAGTGGTGTAACTGCACTATTCAAAGTCATACCTCATGAATGCCTAGGACACTAGTCCTATTTCAGAACTGTTGCAGGAAAACATTTGTGTTCATGGGAGTCTTTAAACATGCTTAAATTCTATTGATGTAAACTGAAAAGCCAAGTAATCTAAGTAGTACTGGAGCTACCAAAGGGCATTGAATGACAAGGGAGCAGAAGTGAACACACCTCAGACACCAATACTGTTCCCAGTACAATAAGACTGGTGAAAATCTGCTACAATGAGCCTTCAACCCAAATGGATGCTTAGAGAGAGATAGAACCTGTTTCTACCTAGACTACTGTGCTGCTTTGAGGCTAATTGGAATATTTTAATGAGAGAAATTAGATTATAGGCTGTGAAAAGAAAACAACTGTGATGTTGACTTTGTTCATAGGTTTGCTGAGACATATAAAAACAAGGACACAAACATAGATAAGACAGTCTATCTGCATCTGTGTTTCTCCTATACTTGGATCTGTGTTACCCAACTAATCATTCTGCTTCTAACCTCCCTTGCCGATTCCCACCTTGCATGTAAGGCAGATTATGGGATATGAGAGAGGGGTGAAAAGAAGGTGGAAGGGTAGTTAGGAGCCCCTCCTGGCACTCCAATTTCTGGGAGGGGTATTGTGTTTCTGTATTACTTTTAACTTGTTTGTTTCTGTATATAGCTGTAAATATTTGTAATATATTGTAAATATCTGCTTATATGGTGTGCTAAGCTGTAAATATAAAGCTCCAGTCCTTAACTTCCAGCTGTCTGAGTCTAGTTTGGGTGATTTCATGGGGGGGGAAAAGGGGGGGGGGGGGCAGGTAACTCCCAAACCATCACAACTACTGTCATATACATAAGAATTTTGTAGTCTCATGATGACCAGTTAACAGTGCAAAGGGAATCAAGCCCCTGTCCCAGTACAATGTAAGCATAGCAAGGAGAGAATATAAGTTCTCTGTGGCTGACAGCAGAGAGGAGCCTGATCACAAGAGCAACAGCAGACAGTCATTCATTTCCACTGCTCAGTTTTAGCCTTGCAGAAGAAATTACACCCAAGGATGACATCAAGCAGCAAACAATGTATAAATTCTGATTTCTCTCTAGAAGAGCTTCTGTCCCAGGGAAAATGCATGAAGAAGAAGGGTAAGTCCCCCTCTCCTCCTCCTTACCCCTTTATTCCACCTGAAGCCATTTGAAGACTGGATCATAGCTGTTTCTCTCTTCTGAGCTCCCTTCCCAGGTGTAGCATGAAGCAGAACACAGAGAAATTACAAGGAATTGTGTTTAGAGCAAAATTCTGAAAAAGGCTAGAGAGAGATCATGCATGCCTAATGGCACAGGTTTTACTGCCTTCCTAGCTCCATATTTCATTCATTTTGCTAATCCGATGAAGAAAAGGCTTACTGGCAGGCAAAATCTTGAAGCAGCCATTTAAATTTCCTTGATGGCCCCCAAGGCAAGTCAATTTTCAGTCTGACTGGCTTTAACCCCAGTGGAGAGCTCCGCCATGCCATTACATAGCACAGCAGGAGTAAGACGGGGGAGGTAATCACATTACAGCACCGTTTGGTTCGGTTGTAATCTGTAAAGATCTCATGAAAGCATCAACCATTATTATGACTCCTGATGTCCTTCAGGCAAAGTCTTTGTGGAGAAAAGGAGTGAAAAAAAAGCAAACAACAAAAACCACCTCCACCTGTCTGAAAGAGACAGGTACTTTCATTCAAAGGAAAGTGAGGTGAGATGTAAAAGTGATACAATATTATTTAAACATCCTATTACTAAAATTACAGATCATCTATATAAAACCGAGCTATAGGACCTTAGTCTGTCAGCTAGATCAATGTACCTGCCATGCTTGCAGAGATGCAACGAGCTGAAGAAGCATTTGGGAGACAAAATTTGCTGTAAAGGCTTCTAGCTTCAGTCCATCATGCCTGGTGCCCTTCCCACAGCACTAAATAGCTGGTGCAGAAGGCAATGATGAGAATGGCAAGGATGGATCTTCTTTAGCCCATTGCTGCTCCAGTTCACATCTGAAGGTTTGATGCAATTTTAGCATAACCACAGCTGGTTTGGGGATTGCAGCTCTATTAAGAATTGTATTTAAAATCCATCTCTCGTGTCTGATTCCTTGACCTCTTGTGGCAGATGCAAGCTGATTACACACCGTGTGAGGAAATAGCTGTCATCGGCAAATCTGCACATTAAAGTAGCCAGCTCCAAGATAGAGTGTATATGGACCAGACAGGGTGTGATCCCTTGCATGAAGGCAGAAAGGAGAAATCCTAAAAATAGGTATGAACTGGGATGAGACAAAGTCCAGAAGAGATAGGGGAGCTTGAAATAACACATTTGATCTACCTACCCAGTAAAGGGGCACAGGGGAAAGCCTAAGATGCCCAACCTACAGAACCACGTGGATTTTTTTTTTTTAATTTTTTTTTTTGCCAGTTATATGTGTGTCATGATGCACCTGACCTGGCCAGAAGACTGAGAAAATGGACATCCACTCTCCCATTTAAAGATTAGGCATGCAGTCACAGAGGAAAAAGAACAGATTAAGAACCCAGGTGAACACAATACAGGTATGGGAGCTCACAGAGAGGAAAGCATCTCAGACCATGCAGGGTTTTTTTGTTTATGAAAACTACACACAGATCAGAGTTTTGCAAAGAGAGAAGACATGGGAAGTTTCAGGCCTCCTGCTGGATTTTAATGTGGCACTTGATGACTTGTAATGGAAAAAGATCTATTGTTTCTCTAGTAGCAATAAAGTAAGGTTAAAACAAACTCAAACATAAATTTTACAAACAACTCCATATAAACACAGCTGTTCAATGAACTGACAGGGCTGGTTGCTAGCTGAGTACTGCCCCCTAATGTTGCCACCTAATGGAAATATCCTTTACCATGTCTTTTATTAATGAAAGAGCATTTCCCTGTAGGATTATGGAGAAGATAAAAAAAAAATAATAAAAACAATTGCTCTTGAGATCAGGCTAAATTTAACCTAAATGTAACCTTGAATTTAGCAGATGTGGTTTTGGCTTGGTTGCCTACAAAATCAGTTACTCTCTACATAATCAGAGATGATGCTTAATAACACCCGGGTTTGGACACAAAGCTTGTTGTGGTTAGATAAAGATGCTTGGAAGACAGAGCTGGGAATTAGTTCATCCCAAATATACAGTGTCTGGAAGAAACAGATACTGCTTATAAGGATCCAGAGGTCCTGCTGCTTCTCAGAGTCACTGGGAAATGGGAATCCAAAATGGAAAGAATCTTCCATGGGTTTCTAGTGCTTTCAGCTCCTTAGGAATGGGATTGGCCCTTACTCCAAGACTTTTTATGTCATCCCTATACATAAAATTCACCTTTCATACTAATTTAAAGTGTAAATGGCTTGTACAGCAATCCAGACACATGCATTCCTCTTTGGGTGCTAGAAACACAGCATCACTGAAAAAAAAGTCATAAAGGTTGAGTTTTGCCCCAATAGAGAATATTTATATCACTTTCAGTCTTTTGGTTTAGGATTAAGTCATCAGCCCTTGCCTGCACGTGCCTGGTGGCAGTAAATCCAGCCAGAGAGGAACCTGGATATCCTGAAGCCAGTACACTGCTTTAAAACATACACAAAAGTACATTTCTCATCACCCTCCACATCATTCACCACTTTCTGGGCTTGTTCAAGCCCTTCTTCATTTTTCTCTCTGGTGACATCAACCTTAATCTTTATTTCTGGTGCTGCTAGTGACTCTCACACAAGCCCACTCTATTCCTTTTCACAGCAAATTCCCTCCCATGCAGCACACCTTGTTTATGGTCCATGCAGGATGTGGTGTGCATAGGTAGCTGTGTTTCACCATGAGACTGTAGTGCATCTGCCTTGCAAGAAGGCACTGAGTGATGCATCTTGCTCAGGAGTCAGGCACTTATTTTTCTGTTGGCAACAGGCTCTGACTCAGCTTTCCTGAGTCACTCTTCCTGACACTGTCAGACCTACCTGACATCATTAAATCCCCCACTGTCACTTTATCAAAGGATTAGAAATCCTGCCATTGTGATTTGCCTGGGACAGAACAATTTTCTTCAGGGGATTATTTTTTAGTTTTCCTCCTCCTATGGCTGCTTGACAAGAAACCATCTTACATTGTTCTGCTCCAAAATGCCATCTATCTGTGGAGAAGCAGCTCCCATTTCTCTCCTTTCTTCTGACACCATGCTGTTGTACCTGACTCTGAAATAGCAGCTCAGCAGACATCATAGAAACCTCTGCTTATTTATTTGTTTGTTTGTTTGTTTGTTGTCCAGCAAACTACAATTATATATATGTATATATTTGCTAAGCAGGAGCATCAGATCTCGGAACACTGGGAAGTTTCAGGGCAGAACCTCATGGTCTGAATTACTAAGTATGAAAGCAGAAGGAAAGACTGAAGCAATATCTAGACAAGATAGTTTGTTTTTTTTATTTAAGCACTCTGCCTATTACAATTTAAAGGCAAGTGCCTTTACACAGATGTGAGATCTGCTGCCATTCCAGAATGGATAAGACTATGTGCTCTAAATGATTGCAGGAAGCAGAAACACAAATAGCACTGTCTCCTGTATCTGGACAGATTCCCTTTTTATTGTCAACTGCCTGACAGCCAGGCTGTTGCTTCTTACTAAAACCTGCCTGTAACTGAAATCCCCAGGGTAATAAGCTCCCTGTGAAACAGGTTCCTGACTGGAAAAATCTGCACATCTCAAGATTAAATCAATAACAATTAAGAATTCTTTGAAATCTAATTGGAAAAGCAGCTGTTTTTGATCAGCACCATGATGTTATCTGGAAATTGTATTTTGTTTATCTACAGCAGAAGAAGGTTTTCTTCTTTGTGGGATTGGTTTGCCAGCTTCAGACACATCCTTTGATCTCTCAGATGATACAGTGAACTGAAACAGAGGGCAATCAGAGGGATTATCACGGGATGGGGAAATCATTTGATCTATTTTTAAAAGTATTTTTTTTATTAATAACTATGGGTGCTGGTTATCATTAAGAAAGGAAGAAACTGCTCTCCCATCTTTAACACTGTTATGTTTCTCTGAAGATGACTGATTCATCTAGTCAATAATACTTAGCATTTATATAGTGCTTCCTAACTTCAAAGCACTGTGTGAATATTTCTCACACCAAACTTCTGCGTTATTACTTTCAGGGAGAGGATGAGACTATTTGATGTCTTTCATATTCCTGCATATGGCTTTATGTTCAGGTCTCTCTTTCTTTGTCTCAGGTTAACTGGGACAGAAAGTCCCGGTGAGAGAAGGAGAAGAAATACAGTGTGACTCTTTCAAATGCATCATCTGAAAACTCTCCTACTCATCCTGACTAGGTCTTCTACGCCTTGTATGGATTATTCTACCAAGTTAAGTGAGTTTCTAGTGCTTATTGTACAGATAGTACCCTTGCTTGAAGATCTCTAGCAACAGTAATGCTCACAAATTAAATAAATAAGTAGAACGTAAGGACATGAGCACTGAAGACATTTTGTGATTTCTGTGAGAATATCTGATACTTAAAACAAAACAAAATCCAAACACTAGAATGAACTTGAAACTCTAAAATGTGGGTGAGGGCCATTTTTAATCTTTTTTTCTTGAACCTAGTTTTCTTATAGTACACATTCATGCCAACAAATAGCAGATGGTGATGGCAGATATGTACTAAAACAGCTAAAACTGTATTCCTTGCAGGAGTATCTATCATGCTGATTGGGTTGAACAGTCTGTGCTGGCAGAAACGTCTGCTTCAAACTTGGAAGGAAAGATTGAAACCTTTCTTGAGATTTCTTTGGATGGTATTTCAAGTGGTTCACATTACAAACAAAGGTAAGTTTGCTCTTGTGGGTTTTGGGAGCTACTCAAGACAGAAATGTTGCTGAAAGCCACGTGTCTGCCCTGAGAAAATGGCTCAAATGAAGTCAGCATCAGGGATGGAAAGGAGGGACCTCAGGTGTATGGTGCTTCCCTGCTCTAGCAGGTATCCTTTGTTGTGTCTGGAGTTGAAAGCACCTTGCAGCTGAGACCTGTGGTCAACTGATGAGCTGGGCAGATCCAACATTTCTGCTTGGGCTTACTGCTGTGTAACTTTTTCTCCTTTACACAAGGATTTTCTAGGAGATTTCTGACTCTCCAGGTCTCTGGCTCCTGTCTGGTTCACTGCAGTCAGCTGTGAAGATGTTTCTTTCAGTACTGAAATTTGTTCACCAGGAATTGGCATAAGATCCATTTTGGAAAGGGCACTAAAGCTGTCACAGATAAAAGAAAGGGAATTAAGGGAAGCTTACATATACAAGAAGCTCATTAAGGATCATGGCTGCCCTGGCCTCCAGGAGATCACTCCATCTGTGCTAGCATATTAAAGAGGGACCTTTGAGGGATTAGCTTTTTTTCAGATACTAGTATTTTTCAACCCAGTCCCCCAAAACATCAACTGGTATCCTTTGATCTCTAATTAAGGAAATTCATAGAATATGAACACAGACTTTACCCTTTCCAATAATTTTCCTTCTCCAAACACTTTGGCAGAAGACTATATGGTAGGATTATCTTAGAGGAAGAGTAGGTGGCCCGAGAGTCTTAAGTCTTGAGCTGTCAACAGATCTGTCACTGCTTTGCAGTGTGATCTCAAGCCAGTTACTGAAGGCCTGGTATTGGGGAATGTTGACACCCACATCTCCCACTGGCTTCAGAGGAAGCATTGTTTCTTTGGTACACTGGCAGCAAAGAACCTTGACCATCCTGACTCTTTGATGTCTGCAACAAGATGTGATTTCTCACACCTACCTCTGTGTGGTATTGCATCACTTTGCTGGTATTTATATGGCACTATCAGATACCCACTGTGAAAGAAAATACAGGAACTCTGCTATGTTTCTCACAGTGCTGGTCTAGCACAATGCCTAGGCTTTGAGGAACTGTCCAGATTTTTCTCTACGATCCTCCAGGCACTTTAGCAAGCTGTTCTCTTGTACTGGACAGAGCTGGCTTTCTACAGGCATTCTGGCTGGTAATCCTACATGGCTTTTTTGTAGTGACACAAATTTTCCCTTATTTATATTGCCTACTGATGAGCTGATTTGAAGCTACCTCTTGCTTGTTCATCCTTTTGTTCAGTTGCTTTGCACTCGTTTATTTGATTGATGAAGAAAAAACTGGACTTTGTCTTAAACAGAAGCAAAACCATAACAGCAGCACCAAAACCTGTCCAAGCTTTGAAAAATGCAAGTGTGTTGGGCTCTAATAGAAGAGAAAGCAGATCCTGTGTCTGTAGGGAGTACAGCCAGATCCAGCATATTTCATACGATGCCCCATGTCTTCATCAGTATGCAGATCCATCTGCGCTGCTGAGATATCTCCATGGTACAGGCAGGGAGTGGAGGAATACATTTATAAATAGGATCACTTCATGCTTTCTGTTCCTGCTGTCCCCACTCTCCTGTAATCCCCACTGATTGAGGTACTTTACTGAGAACTTCTAGTTCCACTCCATCTTCATATGTGCTCTTATGTCACCAAACACTTTCTTCTTTACATTATAAATGAAGTAAAGAAGCATGAGGTGAGACACAGGATGGGGAAGGAAGAATAGACTCCAGTGGCTGTTAGAACTCTCAAAATACCTTTCACCATTTGATTAACTAGAATTTATAAGAGTCTGCCAATACAGCACCTGCATGCGATTTCTAATGGATATCTTTTAACATCTACTGGCCAAATAACAATCTTCTTTGAAAGGGTGGGCATACCAAACCTACCCTCTGTAGCACAGGAGCCTTTACCAAAATATCTCAGAACACTGGATAAAACTACCTCTTCCTCCGCACTGCACTAGAATGTTGTTAAATGTTGTACAGTCACAGAGAAATTTAACAGTGCTCCTATTTGTGCTTACTCACATGAGAAGCTGTTGAAGCTGTACTCACACTGAATGCAGCAATCATGTTAGTACATCACAGTAACAGTTGCTTGGAGGAAAAACACAGCAAAAAAACATATGAGGCACAGCTTCTTTGCAGTTGAGTAGAAGATTTTCTCCTGGCACCTCACTGTGATTTTCTAGCAAAGTCCTTGTCAGAGTCCCAGGATCCAATTTTTCTTTCCCTGTTCTCCAACAGATTAAAAACTTCTAATAAAAATTGTTCCATGCATACAGTCCAGGATCTATTTTTGTCTCATCGCATGGTCTTTGGTGTGTTTTACTCCTTCCTCAAGTTCACACTGCCTGTCGGTAAGGATGATTTACCTTCATATGACTGATTGAAGATACCACTCCAAATTCCCTGGGAGAGATCAACATCCTTCAAAAAACTTTAAAAGTCATATTTTTAAACTTGAAAATTTTCTTCCTTGTTAGGGAAAAAATAGAGGAAGTTCTGGAAATTCCATCATCTGGCACTAGGGATGTAAATGTTCAGAAACAGATCGTGCAGTAATGATTCAAGTAAAGCAGTTACTTTTTAACAAAAGATGAAAAAATATACTGAATCTGTTTACCCTCTAGCCAAATGAGTGACACATTTGTCAGAAGTCAAAAGGTCATAGCAAACACTCAGGGCAGTTCTGTTATTTCCCTCGGAAAATAGATGCCCTTGTAATTGTTGAGACAGGCAATTGTGTAAGATGAGACTTCCTCCACTGGCAGATAAATCTATTTGCCAGGACCTCCATAAATGTCTAGTGGCATAGATTAGCAGGCTTAGTTTTTCAAACACAGGCATCCAAAATGTCTCTGAAGAAACCATGCCAAAGGTGACTAACTTTACCAAGGAGTCTGGGACAACATGATAAGCTTGGACTAGACAGGGAGACAGTCCATTCCCAAAATGATTCTCTCAATACAGGACAGGGATTGTCCCACACAGACAATCATCTTCAAGTATATTATTACAGGTCTGCATTTCTGAACCAGACAGGCACATCTCCCAATCAAGACAGAATTCAGTGAGACACTGACCTCAACATAGGAAGCTCTAATGGGTCAGCAGAGACTTTGGCAAGCTTCAGTGGTTTTGCAGCACATCCCAGACTCTAGAGTGCCCAAAGCTGTTCTGAATGGAGTTAGTCAGGGGAAATTAGATGTGCTATCTGATTTCCAGACCACAAAGGAGACAGCAGAGACAGATGTAATAAGGAATAAGCAAAAACATACATGAAGGGACAGGAAGTTGGAAGGTAGAATAAATTTGGGGAAAGAGGAAGGGGTAGACAAGTAGGAAAAGGAGTGAGCAGCAGTCACAGGAATGGGAGATAATGACAAAGATGTGGTACTGGAAGTCTCAGAGGAGAATTTAACAAGAGTGATCAGAGAGAACTCAACAGTTTATTGTACTATAGCTCATGAGTTCTCCTTGAGCCCTTCTGCACTCCTAAGTCTCTGCACTCCTTCTCACTTATCTCTGCTTGTTAGTCTTTCCTTCACCTTGGCTGATGGAAGTCATCTCAGCAGCCCAGCTGACCAGGAGCTAACTGCAAATGCATTTGCAATTTTGGATTATCTAGTCACTCTATGAGGTAGGGTGCTGCTGTCTGTGTAATCACATGGTAGATCCTGGCTATGATCACAGTATATGTGCTGAAGATCTCTATGGTGTGCTGAACATTACTAATGTTTCCTAGAAATCCTAGCTTTCACTCCACATGTTTGCAGGGCACTCACTCCACACAAATTTCTGTTCAGGAAAACCCAAAAGTAAGTATGGCAGCCTTCTCTCTGCTTGGGTATTGGTGCTACAAAGCTAACACTTCCAGGATGCAAGAGATGATCTGCCTGCACATGCACTACACAACCTGTGCATGCTTTTTTGTCTCTGAAAAACTCTGATGGGAAAAATGGCAATCTTATATGTAGACTAACTTCATGCACACATAAAGCTATTAAACTACTTGTTAACCCTTTGCATTAAAAACTGCTTATGGAGATATGAGGTAGAAGAAAATCAAAGCTTCAAGTCTTCAGGTATTCAAACTGGAACCTTTGCAGTACAGAACTATGATGTTTTTCTCAACCAACACTTGGCTGTGGAACAGCAGTGTATCACACCAGTGTGATTGCTATGTCAGTGGCTCATCCTATGCACCTTCTCAAGCATTAAACTTCAGTACAATTATACCCTGAGACAGGGACAACTCCCTAGACCCTGAGGTATCTCAGCACTATCCTCGTGAAGCAAAGAAGCAATGATACAGAGATAGAGTTGATGACAGAATCACAAAATCACAGAAATATTCCTGTTGGAAAAGCCCCTCAGGATCACCAAGGCCAACTGAGAACCCTACTCTGCAAGGTGCACCCTAAACCATACCCCCAAATACCACATCCAAACGACTTCTAAACACATCCAGGGTTGATGACTCAACCACCTCCCTGAGCAGCCCATTCCAATGCCTGACCACTCTTGCTGTGAAAAAAAATAATTCCTAACATCTAGTCTAAACCTACCTGATCGCAGCTTGAGGTCATTCCCTCTTGTTCTATCACTATTTATCTGTGAGAAGAGACCAGCAGCAGCCTGTGCGCAATGTCCTTTCAGGTAGTAACAGGGCCCCAGGTCTAAGCAGAATTTTAGTACTTGCTGAAACTTTGCTTTAAATCTTCCAGTACATTTTCTGGTTAGTAGCCAGATCTCACAACTTTCTATTTGTCACTGTAAGATAGACCTTGCAGCTCAATCACCTTGCTTGGCAATGTCATGTCAGTTTGGGATGACAGTAGATTTCATCAGAACCTGTCGTGGGTGCTTTTATCACTTACTTCACATATGGAAAATCTCATCTATTTTTGCCAAATTTTCATGTGGAAGAACTGGGAAGGGATGAGGAGGAGTAGAAGGGGAGAGGTGTGACAGCAGTGTCAGCCTGTCCCATTTTTGACATTTGAAAAAAAATATATATTTTCATATCACTCTGTGCTTAGTTATGACCAAAAGAAGAAAAAAAAAAAAAGTAGATTGCAATGCATTAAAAAGCAAAATCTGAACAAAGTTCAGATGTTCTAAAGAAGTATTTCATTTCTCCCTGAACTTTTCATTCATGGAGATTATCAATATTTTTGTTGGTTTTCATTCTGACTTCAAACAAAACTGGACTTCAAAACCATATTCCTTCCTGGAACAGAGTTCTCATGGTCCCCTCCTGCAGTGCCAAACCAGCATGTGTTCAGGAGAATGGCATTGCCAAGAGTACATTTGCTGACTCCACACTTATACCTTGGTCTCACCTTCTGAGTCAGAATATTAATTATAACACTTGTATGACCCTCAGATGCTTACTAGTCTAAACTATGAGCACACATGCCCAGAGGTGGCATCTCTGCTATCCCAAAATCAGGTGAGGCAAATGTTGTCTCAAGTATGGATATCTAGCAGACACCATGCCCATAAGTAACTCTCCCCTTTGCATCTTGGCGACCCTTGGGTAAAGGCAGAAAAGAAACTAGGGGCATATTAAGCTATAGGAAAGTGAATAAGGCAAAGTTTAAGGCACAAATAATGGAAGAAGCAAGAAGGCAGCCAAGAGGAATAACCTTGACTGATGAACAACAGGATGTGTGATGTCCTTTCATGTGGAACAAAAGGCAAACATGAGACTTAACCCGTGTTCTTTCTGCCTGAAAAACAACACTAATTACATGCAGCAGAGGTGAAGTTAGAAGTCAAACACAAGCCCCAGCCTTCTCTTTTACAACCACAATCAGACAACAGATTGAAGGGGATAAAAAATGCAAAACACTGCCGTTGCAGTGTAAAACCTTGCTAGAGGGATCCTAAACACAAAGAGGGGACCACAGGCACTTAGCAGTTTTCATGTCCTCTTAGGTATTTTGGAAAAAAATTGCCAGAGGGAGAAACTATAAATCTGTGATTTACTGAGGCTGTGTGGTGACTTCAAGCACCCCCAGCTCCCTTATCTTCTTTGGTTTTTTGTTTTTTTTTTGGGGGGGGTGAGGGGGAGAGAGGAGGAGGGAAGGATGTTTGCTGAAGTCAGCCCCTGAGTAAAAACAGATATAAGCAAATCAAGAGATTCTAGCTGAGAAGTGACTAGGAAAAGCTCTAGAGAAAAAAATCAGCTACAACACAGAGACTGTCAGAGCTTCTCTCAGCTGATCAGCAGCAGTCAGTTGTTCACAGTGACACAATGCTAACTAGAACACCAATAGGCCAAACTGGGCATAGAAGGGATGTTATTTCAGTTTTCCGCTTTCCTGCTTAAGGTAGGACTGTGAAACACCTTTGAGTTTAATTGCAACCTGGTGTCATTACTATCTTGATCATTCTGGACAGTTCTCTGTTTCTCTGAGTTTGCTCAGAAACACTGTCTGAGGATCCATTCCACTAAAACATCTAAATTCTGCAGGGGGGGAGGGCGTGAAAAGGGGAAAAATAAATAAAGCATTTCTGATGAATTTTCATTTCTAAATGGAAATCTAAAATTAATTCCCAAATCATGGTACCACTATCCAGTGGGAGTTTCTCAGGAGGGATTGCTTCCCCAGGACCAGATTTCACTGTGACACTGATGTGTTTAGCTTCCCTCCCATACTGGAGTATGAGTAAGACTCCAGCCCATGACTAGAAATTCAGCTGGGATGCTGGCATCTGCAGTCAAACGGAATCGTTTAAAATGGTTCCCTTCACCCCTCCAGAAGTTCATTTATTCTGATCTGTGGCAGGTAAGATACCTTGCCCTGTTTGGATACTACGTGGAAATAATGATAAAGCTTTCAGTTTCATTTCTCCTTCCCCTTAAATCTGCTACATGCTTTCAGCTGTTATGGACTTGAGAAATCTCTACTAATTCAGGCCTAGGAACATTTTTGTATCTATACAGTTGTCTGGAGATTCCTTTCTCTCCTCATTGCTCTATGTGTCTAGGGTACTGTTCTACTTTCTTGGTTGCCAATGACTAATTTAAATTGTCCCAGTTTTCAGCTCCGTTCTGATAGCCTTCTCCACTGATCTCGGAGGAATTGCCCAAGACTCTTCCCCTCTTTTCTTTCCCTCACTCTGTCTCCCCACTAAGTATCTAATAATTTATGTAAATTAATTCATCAGTATCAAAATAATGTTGGAGGGAGAAGGAGGGTCTGACTGATTATGTGAACAGCTCTGGGAAAACACTGTTGTCCTTTAAATCTCTACATGCCACAATGCACCTCCTTAAAACTGCCTTAATCAAGACTCTGTTCACATTAGCCAGTGATACTTAAGCAATCTTAAGATAATAATTTGCAGGTGAGCTACATTTTCCAGGCAGTAACCATAAGTCACTACTTGCAGTTCAAGCATAGCAGACCGTTTCTAATCCTAAAACCTAAATTTATCCTCACTTATAAGATCTGCTTCTTTAAATGGACACATTCCTTAAAATGACATTTTCCACAACTGTCTTACTTGTTTTACAGAGTAGCATGAAACCAAAGATCATTTGCTGATGAATCTTTGGCATTTGCAAACTTTGAAGACATGCAATTGTCAGGAAAAGGTTTTGCTGAAGACCTAGGAGGCCACGTTTGCTTTTGCCCACTAGCACCACTGCAATGACTAAGAATTTGTTCATTCAATAACACAAAGGCCAATCTATTTCACTATACCCTATGGTAGTTCTACAGCATTCTGTATTTTTTGCTGCAGACATGTTGGACTTGGTGAATGCAAGCAAGAATTTAATTTCATTATCTTAAAACCTGCAAATTACACGTGTAAAATAAATATTTAGAGAGAGAAGACATGAAGACTTTCCAGCATCTGACAATGAGAGTTACAAATGGCAGAAGGAAGGGTGTAGGGTAGGTGTGCTAAGCACACCAAAAAGCCTTGCATCTTTTATTCATGCACTAAGTGAGGACTGATACCTGCTAAACCCCTTATGAATCAGGCCCCACTTATAAGACATGTTCTGCCTAGAACCTACAGGGAATTGGGGGATCTTTTACATTTCTGCATTCATTATCAGTACTAAGGGACTAGTAAGTAATTGCATAAATTGTCTTGTTCACAATTTGTTATTGTTCTCCTTTAAGTGGTACTTAGAAAAAGGGTCATAAAATAATTCACCCTAGAAAAGACTTTAGTAGCTCTGTAACCTGGCTTCCTACTCAAAGGAGAGACAACTACAGGATCAGAGGAGGTTGTCTGAGGCTTTATGGAGACAATTCTTTAAAAAATCCAAGGATGGAGAATGCACAACAACTCTGAACAAGCTCTGCTTCCAAAACGTTCACCCAGGCTTGCATCTGGTGTAGATGAAGAAATTCAGATCTTTTTGTAGACTCTAGAAGCTACAGAAGTACTATACATTTGTCATCTAACATTTTCAAGTTGAGGACTTTAA
Organism: Pogoniulus pusillus; assembly: GCF_015220805.1. Taxonomy (NCBI): domain Eukaryota; kingdom Metazoa; phylum Chordata; class Aves; order Piciformes; family Lybiidae; genus Pogoniulus; species Pogoniulus pusillus. The sequence goes on along the minus strand of NC_087277.1, from coordinate 14,195,988 downwards.
GGAAGTTACAGTCTACAAACCGGTACACTCCCTGATGTGGGCAAGAGCCTGTGTCAGTGGTCCTGCCATAATGCTGCAGCCACACTTGGCTCAATTTTACTGTGCATTTCACAGCTAGGAAACCCCAAGCATAGAGAAGGTTGCAACTGGTACATAGGGGGTATAAAGTTGCTAAAAAAGATGGGAATTTCCATTTGTTGCCCTCAGTGCCATTCTCTACAATTTCTCTTTGGCTGTCCAAACAGACTTCAGTCCCAGTCTACTCCTATTGGAGTGGACATATGGCATATGGGATCCACAGTTAACTCGTAATGAATACTTTCTTTTTTGCCTCTTCTTTTGTACTGTAAATACTGAAATTAAAAGATGATGTATAGATCTCATTCCTAAATCTAACCTGTTTTGATTCTATTACCTACAAAAACAACACTCTTCAAAGTTTCTCTTCAGTGTGTTGTAGGCTGATGTGAAAAAGACTAACTCCAAGAAGCTGTCAGCAGCATCACTGTTTGCACTTTCATGTGTCTTGGGTTTGGCTAGGATGGGGTTAATTTTCTCATAACAAGCAGGGCAAGGCCACAGTTTGGATAGCCAAACCAAGGGGGCATTCAATACCTGACTGACATCATGTCTGCTATATAAGCAGAGGGCTGGCCTGCATAGATAAGGCAGTTTTGGGTGTATGTGGTGTCATATGAGGTTGCCAGACTTTGTATTCCTTGCTTATTTCTATTTTTGATTCACTGTTTATATTGTTTCATTAAAATTTCCTTACCTCAACACACAGGGGTTTGCATTTGGGCTGCCCAGGGAGGTGGTTGAGGCCACATCCCTGGAGGTGTTTAAGGCTAGGCTGAATGAGGCTCTGGCCAGCCTGATCTGGGGCAGGGTGTCCTGTGGTTGGAGCTGCCTGAAAAGTAGTTTAGGTATTGCTGAGTGGTAGGAGGGTAAAGTAGGGCAGACCTTGGAGGGAGAAGGGGGGCAGCAAACTGGCTGTGACTGGCATCAACTTCTCAAGATAAGTCATTTCCATTCATCACTTTGGGTCCCAATTCACAGGGGAGCACAAAACTACAGAATTTATCTGCTAGAAGCAACCCTTCTTTTGCAGCCACCGCAGGACTACAGCATGTCTCTAAGTAACACAGGTCTGCTTTAAGTACAAGATTTATTTCAGACTGATGCAAAACACAAGTATGTATTCTCACTGAAAGGCATTTCCATCTTCTCTCCAAAATAGATTGTTTTGAGGTGATCCAAACCTTCTTCAGAAAATAATTAGGAAAAAAACTCTCAGCATTCCTATTATGTCTCTTAACTTTTCTTTTTTCAAAATACTTTAATAGAATCGTAGAATCAGTCAGGGTTGGAAGGCACCACAAGAATCATCTAGTTCCAAACCCCTGCCACAGGCAGGGACACCCTACCCTAGGTCAGGCTGGCCAGAGCCTCATCCAGCCGGGCCTTAAATACCTCCAGGGATGTGGCCTCCCTGGGCAACCCATTCCAGGCGCTCACCACTTTTCCTTTTGGAATTCAAAAAAAAAAAAAAAAGAAAGAAAATTGTGTCCTGATATAATTTCTCCAAACCAAAGTTCTCATTACCTGATCTAATGTTTGTAAATATTGTATTTTACCTTAATAGAATCATGTATTTCAAAGGAATAGCATCCTACCTCATGTCTTTAGATTTTCACTATATTAAAGATGTTTGTTCTAAGCTATTATAAAATGAAGTTGTGGGATTCTGCTGCAACATTTTCACAGGCCAGTTAATGCTAGAAGCATCTAACTACGGTGGGGGATGTCTTACAAATCACATTTACCACTCCAGTCTCTTTATTATATTATTTGCTTAAGAAAGGGAGTTGCTTTGATTTTTTAACAGGTATCCAAATTCTCCTAGGAAGTCTTAATTTGTGTGAAATCTTAGAGCCTTATTTTTCATACAGAGACATTCACGGCTCTGGCCACGTAACTGTTGCCAGTGTCGACAGGGGCTCTGTGAATCACAGAGGCCCCCACAGAGAGCTGGGAACGAATTTCCCCTGAGCTGCCTCTTTGAAGTGCTGCTCCAGAACAGCCTTCACAGGCCACAAGTGAGCTGACATTTTGTGCACCTCCTGTTTTGCAAGCAGGCTCAAAATAAGAACAAAAGAAGATCTTTGACCCTGAATGATATTGCATATAACTAGATATAGTTCCAAAAGTGTGGAGTTTTCACTGTCACGATTTGGGAGAAGGAGAGGGAAGCTGGGAACCTATAATTAAGAAAAGCAGGTATTTGCTTAATACATGTTTTGCCATGAGAAACTGCATGTGTTTGTTTGGCTGAGCTCTAGTCCTGAATCTATTTGCTATGACATTTACTGTTAAATCACTACCTGATTATCTTTACTATTTAAAGAAAAGTTAAACCCCACTTGCTTTATCTCAGGGTAATTAGTTTGTGGGCTGCAAGGCTGAACTCAGTATGTTCGTCTCATAAAACTAGTATGCTCTTCCAATTTCTCTTCTGTATGTTGAAGCTGTTACTTTTCCTAGCCAAAAATTACTTGCTCTCCACCCCCATTTCAGCACTGTTATATCCTCTTCAACCAAACTAGCTAAAATAACTCTAATAATCTATTTTTACTGTTTGAGTCAGGCAGCCCTCATCAGACTCGTTCTACTGGCAGAGCTGAAGGGCTTGCAGAAAGGGAAAAGGAAAAGACAGTTATAAACCCAGAAGGTAAACCAGCAGCTCAACATGATAATGTTGTCAGCTGGTGAGGATGTTCAAATGGAGTATTTAACACCCAAAATGTCTGTTTCTTTTGGGGATTTTATTATCTTTTTTTTTTTTTTTTTTTTTGGGGGGGGGGGGTGTTTCTGGTTGCTTGGTTTTGGGGTGAGGTTTTTTGGTGATGTTTTGTTTAGTTTTGTTTGTTTGGCAGGTTGGTTAGTTTTTTGTTTGCTTTTTTTTTTTTTTTTTTTTTTTTTTTTTTTTTTTTTTTTTTTTTTTTTTTTTGCTATACTGCAGGATTACTCCTAATTGTTAATACAGTTAGGCAATCCCAAGCACAAATACAGGCTGGGCAGTGACTGGATGGAGAGCAGCCCTGAGTAGAGGGACTTAGGAGTGGTGGTGGACAAGAAGCTCAACAGGAGCCAGCAGTGTGCACTTGCAGCCCAGAGGGCCAACCAGATCCCAGGCTGCATCAGGAGAAGTGTGGCCAGCAGGTCAAGGGAGGTGATGCTCCCCCTCTACTCCACTCTGGTGAGACTCCACCTGGAGTACTGCATCCAGTTCTAGAGCCCCTATTATAAGAAGAATGTGGACATGCTGGAACGTGTCCAGAGAAGGGCCACTGAGATGATCAGAGGGCTGAAGCACCTCTCCTATGAGGACAGAATGAAAGAGTTGGAGCTGTTCAGACTGGAGAAGAGGAGGTTCCGAGGTCACCTTGTTGTGGCCTTCCAGTATCTGAAGGGGGCCTACAAAAAAGCTGGGGAGGGACTTTTTAGGCTCTCAGGTAGTGACAGGACTAGGGGGAATGGAGCAAAGCTGGAGTGGGGAGATTCAGACTAAATGTGAGGAGGAAGTTCTTCAGCATGAGAGTGGTGAGAGCCTGGAATGGGTTGCCCAGGGGAGTGGTTGAGGCCCTGTCCCTAGAGGTGTTTAAGGCTAGGCTGGATGAGGCTCTGACCAGCCTGATCTAGGGTAAGGTGTCCCTGCTCATGGCAGGGGGGTTGGAACTAGATGATCCTTGTGGTGCCTTCCAATCTTGACTGATTCTATAATTCCATGATTCTACAATTGAGAAAGAAAACTTAAGAAAGCTAAACAGGTCCTATGGCTTTTTTTTTTCTCTCTGTTGGGTTTCTGGAAGAAGCAGTTTGTGGCAAACAGGAAAGGCAAACCCAGAATCTCTGTTGCATTCTGCCTCCTATTTCAGAAGATTTGTGATTCTACATATAAAGAGAGAACCAACAAGTTGCCATGTGGCCCTAGAAAGTTACATAAGATAAACTTTTCACAATTCAATGTCTAAAACTAATCCTTTAATCTATACTTAGGCTTCTGTAATGAACTCAAATGTTATCTGCAGGTGCTCAGATATACTGAAAAATTGATAAAGGATATACTTATTCTTACTTAAGGCTCCTGAATTTGAATTTTTCTGCCATAATGACTTCTCCTTAGTGTTAATGAAGACCTTTATACATTTAAGGGCTCTTGTGATGTTTAGATAGGAATTTTAAATCATATTTCTCTGTGACTGCTGATCATTATGCTTCAAGCATAAGAAATTTAAAATAGCAAGAAGTAAATTCTAGCAACTTTTTTTCCTACTTCATAATAGGCATTTTTAGTCAATCTTTAGGGTTTCTTTTTGTTTTGGTGGGCTTTTTTTGGTTGTTTTGGGTTCTTGGGGTTTTTTTGGGGGGAGGTGTTGGGATTTTGAGTTTGGGGTTTTTTTTGTGTTTTGTTGTGAGTTTGGTTACTTTTGGGGATTATTGTTTTTTCATGGGTTGTTTTGTTATTGTTATTGTTGTTTGCTTGTTTTATCAATATTTGGAGAAACTCATTCCTTTCATTGGTATGGAGAGAGACTTGCTGGAGATCATGGTATTGGTCGTGGGGTCATAAATCTTTTTTATATATAGATTCTGGCTGAAGAAAAAAGAAAACAAGTTCATCTCCATGGTTAGAGTTAATGAATTTAACACTTTGTTCTCCGCTTTTTGGGAAAGCTACAAGGAAAGCGTTTTCTTAGAAACCTAAGCTTTTCAACAAGCTCAAATTAGTTCAGAAGAAGCAGCAATAGATTACCATCTGTCCAAGCCATTAATGGTCTAAATGTTCTGGCTTCCTTTCTCAGGTATCTGTATCTCCCTCTTCTCAAAATTTTTTATTGTCTTCCTTAAATATAGGAGTAATTGTGGGCTTCCAACACTGCCTAGTAGGTGGAAGACAAAAGAGGGAACAGGACTGTAAAAAGGAAAACAAGGAGTTTGTCAGGCCTTTGCTTAATATTTCTTCTTTCCATTTCTGTCATGCTTAATATTTCTTCTTTCCGTTTCTGTCACAGAAGTACCATCCTGACTAGCCCCATCAGGTGGTGTAGGATGAATAATAAGAGATTTGGTTGCCGGTTTTCTGCACAGGATTTGTCAAGAGGGTAGATTTTGGAGTAGGAAGTTCCAAGTGAAATCTCAGAAACTGCACTCCTGTGTGCTGCCCATTATCTCTTTCCCCAGGGCTGAGCTACAGCACTAGCAGCTGAAGGGCTGGCGTGTCACAGGCTTTTGTCTCCGGAACAGAAATTCCCCAAGTGGCTGATAACAGGCTCAGTCTATTCTGTGCATTCAGAGCCTGCCCTGATACATTTACTATAAACAAAAGCTAAAGAAAGTTAAATTTTGTCTCTAACAAAGTACTATTCTGGCTATTCAGATAAAACAAGTTTGGCTGGGTTTTTTTTTTAGATGCAGAGCTGCCTTTGCTGTAGGAAATCTCACGTATTAAGGAAAGATCAATACCACAGCTAATGGCCTAAGGTATCAAAAACCTCACTGGAGGAAATGAGAATGTTGTCTGGAAACCAGATGATGATAATCCTCAGGATAAATGGATTTAGAGATTTCCGAAGCCGTTTTAGTAAACAGAGGGCAGACTTAGGCAGTTATTTCAACAAGTTCCTTTACAAAATAGAAAGAGATTGCCACTTTCCCGTTTGGTTTTTTGCATTGACATTGATGAGTCTCAGTGAATATTTATTAACCTCTTAAACGCAGAAGAGACCTTTTAATAAAGCACCCTCTTCTTCTTTATGGAGAAACCTTACACTGCTCTTTTTGTCTTGCGAAAGTTGTCTTTTCGCATACTGTTGGCAAGGGTTGGCAGAGAGCCATCAGTTTCCCTGGGGTCAAGCAAAGGCAAGTGGAAAACATGTAAAGGACTTAAGGCAGAGCTCAAATAAGTACAACAAAGCAGACACCTCTTGATCCTGCTTTCAGTTTTATGGCTGTGAACCAGAAGGCCGCTAGAGAAGAGCAGTCAATATGGTCAGTAAGACAACCCTAGTATTTAAGGTCGAAGGTTCATCTAGCCTGCGTGGCCCCATTCACCTTCTCTCTTACCACTCCTGTAAACATCTCTTTTCCAAGCTGGTGACTGATAGCCATCTCTTCTCTTATGCAAGTAGTTTCATGATTTAGTTCTAATGTGTTATATTTCCTAGTTGTACTGCTTCCTCTATGAGGACAAAAATCAAATACTGCATTGAAGATCTGAGAGCCCCTAGAAACATGCTCTGCTGCTCCCTGTTCTTTCCTCTTATGTTTTGACTGTTGTAGAGTACTGAGCCTGTATGTTTTGTTTTCTGCTTCTTTAGAGAGCAGCATATGATCTACAGTACAGAGCTTTAACAGCTTATGGTGTGTCAGCAGAAGTCCCACAGCTGACTGTGTGCAGACCAAGACCAACAAAAAGACGTAAGTCTAAACTGCTATAAGCATCAGAGCAGTTTACCCTGCAGTCAGAGTAGGGTCAGCTATGCCCATTCAGCCGACTTGCAGTAAGGCATTGAGTCATTGCCATATAAACACATTTGAGAGAGATAATTTTTAAAATGGAAACTCTTGTTTTGCCTGAGGATGACTTGCCCCTCACAGCGGTAAGCCTTTGACTCATTTCAGTTTCAGATATACAGAAATTCCCACCAGGATTCCAGCTCAGAATTGAACAACTCATGGCTCATCCAGCTTTGTGCTATCAATCCTTTCTAGCCAGCAAATTTCACCCAGTCTCCCTAGAGGTGTACAAGGAACAAACTGCAGAGATTTTTCTGGAAATGTCCTGTGTCCAACATTTTTTCTTCTCCTATCATATAGTAAAAATATTGTCTTCCAGGAAAATTGTGGTTAGAAAGTAGCCTACTGCTGAATCCTCAGTAGCATCAGCAGGTAGTTGGGAGACATTTGCAGGAAAAGTCAATTTGGAAGGGTCTTCTGGAGCTTTCCAGTCCAACCTCCCACTCAAGGAAGCCCAGGAAGTATAAGTTATTTTAGGCCTTGTTCAGTCAAGTTTTTAATACTTCAAAGGATGGAGATCCCACTGTATTTTGGAAGCCTGTTGGACCACATGCATACTGATATTTTTCCCCCCTTACAACAAGACAGCATTTCCTGTGTTGCAAGTTGAATCTCTTTCCTTTACCTTTTATTGCTGTGTATCTTTAGGAGTCTAGCTGTGACTTCTCTATGAATCCTTTCACTATACTGCTTGCCTTGCACAGCCATAGACAGCCTACCCTTCCCTAGGCTGAACAAACCCACTTCTCTCAACCTGTCCTGACATGTCCTGTGCTCCAACCACTGATCCACACTAACCCTCTGCCAGACTCACCCCAATACTCCGATGCCTTATTTTTGCCTGTGCCAGTGCCCATACTGGACTCTCAATGCTGTCTTGCAAGTGCCAAAGAGAAAAGAACAACCTTTTCCCTTAACTAGTAGCTACATTCCTTCTCTGTGTGTAGCTGGCTTTTGCCACAAGGTCACGTTGCAGATTCACATTGAACTCATCATCTAGCAGATCTGCAGTACTTTTCTTCCTAATGTCTTCTGTATGGATAGCTTTGGAAGGAGCATCTTACTGACAACCCTGTAATTCCCCGAATCTCATGCAGGGAGCATGCAAGGATGTGGCCAACTACTCTTTATTCCCGTATACCAAAAATGGCACACCAACACATTAAGGATCCACTAGATTCTCTGCATGCAACAGGCACTCGATGGTGTCTGTACATATCCAACCAGCCATGAAGCAGAGGAGGAGGAGACATTGTTTTGGGCCCCCATTTGCTTTTAGAAGAGGACATGTGGATGATAAAGCAGGAAACAGGCATCAATGAACCTGAGCATATCTTTCAAAAAGACATACAGCTTTGGGTCAGTGTTTACTGAAGACTAGAGAAAAGAATCCAGCACTCAAAGGACCATATACACCTCATATGAAGCATGGTACATAAAATTTTGATGGTGTGTTGGTTCCATGTCATCTTCAAAACACTTTATATTCTGTTGTTGGTTTCTTTCTTTTCAAAGAAGTGATAAATTTGAAAGGAAAAAGAGGCCTACTGACTAACAGCAGTTTTCTCTGCATACAGCTCCACAAGGACACCCTAAAATTGAATAACTCAGCTATATGGAGAAAGAAAAAAAAAAGGAAACAACAAAAGAACCACTGAGAAGCTGGCTTCTCAGACCTTTATGTTTTATTAAATCTTCTTTTGGCCTCTGTCACTACTTTCCAATGAATTTTCATTTTTTACAATGACAGAATGCTAAGAAAAATTTCCCTGTAGCTTTTTCTGTGCTTTCCAAATATTTATCACTCAAAAACATGTGTCATTTTTAAGGAGTGTTTGCCAGTCTTGATTAAGGAAAGAGGGCAAATAATCTTGGAGTAGTCAGAAGGACTGTAGTTTATCCTTACCATCTTTTTTTTTTTAATTAATTTTGTTTGAAGGAGTTCAGCCTCAGTACAATTGATTTCCCAGTTCCCTCAAGTGGGTTCCAATGTTGCTGACAACAGAAAAATTGAATGATTTGTTGACTATCCATAGATGCAGCAATCCTCATTCCAAGCAGAAGCTGCACAATATCTTGCAACTTAAAGCTGGTATTTTCTGCTATCTGTGCATGAACTGGAAGAGCGAAAAGATCA